>NC_134358.1:111293761-111895817 GCF_048569485.1 Anomaloglossus baeobatrachus | reverse complement strand
AATAGGGACTGCCAACCTCCTTCATGTCAATTCGCCATGAGGGGAAAAAAAATCTGGACTTGGATGACATCCTAGAGCAGTCCGATATACAACAATGGAGGAGATGGAGAGATTAAGTTCTCAGCTGTGAACTGAGTCTCTCTCGCGCGCACACACTATAATCTGAGAGTTCAGTATAACGTCACTCGCCTACGCTCGTAGCAGAGCCTGATCGGAGTGTCTCTTGCCTAATCTTGCCCGATTCTCCAAATATACGCTAGTGTGAATGAACCCTTTTTCTGTTTTGATCAGACTCCAATTTAATATGGGGATCAGTATAAGAATAGGATGTTCTGAGTCGGGAGACACTGACCTGTCTGTAACACTGTATGGATCATTGGTTATGTCTATTCGGCAGTTTACTGTTCAAGGGTAAAGCGGCCGCATTAGGACATGGCTGCGGCCTTCTACTTACATTGCAGATGGAAGAGACTTTACTTTTCACAGACTCTTAATTTTTGGAAATGGCATTACTCCTAACTGTCTGAAAGGGTTAAGTTGTAAGGGGGGGGGGGAGGGGGGACAATACCCGGGTAGTCTGCCTGTAAAAGTCATTATCCTAAAAAGTAATTATGAAACTGCCCCTTAGTTCTCAATGTTATTTCCTTGCTTCCCTTTTTTTGCTTTACTTTTCGCCTAATCCGTCCTGACACCGCAGCTGTGGCGCCTTTTGTGCGGCTAAACCTTTCCTCTGTTGTGTTTTCATGAAAAGCACTGAAGAATTCTGGGGCCGGGATGGGAAGAAGCGCTGGACTGTTAGAAGTTAATTTGCCAGAAATAAGAACGTTAAGAACCAATTACTAAAGCTATGAAGTGACATGTAAACACTTGTCCGGTTTCACACGTTTCTGTCTAATAAGTAATTAGTGATGTGTGCACACATAAGAAGCGTAATGGAGTCCGGGCACAATGCAGGAGCAAGGGGCCGCCGAGGGTGGAGATGGGAACGGGCTCCCCTGAACACTGGGTGTGAAGCCCCTGCACAAACGTCTCCCATTACAACTGTAGCGTTTCCTAGCACCTCAATGAGCACACATCTAATATCTGACATTAGGTATTACAACAACTTGTAATATCTGGCGGAAAGAACACTTGTCCCCTGACTTTTGGCTTTTAGTGCCCGAACACTTGGCTCCCACACACAATATAGATCTAGGTGGCAAAGGCTTCATGAATTAAAGGGGTGACCTAAGATGTAAAGGATCTTCCTTTTCTAAGGCGGTGCTCACATTTCCTGTAATCTCCGTTAGAATGAATCCTGCTCAGTTCCTTTGGGAAAAAGTTCTGCAAATAGAACCCCCTCCCTTGTTAAGTAATGGTCTGCTGGATTTTTTTTTTTTTTTTTTTTACAGGATCTGTTTCGGATGGAAAATAAATGGCAATCTGTTAACGGATTCATTCTCCATAGACTCATGTCAACAAAATAAACCGTATCCAGTAGAAATCATTTTGTCAACTAATCTGTGCAAGAGCGCTCTATAACGATGATTACAGGATGTGAACTCAGCCTAATTTAGTTTCCTTATCAAATCTGACGTGCTCCCTATATCCCCAACATGGTTGGTACGCTCCCCTCCAGAGAATATTTTCCACTCTGGTGCATGGTCAGTAGGCCTTAAGCTCTACTGTGTAATCCTCTGCGCATGCGCCCATATATCCACCTAATCAGTACTGATGAAGGGTTATAGGGATGCTGCCGAGAGGTGGAAGGGATAGGTTTTGTACAGCACACGTAAGAGGGGCGAGGTAAGCACTGTAACCTCAGATGCTCAGAAGACGATGCAAATAAACTGGCCTGTAATGACTAGGAAAGGCGACGACCCCCCCCCCACCCCCCCTGAAACCATGACTTGCTAAATCAAGAATTGGGGTACTTTCACGCTTGCGATTTTTTTTTTTTTTTTTTTTTTTTTTATTTTTTTTTTTTATTTTCTTCTCTCTCCCTCAGTCGCAATCCGCCGTTTTGGAAAACCGCGCAATCCGTTAACTGATTCCGCTGTTTCCCATATACTTCTATGGACGACGCAGTGCGTCAGATGGACCTGCGTTGCATCCGCCGGGCGGAAAGAATGCAGCATGTAGCGTTTTTCTGCGCTTCCCAGAGAGTCAAACACAATGTGCTGGATTTCGTCGGCGTCCGTCATTTTTATAATGGAAGCCTATGGTGGCGGAATCCGTCATTTGACGGATTCCTGTGACAGATCTGTCTTTACACACTGCGCGTGCTCAGTTGAGTAAATTTCAGAAAGGGAGAAAAAAAAAAAAAGCTACAACGAATTCCGTTGTTTTGCAGGATCCGTCGCATCAGTTGACACTATATGCAATGTATCCGTTACATCAATCACACAACGCAATGCGATGGAAGCCGCACAACGCAAGTGTGAAAGTAGCCTTACTGAGTCTAAGGCTAAGTTCACACATCCTGTGTTTTGCATCAGTCACAATCCGTCGCCTTGGGGAATTACGGTAACCTGCAAAATATTTTGCAGGAATCCTGTATTTCCCCATAGACTTCTATTAGCGACGGATTGCGACTGATGACCCTGCGTTGCATCCGCTGCGTCGCGGTCCGTCGTTTTTTGACTGACCGCCGAGCGGGGAGCAACGCAGAATGTAACGTTTTTCGGGCCGTCAAAATTAACGCGCCGCGCAGGAATCCGTCGCCATCCGTCAAGCTTGTAATGCATGTCTATGGTGCTGGATTCCGTCTTAATCCGTCTTACAACGGAATCCAGCGCAGGATTCCGTCATGCTCTACTGAGCATGCCCAGCATGCTTGGCACGCCCACTGGGCTGTCCCAAACACAGACGGATCATGACTGATCCGTCAAACGGACGCACAGCGGATGTAACGGATGCAACTGATCCGTTTTTTCACAGGATTCCTGTGAAAGGAATCCTGTGAAAAACACATCAGTTGCATCAGTTGACATCTTGAAAATGACTGATCCGTTGCTGACGGACCTGACGGATTGAAAACACAGGATGTGTGAACTTAGCCTTACTCTTACAAAGATGGTTTGTCTCTTGCACAGTTAAAACCTCAATATAGATAGTGCCACTGTCTGGAGATCCCTACTAATCCTGGCTTTTTGGCAGCTCCTCGTCTTCATAACCTCCTTTTCTCTAAATGTATAGGATTAGGCCCTTGACACCTGCACTGTGAAAGGACCCGCTAAGAGGACCCGAGAAAGGGGGGCTTGCTTAATGTATAACATCAAGAATAGTGTTTAAAAATCTGTTACCTATTGGATTTTATTTTTCCGCCAGTGTCTCGTCCCCCACCGCTCAATCTTTGTTTTTGAATTGGCAAGTGTCGTAACAAAGCGGTGTCGGAAGGACGGACATGGCTCGATCACAGAACTTTGTTAGATCTTAAACAAACACAAGATGGTTCTCAGAGTTTGATTATGTTACAATGATTACTCTGTGCTCAGCACTTGGCACCAGTAGAGTTAGAAATTACAGCAGATTTGATTTCAGGGGACACAGTGATAATCTTGTTAGTCAGAAATTAAGTATGCTTCAAAGAATTACTTGGAAATCTTTAAAAGTGCAAGGAGATCTGAAAACTACCTGTTTTTCTTGGCCTAAATGGGTTTTATTGAATGTTCGCTGACCAGGCCAAGTCTTTAAAGGGTCTGGAATAAGAAAATAAAGTGGGGGATTGTCTTCTATATACACATTGTAGCACGCTCTACATATTCCTGGCCCGACTCTAAAACGAGAACGGGTTGTATGTGATTTAAAGTAGAAATGTGAAGGAAAAACAATTCTCCATTTTAGGAAGGGTAAATGAGAATACTCTTGGCAATTTAAAAAAAAAAAAAAATCTCATTTGTTTATGCTTCTTAACCCTTTACATTTCTGCCTTTTTTTTTTTTTTTTGTTTTTCTTTATGCAAGTGACTTCTCAATGTGAGTTTCTCAGCAGTAGAGGGTTTTTCTAGCTCTTCTATAGATGCCGGAATCTCCTTGCACAGACTACTCACATTTGCTCTTTGTATTGTGCTCGACGTGCTTGAGCTTGTTCTCTGCCAGGAAATTGGTTTAAATGCGGCATTGGCCGATGCCGTTTTGGCATTGTCACTTTACATGCTATTGTTACATAGATGGCAGATGGTAAACGCATTGCTGGCTGTTGTTTAGCTAATCTGCCTTTGGCTGCCTGCGGTGTCTTAGATAACAGTGCAAATGCCTTATTGTCCACTAACTGCTGCTCTCTCTCCTCTTTGCAGACCACAAAGGCATTCCTTCCCAAAATGATGGAAATGAATCACGGGCACATTGTGACAGTTGCCAGTTCCCTAGGTTTGTTCAGCACCGCAGGGGTGGAGGTACGTAATAGTTGCTTATTCTATGTGGTGTTTTGCAGTGTTTGTTTGTTTTGGGTTTTTTTTTTTTTCACTACTGTCATTTGGGATTATCTTGTCAAACTATATTTAAACAATGGTGACCCAGTGGTCACCAGGTACTCCGGTTTCCTCCCACACTCCAAAAACATACTCATAGGGAACCTAGATTGAGCCCCAATGGGGACAGTGTTGCCATTGTATGTAAAGCGCTGTGGAAGTAACAGCGCTATATATATTATATATTTATTGTATTGGCAGCCAGTCTAAATTGCATTTGCCACACACTTGTAGTAAGGAGTCCTTTTATTACTCTGGTGGGCTCATTCTGACCATACTGTTAGGGCAAATGTGGCAGCAGGAAGCCCCATTTTCTCTACAGTAAATTTTTAAGCCACTTGAAAATTGTCTTAAAACATTATGCTTTTGAAAATTATGGTGTGGTTTGTTTGCTAAAATCCTAACATTGGTTTTTTTTTTTTTTTTTTTTTTCTGTTCTAATCCTCAGGACTACTGCGCTAGTAAGTTTGGTGCCGTGGGCTTCCATGAGTCTCTCAGCCATGAACTAAAGGCTGCAGATAAAGATGGGATCAAGGCGACTTTGGTCTGTCCCTATCTGGTGGACACGGGCATGTTCCGGGGTTGCAGAATCAGGTTAGTCCTCATTAGAAATAGAATATTTTGTCCCAAGATCTGGTTGTGAGATCTAACAATTAAGGACCTTTTTAAATAAATCTTAAATTCACGGCCCATGTGTGGTAAGTCTCAAACCTCCTAATGTGATTTTGGCCACTTCATACCTGAGAAGGCTGAGCTCTGGTCAGGAGAGCCGCAGCTGGTCCAGACATGGTGGTCTGCACACGGGCTGTTAAGTTGGCTTTATATGTACTGTATTGTTGCCTTGATTAAAATCTCCAGTTGCTCAGGCTGCAGCAGATTAAAATGGATGTAATGCTGGGCTTACTCATACTATTGAGCCTATTCCTTAAGTAATGGCTGTAGCTGCATTAGCTATTGCTTCTGTAACCTATAGTCCCAGTTGTATGTAAAAACTAAATGTCAAACGAGCAGTATAGCTCAAGCCTCACTTAGGACAGAAGGGTCTTTTTTTTTTTTTTTTTTTTTTTTCTGTGCCCCTCCCCAACTCCCCATCCTTGCAAGAATCTTGGCTGTTGAGGATGGCCACGGAAGCCTGTTCTCACATTGTTTTGCATTTGATATCCGGAGCGGAGGATTCCGGTGTCGGGTGCTTCCGTTTCTGGAACTAGGATTAAGGCGCGTAGTGGAGGAGAAGCTCACTGTATGAACACTACCGGTTCACCAAGAAATATTTTTTTTGGGGGGGGGATTTTCTAAATTTTTATTATCGGTTATTTTTGTCCTGTATCTGAAGCATGTTCCTCCTGGCTGGAATAAACTGCAGGAAATGTTTCCCAATTTTGTGCCTGACTGCGGTACACAACTAATTAATTACCCAACTACCCTCTAACTCTTCACTGTAAAGTCTCAGTATGCTACTTTTTGGTGGGTTGTTTAACCATTGGGGTGGGTGGGGGGTTGTATCCAGATTTTCAGTTTGGTATAAAGTCTGCCTTTTTCTGAGCAACTGCAGCCAGCACCCATCGGGCAGGCCAGCGGCCCCAGCCAGGTGCTCCTCATTAGTCTATGGCTGTAAGACAGACATGGAGCCGGAATGTGTAAATAAAACTCACTGCAACATTAATCTTTCAGAAAAGAAATCGAACCCTTTCTCCCGCCCTTGAAACCAGATTACTGTGTGAAGCAGGCCATGAGAGCCATTCTGACAGACCAGCCGATGATCTGCACACCTCGACTCATGTACATCGTGACCTGCATGAAAAGGTAACTGTCCTGAATGCGTTCTGTTAATTGGGAAATAGAAGTGTTCACTAAGGGGTGAAAAACAAACAAATCTCATTCCCCTTCCCCGAACAAAGACTGTATCATATCGGCAGGTGTGGGCAGTCTCTTGTGTGATGTACAAATCAATACCCAGTAGGCAGGGGAAGTCAAATATATATGAACAAATACATTGACATGCACATTAGGAGATATATTAAAAATATGTAAGAGGCAGTCGGCAGCAGCCTCACTCCACTCATAACCAGGATATGTGGCTATGCAGTGGTCACTGCTTGGTGGCCGAGGAGCACATACAGCTATAGGGAATGCTGGTTGGTGCTGTGGGACGGGAGTGCATTGCCAGCTAGCTCCACCCACTGAAATTCAATGCACATAGCAGTGAATGCTGCTTGCAACTGCAGGTTTAAAGGGCCGACAGCCAACAAAGTGCAGTCACTGGCCTGGGATCACAGAATAGATCTGTGCCTCTGACTGTGAGTGGGCCCGCTGTCTGTCCAGGCCCCCAGCCCTGCCAGGAGGTGTAGCGTTATAGGCTCAGACACTCAGGCCCGCAGCGGGAACAAAAGCTAGACTTTTCGGGGGGAGGGAATTCTTCTTAAATTTGTCTGTCATTTTTGGATAGGAGAAGACATCACAAGATTGGGTCTTATTTGTGAGATACGGGGAAGCTGCAATTTTGTTTTGCTCCAGTGGGGGTGGGACTACTTCATGATAGCCAGTAGGAGTGGCAAGGGTTGGTTACTGTGCAACAATAAAGATGAATGCTGTATCTTCAATATTACTGTTCTACACTTCTGGAGTAACCTCCTTAATCAGGATCATCGTGTTGATGAGGGTTACGCTAAAACACAGAGTAAAGTCACATATTGAAGATCCAGCAATCAACCCTTGCCACTCCTACTGGCTCTCTGGTTTCTGGCTAGCCTCCTTAAGCCAGTATATAGATCGGCTTGTCTATTTCCATTGGCAGATAATCAGCCAGTTTACAAACACTAGTAATGAGCCTTTCTATGGCAAGCCACTCATGCTGCCATATTCCTGTACCTCTGCCCATGCCTGTCTATAATCCTGCCATCTCTTCTGTTTGCAGCATTCTGCCGTTTGAAGCCGTGGTCTGTATGTACCGGTTCCTGGGCGCAGACAAGTGCATGTACCCCTTTATTGCTCAAAGGAAACAAGCCACAAATAACAATGAAGCGAAAAATGGGATTTAGTCTTCCCCACTGTTCGGACTGACCTTATTGAGCAGACCACACTTAAAGACTGATGTGGGAAAGGCACTTGTGAATCACCATTGTATCTTTATTTTTTTTGCACCCTGCTCTGCAGCACACGGTGAACTCTCCAAGAACAGATCAGTAGGTGTAATGGACGACTTACTGTAAATGTGACCAATGGAAGATTTATGAAAGGGTTAGATGTAGCAATAAAGTTTCTGTAATGTTACTGTACAACCATTGACCAAGGCAAACCAGTTTTATAAAGTTACTGTTGTGCATTGGAGAAGGAGGCAATAATTAAACGGCACAGAATCGTCTATCCAAGCTGTCCACATGCAACACTCAACCTGTCCGAGAAGGTAAAATGGGCGCTATGCTTAGTGTCCGAAGTATTTTGACCCTCCGTGCTCAGCATCTATAGATGAGCTAATAAAGGAGTATGCAGCCAGATCAAACCTGTGGTCTTATCATGGCATTGTTCATACTTTCAGCCAGCTCCTTGTATGCACGGGCCATGTGTCATTCCTCACGTAGCATCTTGACAGGTCTCCTCCTTAACTATATCTGTTTCTCCCAGTTAGGTGGTGAAGCCATATGTGCCCATACCTATTGGATTAACAGCGAAACTTCCTAGTAGGAGTAGACACGGTAATGTGTATCTGGCTCATTCACCTGCGGCAGAGGTTTATAACCACGAAGGGTTGGGGGCTGTTCAATTCTAACATGGCCAGTACTCTATTCTAATGAATGTGTTATCTCCGAAGTCACCATTGTCATGTCTTCACCTACCCACCCTTTCCACATTCAGAATACATGCGATGCATATCCATTACTAATTTTCTGCTTTTCTCAAACACTCTAGGAATCCACAGCGTTAAGAGTTTTTTTTTATATCAGAATAGCAACCATCCCAAAAAAGTTATTCAAGTTTAATTAATAAAATTGTAATGACATAACTTTTCTCATTTTAAATAAATAAATAAAAATTCCTCTTTATTCTCAAGATCAAAGGAATCATATTTACTTTGTTGCCTAGGTTACTGACTACTGCTGTAATCTAACAGTAGTTGCCATTTGCCTAGACGGCAGTACTCTCTTCTTGATATTCTCTGAAGCCCGCTGGGTCTAGGTAGCCTTAGGGGTACTTTGCACGCTGCGACATCGCTAGCCGATGATAGCGATGCGGAGCGCGATAGTACCTGCCCCCGTCGCACATGCGATATTCGCTACGGCAGCTATTATCGCTACGGCAGCTTCACACGCACATACCTGGTCGGCGACGTCGCTGTGACTGCCGAAGAATCCCTCCTTCAAGGAGGCGGTGCGTTCGGCGTCACAGCGACGTCACTAATCGGCCGCCGCAAAGAAGCGAAGGGGCGGAGATGAGCGGGATGTAAACATCCCGCCCACCTTTTCCCTTCCACATTGCCGGTGGACGGCGGGCGCAGGTAAGGAGATGTTTGTCACTCCTGCGGCTTCACACACAGCGATGTGTGGAGCGGCAGGAATGAAAAATAACATCGTACCTGCGGATGCACAGACATAATGAAAATGAACTATGTGACACAGATCACCAGTTTCACGCTCGTTGATCTGATCTCCTAGGCTTTACACGTTGCGACGTCGTTACCGGCGCCGGATGTACATCACTTTCGATTTGATCCTGACGATATCGCAGTAGCGATGTCGCAAAGTACCCCTTAGTTTCCCTGTGTAAGCGGCCACTACTCCCGTCATCAGAGCATAGAGTTTGGGCCAGTAGTGCAGGCATACTGCTGCTCGGCTTTCCAGCAAGTCGAGAAGCTATAGACCATTCCTTCTAGTGACGATGCCCTTTCAGATCATGTTTACACAGCACTTGCATGTAAAAACTGAGGAGAGCTATGGTTTGGTTTTCATTGACTGTCTCCATTGTTTAAATGCTTGTAAGTTTGGATTTTCCCCATCGTAAATATTATTGGCCCTGCTCCCAAATCTATGGATTAGGTTACATAAATCTCTGACTCATATCCAAAACTGGATCTTCAAAGTTTTTGTGCACTATTGAAACTTCAAATTTGTCTGTGTACTCGGCCTGTAGAGACCTTGTGTACGGTCTGATCCTGTAGGCTCTAAACCATGCTCTCGTTTTGTGTACACAGCGCTCGTGCCTAATTTTAAGTTTCTGGTTGATTCACTTTTCTATTTTATATGAATTTGGGAAAAATTACAAGGGTGCGCACATACTCTTTAATATATTCTTGTAAATGCTGGTCACCCATTCACAAGGAATCAGTGCCTCATGTATGAGCCCATGTAATGTGGTAAGGCTGCATCCTTCAACACACTGCTTCATTGCCCCCCCCCCATGGCTGCCCACCCTGTGCCATTTATCTATATGGACGGAAACCTTCCACTTCTGGACTCTGTTGGCAAAAATTGCAGAACAGGCGGCGATTCTGAATTTTATTTGTACATGTGAAATACCTAGAGGTGTAAAGATTTGTTTTTTTTCGTGTGTTCTACAAAAATAAAACCACTCTTTTTTTTTTTTTTCTTTTTGTATAGAGAACCTTTTTTACAGTTGTGCCTTGAATGAAGTAAAATCTACTTAGAGCATTGTATAGCGAATTTCTACCTCTGTATCTAAATGTATCCAATTGTCTTGTAAATTACTATCAAACTTCTGTGATTTACATTTTTATCATTTGACGTCTTAAATATTGACCAGTGTCTGGTTTTATTAAAGCAAATTATCTTACTGGAGGAACCTGTGTGTAAAAGAAAGGTGACTAATCTATTGGAAGCTTAACCGAACGGATTTACAGTGGAACCTCGCTTAACAAGCAAATCTTTCTGTAAATTTGTAACTCTATTTACGAGAAAGCTTTGCTCTGCGAGCAAAATCCTCACCATACACACTTCCGGTTCTGTACATCCACCACGCTCTGACCCGCACTTGCAATCCACACAAACGCACGCACGCACACACATACAGTATTATGCTTACCTTACCTTCCGTTCCACCACCGGTCTCATGGTTCTTGTAGTTCCTGGGTACATCGTGACGTCTTCGCGGCGAACTACAAGACCCAGGAGGCCTGCGATGGAACGGAGGTAAGGTGAGCATATAATATAATAGTGTACCTTACGTTTCATCGCCAGCCTCCTGGGTCCTGTAGTTCGCCGCTGTGCATTGGCATCCATAGCGACGAAGCAGGAACTTCCTGGTTCCTGTCACCGCTACTCAAAGGCAGCGCGCTGGCCAATCAGGCAAGCGGCTCTGCCTTTGACATCAGCGCTCTGGCCGCGGAAGTTCCTCCCTCGTCGTTATGGTAACCCGATACATGGACCGGCCCCGTACCAGAGAACAGCAAGTCCCAGGAGACTGGCGATGCAACGGAAGGGAAGGTAAGGTGAGCATATAGTTTGTGCGTGTGTGGAATGGCACAATAGGGGACCAGGATGGGACATTTAACAATTTGTGGAACAAATTGTCTGCATTGCAATGATTTCCTATGGGAAATCTTGCTTTGCTGAACGAGTAACTTGGTTAACAAGCACACTCCCAGAACGGATTGTTCTTGTTAAGCAAGGTTCCACTGTATCTCCGGGAAGACATTTGATGGCAAATCACTGGAACCTGCCATTAGTATAGCTACCACGATATGGCAGGAGTCTGCTGTCACATCCATGGATCCACCAGGCTTTATAGCTGGAGGTCACATGATTGGCCTATTAGACCCTGCCTAAAGAGCCCTTTATTCAGTGTTTGTCATGCAGTATAAAGGTCTTTTGTAAAGTCTATTTTATTTGTTTTGTGGGGGGTATGTAGATTATGCTTTTTGACTAGTGGATGGGGCATTGGATCTCCAGACTAGTCGGCTCTCTGTGTGCTACTATGACCATCTGCGCGTGATGAGATGATTTGCACACAAGCGGTGTCCTCGCCATCTCTCTGCAAATCACTGCGCATGTCCTGTAGGGGGGGGGGGGGGAGAGGTTGGCAAGGTACAGGTGCTTGCTTACAGTGACAATCCAGCCAACTCGAGGAAATAGGAGATAGATAATGGCTTCCTGGACCAGTTGGCCAGAACCTTGAGATACATTTGGATGCCATTTGACGTGGGATTATGTTCTGAGAAGTTGTGGAAGAACTATGTGAATTTAGTTTGGCTAGGGAGTGTGAATAGGCCACCCTAAAAAGATGTGTTTTTAATGTGCATCTGAAGCTGAGTAAGTTATGAATCGTCCTAACTTCTTGGGGTAGATCGTTCCAGAGGATTGATGCAGCTCGGAAGAAGTTTGATTCCGGGAGTGGGAGGTTCGAGTTAAGGGTACTTTACATGCTGCGACATCGCTAGCGATGTGAAAATCTAGATCGCAAGTGCGATCTTTCGAGATCGCACATGAGTAAAATGACCTATGTGCGATCTCGAAAGATCGCACTTGCGATCTAGAATTTCACATCGCTAGCGATGTCGCAGCATGTAAAGTAGCATTTAGTGTGGATGTTAGTCAAAAGTTATTTGCAGAGTGTAGAGAACGGGTGGGGCTATAGACCGAGACGAGGGCGGAGATGTAGGGGGTGCCGCACTGTGGAGAGCTTTGTGGGTGAGAACAAGCAGTTTGATTTGGATCCTGTGATATATGGGCAACCAGTGCAATGACTGGCACAGAGGAGAGGCATCCGAGTAGCGGTTAGCCAGATAGGTGACCATGGCTGCTTCATTAAGGATGGACTGTAGAGGAGAGAGTCTAGTTAGGGGGAGACCAATTAATAGAGAGTTACATTAGTCAAGGCAAGAGTGGATCAGGGCCACGGTGAGGGTTTTTGTCGTTTCTATTTTGAGAAAGGGGCGGATTCTAGAAATGTTCTTGAGGTGCAAGCGGCAGGAGCGGGCAAGAGATTGTATGTGGGAGGTGAAGGAGAGATCAGTGTCAAGTATAACACCCAGACAGCGAGCTTGCTGCCTAGGACTTATCGTTGTGCCACACACAGAAAGGGAGATGTCAGGTTTAGGAAGGTTGGGAGATGGAGGGAAAAGAAGAAGTTCAGTTTTGGAAAGGTTAAGTTTCAGATAGAGAGCAGACATGATGTTACAAACTGCAGTCAGGCAGTCACTTGTGTTCTGTAGTACAGCGGGGGTGAGCTCAGGGGATGAGGTGTATAGCTGTGTGTCTTCAGCATAAAGATAGTACTGAAAGCCAAATCTGCTAATGGTCATTCTAATTGGGGCAGTGTAGAGGGAGAAAAGAAGAGGGCCAAGGACTGAACCTTGAGGGACCCCAACAGTGAGAGGAAGAGGAGAAGATGTGGAGCCAGAATTTGATACACTGAATGAGTGTCCAGAAAGATAGGAAGAGAACCAGGAAAGCACAGTGTCCGTTAGGCCGATAGAATGGAGCATAGAGAGAAGGATATTGTGGTCAACAGTGTCGAAAGCGGCAGAGAGGTCAAGAAGGATAAGCAGAGAGTGGTCACTGTTACGTTTTGCTGTCAATAGATCATTGGTCACTTTGACAAGGGCAGTTTCTGTTGAGTGTAACTGGCGGAAGCCAGACTGTAAAGGATCTAGAAGAGAGTGAGTGGAAAGGTAGCAGGTGAGGCGAGCATAGACCAGGCGCTCCAAGAGTTTGGAGATGAAGGGGAGATTGGAGACTGGTCTGTAGTTACTTGTACAGGACGGATCAAGAGAAGGTTTTTTTAATAATGGAGTAATGATAGAGTGTTTGTTTGAGGGAGGAGGGGAAGATACCAGAAGAGAGAGAGAGAGATTGAAGAGTTTAGTTAGGCGAGTAGTGACAACTGGAGAGAGGGACTGGAGTAGGTGTGAGGGAAAGGGATCAGTAGGGCAAGTGGTAGGACAAGAAGAAGAGAGGAGCCTGGAGACTTCCTCCTCTGTGACTGGGTCAAATGTGGGGAAAGTGAGCTGGGTGGGATGTGGGGAGGGATTTGATTCACAACGCTTGGGAGCTGGGAAAAGAGGATTTCTTTTATTGAGGGTTAAAGTTCATGCAAAAAAAGTTAAATTTATAACATTCCCTTAGTACAGTCATGGCCAAAAGTTTTGAGAATACTACAAATATTAATTTTTACAAAGTCTACTGCTTAAGTTTTTCTAATGGCAATTTGCATATACTCCAGAATGTCATAAAGAGTGATCAGCTTAACAGCAATTACTTGCAAAGTCAATATTGGCTAACAAAATGAACTTTAACCCCCAAAACACATTTCAACAGCATTGCATTCCTGCCTGAAAAGGAGCAGCTAACATTGTTTTAGTTATTGTTCCATTAACACAGGGCTGGTGATCAATCAGTCATGATTAAGTAAGAATGACACCACTGGACACTTTAAAAGGAGGCTGGTGCTTGGTATCATTGTTTCTCTTCAGTTAACCATGGTTATCTCTAAAGAAACACGTGCAGCCATCATTGCTCTGTACAAAGATGGCCTAACAGGGAAGAGTATCGCAGCTACAAAGATTGCACCTCAGTCAACAATCTATCGCATCAAGAACTTCAAGGAGAGAGCTTCCATTGTTGCCAAAAAGACTCCAGGGCGCCCAAGAAGGACCAGCAAACGCCAGGACCGTATCTTAAAACTGTTTCAGCTGCGGGATCGGACTACCAGCAGTGCCGAGCTAGCTCAGCAATGCCAGCAAGCTGGTGTGAGTGCTTCTGCACGCACTGTGAGGCGGAGACTCTTTGAGCAAGGCCTTGTTTCAAAGAGGGCAGCAAAGAAGCCACTTCTCTCCAGAAAAAACATCAGGGACCGACTGATATTCTGCAAAAGGTACAGGGAGTGGACTGCTGAGGACTGGGGTAAAGTAATTTTCTCAGATGAATCCCCTTTTCGATTGGGACATCTAGAAAACAGCTTATTAGGAGAAGAAGAGGTGAGCGCTACCACCAGTCTTGTCTCATGCCAACTGTTAAGCATCCTGAAACTATTCATGTGTGGGGTTGCTTCTCAGCCAAGGGAATCGGCTCACTCAGTCTTGCCTAAAAACACAGCCATGAATAAAGAATGGTACCAGAATGTCCTCCAAGAGCAACTTCTCCCAACTGTCCAAGAGCAGTTTGGCACCCAACAATGCCTTTTCCAGCATGATGGAGCACCTTGCCATAAAGCAAAGGTGATCACTAAATGGCTCATGAACAAAACATAGAGATTTTGGGTCCATGGCCTGGAAACTCCCCAGATCTTAATCCCATTGAGAACTTGTGGGCAATCATCAAGAGACGGGTGGACAAACAAAAACCAACAAATTCAGGCAAAATGCAAGCATTGCTTATGCAAGAATGGACAGCTATCAGTCAGGATTTGGTTCAGAAGTTGATTGAGAGCATGCCAGGGAGACTTGCAGAAGTCCTGAAGAAGAAGGGTGAACACTGCAAATATTGACTTGCTGCATTAAATCATTCTGTCAATATAACCTTTTGGTACTCATAATATGATTGCAATTATATTTCTGTATGTGATGTAAACATCAGACAAACACAATTAAAAACCAAAAGGGCAACAGATCATGTGAAAAATATAATTTTGGTGTCATTCTCAAAACTTTTGGCCATGACTGTACAACTGTTCAGTCACTTTATAGACGTTTCCTGACTCCAGTCCTCAAGGCCCACCAGCAGTGCATGATTTCAAGATTTTCTTAGCATTGCACAAGTGTTGGAATCATCACCTGTGTTATACTAAGGAAATCCCAAGAACATGCCCTATTGGTGGGTCTTGAGGACTGGAGTTGGGGAACACTGGTTTACAGAACTCAACAGGACTAAACATAGGCCTGAAGGGGTCCTCATAGCAAACATTAAAGCAGTGATTCAGTGGGTATATAAATATACAATTATAGTCGTATACTTGTCATGTTGATATACTACACACCTGTAAGGCTTTTGGACTTTCCAATTTTTTAGTATCTAACTGAACGTAATTGTAACATATGTCTTCATACTCTAGGACAGGCCTGCACAACATATGTGCTCATACGCTCTGTGTGATGACATAATGCTGTGACCTCATCACACTGCTGCTATCGCTGGCTCCACAGAGTAGAGGATGTGGCTGGAAATACGAGGGGCGATCCAAAAGTAATGATAATCAATAATAAACACAATGAATATATTAAAAAAATATATATATATATATTTTCCTACATAGTCTCCTAACAAGTCTATACATTTAGTCCATCTCTTTTCTAAACTTAGAATTCCCTTCGAAAAACATTCTTGATCTTGACCCTCAAAAAAAACCCCAACAGCGGTTATCACGTCGCTATTGTCATCAAATGTCTTGCCCCGGAGGTGTTCCTTGAGGCGAGGAAAGAGAAAGAAGTCACTGGGGGCTAGATCTGGCGAATAGGGGGGGTGTTCCACCAGATCAAAGCCCGCTTCTTGAATGGTTGCCATGGCAACTGCAGCTTTGTGAGCCAGCGCGTTATCTTGGTAAAACAGCACTCCAGCCCGCAGTTTGCCGCGCCTTTTCTCCTTGATAGCCTCCCGCAATCTTCTTTGTTCTGCGTAGTAGGAGCCCGTTATAGTGGCTCCCTTCTCCAAATAGACCACCATAATAATTCCTTCAGCGTCCCAAAAAACGGACGCCATAACCTTCCCTGCTGAGCTTGACACTTTGAATTTCTTCGGCGTTGGCTCGTTTCTATGTCATCGATTGTTGTTTAGTTTCGGGATCAAAGTGGTGGATCCAGGTCTCGTCCATGGTCAACAAACGTGACAAAAAATTCTCCTTGTCTGCTTGGAACTTTTTGAGATTTGCTATTGAAATGTCAACTCGTTTCTTCTTTTGCTCGTCGGTTAACATTTTTGGCACCCAACACGTGGAGACCTTTCTCATATGCAATTCTTTTGCAAGGATTTTTTGAATACTGCTATATGAGATCCCTGTGACCTCAGCTACATGCCTGATAGTCACGCTTCGATCTGCCAATACAACTTCTTCAACTTTTTTCACGTTTTCTTCATTGAGGGACGTGGATGGGCGTCCTTCACTATGTTCATCTTCCGTCGATGTTCTTCCCAGCTTAAATTCCTTCCTTGGCCCAGCGTGCAACTGTGGCATATGGAGAAGAGTCCCCCAATGTTTCCACCAAGTCGCTGTGTATGTCTTTGGTAGTCATTTTTTTGAAGCAGATGTATTTGATAATAGCTGTGAACTCATTTTTTTCCATTTTGATGTTCACTCCTCGGCAGTTCATATTGAAATGAATGTAGCTCCCGGGAATCGTGGCCTATTTAAGTGATTTTTTTTTCCTGGACTAGTGGGTACCTAAGAGAGAAGAAAACATTTTAATTTCTGTGTGCAATAGAAATAACCGATTATCATTACTTTTGGATCGCCCCTCGTAGTAAGTGCTCCAAGGGGAGTCGAAGATTATATATACTGTTATAGGAGTGAAGAGGGTGAGGGGAACAGTATACAATGTGGGACATATTTTGAAGCGGTGCAGAGTGTGTGGGACATTATGGAGGGGTGCAGTCTTTGGACAGTATTAAGAGGTGCTGGGTGTGGGGGAATATTAAGGAGAGGTGCAGGGTGTGGAGAAGATTATGTAGAAGAGCTGGGTGTGGGGAACATTATTTAGAGGTGCTGGGTGTGGGGGAACATAAAGGAAAGGTACAGGGTGTGGGGAACATTATTTAGAGGTGCTGGGTGTAGGGGAAAAATTAAGGAGAGATGCAGGGTGTGGGGAACATTATGGCACTGTGCAAGTCTTTGATTGTTGATAACCAGAAACTATAGAATGCCATGAAGGATATGGATGTGCCAGAGCATCTGATCATCACCATCAGGAACCTTTATATCGAGAATCAACAGTTCGATTGAAAAACAGTGACACGGCATGGTTCAAAGTACAGCGAGGCGTCAGACATGGCTGCATCCTGTCACCATTTCTCTTCAATTTATATGGAGAAGCTATTTTCAGCAAGGCTGGACTTTCCAAAAAAGAAGGAATCAAAATTGCTAGATGAATCATCAACAATCTTAAATACGCAGGATATACAACATAAAGTTTTAAAGGACTTGAACCTACTCTTATCAATGATCACTCAGGATGCAGCAACGGCATCGGAAGTCAATAAAATAGATATGGGCAAATCAACATCAAAGTCACTTGAAAAGAAACATTTTAGACACAGCTTACACATAGTCTGGTCTTTCCTGTAGTACTATGGATGCAACACCTGGACAATAAAGAAACAAGACAGAAGAAGAATCAACGCCTTTGAAATGTAGTGGTAGGGAAGGATGTTACCAATACCATGGAAGGCAAAATAAACAAACAAATCAAGCCAGGCATGTCACTCAAAGCAAGGATCACCAAGCTACGGCTTGCCTACTTTGGACACATCATACAAAGAGAGCAATCATCGGAGAAGGACATCATGGATAGAAAAATAGAATAAACAAGGCGAAGAGGAAGACAAGCAATTCGATGGCTTGATACTATCAAGATAATGGCAGAGAACACCCTGGTGGACCTATCTTGGCAGCATAAGTTCTTCCTACAGAGCGTTCATCCATCAAGTCGCCATGGCTTGAGATTGAGCTGATGGCCATTAATAGAATAAAAAAAGAAAAGCAGGTGTGGGGGATATTATGGAATTATGGAGAAATGCAGGGTGTGGGGGAACATTATAGAGAAGTGCAGGGTGTGAGGGACATTATGGAGCAGTGCAGGGTCTGGGGGACCTTATAGAGAGGTGCATGGTGTGGGGGACTTTAATACAGAGGTTCATTGTGGGGGTATATTATATATAGGGGCAGGTTGAGGGGGATGTTATAGGTGGGCGAGTGTGGGAGGGATATTTTGAGCAGGAAGCACAGTAAGGGTCAATTATTTATTTACAGGCGCATCATGGGAGATCTTTTTAATTAAGGGGCCGTATAATGGTACTTTTATTTTTAAGGGCACCATCGCTGGATGTGCTGCAGACGGTAGGAGAAGAAGGAAGTCTGCAGAGATGAGCTGTGGATGTGAAACATCATTATGACATTGGTACTATGAAAAAAGAGTTGGGAGATAAATAAGATGGGAACCAAACAGGGAAGAAATCATCTACAGTATAAGGTCCCTGGATGTAAATGATTTTTAGATACTTACTACATCTCATCAGTACTATGGTTCCTGAATGGTCCGTAGTCTGATAACAACTCCCAGTATCCCCTTACCATTTTTAAGGAAATACTGGGAGTTGCAGGTTCATGTGATACAAGTTGTACTAAGCTTGGTGATGTATTCCTATACTGTTGGTGGTTCTGATCATGTAGCAATCCATAACATGCTTCATATTAAAATTGAAAAATCCTCAAAACTTTGAGATTATGAGGAGTATTTAGTTGAGTTTCTGCTCCAAAAACTTAGTGAAAGTTGGGTGTATTCACACTGATATTTTTTTTTAGCAGAAACTGAACAGAAACTCTCCAAATAGTTAAAACTTAGTTCTGCTGATGTATTAATGTAAGTACCCCTTTACATTTTTTTTGCAGCCCTTCAGATAGGTTCAGTTTGACAATGTAGCCCTTACACCTAAAAATGTTGTGCACCCCTGCTCTAGGATGATGCCTCTACAATACGTTATACAGCTACTACAGCGGCACGGTGGCTCAGTGGTTAGCACTGCAGTCTTGCAGCTCTGGGGTCCTGGGTTCAAATCCCACCAAGAACAATATCTGCAAGGAGTTTGTATGTTCTCCATATGTTTGCGTGGGTTTCCTCCGGGTTCTCCGGTTTCCTCCCACACGCCAAAAAACATACTGATAGGGAATTTAGATTGTGAGCCCCAATGGGGACAGTGTTGCCAATGTATGTAAAGCGCTGTGGAATCAATAGCGCTATATAAATGAATAAATATTATTATTATTACCTACCTATGATACAGCAGGTGAAATAAGTATTGAACATTGCACCAATTTTTAAAATAAATATATTCCTAAAAGTGGTATTGACATGAATTTCTCACCAGATGTTGGTAACAACCCATCCAATCTAGACAGGAAAATAAATCAAACCATAGATGTCAATAAATTAAGTTATGTGTAATAATTTGAAATGACACAAGGAAAAAGTATTGCACACGCTTACTGAAATTTATTTACTATCTCGTACAAAAGACTTTGTTGGGGATGATAGCTTCAAGACAGATACCTCCTGTATGGAGAAACTAGTCACCTTCATTGCTCAGGTGTGATTTTGTTCCATATTTTTACACAAACACTCTTCTTTCCTGCAGGTTCTGTGAGCTCCTTCTATGAACTGTGAATTTAAGGTCTTTTCATTCATTTTCTATTGGATTAAGGTCAGGTGGTTGGCTGGGCGATTCTGGTGTAGAGTGGCATGGGGCGGTAGTCTTGGGTGAGGGATTCAGTACAAACACCCCGGCATGATACATGAGAGATAAGGTCCTGATTGAATGTGTGGACTTGTGTTAGCCATGTGCCCGTACAGGCTGCATGTTGCCACTCATGTCAGCTGGCCAGGACCAGATGATGACTTGTTTTCGCAAGAAGACCTAAAGTTAATGTTAAACAGTACTGTCCTATGAGTCACTGCATAACCCAGCCCAATGCTACAGTCCAATTTGTGATGGTCACTTTCCCTTCCTGCAGCTCCACGTCCAATCTCCTTATAGAGGAGGGGTAGGGAGTTTTGCTACTATATCCAGGGTAGAGCCTTTTGCTCACAGATGCTTCCATAACCACGCATCTTATCCTTGTAGAAGAGGGGGGTAAGGGGTAGCCAGTAGTTTCAGAGAAGAGGAAGAAAAATTAGGTCAGCTCACCTGCATTTGGACCTTTCCCTCCATGCACGGAAAACACCCTGTCTGGTGTGAACACTGAGACAAAATATTAAAAAAATCCAGCTTCCAAGGTTTGGATAAAATTTCAGGCCTTATTGCAAACTTACTAATTAAAATCCAAATAGCAAAAGGTATCTAGGCAGTTTGTGCAGAGACCCAATGGGGGAATAAAGGAAAAAATAAATAAATGAATTGACTGTGGTTGTTCAAACAGCTACGTTTCAGATTGAAGAGTCCTTTGTCCTTTGATGGTTATAGGTAGCAATTGATTGCAGTTACTTATTCCAAATATTAAGTTGAGGGTGCTAACAATTCTTGAGGTTTTGTGAGAAATTGTGTCCAATTTGCCTTTTTTAATTTGTTTACACAAAATTACCAATCACATACAGGCTGAGCTTCATAGGTGCCTAAACATAGCTGCCACCAGGACCTTCAGAAGACCCCTGAGTGCTATGAGAACTCCCTTGGCTCTTCATGTCCAACAGTCATATCTAAGTTAAGGGGTTATGCTGCTGCAGTCGCGGCTAGCTGATTGGCACGGGCAGTTAGGCTTGAGTGACGGCTGATCTGCTCCTGAGCCCACTCCATACATGAGGGCATAGTGGACGCCAAAACTTCATTGGGTTCACCGTGCACTAAGTTCCTCTTGGATGGTGCTTATAACCGCCACAAAAATAGCCACTGATAACCATGGAAATCCAATGATGCCCTCTGAGTGATACTGTGTGATCTCGTCATTTATGTTCCTTCACATTGCTTTCATTTGGGTATACTTTGATTATCCGGCTTTGCAAATAATTTCCGAATACCTCGCCGCTATTCGACTATTCACGAATATTCGATGTGCAATGTAAGTCTATGAGAAACCCAAATAACAACTATTCGGTACTATTCGGGCTTCCCATAGACTTAAGGCCGCTTTACACACTGTGATATCGTAACCGATATCGCTAGTGTGGGTACCCGCCCCCATCTGTTGTGCGACACGGGCAAATCGCTGCCCGTGCCGCACAACATCGCCCAGACCCGTCACACTACTTACCTGCCCGGCGACGTCGCTGTGACCGGCGAACCGCCTCCTTTCTAAGGGGGCGGTTCGTTCAGCGTCAGAGCGACGTCACAGCTGCGTCACTGAACCGCCGCCCAATAGAAGCGGAGGGGCAGAGATGAGCGGGACGTAATATCCCGCCCACCTCCTTCCGCATTGTGGCCGGGAGGAAGGTAAGGAGAGCTTCCTCGTTCCTGCGGTGTCACACTGAGCGATGTGTGCTGCCGCAGGAACGAGGAACAACTTCGTTACTGCTGCAGTAACGATATTTGAAAATGGACCCCCATGTCACCAATGAGCGATTTTGCACGTTTTTGCAAAGATGCAAAATCGCTCATAGGTGTTACACGCAACGGCATCGTTAATGCGGCCGGATGTGCGTCACCAATTCTGTGACCCCAACGAGTTCGCATTAGCGATGTCGTAGCGTGTAAAGCCCCCTTTACATTGTGCATCGAATAGTCAAATAGCGGCGAGGTATTCGGAAAATATTCGCGAAGGCGGATAATCGAAGTATTTGATCATCCCTAGTAATTACTATAGCTCTAAAGATACATTCAGCGATAGTTTTATGTTTTTATTTTATTTCTATTGACTTCTATGCTCTTTTTGAAGAACCCACTTTCTGACTCGACCCTATCAGCAACATATTGAAAAATGGAATTGATAAATTTTTGCATTTTTGACATTAGTTGTCCTATCAGTTATAAATAAAATAATAACCCCCCCTTTCAAAAAAATATTCCAAGAAATGAAATTGTAAATCTAGGCTAACGTGGGGAAGGGGTGGGTAGTTTGTTTTTCCGCCTCAGAAATATATGAAGGTAAAATCATTATTCCACCGGCCCAACCAGGAAAATAAACAAAGGTCGTTTGTTGTTGTACATTACTTAGTGGCGGTAAGAACATTGTACTTCGTGCAGCGGGGAAATTTTAGATTACTGTTTAGATGGTTTGTTTTTCCCTCTGATGTGACAAATGAAGTATTGGCTCAGTTTGAAAGGAATCCCTGATCTGTTTTCACAGCAGTATGACTAAACTTTTTGCAGTTTAAGCAATCTGGGAAACATGTGCTAATGCTTTAATAAACATAAGATGAAAAAATATACTTTTGTATATTTTATCACCGGCTTTAGCAAGCCATTACTACAAAGCCAAAACTTATCCCTTTGGAGATCCAACAATGTCCCTGAGCATATGGGAAGGGAAATGGAGCTCCCGTGTCTATCAAAACCAGTAGAGAATCATCTCTGAGAACAGTATCTCAGGCTCTTTATGTCTACAAATTGTGCCCCTGATTTGGATATATCCCGTTACACTAAGCTCCAGAGACTTTTGTTTCTGGGGAGCATCATTTGTGCATTTTTTCACCGTGGAGGATAAAAAGGCCTGTGGATTGCTAGAGAAATCCCCTCCCGTAATTGGAAAGATCAAAAGGAGCTAAGAGAGAATATCAGAAAGTCTGTCTGTATGCATCCCTTCTTCATCTTTCAGGAGAAGACAAAAGCTGGTGTGTGTGATGATGAGATTGCAACGTTTTCTACTGTGGTCATAATGCTTCTGAGTATTGGTAACAATTGATGGCTTCTTCTAAAGCAGCAGCCCATGATACGGCCTATGTGCCAACACCGAGCGTCTTCTTACAGACAGGTCTATGTGATTCATCCTGCCTCTACATGCCATTCGGAAACTGCACCATGCTAAGATAACATTCAGTTTCCATAAATATATCCATAATTCACTATCTCAATTGTCGTGTGTGATAGCTTGTTTTATATATTTTTTGGGGGATAGTGAAACATACTAGTAACTTTCATGTTGTAGTTGATGCAGAGGCGTAGCTAGGGGTTCAGCTCCGAGGGGAAAAATATTTGAGTGGGCCCCTAACAGAGGCAGAATGATCGCGGTCACAGGGATCGCAACCACAACTGGCCCCGGGGACGCAAGGGGCCCTCCAGCCTCAGCCCCTGCTTTAGCTGGATGGGCGCCCGAGCCTGCACATCCAGCTGAAATGGGTCCCATTGGGTCCCTGTACTGTGATACACGCTGTTGGCCAAACAGAAGCTGGCACCATTCATGTGTGCTCAATGACTGTGGGGGGCGCATGGCAATGACATCATGCATTGCAATAGCACTGACACAGATGAAAGCTGCCGGCTACTGTGCGCTGGCTACACAGGAAGACACTGCAAGATGTGGGAGCCAGGGACTGTGAGTACAATGTTGTTGTTTTTTGCATTATACAGAACAGAGACATATTTATCAATATGGGGACGTATATACTAGAAGTGGGACAGTAGATACCAGGAGGGGGACAATATATACTAGGAGGGGGACAGTATATACCAGGAGGGGCCCAGCATGGGGACATTATACATGATGAGGGCCCCAGGAGGGGGACAGTATATACCAGGAGGGGCCCAGGATGGGGACATATAGACCAGGAAGGGGACATTTTTTAGCAGGATGTGGCGGACTAGGTCTAAATTTTGCACTAGAACCCATCGAACGCTAGTTATGCCACTAGCCCCTAATAAGGTAATCATTTTTACAACTATGTTGGTGCAGCCTTATTATAGATATTGGGAACCTCAGGAAATGAATGAGCTGTTACTGAAAATCACTATACAAAGGTTAACACCGATATTATCGCCATATGGTGATCATATAGTGATAAATACCAGTCCTGCAGAACATATACCATAATACATTACAATACAGTTACAGATAGTAACTTACAGCTGACATTCTTTCTGATGGAGTCGTTAACTTTACCCATCTTTTCCATGTGACCCAGACCAACATAACAACTCGTCTGCAGAGAGTTCAAAAGAAGACACATTTCACTTCTCACATTTCCAGCAACGTTCCCATCTATTCCCAACCTGCACAAACTCCTGCTGATACCCCAGTGCTGAGCCGCTGCTGCCCAATGTGTCCCTATTTCTGATCCTCCTAGTAACCCATATAATGCCCTCCACTGTGCCTCTTACAAAGTAAAATGATTCATTTTTGCCCTTTATATGGTAAATTTGCCCCATTAATAAAAATATTAATACCCTGCACAAGTGCCCTATAAAACAGTTCCCAAATTTTGCCCCCTAGAAAGTAATAATTCCCCCAGTGTTCCCATTTCACAATCACAACACACTGAGTGCCCCTATAACAATAATGATTTTAAGTGCCCACTAAACATTTAATAATGTCTTATGACTTCCCACATGTATAGTTCCCCTCTACACAGCATGATGGCCCCCACAACTCCCAACTAGATAGATAGATACACAGCTCCCACATATACTTGGTGATAGATACACAGCTCTGTATACACAGCATGATTGGCCCCACAGTAGCACCCTCCCACTCTACGACAGCCCCCAAAATCTACCACTGTATGACGGCCCCCATTATGCCCCACTGCATGACAGCCCGCACAGTTGCCCCCACAATATGATAACCCTTAGTAGCCCTACTCCCACCCTACAATGACCCCAAGTATTTCCCCACACTGTATCATGGCCCTTAGTATTTCCCCACACTGTAATATGGCCCCTAGTATTTCCCCCACACTGTAATATGGCCCCTAGTATTTCCCCCACATTGTAATATGGCCCCAAGTACACCACAACACTGTATCATGGCCCCCAGTATTTTCCCCACACTCTAATATGACCCCCAAAATCCGTCTACACTGTATTGTTATGGGGAGATAAGATATGCACACCAGTGACTATGTAAGGGGAATACATGAAATATCAGAAACTGCTGTGTGAATACTGACTTGAAAAATCCAATAGCTATATGCAAGAGTGAAAATGTGAAAAATGGAATCTGCATTACTGCCATGAATATATGAATCAAGAGAAATTCATTGCATTGATCAATTCAGTAGCTAAATTTCTCTTGATTCATATGTTCATGGCAGTAATGCAGATTCCATTTTTCACATTTTCATTGTTACATGTAGCTATTGGATTTTTCAAGTCAGTATTCACACAGCAGTTTCTGCTATTTCATGTATTCCCCTTACATAGTCACTGGTGTGCATACCTTATCTCCCCATAGTGATGTTTTTTTAGGTTTTTGCACCCAGTTTAGACTTAGAATGGTGTTCCAAACGTTATTCCTTATTTGTTACACTGTATTGTGGTCTCCAGTATTTTTCCCATACTATAACATAGCCCCCAGTTTTCCCCCACACTGTATCATGGCCCTCAGAATTCTCCCACACTGAAATATGGCCCCCAATATTTCTCTCACACTGTATCTGTGGCGCCCCTGACCTGGTCAGGCACCACTGAGTATTGCACCAATGCCTGGGTCAGTACAAACAGGTAATCCCAAAGGCTGACTAGGTTGTGGACACACAGACACATAGTGGCTAGTTCACACACACACACACCATAGAGGGGACCCCTGGGCAGACCCAGGAGGGGGCGTGGCCTCCACATCTCAGCTAGTGGTGGGGTGAAGAAGCTGGTTGCTAGGTTGCAGTGGCAGGCACAGTGGGGAGGCAGTAGTGAACCAGTCTGAAGTGAGGAAGCGCAATGTGAAGTCGCAGAAGGAGGACGTGCACGGTGTCACTAGTCAGACCCTGCATGTGTAGTGGTTGTCGGCGGGGGAGTTCGGTTACCACAGAGTCAGACTGAAAGGCACCTCAGGAAGGAGCGAGGTGACTGAGTAAGGGAAATCCTGGTAGACCAGGCCCGCACGGGGAAACAGGTCCCTAGAGCAACAAACCAAGTATTCGGTCTGCTAAACCTGCTGGTGAGGATGCTGAATGTGCCTCACCAACCTACACAGAGTCCGCAGCATCAGCAGCAACGAGGGGGCCCATAAGTGAGACAGGGCAAGAAGCCATCTATACTTGGTCCACACTACCAGCAAACGGGCCAGAAAGGGGAGAACGGCAGTTGCGACTTCCTTGGGTGATTCCCGCAGTACTACAAGTCAGGGGTCACTCCAAACAAGAAGGGCTAGGAAGGCGAGTTGACAGTCACCCCTGGATCAGCCTGAAGGATACCTGGTTCCACCTGGTTCGTCATAGCATCGCCCGGATTGCCTCACTCTATCATCTGAATGTGAGTAAAAACCCTGAAAGACATTGCTGCCTGTGTGTGAGTTCTTCTGCGACTTGTGGTACTACACACTTACACCTGAGCCCCTGGGGCCAGCCTCACTCTCGGGAGGCCATAAGACCAGACTGCATTTACCATCAGCCCCAGAAGCGCTCTAAACTGCAGTGGCGGTCACCCCTCATCCTGACCGCAATTACCGAGAGTGGCGTCACGATTCCTATTGAAGTTAAGCTGACATACCTGTTGCCAGAAGATTCCCAGCACGTCAAGACCCTGAGGTGACCTGAAGGTGAGCGGGGCTTCACATATCATAGCAGCCAGTATTTTCTCTACACTGTATCAAGGCCCCCAGGTTCCCCACACACTGTAATATGGCCCCCACTATTTTCCCCACACTGTAAAATGGCCCCCAGTATTGCCCCCAGTATTCCCCCACACTGCAATATAGCCCTCAGTATACCCCCTCATTGTATTTTGGCCCCCAATATTTCACACAGTGTATCATGGCCCCCAGTCCCCCCGAACCTCCCCACCCCACTGTTATATGGCCCCAGTATTTCCCCTACACTGTATCATTGCCCACAGTGTTCCCCACACTATAAAATGGCCCCCTGTATTTCCCCCAAGAGCAAAAAAAAAAAAAAATCTTTTACTCACTACCCATGGATCTTGAGGAATCTGCATGCGGATATTTAATAATAGCATAGGTCAGGGTTGGCCACTGAGCTCCCTCTGGGCGACTGCTCCCTCTGCAACCCAGGTAGCTACACTATTGACTTGATGGCTATACATAGTGCAGCCTACACAGTTACCTACAAAAGTTCTAGCGCCATATACTAGCATATTATGAAACAGGTACATATATTTTTTAGCAATAAAGAAAATAACAGTAGTGCAGAAAAAGAATATCCAAAGTTTGAAAAAGACTACACAAGAGCACACAGACACTATGCCTTTAATAACAGTTGTGATAAGTATCAGAATATAATTACATCCAAACAACATGATAACACTTACTATATACTTTATGTATACTTAAATTAAAATACAAGAGATTTGAAGGTTGTCTAAAACCAACAATCAATTGTCAAATTAGCCTCAGTAAACTGCTACCGTAATATTGAAAACAACCTAGTAACTCAGCATCTATATCCAAAGTTTTCACTTATTGTAGGTGAGGTGCTACACCTTGGTGTCATCATCTACACGTGTTTCGCATCAAGCTTCCTCAGAGGGTTTATTTGAATTTAGGCTGCCTGCAGCTGCTTCTAGGGGGAGTTAAGTAGTTTATGTACAGATGATATTTCAGAGGATTTTCTAGAAAAGTACACAAAAATGAGATATATGCATCAAACCATATGCAACAAACAATACTAGAACAAAAAATAATATGTGAAAAACTCTTATGTATAACAAAAAAATAATGAAAGCTAGTGGAATCAGCTTACCCCCAATGGTAATGAAGTGGAAGGTGACTTCTCCCGAAGGTGAATTGGGTGCGAAGCACAGAGCAGCTGGGCACTGGGCCCGATTCCAGGTAATCACTTAAGAGAGTCAGACTTGGAAAGAGTTCTCCAGCACTGAAATATTCTGTGAGATTCTGCGCTTTGTAATACACAGATAAAAAGAAAATCCAGTTTTTAAAAAGTTGCAGATCTTTGGATCTTTTTCAGAACACAAGCATTTTAGATGAAAGTTGGCTTATTTCAATGGAACCTTTTGACTTTCCCCAGACAAATGACAACGGGAAGAGAAGGACCGGACAGTTTTCTCCCCATAAAAAACACATGAATGACTGGCCAAGTACTCATGAGTAGAGATGAGTGAACACAAGGTTCGGCTTTCGGTGTTAATACCGAACAGAGTCTTTACAAGAAAAACAGAGTTTGAGTTTGGAGATCAGGTGCATTACGTATGCAAACCACTCACGCGAGCATCTCGGTGCTCAACCCAGTGCGAGCTGCTTGTAGTGTTTGATCGGCTCTCACTGGGGGTAACAACAGCGTGACCGGATGTAGTGTACAACCAAACAACAAAAATTGGAAAAACTCTGCCCACCCAAGTGAACTGTTTATGGTTGGCTGAATGTGGGCGGAGACCCGAACTGACAATCCATGACTTCCATTAAGGTTCAGGTCAAGTCCGGGTACCAAACCAAAAGTTTTGAAAGTCTGGCTGAGCCAGCCGATCCGAACTTCCAAGGGTCCGCTCATCTCTACTCATGAGTATGCGAAAGTCACACTCCAAAGAAATCGGAAAAGTCACTTCAAAACTATTGAAAAACTCTTCTTATTTTCTTCTTTTGTAAAACCACTTTGCTGTTCATATACAGTATATGTTCAGCCTTTTGAGCACTTTTCTTTCACTTCAGGTTTTGAAAAATGGTTAGTGGGAGAAAACTCTTCCAGGATGCTTCCAAAACTCTTTAAACCTTATCAGAAAATGCTTCAGAAAATATAAAACTACATAAATTTCCCAAAGAAGAAGTGATTCCAGAGGAAGTTTACACTAGAAAACTTGTCATATTTAATTACCTTAAAAAGACTCAGTGTTCAAATACCCTAATACAATTAACATAGACCATATAGAATAACTCGTCTATACATTCAATCAAGGGGCATAATGATGTGAATGGTCACACCTAAGTATTAAACGGGTATTCCTAAAATCATAATAAGGTCTTATAATATTGTACGCATTTAGTCATTTATTTGTGCTAATTTAATTTTTTATTTTTTTAATATAATCCCTCCACCCTTTTTTCCCCACGATGAACCTTCAGGATTTATCTATTATTCATTTGCCATTGGAACCATTTTGGAGTAGTTCCAGCTCATGATCGATTACGTGCAGTGCCTTTCAGCTGACATCTGTGCTATGTCAAAGGGTATGTTCACACAGGTTTTTTTGGTAAGTTTTTGCTGCATTTTTAGCTGCAGATTTGCCTTAGTTTTATGCATATCCATGCTAATAAAAAGCTGCTTTTTACAGTACCAGCAAAGTCTATGACACTTCTGAAATCTCATGCACACAAACACCTACAGATATTTTCCTGACTATTTTGTCAGATACCTGCGTTTTTACTGCAGATTTTAAAGAATGAGCATGTCAAGTCTTTGCAGCATTTTTGCAACGTTTTTTCATTGATACAACCCATTTTATAGAAAAAACGCACTAAAAACGCCACTAAAAAACGCACCAAAAATGCAGATAACTCAAAGGAGATTTCCTGCCACAAGATCAGGTTTTGGTCAGGAAAAAAACTTACCAAAAAAGCCCTGTGTGAACATAACCTTAGTCAGTTTTTCTACTGTGGGGCCTGTGTATGACACAGAAAGGGGTGGAATTTCCTTCATTACTTTGCTGGAGCTTGTGCAAGGAAGCAGTTATTCTGCATGATGGTAAGAGGAGCAACATAATGCAGAGTGAGGCTGTATACAGGGGGATGAGAGCAGGGACGGGATTAAAATTTTTAACAACAGGTTCTCTGTAAACCCCGCCCATTTGAACACTACACCCATTATGTAACCACACCCATTTTGTTAGCCACACCCATTTTCACGCACTTTCTTCAACCAAAAAATACAAGTAATTTAAAGTAAAATCTCTTTCCCCTCTTATGCCGTCTATGCAGGAGGCAATAATTGTGGTACTCCCTAAAGAAGGCAAAGACCCGGGTTTGCCAGCCTCTTACGGACCGTTTTCACTATTGACGGTAGATGTAAAGCTCCTGGCTAAGATGCTTGCAAATAGGCTCACCAAAGTCATTACATCCCTAATACACCCAGATCAAGCAGGGTTTATGCCCAACAAATCCACGGCAACTAACCTTAGGAGACTGTACCTGAATATGCAGATACCGGCGGAAAATAAGGGGAGGCGGGATATTCTCTCCCTAGACGCGGCCAAAGCTTTTGACATCGTAGTGTGGGGGTACTTATGGGCTACGATGCGATCAATGGGGTTTGGGGAAGAGTATATTAGGTGGGTGCAGCTGTTGTACTCTGCTCCTACGGCAAGAATTAGGGCAAATGGCAGCATGTCAGGAAGATTTTCTTTCTATAGGGGCACAAGGCAGGGGTGCCCACTGTCCCCCCTGTTGTTTGCTATCGCTATCGAATATCGGGGGAGGGGGTATGTGTGAGGACTACCCTCACAATTTGTTGTTATGTTTATGAAAGTTTTAAAATGCAATAAAAATGTATCTGATTTAAAAACAAAGTCTCTTTCCCCTTCTTACACTCCTATACCTTCACTCTCCTGTCCAATACCAGTTGTTCCAGTCACTGTCAGTCATATTGTATTAAACAATTTTTAAAAATTATTACTAAAGGATCCCTGCTAAATTTGGAACGCGCGACCTTCCCCATACAGATCTCATCCCATGTGGCTGTTTTTCCAGTGCAGATCCCATCCCATGTGGCTACTTTCCCCCTACAGATCCCATCCCATGTGGTATATTTCCCTTGCAGATCCCATCCCATTATGGCCTCTTTCCCCTGCAGATCCCATCATGGCCTCTTTCCCCTACAGATCACATCCCATTATAGCCTCTTTCCCCTGCAGATCCCATCACGGCCTCTTTCCTCTGCAGATCTCATCCAATGTGCTCCTTTTCCCCTGCAGATCCTGTCCCATATGGCTCCTTTTCCCATATAGTTCCCATCTTATGCGGCTTCTCTCCCCTGCAGATTCTTGTTTTCTTGCATCTTCGGCTCACTGAGCGCTTACCTGCTCCAAGCATCGGCGGCCTCTGTCTTCCATCCTCCACGGCACTCTGCAGGAACACTGACGTTTGCAGGCGGCAGCTGGAGGAGCAACCTCATCATGCTGCCGTGACCTCTGCAGCGTCAGCATGTTGCTGCACGCCAGGTCAGGGAGCACACAGGTTTCACTGAACCCGGAAGTGCGGCGCGTACGGAGGTGGAGGTAGGGGGATTCATTTGTGTTAGTGTCTTAAAGACACAAGTGAATACAGAGAACCGGATCGCCGGAGCCATTTCTTGTCGGTTCGGTGAACTGGCTGATATTTTTACAACCGGTTTGCACAAACCGGACAGAACCAGCTGTGTCCCACCCCTGAATGAGAGGAGAGATATACTGCATGATGGCATATAAATATAGAGGGGCTGAGAGGAGAAATGTATTGCAGTATAGGGCTATGTATATAGATTGTGAGAGGACAGATATACCGCAGGAGGAGGCTTAGAGGAGTTAAAATTTATTGACCTTTGGTTGCTACTAGAGTTGAGCGGGTACCTAACTATTCGTACTTGCGATACTCATAATGAGTACTGTCTAATAATTCATTCCAAATAGCGTGGTAATCCAAGTCAATGGAGAAAAACTCACAAAGCAACGAGTAACCCGAATGCCGTACTATTCGTGCAAGTAGCGAATAGTGGGGAATTCGGGTTATTAGTTACATTGTGAGTATTCCCCACTGACTTGCATTGCACATGCTATTTGGAATGAATACGCGGGTATTAGACATTACTCGTTATGAGTATAGCGAGTACGAATAGTTAGGTACTCGCTCAACTCTAGTTGCTACCTGTTGCTGAGATCACTTATGTGAAACTGCAAGTGCTGCTTTACTGATGCATATTACAAAGGATTATCTTCTGCTATATGCATCAATAGACCTGCATTTACAGTTTCATAACACTTATTTAAGAGAAGCAAGCCACAAACACAGCTCTGCATCATCGTTGTGGAGAAGTGCAAGAGCATTTAGCCCTGTTAGAACCAGCTAATGATTTAGATGGGAAAATATATATTTGGTCAGGGTTGGTACATGGGGCAGAGAGTGCACAGAAGTATAAAAAATATTCTCTCTCAAGAGGAGGGAGTCTCCTGCATGAGGAAAAGCAAGTTCTGCTGAGAAATGTAGTTTTAGCAGGTAAAAATTAGACACCAATTTAGTTATGTAGAGCTGGATGCACCAAGGGGCAGATATGGATAAAAGAGAGCACAAAGGTGAAAAAAAGAAATGTTACGTTGGGCTTAGTCTGTATATTAGCAATAAATATCCATGTACTGTGCTTGTGAAACATAATGTAATTCTGGGAACAACCCTATAACGTGCACGGCCAGTAAATAAGAGGAAAAAGATGTCAAATTAAAAATATATGTCTATAACATTCATAAAATAACATGTAACTGTGGAAGATCGTAAAAGACATCACTTTATACATTATACAGATTTACTGCACATTTCTGCCATGAGAAAAGCTGTAATAAGTCAAAACTGCAATGAAATTGTTGAATAAAATCAGCATTTTACTTATACAGTGTCTGTGCATAAGAATAGCTGTTAATACAGAATATCAGGTTCTTATGCCATTAGACTTGCTGATTGTCCATTTATTTCAGTCTACACAATCTCTAGAGGTTAGGGCACTTATATAAAGACTACAGGACCCTATACACTACAGTAGAGTACTTACATTTAAGTGCTGGTTACCAGTTTCAGTTCCACATGAATCTCCCCACCGTCTTGGCTCTCACATCAAAGGATGCACAGGAATGAAAAGACACCACTTTTCCCAGAAGCTAATAAATGACAGTGAACCTGCCGTGTGTGTAATGCACTACCTTGCTTTATTCAGATGTATTATTAATCCATCTATCTCCAAAGATCTACTACTACCAGAGAAAACCTGCCCGGTCCATACGTAAGGCAAAATAACGCTGGCCAATATGTCCTCTAATAAAATCCTACATCCCGCAGACACCTATTATTTGGCTTGTTGACATTGTTAGTGTTATGTTAAGGTGGCTTTACACACTGCAACATCGCAAACGACATCGCTGTAACGTCACCGGTTTTGTGACGTAATAGCGACCTCCCCAGCGACATTGCAGTGTGTGAAACACATCAGCGACCTGGCCCCTGCTGTGAAGTTGTGATCGCTACAAATCGTTCAGGACCATTCTTTGGTCCTTTGTTTCCCGCTGTGCAGCAAAGTTTTAGTGTGTAAAGGGGACTTTACAGCGACTTCGTTAGCGACTTCCCTTTCAAAAAGCTGCTTTACAACGTCCCCAATGACTAGCGAGGTCGTTCTGCAGGTCCGGATCGCTGTTGCGTCGTTGGCCAGGTTTGCCTGTTTGACAGCTCACCAGAGACTTTGTAGCAATCCCGGCCAGGTTGGGATCGCTGGTGGGATCGCTAGAAAGTTTCAGTGTGTAAAGGGGCCTTTAACTTTTTACTTTCCAGAGCCAACAACAAATCGGATTATTATTGAACTGTAAACAGCAGTAAATAGTGGCAATTTTTAAAGGGAATGTATAATCCAAAAGTGAAGTATTATTTAGTTCAGGACTATGTTAAAGGGAACCTGTGAGGTGCAATATGCACCCAGAACCACGAGCAGTTCTGGGTGTATATTTCTAATCCCTGTCTATGGCGGGCTTTGCACGTTGCGACATCGCAAGCTGATGCTGCGAAGTCGCACGCGATAGTCCCCGCCCCTGTCGCATGTACGATATCTTGTGATAGCTGGCGTAGCGATAATTATCGCTACGCCAACTTCACATGCACTCACCTGCCCTTCCTAAGGGGGCGGGTCGTGCGGCGTCACAGCGACGTCACACGGCAGGCGGCCAATGGCGGCGGAGGGGCGGAGATGAGCAGGATGTAAACATCCCGCCCACCTCCTTCCTTCCGCACAGCCGCTGGCGGCAGGTAAGGAGATGTTCCTCGTTCCTGCGGCTTCACACACAGCGATGTGTGCTGCCGCAGGAACGAGGAACTACATCGTACCTGTCGCGGCACCGGCATTATGGAAATGTCGGAGCCTGCACCGACGATACGATAACGACGCTTTTGCGCTCGTTCATCGTATCATCTAGGATTTACACACTACGACATCACAAGTGACGCTGGATGTGCGTCACTTTCGATTTGACCCCACCGACATCGCACCTGCGATGTCGTAGTGTGCAAAGCCGCCCTAACTATCCCTGTTAGACAGGGATTGGATCTAGTAGCATAAATAAAGAGATCTTTAGAAAATGTATTTCAAAAGATCCCATTTGATATGCTAATGAGCGCAGGGACTAGTTACAAGGGCATTACTTCCCTTGACTAGTCGGCCTCCTTAGCATGTAAGCACACACCTGTGGGAATGCTAACATGCTAATGAATGCACAGCGTCAGAGGATGGTCACGCTCACCTCTGCTGCCATCGCGTCCGACTCCTGGATTTCGGCTCAGTGCACATGACCCGGACTTTCGGTCATGCGCACTGTGAAGCCGGGTGTACGAGTCCTGGCTTCAAACTCGCGTAGTGTGCATGATTGAAAGTCTGTGATCATGCGCACTGAGCCAAAGTCCAGCATCGGACGCGGTGGCAGCAGAAGTGAGCATGACCTCTGACGCTGCACATTCATTAGTATGTTAGCACGCCCACAGGGGTGTGCTTACATGCTAAGGGGGCCGACTAGCCAAGGGAACTAACGCCCTTGTGACTAGTTCCTGTTCTCATTAGCATATCATATGGGATCTTTAGAAATAACTTTTCTAAAGCTTATCTATGCTACTAGATGGAGGGGGAGTTAGGCAGAGATTAGTAATATACATTCAGAACTGCTGAACATAAACAAATGAGATGGAAATATATTTGGTTTTTATTAAGTTGCCTAATAATTCTGCACAGTAAGGCCCTGTGCACACTGGAAAATGGAATTTTCTCAAGAAAATTCCGCAGGTATTCAAAGATTACCGCACCCGCGGTAAAAAACCGCGGCAAAACGCACCCGAAAACCGCATGCGGTTTGCTGCGGTTTTACCGCGGTATTGTTCGCGGTATTGCCGCGGTTTTGCTGCGTGCGGGTTGGTATGTGCTTTATTGCATTCAATGCAATAAAGCACATTGAAAAAAAAAAAGTCATTTCATTCTGAGATAGAGAAATAGACAGAAAAATAGATAGAAGAATAGATAGACAGACAGAGGGATAGATAGATAGAGGGAGGGATAGATAGATAGATAGATAGATAGATAGAATCCCTGTGAGCACACGCTGCATTTCTCACGGTCGGCAGTGAGTTCACATTACCGGCCGTGGGAAATGCCCTGTGGTTACCTCTGCTGTCTCGCTGCGAGGCTGCATTCATTCAGCGCTGTGACAGTGTCAGTCGCGGCTGGATGCAAGCATCGCAGGACGGCGGAGCTGTGGATTACGTCAGAGCTTTGTTTCGGGAGGGGTTAATAAAAGGGTGAACAAGGCTTATTTGTGTTTTATTTAAATAAAGGATTTTTCGGTGTGTGTGTTTTTTCACTTTACTTACGGGTTGATCATGTCAGCTGTCACATAGACGCTGCCATGATCAAGCCTGGAGTTAATGGCGGTGATCCGCCACCATTAACTACTTATATTACCTTGACTGCCACTGCTACACGGCAGCAAGAAGAGCCGGGGACACTCCGGTACTGCCGCATAATGCATGCGACAGTCCCGGGGCAGCTGCGGGCTGATATTCTCGGCTGCGGGAGGTGGGAGTGAGGCGGGGGACATTAACCCTGCCCCTCGCCCTTCCCAGCCTGAGAATACCGGGCTGCTGCTGTGTGCTTACCTCGGCTGGAAGGTAAATATGCAGCGGAGCCCACGTTCTTTGTTTTCTATATTTCCGTTTTCTTTCTATGTGTGTTCTATGTGTCTGTGTCTATATGTCTGTGACTGTGATGTGTTCTATGTCTGTGATCTGTGTGTTTACCTCTGCTCTGCTTCCTCTTCCTGTAATGACATCACTTCCCTGCAAAACCGCAGGCAAGCGATGTACATTACCGGAGGTAAACCGCGAAATACCGCAGGGAATAACGCAGGAAAACGCAGTGAACCGCACAGAATTTGCTGCCTGCGTTATTCCCTGCAGGATTTCACGATTACATTGGAGTCAATGGAGTGAAATCCCGCAGCGACGTGTGGAAAAGAATTGACATGCAATTGTTTTTGCTGCGGCCATCCCGCAGCAAAACATGCAGCTGTCAAAATCCGCCTAGTGCGCACAGGATTTTTTCCCATAGGTTTTGCTGGTGATTCACTGCAGAGATGTTATGAACATTTTCTGCAGCGAAACATGCAGCAAATCCGCAGAAAATCCGCTGCAAAATCCGGTAAGTGCGCACAGGGCCTAATAGTTACCTGCACAAACAGATATCCTCCTAAGATAGCCAAATCCAACTTCCAAAAATATTAAGCTTTGATATTTATCTTTTGGGTTGATTGAGAACATAGTTGTTGATCAATAATAAAAAAAATCCTCTAAAATACAACTTGCCTAATACTTCTGCACACGGTGTAGAATACTGTATATTAGTGCCCAGGATGCTCTGTATAATGTAAAAAATGTCCACGGTAGAATGTTGCTGCGGATTTTTCTGCATGAAAATCCGCGACTTTAGCGGCAAATCCGCACCTTTTTTTTGCCGCGGATTTGTCGCGGATTTACCGCGGAATTGCCGCGGATTTTGATGCAGATTTTTTTTTTCCCCATTTTATAGCCAAAATCCGGATCAAAATCCGCAACAATAATTGACATGCTGCAGATTTTTCCGGATCAAAATCCGCGGCAAATCCGCCGCGGAAAAATCCGCAGCATGGACACAGCATTTCCAAAATGCCATTGAAATGGCTTGGAAGTGCCGCTGCTGCAAATTTTCGGAAAACCCGCGGCTTTTCCGCGAGAAATCCGCGGCAAAATCCGCGCATTTTCCGCAGCGTGGACACATGGCCTTATAATACTCACCGAGGAGGCAGTCCGCTCCGATGGGTATCACTTCTCTCTGGTCCGGCATCTCCTCTCTGCTGCAATCACCGTCCTCTTTCTTTGTAGGTCCGTGTGGATGACATGTCCTATGTCATACAGTGCTGGCCAAAAGTATTGGCACCCCTGCAATTTTGTCAGAGAATACTCAGTTTCTTCCTGAAAATGATTGCAATTACAAATTCTTTGGTATTATTATCTTCATTTATTTTACTTGCAATGAAAAAACACAAAAGAGAATGAAACAAAAATCAAATCATTGATCATTTCACACAAAACTCCAAAAATGGGCCAGACTAAAGTATTGGCACCCTTAGCCTAATACTTGGCTGTACAACCTTTAGCCAAAATAACTGCGAACAACCGCTTCCGGTAACCATCAATGAGTTTCTTACAATGCTCTGCTGGAATTTTAGACCATTCTTCATTTGCAAACTGCTCCAGGTCCCTGAGATTTGAAGGGTGCCTTATCCAAACTGCCATTTTGAGATCTCTCCACAGGTGTTCTATGGGATTCAGGTCTGGACTCATTGCTGGCCACTTTAGTAGTCTCCAGTGCTTTCCATCAAACCATTTTCTAGTGCTTTTTGAAGTGTGTTTTGGGTAATTGTCCTGCTAGAAGACCCATGACCTCTGAGGAAGACCCAGCTTTCTCACACTGGGCCCTACATTATGCTGCAAAATTTTTTGGTAGTCTTCAGACTTCATAATGCCATGCACACGGTCAAGCAGTCCAGTGCCAGAGGCAGCAAAGCAACCCCAAAACATCAGGGAACCTCCACCATGTTTGACTGTAGGGACCGTGTTCTTTTCTTTGAATGCCTCTTTTTTTTTTCCTGTAAACTCTATGTTGATGGCTTTTCCTAAAAAGCTCTACTTTTGTCTCATCTGACCAGAGAAAATTCTTCCAAAACGTTTTAGGCTTTCTCAGGTAAGTTTTGGCAAACTCCAGCCTGGCTTTTGTATGTCTCAGAGTAAGAAGTGGGGTCTTCCTGGGTATCCTACCATACAGTCCCTTTTCATTCAGATACCGACGGATAGTACGGGTTGACACTGTTGTACCCTCGGACTGCAGGGCAGCTTGAACTTGTTTGGATATTAGTCAAGGTTCTTTATCCACCATCCGCACAATCTTGCGTTGAAATCTCTCGTCATTTTTTCTTTCCCTTCCACATCTAGGGAGGTTAGCCACAGTGCCATGGGCTTTAAACTTCTTGATGACACCGCTCCGTAGACACGGGAACGTTCAGGTCTTTAGAAATGGACTTGTAGCCTTGAAATTGCTCATGTTTCCTCACAATTTGGATTCTCAAGTCCTCAGACAGTTCTTTGGTCTTCTTTCTTTTCTCCATGCTCAATGTGGTACACACAAGGACACAGGACAGAGGTTGAGTCAACTTTAATCCATGTCAACTGGCTACAAGTGTGATTTAGTTATTGCCAAAACCTGTTAGGTGCCACAGGTAAGTTACAGGCGCTGTTAATTACACAAATTAGAGAAGCATCACATGATTTTTCAAACAGTGACAATACTTTTGTCCATCCCCTTTTTTATGTTTGGTGTGGAATTATATCCAATTTGGCTTTATGACATTTTTTTTTTTTTTTCATTGAAAACAAATTAAATGAAGATAATAATACCAAAGAATTTGTGATTGCAATCATTTTCAGGAAGAAACTGAGTATTATCTGACAGAATTGCAGGGGTGCCAATACTTTTGGCCAGCACCGTACACCCAGGTTGGCATTGCAATCCTGCGCATGCGTACTTTGAGCCCCTATACTGATCAAAGTACTGTAATGCGCAGTCGCTAGGAAAGGTCAAAGAACGCCCGCCCATGCGTACTACAATACTTTGATCTGTATAGGGGCTCAAAGTACGCATGCGCAGGATTGCAATGCCAACCTGGGTGTACGGTGCTGGCCAAAAGTATTGGCAGGGCATAACAAAGTGCCTGTGTGTAAAATCACAATGCTGGCCTGTGTGGATGACGTAGGATGTGTCATCCACACGTGCCTGTGAAGAAGGATGACGGCCATCGCAGCAGAGAGGAAGCACTGGACGGGAGAGCAGCAACACCCATCGGACTGGACAGCCCCCTAGGTGAGTATACTAAATGTCTTTTTTTTATTCTAAAGAGTGGCCTGGGCTCTTTTATACAGTATTCTGTAATGCTATATATAAGGGCTCACTGATAGTGGCCACAGCTTATAGTCCACAAATCTGGTGACAAGTTTCTTTTAACATTCTATTGTGTATTTTGCAGCGCATCATGTGAAGGAGGTTTTAGAAATCTCAGTCATGGTCTTGTCACCTAAAGCACTATGATTTTTAATGTTATATTACTGGAAATTTTGCAACTTGACCCCAGAAAACTTAGGACCTTATTTCCCATCTATGGTCTCAGAAGTGCTCAGGCGCGCCGCGCACACTATGCTAGAAGAGATTTAAATTGTGAATGAGAGCAATTTCCTTTCATGTTTCCTTCTATGCTGGTCACGTCTTTTGAAGTAAATTTATGGTGTTCAGTTGATGAGTGTGCTGGATATTATAAACGACTATGTAATTATGAATAATAACTCACAGGAAAACATGGTGAAAGTGAGGAAATTAAATCCATAAGCAATATGTAATTCTCCAGATACTAAATCATCCAGTAACATCTACAGAAGGAAAGTGACTTCAAGGTTCTTTGTGTGAACATTTGTCCTTTTCCAGCCTATTACATTTATGTATTATTAGCGACACGTTAAGATAACCCACAACAGACTCCATTTATTGGACTTGTGCGTTATACGGGCACAATACATGCCGAGCACAAGATATTCCCGTACAACAAATAATACAGAACAAACTCTGTTTTATTCAGGACGCCTTGATCTTCCCAACCTCATAGACTCCTAAGAATTGGTTACATAGCATCCTGGAAAATATACAAATCCATCATGGTCAGCCGAAGATCACTAGCTGTGCCAACAGAATGTGTGATGTAATGTAGGCAATATGGGCACATTTGGAAATCCGACCATTTAGATAACAATCCAGTGAGTATATGCATCACTTGTCAACTTTTGGATCTGTTGTGAGGGTAAGAAATAGACCATGATGAGCAACAGGAGCCACCTAAATATTCCTGTGTAGTCATGCCCTCTTTTCTCAGTCCTGACCCTCAATGCCGACCCTAAGTGGATGTTCATTTGGACAGCTTTGAGACTTGCTCTCTGGGATGTTTGGCAAGGTTGAACAGCATACAGATTTTTCTACTCCTCCGAGCGATACGTGAGGTCTACTTTTTTGAGGGAGCCTCATAAACATTCTGGGAGAGTTGGTAAGTATGAGAATGAGCAGTGATGGTCGGCTCCTGTCACACCCAAAAAAAAGGGGTATTGACGAAACAAGATTTTTTGTTTTCAGTAGTTATAAGCAGCACAGAAGGTGCGCAGTAGCTACTTACCCCTTCTTTGTCCTTTGATATGCAATGCACAATGCATGTTAAATAAGGACTTAAGGGGGCTTTACACGGTAGCAATATCACTAGCAATTTCTAGCGATAGCGACCGTGTAAGTACCCGCCCCCGTCGCGCATGCGATTGTTTGTGATCGCTGCCGTAGCGAACATTATCGCTACGCAGCGTCACACATACTTACCTGGTCGGCGGCGTCGCTGTGACTGCCGAACAATCCCTCCTTCAAGGGGGAGGGACGTTCGGCATCACAGCGACGTCACCGCAACGTCACTAAGCGGCCGGCCAATCAAAGCAGAGGGGTGGAGATGAGCAGGACGTAACATCCCGCCCACCTCCTTCCTTCCTCATTGGGGCCGGCGGCAGGTAAGGAGACGTTCCTCGCTCATGCCGTGTCACACATAGCGATGTGTGCTGCCGCATGAGCGATGAACCACAACGCTAAACAACCCTTACCGATTTTTGAGTTTGGGACGACCTCTCCATGGTGAACGATTTTCACCATTTTTGAAGTCGCCTAAGGTTGCTGGTAAGTATTACACGCTGCAATATCGTTAATGACTCGGATGTGCATCACTAACAACTTGACCCCGGAGACCAAACATTAACGATATCGTAGCGTGTAAAGCCCCCTTTAGTGCAGGCTCAGACCAGCAGTTCATTAAAGAACCAGAGGGTCTTATAGAGGATTTAGATTCTGACTCAGTAATGGGTACTTATTTCTAAGGAAATCTGTAGGCTAGGGCTTCATTTTTTCCTACAAAGAAATTAAGTTGCACAACATTGCAAAAACATGAGGCTGCATAATATCCATGGTTACCAAAAGTTGCCATGGAGCACTATACGTCAACCGGCTCTTTTACCACCATAGCTGCCGTTGGTCTCCTCTAAGTTGCCGGTGGTTTCCTCTTACTTTCTCCTTGTGGACTTGGAGAACATACTCCTCCTCCCTGCCAATGTCCTTCCAGTACTTCAGGTGCTGCATGTAGAAGTTGTGTTCCTTGACTCCCAAACTCTTAATGGTGTACAAAGATCTTCTTCCCAACCAATTTCCTGCAAACCCAGATTATTGAAAAGTCCTTTCTTCAAAACTCATTGCCTTTGCAATAAGATGGTAAAGTTCCTGTTAGATGCAAGGGGTTGTAACATGGTTACTTTTCTGACTACGATTTCTTGTCTGCCGCTTATCCACTGTCTTTTCAATGTATTGAACGAATTCAGTAAGCCCAGAGCTTCTGAACATGAATTCTGCCAATTGTATTGGTAAGGCCCCTTTCACACAGGTTTTTGCCATCAGTCACAATCAGTCGAATTTTGATGCCGCTGGATCCGTTTTTTTTCTCATCGACTTGTATTAGCGACAGATTGCGACGGACGGCCTCACGTTTCGAAAAATGTTTTTCCGTCGGACGGAGACAATGGACAAAGTAACGTTTTTTGTGTACGTAGAAAAAACGATCCATCGCCGTCCCTCATTTGGCAGAATGGAAGCCGATGGGCGCAGCATCCGTCGTCATCCGTCAAATGACGGAATACGGCGACGGATTTCGTTTTTTTTAACTGAGCATGCTCCAATTTATTATTCAGCCACCAGCTAGTCGGATCCGTCGCATCAGTTTAGCCACAATCTATCGAGAAAACGGATTATGACTGATGGCAAAAAACTGATGTGTGAAAGGGGCCTAATCCAAACTATTGGCTCTTGAGGGTGTTTTTGTTTCTACCTGGGATAAGAAAATTAGATTTTGAGACCACTGTGGTCATGGACTAATGCGAGTGATGGTAATCTCTGTACAACAAGCAGTATATGTAAGCTTTATATAAGTAGCAAGGAATATATATATATATATATATATATATATATATATATATATATATACACTATATATATATACAGTTAGGTCCAGAAATATTTGGACAGTGACACAATTTTCGCGAGTTGGGCTCTGCATGCCACCACATTGGATTTGAAATGAAACCTCTACAACAGAATTCAAGTGCAGATTGTAACGTTTAATTTGAAGGTTTGAACAAAAATATCTGATAGAAATTGTAGGAATTGTACACATTTCTTTACAAACACTCCACATTTTAGGAGGTCAAAAGTAATTGGACAAATAAACCAAACCCAAACAAAATATTTTTATTTTCAATATTTTGTTGCGAATCCTTTGGAGGCAATCATTGCCTTAAGTCTGGAACCCATGGACATCACCAAACGCTGGGTTTCCTCCTTCTTAATGCTTTGCCAGGCCTTTACAGCTGCAGCCTTCAGGTCTTGCTTGTTTGTGGGTCTTTCCGTCTTAAGTCTGGATTTGAGCAAGTGAAATGCATGCTCAATTGGGTTAAGATCTGGTGATTGACTTGGCCATTGCAGAACGTTCCACTTTTTTGCACTCATGAACTCCTGGGTAGCTTTGGCTGTATGCTTGGGGTCATTGTCCATCTGTACTATGAAGCGCCGTCCGATCAACTTTGCGGCATTTGGCTGAATCTGGGCTGAAAGTATATCCTGGTACACTTCAGAATTCATCCGGCTACTCTTGTCTGCTGTTATGTCATCAATAAACACAAGTGACCCAGTGCCATTGAAAGCCATGCATGCCCATGCCATCACGTTGCCTCCACCATGTTTTACAGAGGATGTGGTGTGCCTTGGATCATGTGCCATTCCCTTTCTTCTCCAAACTTTTTTCTTCCCATCATTCTGGTACAGGTTGATCTTTGTCTCATCTGTCCATAGAATTTTCCAGAACTGAGCTGGCTTCATGAGGTGTTTTTCAGCAAATTTAACTCTGGCCTGTCTATTTTTGGAATTGATGAATGGTTTGCATCTAGATGTGAACCCTTTGTATTTACTTTCATGGAGTCTTCTCTTTACTGTTGACTTAGAGACAGATACACCTACTTCACTGAGAGTGTTCTGGACTTTGATGTTGTGAACGGGTTCTTCTTCACCAAAGAAAGTATGCAGCGATCATCCACCACTGTTGTCATTCGTGGACGCCCAGGCCTTTTTGAGTTCCCAAGCTCACCAGTCAATTCCTTTTTTCTCAGAATGTACCCGACTGTTGATTTTTCTACTCCAAGCATGTCTGCTATCTCTCTGATGGATTTTTTCTTTTTTTTCAGCCTCAGGATGTTCTGCTTCACCTCAATTGAGAGTTCCTTAGACCGCATGTTGTCTGGTCACAGCAACAGCTTCCAAATGCAAAACCACACACCTGTAATCAACCCCAGACCTTTTAACTACTTCATTGATTACAGGTTAACGAGGAAGACGCCTTCAGAGTTAATTGCAGCCCTTAGAGTCCCTTGTCCAATTACTTTTGGTCCCTTGAAAAAGAGGAGGCTATGCATTACAATGCTATGATTCCTTAACCCTTTCTCCGATTTGGATGTGAAAACTCTCGTATTGCAGCTGGGAGTGTGCACTTTCAGCCCATATTATATATATAATTGTATTTCTGAACATGTTTTTGTAAACAGCTAAAATAACAAAACTTGTGTCACTGTCCAAATATTTCTGGCCCTGACTGTATATATATATATATATATATATATATATATATATATACACTGTATATATACTGTATATACACACACAGACACACATATATATTGTTTTTATTTCCTCACCTGAGAGCAGCCTTTAGCATCAATATGCATGAGGGGGTGTGCTGATGACATTATATCTATTTGTTTTCTGATCGGTGCCTCCTCTGCAATTTTGTATATCATACTATTATTATTAGTTATTAGTTCTGTATATCTCTTTCTCATGATGTATAACATCATTCGATTCTATTTATTGTTTGCAGATGTCTGCTGCATGCCTCCACTGGCACTACCAATTGATTGCTTAATATTAACCCTTCACCCACTGACAATTTTTCATTTTCTTTTTTTTCCCTCCCCTTCTTCCAAGAGCCATAACTTTTTTATTTTTCCATCAATCTTACCATATGAGGGCTTTTTTTGTGTGGAGCGAGTTGTACTTTTGAATGAAGCCATTAGTTTTACCATATAGTGCACTGGAAAATGGTAACAAACTTCCAAGTGCAGCGAAATTGCAAAAAAAAAGTGCAATTGCACAATAGTTTTGGGGGTCTTTTATTTACCCCATACAATACACTATGTGGCTAAAGTGATAAGTCAGTATGATGCTATAGGTTGGTATGAATTTGTAGATAGCAAACATGTATACATTTACTTTTTTCTAAGGGGTGAACAAAAAAATCAGAAGTTTGTCCAAAAATAGAATAGCGCTTTTGGCGCCATTTGCAAGTCCCATAATGTTTTCATTTTTCGGGATCTGGAGCTCAATGATGGCTTATATTTTGTGTCTTGAGCTGGTGTTTTTAATGATATCATTTTTGCGTAGATGCGACATTTTGATCACCTGTTATTGCATTTTAATGCAATGTTGCGACGACCAAAAAACTTTATTTTGTCGTTTGATTTTTTTTCTCACTACTCTGTATACTGTGTGAGCAAGGATGGTTGACCTTAGGGAGATCAACATCCACTACTGCGGAGACACCATCACGTGTTTCTCAACGCAGTGATACTCTGTATACTGATCAGATTAATTAATTTTATATTTGAATAGATAATTTCTGAACACATTTGTATTTTTTATTGTTTTATTTTCAATGGAAATAAAGGGGGGTGATTTAAACTTAGGTTTAAAAAAAAAAAATCAGTTTTTTTAAACCTTTTTTTTTTATTATTTTTTATGGATTTTACTAGTCCCCCTAGGGGAGTTTATCACTGTACATGGTGATCACTTGTGCTAATCAGAGCGATGCTTCAGCATCACTCTGATCAGTGAAAAATGAAGTGAATGCCGGTACTCTGTCGGCTCTCACAGTAAGTGAGTCGTGGTAGCGTCAGGGGGTCATCAGCTGACCCCACGGTACCATGGCAACACCATGGCTCCTACGTGATCGGTTCACCAGGCCGCTGATGGTGCCAGGGAATGGCGCTATCCCTGCAGCTGCCATTTAAATTGTGCTGTAAAATTTTGACAGCTCGATCTAAGGGGTTAGCATTAGCAGTCAGTTGCACATGTCAGCTGATCGGATCAGCAGACGTGTGGGGATTACCGCGGGCTCTCCACTTGAGCCCGCAGTAACTGGGGGGACACGACCTCGGACGTATATATATATATATATATATATATATATACACACATCCAAGGTCTTAAAGGGGTTAAAATGGCACACTTTTTTTCAAGGTTAAATCTTTATGCAGAGTGCAATCAAGCCCATTAATGTTGGCCTTGTAAACTAGGGTGTATGTCCTGTGGGGTGCACTTATACTGTATAGTGCTGGGCAGCTCGCCTAATCTAATAGTATGGGCGTCACTAAGTAACTAAGCCTTTTTGTGTGCAATTTTAATACTAACCAGTCACCTCCTCCATGAATTATTAGGTTGTGAGTGGTTGCTCCATCAATGTTTTGCACCTGTGTTGCCTCCATCTTTATTAAGAGGGGGGGTTGTTGTGTCCTGCATTATTTTCTGTAACCTGCGTAGGTAATAATTTTGGCCTTTTTTGCTGTGTTAGGCCTCTTTCACATGTCAGTTTTTTGCATCCATCACAATCCGTCCTGTGACTGATGCGACATATCCTGTAAAGAAATGGATGAGAGAGAGAGACTTTTTCTGACCGAGAATGGAATAAACACATCTGAGCATGCTCGGTTAGTAAAAGACGGATCCGTCACCAGAATCCGTCATTTGAAGGATTACGATGGATCCTGGGGCCATAGGCTTCCATTATAACAAACGACGGACTCCAACGGATCCCTTGCTGTCCATTTTTTTGACACACACAAAAAACGTTCATGTGGATGTCGGCTCCGTTGGCCGGACAAACATCTTTCGACGGATCTGTCGCACGACGGATGAAACGTGAGGCCATCTGTCGCAATCCGTCGCTAATACAAGTCAATGAGAATAAAACGGATCCAGCACTGTATCCGTTTTTTTCACAAAACGACGGATTGCGACTGATGACAAAAACCTAATGTGTGAAAGGGGCCTTAATTGTTATATGTTTTAAGGAAATTTTAATTCCTCTTTCTATTGCTTTTAATTTCAAATTAGTTGATGCGAAAATGAATACACCCCACATCAAAAGAACTACATCTAGTATTTTTTATGACCTAGACAATTCTTAAGAACAGCACTAAGTCTTCTTGGCATGGAATGAATAAGATAACATATTGTAACATGTATCATACAGTCATATGAAAAAGTTTGGGCACCCCTATTAATGTTAACCTTTTTTCTTTATAACAATTTGGATTTTTGCAACAGCTATTCCAGTTTCATATATCTAATAACTGATGGACTGAGTAATATTTCTGGATTGAAATGAGGTTTATTGTACTAACAGAAAATGTGCAATCCGCATTTAAACAAGATTTGACCAGTGCAAAAGTATGTGCACCCTTATCAATTTCTTGATTTGAACACTCCTAACTACTTTTTACTGACTAACTAAAGCACTAAATTGGTTTTGTAACCTCATTGAGCTTTGAACTTCATAGGCAGGTGTATCCAATCATGAGAAAAGGTATTTAAGGTGGCCATTTGCAAGTTGTTCTCCTATTTGAATCTCCTATGAAGAGTGGCATCATGGGCTCCTCAAAACAACTCTCAAATGATCTGAAAACAAAGATTATTCAACATAGTTGTTCAGGGGAAGGACACAAAAAGTTGTCTCAGAGATTTAAACTGTCAGTTTCCACTGTGATGAACATAGTAAGGAAATGGAAGAACACAGGTACAGTTCTTGTTAAGCCCAGAAGTGGCAGGCCAAGAAAAATATCAGAAAGGCAGAGAAGAACAATGGTGAGAACAGTCAAGGACAATCCACAGACCACCTCCAAAGACCTGCAACATCATCTTGCTGCAGATGGTGTCACTGTGCATTGATCAACAATACAGCGCACGTTGCACAAGGAGAAGCTGTATGGGAGAGTGATGCAAAAAAAGCCGTTTCTGCAAGCACGCCACAAACAGAGTCGCCTGAGGTATGCAAAAGCACATTTGGACAAGCCAGTTACATTTTGGACGAAGGTCCTGTGGACTGATGAAACAAAGATTGAGTTGTTTGGTCATACAAAAAGGCGTTATGCATGGAGGCAAAAAAACACGGCATTCCAAGAAAAGCACTTGCTACCCACAGTAAAATTTGGTGGAGGTTCCATCATGCTTTGGGGCTGTGTGGCCAATGCCGGCACCGGGAATCTTGTTAAAGTTGAGGGTCGCATGGATTCAACTCAGTATCAGCAGATTCTTGACAATAATGTGCAAGAATCAGTGACGAAGTTGAAGTTACGCAGGGGATGGATATTTCAGCAAGACAATGATCCAAAACACCGCTCCAAATCTACTCAGGCATTCATGCAGAGGAACAATTACAATGTTCTGGAATGGCCATCCCAGTCCCCAGACCTGAATATCATTGAAAATCTGCGGGATGATTTGAAGCGGGTTGTCCAAGCTTGGCGACCATCAAACTTAACTGAACTGGAATTGTTTTGTAAACAGGAATGGTCAAATATACCTTCATCCAGGATCCAGGAACTCATTAAAAGCTACAGGAAGCGACTAGAGGCTGTTATTTTTGCAAAAGGAGGATCTACAAAATATTAATGTCACTTTTATGTTGAGGTGCCCATACTTTTGCACCGGTCAAATTTTGTTTGAATGCAGATTGCACATTTTCTGTTAGTACAATAAACCTCATTTCAATCCAGAAATATTACTCAGTCCATCAGTTATTAGATATATGAAACTGAAATAGCTGTTGCAAAAACCCAAATTGTTATAAAGAAAAAAGGTTAACATTAATAGGGGTGCCCACACTTTTTGATATGACTGTATTTCAATCTTCAAAAACAACCTCTTTTAGAGCCTAGATGCTGGATGGAGAATAATGACAATTTGTCTCTTCAGAATTCCCCAATGGTGTTCGATTGGGTTCAGATCAGGAGACATATTTGGCCACTGAATCACTTTCATCCTGTACTTCAGAAATGCAACTGATGTGTGTTTTGTATCATTGTTTTGTTGGAAAAGTGTAGGCCTACCAATGGCACAAAGAGATGAGAGCATCTTCTCTTTCAATATAGAGAGGTATATCTGAGAATTCATGATACCATCAATGATATGTAGCTGCCCAACACCAGAAGTGCTAAAGCAGCTGCAGATAAAGACACGGCCACCACCATGTTTTACTGTAGGCACCATGCATTTTTCTTTCTAATCCTCCCTTTTGCGTTGCCATACAGTTTTAAAGCCATCAATTTTAAAAAGATTTATCATAGTCTCATCATTCCAGAATATACAGTCCCTTCATATCTTTCAGCATAGACCCTAGCATATTGTAGCCAGGCTTATTTGTGCAGGAGCCCCACTTTAGTTTGGGTTTCTGCTTCTTTAGCTAACTGCAGTAAACCTGTATGTCAATTTCCTTCAACCTTTATCATCAGAAAATTCTTCAGTTTAGGTATTAGCTTCCCGAATGTCTCTGAGACATGATGGCTGCAGTTCCATCTTTGTTAAATTTTTGTATCACTTTTATTACTTACAATGTTTGCCTACATATGCCCCTCCTTGTATATACTGTTGGAAAATAAGTATGTGATACACTACTGATTTTGCAAGTTTTCTCACCTACAAAGCATGGAAAGGTCTGGAATTGTTATCGTAGTTTTATCAACTGTGACAGACAGAATCCCCCTGAAAAAAATCCATAAAATCACATTGTATGATTTTTAAATAATTAATTTGTATTTTATTGCATGAAATAAGTATTTGATCACCTACCAACCAGCAAGAATTCTGGCTCTCCCAGAGCTGTTATTTTTTCTTTATGAAGCTCTCCTAGTCTGCACTAAGTACCTGTATTAATTGCACCTGTTTAAACTCATTACTTGTATAAAAGGCATCTGTCCAAACTCAATCAATCACACTCCAACCTCTTCACCATGGCCAAGACCAAAAAGCTGTCTAAGAACACCAAGGACAAAATTGTAGACATGCACAAGGCAGGGATGGGCTACAGGACAATAGGCAAGCAGCTGGGTGAAAAACACCAAAAAACTGAGCTGTAACAAATGTTCAATAAACATGCAACATTACAAGCATGTGAATTGCAGCCTCAAGACTAGAAAAAAACCAAGGAGAAAAAATTGTAGGAAAAATACCCTGACTATAAATAAATAAATTGCAAGTGCTTAATAACAGGGTACTTAGTATATACATTTTTGCAAAAAGGTAAGAAGCTGTCTCACCTCGTCACGGTGTACCCATCTGAGACAGTCCCTAACCTACTGAAGTTAAAAACATATTCTGTACCTGACTTGTGTCATGTCAAAACTTCAATATGAATGGTAAAGTGGTCAGCTGGGTCTCAGATTAAATACACAACAAAAAGTGAGAAGCAGGTAATTGTTCAGCCTCAGTATCCGGAGTATTTTTCCTACAATTTTTTCTCCTTGGTTTTTTTCTAGTCTTGAGGCTGCAATTCACATGCTTGTAATGTTGCATGTTTATTGAACATTTGTTACAGCTCAGTTTTTTGGTGTTTTTTGTCTGTTATCTTGCTTTAATGCAAGTTGGGGGTGCAGCCCTCCTGATACTGAGGCTGAACAATTACCTGCTTCTCACTTTTTGTTGTGTATTTAATCTGGGACCCAGCTGACCACTTTACCATTCATATTGAAGTTTTGACATGACACAAGTCAGGTACAGAATATGTTTTTAACTTCAGTAGGTTAGGGACTGTCTCAGATGGGTACACCGTGACGAGGTGAGACAGCTTCTTACCTTTTTGCAAAAATGTATATACTAAGTACCCTGTTATTAAGCACTTGCAATTTATTTATTTAGAGTCAGGGTATTTTTCCTACAATTTTTTCTCCTTGTTTTTTTTCTAAGCATCTGGGTGAGAAGGCAACAACTCTTGGCACAATTATTAGAAAATGGAACAAACACAAGATGACTGTCAATCTTACTCAGCCTGGGACTCCATGCAAAATCTTGCCTCATACAGTAAGGATGATTCCGCGAAAGGTCAGTAATCAGCCTACAGATATATGGGATGACCTGGTCAATGACTTGAAGAGACCACAGTCTCAAAGATTACAGTTAGTAAACACTATGCTGTCATGGATTAAAATCCTGCAGGGCACGCAAAGTTTCTCTGTTTACACCAGCATATGTTCAGGCCTGTTGAAGTTCACCAATGACCACCTGAATGATCCAGAGGAGGCATGAGAGAAGGTCATGTGGTCATATGAGACCAAAATAGAACTTTTTGGTATCAACTCCGCTCACCGTGTTTGGAGGAAGAAGGATGAGTACAATCCAAAGAACTGTGTACCAACCGTGAAGCATGGGTGTGGAAACTTCATATTTTGGTGGTTCATTGCTTCAAAGGAGACAGGAAGACTGCACCATATTGAAAGGAGGATGGATGGGGTCATGTATCGCGAAATTTTGGTCATTAACCTCCTTCCCTCAGTAAGAGCATTGACGATGGGTCATGGCTGGGTCTTCCAGCATGACAAATACTCGAAACACACAGCCAGGGCAACTAAAGAGTGGCTCCATAAGGAGCATTTCAAGGTCCTGGAGTGGCCTAGCCTGTCTCCAGACCTGAACCCAATAGAAAATCTTTGGAGGAAGCTGAAATTCAATGTTGCCCAGTGACAGCCCTGAAACCTGAAAGATCTGTATGGAGGAATTGGCCAAAAGTCCTGCTGCACTGTGTGCAAACTTGGTCATGAACTACAGGAAACACCTGACTTCTGTACTTGCAAATAAAGGTTTCTGGACCAAATATTAAGTTCTGTTTTTCTATTGTATCAAATATGTATTTCATGCAATATAATTCAAATTCATTATTTAAAAATCTTACAATGTAATTTTTCTGATTTTTTTTATTCTGTCTGTCACAGTTGAAGTGTATCTACGATAAAAATTACAGACCTCTCCATTGTTTGTAGGTGGGAAAACTTGCAATATCGGCAGTGTATCAAGTACTTATTATCCCCATTGTATGTAATCTGGAGGGTACTGCTATGTGTTGCTGCTGTCATGAAACTGAGATTGTTAGATGTTTTCTTTTTAATCATGGAGCGTCCATTATCTGAATACACTGATTGTTTTTTATGCGAGTGTGCATACTGTTATGTATTTTTTTATACTTCTTTACCACTTTTTTATTATACCTTTTAGCTGTGCACCTTTAATACCAAGTCGAATCGTGACGTCAGGGCATTGATTTGGCAAGAACCTCTTTCTCCTGAAGAAACTACTAACTGTTAAGAAAAAGAGTTATTAATGTAATTTCCGTTACGCTGAAGTGTGGGGCTGTGATTAACAATTTGTGAATATTACACTTACCAAATCTTTGCTGATTCATCCACAAAACTTATCTCCGCTCTGACATTCCAAGGAAGCATTAAGTCTTAATGTTAAAGACACTTTACCTTGGAAACTCAAACCAGCCTATTAAATGAGAAATCTGAGGGTCAGAGATCAGAAGCGAGTAATATGCTGTAATTGTTCCCAGTACATACTTAGCGCTCAGTTCGGCTTGCGGTGGGCCTCACACTTGGAGAGGAGGGTATGTTCTGTAAAAATCATTATTAGGTATTAGGTGTCAGAAAGTAAAAATATCACGGCCAATCTATTGTAGTAAGTAAAAATTGCATTTCACTGATTATTTTCAGCAAAATGGATATTCATTTCTTTTCCTACTACCCAGATTAATGTATTGGGGGGCAGGGGGTGGGGGTAAATGTTGCACCATAAGATAAATATGAACTATTATTTTTTCTTATTTTATTCTCTTATTTTTAGTTAAGAAGGTGTTTCCGCTTTACTAAATTAATGACCTATTTCTAGGATAAGTCGTTAATATCAGATTGGTGGGAATCTGACATATAGCACCTCCATTTATCAGCTTCTTCAGCTACAATAGCTGCACTACAGCGCCATTCGATGTATAGTGGCCATTCCTGAGTATTGCAGCTCAGTTTCCATTCAGTTCAATGGAATCTGAGCTGCATTACCTGGGAACGTTCACTACGCAATGAACAGAGCTGTGCTAGGTCGTCAATATCAAAATCCTGGAAAACCCCTTTAATTAGGATATTACAAGCACTCAGTCAAGGCCATTTGCTTATTCACTCAGGGTAGTATGTTTAAATGAATCTGTAGAAAATGCAGTAAATGGCACCATATGTCATCAGGTATTTCACTTTAAAAATGTATCGTATGGTTTGTTTTATATGACGCACCATATTATAAGACGCAACCAAAATTTAGAGATAAAAAAGGTAAAAAAAAATGGGGTCCATCTTATACTTCAGTGTTGTCTTACTAAAGGGGGGCAGCAGCGGTGGTGGAGCGGGGTCACAGGAGGCAGAGGCTGCGCTGGCGGCGGGTTAGTGCTGGCAGCAGAAGCTGCGGTGGTTGTGTGGTAGAGCAGACCAGTGTGGCGAGTGTCCCAGATGCTTTGTCGGCAGTCCGGGCTTCAAAGAAATGGCGCCCGGAGTGGCACGTGCGCAGATGGAGCTCTCATCCAAGAGCTCCATCTGCGCATGCATGGACTCCAGGCGTCATCATTTGAAGCCTGGACCGTGGACATACCATCTGGGACACCCGCTGTACAGTAACTGCTGCCAGCAAAACCACCGCAGTCCAGACAGCCAGCCGGCCGCCCGCACAGAGTGGCAGCCAGCAGGCCGCCCGACCACCCGCACAGAGAGGCAGCTGACTGGCTGCCCAACAACCCGCACAGAAAGGCAACTGGCCGCCAGCACAGAGAGGCAGTTGCCCGCACAAACAGACAGGCACCCCGCCGCCCGGACAGAGAGACGCACAGACAGCCCCCCGACAATTCTTCACCTCTCGGTAAGCTATATTTGGATTTTAAAAGGCACCCCTCATTTTTCTTCCAAATTTTTTGAAGGAAAAGTGCGTCTTATAATCCGAAAAATACAGTATTTAATAAGTTTTATGTATTCCTATTAGGAACACATCTAACGTTACCTTTGCAGGAGTGGATGACCCCCATTAAATAACATGGACCACTAAGCTATTAAGGCATGCATAATAGACTTTAGTCCTCCCTTCAAGAGGAGAGCATTCGTTTTGCCTCCTCTTCTGGCTCTTTTTATTAATATTTACATAGTTTAAAAAAAGACTTGAGTTCATCAAGTTCACCCTTTCTCCACCAATTATACATTCTCTGTCACTAAATCATCTATAACCCATAATGCCATTTGTGCTGAGGAAAGCATCCAGTCATTTTTCAAAAGCTATTACATTGTCTGCCATTACCACCTCTTGTGGTAGGGCATTCCACAGTCTGGCTGCTCTAACTGTTAAGAAACCTTTCCTATTTAGCTGCCGGAATCACCTTCCTTTCACTCCTAGTGTGTAGAGATGAGCGAAACCAAGGTTCAATGTTCTGTGTCCATACCAAACACAGACTTTACAAAAGAAACAGAGTTCGAGTTTAGAATTCGGGTGCGTTACGTATGCAAACCACTCGCATGAGCATCACGGTGTTCGGATACACTCGGTGTTCAGCCCAGTGTGAGTTGCTTGGAGTGTTTGAACATCTCACACTTGGGGTAACACAGCATGATCAGATGTAGTGTGCTCCAAAAAAAAAACAAAACATGGGAAAAGCCTGCCCACCCACCCACAGAAGAGATCTATCTAAGCCTGAACGCATGTGGGAGGAGACCCGAACTGTCCAATTACTGATTTCCATTGGGGTTCAGGTCAAGTCCGAGTCCCAAATCGAACATTAACTAAATCACTGAACCAAACTTCCATGGGAAGTTCATCTCTAAGGCTCATCTGGTGACAACAGTGACTGATGCATAGCGCTCTCCTTGACGTCTCCAACATCGTTGGTGGCCAACCTTTCTGCTCAGAGTGAATTAACTTTAATCAGTGAACAACACTAATCTCTTGTCAAGCAATAAGAAGATGCCTGTGGCTGGTGGTGTGGTCAGGTACCCTTACAAGTCATCTAGCACAGAGACCACATTGATATAAATGGTTTCAAATGTTTTGATGTGACGCTTGGGTGCCTCTCACCTCCCTTAAATGTGCCTGGAGTTGTGTGGCATTTATCATCCGGTTCCAAAGTGCATTGTTCACGAACCGGTCATCAGTGTGAAATGTAGCCAAAAGATGTCCACTTCTGTGCCTTTCTGTGACTTTTCCAGTCTCTTTGTATCTCTGTTGCAACCTGCTGATGACACTCTGTGACACTAAGCTCAGTGGTCACTTCCATCTGAAGACATCCTGCTTGAAGCTTTGCAATGGCAAGATACTGTTGATCAATTGTTAGGTATCGTCTCATGATGTCAAAATGTGAACAGCACAATGACGAGGATTGTTTAAATACAAATTATAACCAAACCCCGAAATAACAATAATACATTTTTTTATTTATATAGTGCCAACATATTCCACAGCACTTTACAATTCAGAGGGGACATGTACAGACAATATAAGACATTACAGATTAACAAACTTCAACAGTTACCAAAAGTAGTGAGGCCCCTGGTCACAAGTTACAATCTGTAAGGAAATAGGGGAGGCACAAAAAGTAAATTGGGGGGGATGTATTGGGGATTCATGGATAAAACCCCTGTGAATTTTGCTTCGCAGGTCATTGCCAGTCAGCGGCTGGACTAGAATTCCACAAGAGCCTGAGAAATTCCATACCTACTGCTGACCGGCAGTGACCTATGGAGCAATCGTTCTGAGAAAGTTCTCATGACGAAGTTTCATTATGTGTGAATTTCCAGTATTTATTTTGAATTAACAAATTGGTGAACAAAGGGGTCTTTATTCAAATAAACTTTTTTTTCAGTGTCTTTGTGTTTTTTAACTTTATACTTGCCGGGTTAGCAATGGAGGTGTCTGATAGATGCCTATCCATTACCAACCTCTGGGCTTGATGTCAGCTGTCAATTCACAGCTGACATCAACCCCACAAATATTACAGCAATTACCAATGCATCAGGGCAATCTGAAAAGCCAAGCAAAGCTCCAGAATTGGCGCATCTAATGAATGTGCCCCTTCTGGGGTGGCTGTGTGCTGCTATTTTTAGGCTGGGGAGGGCCCAATAACCATGGGCCCTCCGAGCCTGATAATACCAGCCCCCAGCTATCTGATTTATTTTAGTTGGTTATGAAAAATAGAGGGGACCCAACACCGGTTTTTATTATTATTATTATTATTAATAATGATTTTAGAAAATGGCACGAGATCTCCTCTATTCATGATAACCAGCCAAGGTAAAGCAGACAGCTGAGTGTTGCAGACCGCAACTGTCTGTCTGTAACTGACCATTTTAAAGCACAAAAGATCGGGCCTCCATTGACTTATATGGAGTTTGTGCTCCAGGGTCAAATTCGGGTCAAATCCGGGTCCCAAGTTGAATTTTTAGCTAACGTCCGACCAAACCCTGCAAACTCGAACTTCCATGGGTCCGCTCATCCCTATTTACTATGTTATCAAGAAGCAGGAGAGTGTGGTTTCTAAGACGGAGTAGTTGTCTTGTACCAAGATGTGCATCTATATGACCTCCACCTGACAGGAACACGCTTTTATTCTTCAGAAATAAACAGTGAATGTGCCCATTCACTGACCACTTGTAAAGATATTCGAAAACTAAAAAAATATGTTAAAAAATGGCTTAACTGTAAATTATATAATATATGTGCTTTATTTGTGGAAGCCAGAAAACCTTGTTACGGTAAAAGGGTGAAAAAATGAATAACAGATTTATTTAGGCAAACTCAAAGAATGTTCAACAAATTAGCAAATCGATGTTTCTGGATTAGGGCGTAACAGTCTTAACGAACAATGCTCTATTTTCCAAGGCAGTTATGTTTTCTCATTAGCGGCACTGATATTGCAGCCAAATTTTTGCACATGATGAAAGATTAAAGATTAAGCAAAATAAATCCCTTAGCTGATTTCACAAAAGATCTTGTGTAAGTGAAAGTACTATTGTGACGTTCTAGCCCTGCAAAAATCGAGTGATAACAAGCCCAGTACAGGTGACATAGAAACATATTAGTGTAGAATACAAGAAAAATCTCATTAATTAATTAATTGATTGATTCTTTTGTGAGATGAGGGTTTTTTAATGATTATTCCAGCATTTCTTTACAACTAGAAGATTTTACCAAGATGTGTGATAAAATATTCCTTATTAAACCATATAACCTCCTAGTAAGTTCTGTATGTATGGGAGGTAACTGGAGCCTCAAGCGCTATGTATGCAGAAGGAGGCTCCATGTACATTTTGTCTTGGTTACAGTCAAGTAGGCATGCAAAAAAAAATAAATAACATAAAGCGTAAAATATAGGGTGATAACGAACGTGAATGCCGAAAATAAAAGGCGAGTTGCCAATTCACCTTTGAAATCTTGTGTGGTGGGTCCAACACAAATAGGGTGGGATTGTTATGCACCCTCAATCCTGGGTCCCTGGTTGATTGAGTCAAAAGCAAGCAGGAGGAGATTGAACAGGTAAATGGAAAATCATGAAAGAAGATCTTTTGTAACCAGGAAAATCTTGAGCGCAAGTATGTTCAATGGAGGCAATGCTAGTAAATTTGAAGATTTTATTGGAAAGTCTCAAACAACAATACGTTTCGTGATACAAAGACCCCTTTTTCAAGTCACAGAGACAGATGGTAACCAATGAAAGAAAGGTCAGTTAGATAGTGACTGAAAATTCGCTAAATCGCTGATATTGCCCATATAATAAAAAAAACCATATCAAACATAAAAATAGGAGTGGCTATGTCCAGTCAAAAAGAAAGTGGTATATACCAAGGTAGGTCAAAAAACAAACAACCATGCAAAACACCCTGAAAAATAAATAAAATATACAGCAAGTGCATGTTACAGTGGTGTGTGGGTTGTAAGGATATAAATAGACCAAAAACAAAGAGGTGCCTGCGAGGTTATCAATACAACTAAAACTCATTTTTTAGTTCTATTAGTAACCGTGCAAGCAAGTGGAGTGCGATTTTTAGACGTCCGCTTCCTTTTGACTGGACACTGCTGCTACTATCATACGGCAGTCGTTCTATCACCATAACCACCACTGTAGCGCCCCTGACTATATCAGGGTGCTACAGGGAACTGCATCCTGTCCCCCAGGGTGCAGGACCCAACCCCCATGGTTCCAGGTTCCCAATAACCGGTGTCACACCATCAGCACTACAAATCCCAACCACATCTCACATCAAACCTGTCAGGCACACCAGTGGGATGGTCAAGCTGTAGTAGGGCCACCCACCTAGGGGTCAGGCAGACTGGTGGGAGGGAAGATCCAGTGAGTTCAGGGGAGTCAGGGAGTTGAGAGTAGCCCTCAAAGACTGAGGAGCTGGGAGTAGTAGCTCCCAGGGAGCAAGACCAAGGTTGGGTCGCAGACGGTGGTCCGGGTCCACAGGAGTCGGGGACCGGTGGCAGTGACATTGGAAAGGGTGCGACGGACATAGTCTAGGAGGACTGTCGGCATCAGAACCCCAAAAGAACTAACACGATGGGGTACAGGACCCTAGGTCGGGAGCAGGTTCATCTGTCCTGATAATTAACCTGGGAGGGAGAGTATCTTCATGAACTTCCCTAAGAGCTCAGAGATTGAAGGCATCAGTACAACGTAGGGGATAAGGTTCTCCATAAAAAGCAGCCAATTGAAATCCCAAGTGCCAACCATCAAGACCACAGCTGCCCTACACACAGTTAATGGGGCCCCAACAGCTTCATGCCAAGGGGCCACAACAGACAACTAAAATTGTGCACGGAGGCAGGGTCCAGACCTTCAAGTGACACCGGTAGGAGCAGACACCTGGACGGGCTCCCTTGTAGAGTCTGTGATGCAAGGAGACTCTGGTTTATTTTCAGTGTGAGTGTCTGCTTTATAATCCTCATCCTGCACCACGACTACACACAGTGAGTACTCTGTTCCCCTGCACCCTGCGCTCCCAAAAATCCCACACCATTACCTCAGAGGCCGGGGCCTTCCCTACCTGTGGAGGGACCGACACCTTGCTTCTCCACACCATCTGCCCAGGTACTCCTTTCAGCAGCGGCGGTACTCCCATTATTACAACCCGCAGGTGGCGTCACGAACTTCTCCCCTGTAAATATCCACTTCTAAGGATCGAAGTGTTAGCCGAGCCCGGGTCCGGACCCCTCGAGCCATGACCACCCCAGATCCCAGCACCCCGGTCTGCTCCAGGGCGGTATACCACATGTGCATGTGCCCTTTGGATGCTGGCTGTGATTGGACACTGCTGCTCATTAGTTAGCGGTTTAGTGTTCTTTCACCTTGTGCATACGCTGTGCACCCCTTTCACCAGCATTGTGAGTCTTCATATCATTCACTTTCCTTAACAACCTTTTAATTGTCCTAACTTTTAGATATATAGTGGGTGAAATAAGTATTGAACACTTCACCAGTTTTCTAACTAAATATATTTCTAAAGGTGCTAGTAACATAAATTTCTCACCAGATGACAATAACAACCCATCCAATCCACACAGGCAAAGACATCTAACTATACATGTCCATAAATTAAGTTATGTGTAATAATTAGAATTGGCACAGGGAAAAGTATTGAAGATGCTTAGTGAAATGTATTTAATAGTACGTACAAAAGCCTTTGTTGGTGATAACAGCTTAAAGACTCCACCAATATGGAGAATATGTCGTAAGCATTGCTCAAGTGTAATTTTGACCCTTTCTTCCACAAAGACTCTCTTCAAATATCACAGAAGAAGAAAACAGTGGCATTGTCTATGGCTCAAGCGTAAGATTTATTCAAACGTGCATTAAAAAAGCGGGGAGGAGGCCAGGTGCAGACACTGTTAGAACTTTGGTCGTTTCGCGCTGGATTGCCCTTCCATGGTCAAAGAAGAGCAATCCAGTGCAAAACGGCCGTAGTCCTGAGAGTGTCTGTACCTGGCCTCTTCCCCGCTTTTTTAATGCACATGTTTGAATAAACTGGATTTTTATAATTGAGTCATGGACAGTGCCGCTGTTTTCTTTTCTGTGAATTACCGGGTTGATGACTTTCTCTTTTGACGTGTGCACCCTTGGCCAGTGATTATACTGGAGAGGAACTTCTCCCTCAACAGCCATGTATTAAGGTAAACCTCCAGTAGTGCAGGACCATATTCTCTGTTGTTGGTATAAACTCTCTTCAAATCCTCACTTTCCCGTGGGCTCCTTCTACAAACTCTTAGCTTTAGTTCCTTCCATAAATTTTCTATTGTATTCAGGTCAGGTTATTGGCTGGGCCATTCTAGCAGCTTTATTTTCTTTCTTTGAAACCAAATCAGAGGTTCCTTGGCTGTGTGTTTGGGGTCATTGTCTTGCTAAAATGATCACCCTCATTTCATATTCATCATCCTTATCAAAAAAGGTCCGTGGAGCCTCTGTTAGGAATCTCGACACGGAAAATAGCCAGATGTCCCTCCAGGAAGGACCTAGCCAAGGAGTCGATTTTTTTAAGGAGACCACCATAACCACCATATTAACCCCTTAACGACCTTTGACGTACTGGGTATGTCACGGTGACATGGTGCTAAACGACCCATGACGTACCCAGTACATCATGGCGAAATCGCGGTCCCGGAGACCCGGGTAGTCCAATTTCTTTGATTAAACGGTAGATTCAGGAAGGAGGGGACCTCTGCCTGACCTCAGGAGGGGTGGTGCCTCCTCCCCGAACCTACAGAGGCTGTGATTGGCTGACAAACGCCGCTCAGCCAATTACAGTCACTGTAATGTTCCAGCCATTGAAAATGGCTGGAACATTTAAATCCAGCCCTAATCAGTGCTGCTGTAGCACTGACCATTGGCTGGAGCTGGGTGATCGGTGCTTCACCCGCCCCCAGCTCTGATTGGAGAGACCGGTCTTGTGACCGATTTCTCCAATCAATGTGGATCTGGGGCCTGTGACCGTCCCTGGAAGCCGAGGAGAGCGGTCTCTACGGGTGCCCATCGGTAAGTTGCTGCCCCCGCCGCCCGCCCCTGTCCCCGATCGCCCCGCCCGCCACCACCAGCCCCGCCGCTGTCTCCAATCGCCCCGTCCACCACCGCCGCTGTCTCCGATCGCCCCGCCCGCAGCGCCCACCACCGCCAGCCCCTCCGCGGGTCCAATTGCCACCACCAGCCCCGCCGCTGTCTCCGATCACCCCGCCCGCCACCGCCAGCCCCGCCGTGGCTCCGATCGCCACCGCCCGCCACCGCCAGCCCCGCCGCGGCTCCGATCGCCACCGCCAGCCCCGCCGCTGTGTCCGATCGCCCCGCTGCTGCTCCCGATCCACCGCTGTCCCCGCCGCCACGCTCGCCACTGTCCCCGCCGCTGCTCCCGATCCACCGTTGTCCCCGCCGCCACGCTCGCCACTGTCCCCGCCGCTGCTCCCGATCCACCGTTGTCCCCGCCGCCACGCTCGCCACTGTCCCCGCCGCCACGCTCGCCACTGTCCCCGCCGCTGCTCCCGATCCACCGCTGTCCCCGCCGCTGCTCCCAATCCACCGCTGTCCCCGCCGCCATGCTCGCCACTGTCCCCGCCGCCACGCTCGCCACTGTCCCCGTCGCTGCTCCCGATCCACCGCCGCCACGCTCGCCACTGTCCCCGCCACCACTGTCCCCGCCGCCGCTCCCGATCCACCGCTGTCCCCGCCGCCACTGTCCCCGCCGCCACGCTCGCCACTGTCCCCACCGCCACTCTCGCCACTGTCCCCGCCGCCGTCGCACCCATCTTTTTCAGCCGCTGCTGCCCCCGAATCGGCCCCCACTGTTTCCGATCGGCGGCCGCCGCCGCCTCCTTCATCGGCTGCCCCTTCTCCATCGCCACTACACCTCCTATCCCTCCATGTGCTGCAAGCCACCCTCCCCCCACATGTGGGGGGAGGGTGGCTTGCAGCACATGTGCTGCAAGCCACCCTCCCCCCACATGTGCTGCAAGCCACCCTCCCCCCTCCATGTTCTGGGGGCCACCCTCCCCCCGGGGCCCCTTCTCCTCCATGTGCCATCTCTCTCTCCCATCAGACTCTGACCCCCTCCCCGATCTGCTGCCTGCTCTCTCCCATCCTCTTCATCTACTGCCCCCTCTCACCCTCCTCAATCTGTTGCCTCCTTCATCTGCTGCCTCTTCTGTCTGCTGTGATCCTGCTGCCTAGATCCATCCTGTAAGGTAGGTATCCCCATCTCACCTCCCTCCCCTCCATCCTCCGCCGCTCCTCCATCTGCTGCGCCATTTCCCATCATCCATCCGCTGCGCCCTTTCCCATCCTCTGCCGCTCCTCCATCCGCTGCGCCATTTCCCATCATCCATCCGCTGCGCCCTTTCCCATCCTCTGCCGCTCCTCCACCCGCTGCGCCCTTTCCCATCTTCCATCCGCTGCGCCCTTTCTCATCTGCCGCCCCGCCCTCTCGCATCGCATTATCCAGCGCAGTTGCTCGCTTCCATACTGCAGTGGATGATGCGATGCGAGACTCGTGCATTGCTCTCACGTTTGGCACTGGTCTTAGTGGCAGGCGCTCATATATTTTTTTTTTATTCATTTTTTTTTTTACTGATGTCTGTATTTTTTATTTCGCCAAACTAATTTTTTTGTATGGGGGGGGGTCTAGTTTCCAAAATGGAATCACATGTGGGGGAGCTCCATTGTTTAGGCACCTCAGGGGGTCTCCAAATGCAACATGGTGTCTGCTAATAATTCCAATCAATTTTACTGTGAAATGGCGCTCCTTCTCTTCTGAGCCCCGCCGTACACCCAAACAATTGATTTCCACCACATATGAGGTACCTGTGTACTCAGGAGAAATTGCACAATAAATTTTATGGTGCATTTTTTCCTGATACCCTTGTGAAAAAAAAGCTACCTGTTTGGAAAAACAATTTTGTGGTAAAAAAAAGAATAAAATATTTTCACGGCTGAACATTACAAACGTTTGTGAAGCCTCCAGGGGTTCAAAGTGCTCACTAAACAGCTAGATAAATTCCATGAGGGGTCTAGTTTCCAAAATGGGGTCAATTGTGGGGGAGCTCCATTGTTTAGGCACTTCAGGGGGGTCTCCAAACGCAACATGGCGTCCGCTAATAATTCCAACCAATTTTGCTGTGAAATGGCGCTCCTTGCCTTCCGAGTCCTGCTGTGTGCCCAAACATTTGATTTCCACCACATATGAGGTATCTGCGTACTCAGGAGAAAATCTACAATACATTTTATGGTGCATTTTTTCCTGATACCCTTGTGATAAAAAAAAGCTACCTGGTTGAAGCAACAGTTTTGTGGTAAAAAATTTTTTTTTTTTCACGGCTCAACGTTATAAACTTCTGTGAAGCCCCCAGGGGTTCAAAGTGCACATCAAACATCTAGAAAAAATATTTGAGGGCTCTAGTTTCCAAAATGGGGTCACTTATGGGGGAGCTACATTGTTTAGGCACCTCAGGAAGTCTTCAAACCCGACATGGCGTCCGCTAATGAGTGCAGCTAATTTTGCACTCAAAAATTCAAATGGCGCTCCTTGCCTTCCGAGTCCTGCCGTGTGCCCAAACATTTGATTTCCACCACATATGGGGTATCTGCGTACTCAGGAGAAAATGCACAATACATTTTATGGTGCATTTTTTCCTGATACCCTTGTGATAAAAAAGCTACCTGGTTGAAGCAACAGTTTTGTGGTAAAAAAATTTTTTTTTCTTTTCACGGCTCAACGTTATAAACTTCTGTGAAGCCCCCAGGGGTTCAAAGTGCACATCAAACATTTAGAAAAATTATTTGAGGGCTCTAGTTTCTAAAATGGGGTCACTTATGGGGGAGCTCCATTGTTTAGGCACCTCAGAGAGTCTTCAAACCCGACATGGCGTCCGCTAATGAGTGCAGCTAATTTTGCACTCAAAAATTCAAATGGCGCTCCTTGCCTTCCGAGTCCTGCCGTGTGCACAAATTTGATTTCCACCACATATGAGGTATCTGCGTACTCAGGAGAAAATGCATGATACATTTTATGATGCATTTTTCCTGATACCCTTGTGAAAATACTAATTTTTATGGCTAAAGTAACATTTTTGTGTTAAAAAAGTAAAATTTTCATTTTTTCTTCTACATTGCTTTGGTTGCTGTGAAGCTCCTAAAGGGTTAATAAACTTCTTGGATGTGGTTTTGAGCAGTGTGAGGTGTGCAGATTTTAGAATGGGCTCACTTTTGGGTATTTTCTGTCGCCTAGGTTTCTCAAATAACTCCAAATGTGATGTGGTACCTAAAAAATTTTTTTTTGTAAATTTTGTTGGAAAAATGAGAAATTGCTGATGAACTTTGAACCCTTCTAACTTCTTAACGGAATTTTTTTCAAAAATTGCACTGGTGTAAAGCAGACAAGTGGGAAATGTTATGTAGTAACTATTTTGTGTGACATATCTCTCAGATTTATGGGCATAAAATTTCAAATTTTGAAAATTGCTAAATTTTCGCCAAATTCCCGAAATTTTCACAAATAAACGCAAAACATATTGGCCTAAATTTACCACTGACATGAAGTACAATATGTCACGAAAAAACAATGTCAGAATCGCCGGGATCCGTTGAAGTGTTCCAGAGTTATAACCTGTCAAAGTGACACTGGTCAAAATTGCAAAAAATGGCCGGGTCTTTAAGGTGAAAACAGGCTGGGGGCTGAAGGGGTTAAGTGGCTCTTTTAGTCAATATCCAACTCTTTGACGAGTTTATAGATATGACGAGGGAAATACCAAGGCCAGGTTTCCATCCACAGACAGCTGTTTCGGGGTATTGCCCCTCATCAGTGTGGAGTAGGATTCTGGCTAGGTGGGAGCAATGCCTAGTAGACCAGCAAGACAAAACAATCACTGATCTCGGGGAGACCAGCCAGAGAAAACACTGCCGGCAGCCAGCAAAGGCGCTCAACACAGTGAAATCCTAGGTGCATTGCCCCCTGGGAAGTATGCAAATCAAAATGTCCACCCTCATTTCATATTCATCATCCTTATCAAAAAAGGTCCGTGGAGCCTCTGTTAGGAATCTCGACACGGAAAATAGCCAGATGTCCCTCCGGGAAGATACCTGGCCTTGGTATTTCCCTCATCATATCTTTAAACTCATCAAAGAGTTGGATATTGACTAAAAGGGCCACTTAATATGGTGGTTATGGTGGTCTCCTTAAAAAGAGCCACTCCTTGGCTAGGTCCTTCCCGGTGAGATATCTGGCTATTTTCTGTGTCAAGACTCCTAACAGAAACTCCACGGACCTTTTTTGATTTGCATACTTCCCAGGGGGCAATGCATCTAGAATTTCACTGTGTTGACCGCCTTTGCTGGCTGCCGGCAGTGTTTTCTCTGGCTGGTCTTCCCGAGATCAGTGATTGTTTTGTCTTGCTAGTCTACTAGGCATTGCTCCCACCTAGCCAGAATCCTACTCCACACTGATGAGGTGCAATAACCCGAAACAGCTGTTTGTGGATGGATACCTGGCCTTGGTATTTCCCTTGTCATGTCTTTAAACTCATCAAAAAGTTGGATATTGACTAAAAGGGCCACTTAATATGGTGGTTATGGTGGTCTCCTTAAAAAGAGCCACTCCTTAGCTAGGTCCTTCCCAGAGGGACATCTTGCTATTTTCTGTGTCGAGACTCCCAACAGAGGCTCCACGGACCTTTTTTGATTTGCATACTTCCCAGGGGACAATGCACCTAGAATTTCACTGTGTTGAGCGCCTTTGCTGGCTGCCGGCAATGTTTTCTCTGGCTGGTCTCCCCGAGATCAGTGATTGTTCAGTCATATTCATCATCCTGGTGGATGGCAGCAGATTATTATCAAGACTGTATTAGTACCTTTATCCACTCATCCTTCCTTCAGTTATATAAAGTTTGCCTGTGAAAACTTACCCACAGCATTATGTTCCCACCTCCAAACTTCACTATCGTTTTTTTGTTTTGATGGTGATATGCAGTGCCTTTTGGCCTCCAAATATGGTGTATAATATGGCGTCCAAACAGTTCAATTTTGATCTCATCTGACCAAACTATACTCTCCCAGTATTTCACAGGCTTGTCTAAACATTGTTGAGCAAACGTTAAATGCTCTTGAACATGATTTTTTTTTCAGCAATTGAGGTTTTGCTTGGTGAGCGTGTATTCGGGCCATGGAGGTTGAATGCATTACTTATTGTTTTCTTTGAATCAATTGTACCTGCTGATTCTATGTCTTTCTGCAGCTGTCACAAAGTGGTCCTTGGCTTCTTTTCACTCCTCTGCCTGAAATCTTGCAAACAGCACCTGGTCATGGCCGGTTTATGGTGAAATTATGTTCTTTCCTCTTATTATAGCCCCAACAGTGCTCACTTGAACCTTCAATAGTATACAAATTCTTCTGTAACCAATGCTATCAGTATGTTTTGAAACAATAAGGTTTCAAATGTTTTGAGACAATTCACTGATTTTATTCATAATGGCTTGTTTCTTGTGTGGCACCTTGTTAAAGAGACACCTTTTTATAGTTGAACCAGCTTATATTATTTTTCACTAAGTCTGCTTTCACACATCAGGTTTTTGCTGTGCGGCACAATCCGGCGATTTGCGGGAAAAACGCATCCGTTCTTTTTTGCCGCCGGGTGCGCTTTTTCCTCATAGACTTTTATTAGCGCCGGATTGTGCCGCATGTACTTGCGTTTGATCCGGTTTTTGCCGGTTGCGGCAAAAATCGTCACTCCGACGGCTGCACAGGATGCAGAGAGGAATGTTTTTTGTCAGCGGCAAAAAACCGCATAGCACCGGGTGCGGCGCTGTGCGGCATGGTGTATAATGAAAGTCTATGCGTGCCGGTTTTTACTTCTGAGCGTGCCCAGAAGTGATATAAATTCATTGCTTGTCAGAAAATCAATCACTCACTCAATCTCTCTCAAACTCTCTCACTCACTGACTCACTCTCACCCACTCACCGATCACTGACGCGGCGCTGCACAGCTGTCACACTGCTGGCGGCTTCTACTGATTTGAAAATGCCGGCCGTCCATTATTCAATCTCGTATTCACGGCTTTCCCCGCCCACCGGCGCCTATGATTGGTTGCAGTCAAACACGCCCCCACGCTGAGTGACAGCTGTCTCACTGCAACCAATCACAGCCGCCGGTGGGCATGTCTATATCTTGCAGTAAAATAAATAAACAATTAAAAAAAAACGGCGTGCGGTCCCCCTTCAATTTTGATACCAGCCAAGATAAAACCACATGACTGAAGGCTGGTATTCTCAGGATGGGGAGCTCCACATTATGGGGAGCCCTGCAGCCTAAAAATATCAGCCAGCAGCCACCCGGAATTGCCGCATCCATTAGATGCGACAGTCCCGGGACTCTACCCGGCTCATCCCGAATTGCCCTGGTGCGGTGGCAATTCGGGATGAATGAGTCTATGAGACACCCCCAATGATTAACCTGTAAGTGAAAGTAAATAAACACAAACACCCAAAAAAATACTTTATTTGGAATAAAAGACAAAAAAACACTCTCTTTCACCATTTTATTAAAATCCCAAAACACCCCTCCAGGTCCGACGTAATCCACAGAGGTCCCACGACGATTTCAGCTCTGCTACATGAAGCTGACAGGAGTGGCAGTAGAACACCGCCACTCCTGGGAGCTCCACGCAGAAACTGAAGGGAGTCGCGCTGTCAACGGGGACTTCACTGAGGTAATGCCGGTGTATGTGCAGTGATGATGAGGGCTGTAGTTCCTGCGTGTGTGGTGATGATGCGTGCGGGAGTGCCTGCATGTGCGGTGATGATGCGTGTGGGAGTGCCTGCGTGTGCGGTGATGAAGCGTGTGGGAGTGGCTGCGTGTGCGGTGATGATGTGTGCGGGAGTGCCTGCATGTGCGGTGATGATGCGTGCGGGAGTGCCGGTGTATGTGCGGTGATGATGCGTGCGGGAGTGCCGGTGTATGTGCGGTGATGATGCGTGCGGGAGTGCCTGCGTGTGCGGTGATGATGCGTGCAGGAGTGCCTGCATGTGTGGTGATGATGCGTGCGGGAGTGCCGGTGTATGTGCGGTGATGATGCGTGCGAGAGTGCCGGTGTGTGTGCGGTGATGATGCGTGCGAGAGTGCCGGTGTATGTGCGGTGATGATGAGGGCTGTAGTTCCTGCGTGTGTGGTGATGATGCGTGCGGGAGTGCCTGCATGTGCGGTGATGATGCGTGTGGGAGTGCCTGCGTGTGCGGTGATGATGCGTGTGGGAGTGGCTGCGTGTGCGGTGATGATGTGTGCGGGAGTGCCTGCATGTGCGGTGATGATGCGTGCGGGAGTGCCGGTGTATGTGCGGTGATGATGCGTGCGGGAGTGCCGGTGTATGTGCGGTGATGATGCGTGCGGGAGTGCCTGCGTGTGCGGTGATGATGCGTGCAGGAGTGCCTGCATGTGTGGTGATGATGCGTGCGGGAGTGCCGGTGTATGTGCGGTGATGATGCGTGCGAGAGTGCCGGTGTGTGTGCGGTGATGATGCGTGCGAGAGTGCCGGTGTATGTGCGGTGATGATGCATGCAGGAGTGCCTGCGTGTGTGGTGATGATGGGGTCTCGCTCTCAGCATAAAAAAAAACAAAACGGATCCATTTTTTTTCCAGATCCGTCACATCAGTTTTTACACAATCTGAGATGGATCCGTTGCATCAGGCACAAACCAGATTGTGCCTGATTGCAAAAAACTGATGTGTGAAAGCAGCCTAAGGGCGGCTTTGCATGTTGCGACATTGCACGTGCGATGTCGATGGGGTCAAATCGAAAGTGACGCACATCCGGCGTCGCAGTCGATATCGCAACATGTAAAACCTTTTTGATATGATGAACGAGCGCAAAAGCGTCGTTATCGTATCATCGCTGCAGCCTCCGACATTTCCATAATGCCGATGGTGCGACAGGTACGATGTTGTTCCTCGCTCCAGCAGCAGCACACATCGCTGTGTGTGAAGCCGCAGGAGCGAGGAACATCTCCTACCTGCCGCCGGCTGCAATGAGAAGGACGGAGGTGGGCGGGATGTTTACATCCTGCTCATCTCCGCCCCTCTGCTTCAATTGGCCGCCTGCCGTGTGACGTCGCTGTGACGCCGCACGACCTGCCCCCTAAGGAAGGAGGCGGGTCGCCGGCCAGAGGGACGTCGCACGGCAGGTATGTGCTTGTGAAGCTGCCGTAGCGATAATAATCGCTACGGCAGCTTTCACTAGATATCGCACGTGCGACGGGGGCGGGACTATCGCTGCAGCATCGGTAACACATTGTTACCGATGTCGCAACGTGCAAAGCCCGCCTTAGTGGCAGGATTGCTTTCAAGATTTCAGCTGGTGTCATGACTTTCCATGTCTTTTTGCCACTCTCTTAATTCATGTGTTCAGTACTTTTTCCCTATGTAATTTCTCATTATTACACATCACTAAATGTATGGACATCTATGGTATAACACCTTTACAAATATATTTACATAGAAAATTGATGACATGTTCAATACTTATATCTCGCACTGTATATTCATTTGATAAAAAAAGAACATACAGTTAGGTCCATAAACATTTGGACAGTGACCGAATCTCCGAGATTTCGGCTCTGCATGCCACTCTTTTTTTGTTTAAAATAAGAGATGCAATGAAGTGTAGACTTTCAGGGTTAAGAGGGATTGAACAAAACTATCTTATGAAACATTTAGGAATTGTAACCATTTTTCTACAAAGCCTCCTCATTTCAGGGGCTAAAAAATTTATAATTTGGACAAATTTACTTTACCATAAATAAAAGGAATATGTTTAATTCTTTGCACAAAATCCTTTGCAGGCAATGACTTCCTGATTAATGGAAGCCATAGTCGTCACCAAACACTGGGTTTCCTAGTTTGTGGTACTTTGCTGCCTTTACTGCAGCTGACTTCAGTTATTGCTTGTTTGTGGGTCTCTTTGCCCTACGTTTTGTGTTAAGCATGTAAAATGCAACTCAATGGGGTTGAGATCTGGTGACTGATTTGGCTATTGTAGAATATTCCACTTCTTTGGCTTAGAAAACTACTGTGTTGCTTTTGCAGTATTTTTAGGGTCATTGCTCACCTATATATTGTGAAGCTCCATCCAATTAACCTTGCTGTATTTAGTTGAATCTAAGCAGAAATAAAACACTTCAAAATTCATCCGGCTGCTTCTGTCTTCAGTCACATCATCAATATACACTAGTGGTATGGGGCCATTGGAAGCCATGCATGCCCGGCCATCACACTGCCTCCACCATGTGTTACAGAAATTGTGGTGTGCTTTGGATTATGAGCCATTCTAAGCTTTCTCCATACTTTTTTCTTCCCATCATTCTGGTACAGGTTGATCTTAGTTTCCTTCTTCCATAGCATACTTTTCTAGATCTGGTAGAGTCTCTTTAGATGTGTTTTTGGCAATGTCTAATCTGGCCTTTCTATTTTTAAGGCTGTTTAATGGTTCGCACCTTGTGTTGAATCCTCTGTATTTACTCTTACAAAGTCTTCTTTTTATGGTATACTTAGATACTGAAACACCTACAGTTAAAACCAATGCATTATCTAAAAAGACACATCTGCATGTTTTTCTCACTATCTGACATGAAATCAGAATAATCCTTTCCCATTTTAGGTGAATTAGGAACCAAAATTATTTATATTTGCCTAATGCCAGAATCATGACAAAGAGAGAGCATTTATTTACTTTCGTAAACTAAAAGGTTTACATACACTAAGAGTACTCTGCCTTTAAATAATATGGGTTGGCCTATATGATAAGGTCATTTCTTTGGAAGCATATGTGAGTTGTGTAGAGTACATCAAGTTGTGCAATAAATCATAAATACAGTGACAAGCAAAAGAGTAACAACGTTTTGAACTTTTGCCTTTGAGACTCCATATTTTACCATCCACGCTTTGAGCATGAGACTACTTTCATTTTATAGAAGGTCATCTTGGATATCTCATACATAAATTTGACTTGCAACTATTTAGCATATGATTAGTTATACAGATTCCTGTCATGTTACTGCATTGTTACGGTTTTGCCCCTAAAATTCTAAATTTTGGGTTGTATTATTTTGTTAGAATTTTGTAAATGCATTTTTGACTCTAAACACTGCCCGAATCCTTCTGGGAATGCTCTTGTGCTCTTGATCAGATTCATGCATATCTCGACCGAAGTATGCTCCCAGATCTCTTCTACACGGTCTCAATGTTGGTGTATAATGGTCGACACACTTTGGGTATGTATACAACTTTTTCTTCAACTCTACTAACAAGTGTTCAATTCGGTTGAGGTCTGGGGACTGTGGGTTAAAATCCAGCACCTCTACTTCATTGTCGTTGAACCATTTCTTCACCAATCTCATTCTTGACATAGGCTTCGGGTCGTTGTCCTGCTGGAGCACTTTGTCATCCTTTTCATACCCATAGTACTCAAGTATAGAATCCAGGAAAAAAAATCCAGCACAAAATCCAGGGAATAATATATATATAAAAACCGTAGTTTTATTTCTAAATCCTTAAAAAGTCCATCATTAGGTCATCCAAACATATTCACAGAGTACGCGTTTTGAACATAGTTGCTCTTACTCCTAAGACAGGTTATACAGGTTAAATATACCTCCAATATTCTGATGTAATGCTTAGTAATGAGGTAATATTTGCATGCTTTGTTCCTCCTCCCTTTTCTGATCTCATGTCCGGGTCTGTGTTTTTTAACCGGTCTTTCATTTTGTATGTGTTTAGAGAAGGAGTAAGAGCAACTATGCTCGAAACGCGTACTCTGTGAATATGTTTGGATGACCTAATGATGAACTTTTTAAGGATTTAGAAATAAAACTACGATTTTTATATATATTATTCCCTGGATTCTGTGCTGGATCTTTTTTCCTGGATTCTATGCTTATTGACAAGACTGGCCGTCTTTCTTGCATTTGTGCATGATCCAATCTAGTGGTCTCCTAGGAACAGGTGAGCGGATCCAACCCCTCCTTTTTACCATAGTACTCGAGCGTATGATTTAACTCATCTAGTAGTTCAGATCAGCATTGAGACCACCATCGATCCTGGTCAAGTATCCAATACCTTTGGCTGTGAAACAACCCAACATCATCAGGCTTCCTTCATCGAACGTGGTGGGTACCACTAAAAACATTTCTTAATCCTTAGCTTCTGTGCAAATAGGGTTCAAAATTGCACTCTTTTTCCACTGTACCACCCACGATGTGTGGGGCTCTCTTCCTGTCCCAGGCAATGTTATTTCATCTTTATTTTAGCAGCCATTAGTAGTCTCTTAAGCCTAGGCTTCTTTCCAGCAGGCTTGTTTCTCTGGTTGTGGGGGGAATGACCCTGCTCGCAGCACCACTTGAAAAAATAAGCCAACCACAAGCCGCACGAGCGTCGCTCTGCTTCAACAAGGAGACTCTCTCCTCCTAACCACACAACATGTGCTTATGTGGCTTCGGGCAGGGTGCATGACACTTACTTGCTGCTTCGGACAGTGTTCATCACTCCTGCTGCCAGTCATGGATGCCGTCAGGTACTAAGACACACAACACCAGAGTTCGCTCTCCCAACCAGTTTTGTTTACTTTTTTTGTTCACACCATTATGATAGACATGGTCTTCCTTCTCTCTCTCTCTGTGGGGTAATACTCTTCATTCTGTGCGCCGCTATTTCAGACCAAGTCCTCATTACTCCGGGGTCTGACAAAAGATGAAATACACATTCAAATATGGGTTGCAGTGCTTAAAAAAACCTAACAAATCCAACCAAAGTCTGAGGTATATGTGGACATATATGAACGGTTATAGATACTATATTCTTACAGTTGAGTTTCTTTGCTCACATTTTGATCAAAATGGAAGTTTTTACCTGTCAGCAACAAGGCAACCTGTTCAGATGGGAACCACAATACTTGGGCGTATCATTACGTCAGTGTGACATCATTATATTGTATTGTTAATCCATGATGTATATATTATTCCTGTGCTAAAATATCATTCTGCACCAATGCCCATTGCTGTACTGTGATGTCACTGGGCACTATTCCTGCAATGTAACTTTATTCCTTCCATAACCATGTGCATTAGAAATGGATAGATGATCTTCGTGGATTTCCTTGGCAGATAGAATGAAAGAAAGATTGTCTGTGCGCTAACAGGAAGAGCATGAAAAATATTTCTATCAGTTCAAAATAATTAAAATCATTTATTTTTATTGCTCAGACTATAAAATATAATAAAATATAAGCCTTATCTTAATAAATTATGTTCTGGAGAATAATCCATTTGACATGAAGATATAATTTCAGCAATCTGGTACCAGTTCCTGAAAATGAAGAGATATGCCAAATTCTACATCATCTTTCAACGAGATGACTATAAATGTAAGATAGGAAAATAGAAGGAGATTGTTAAAACTTACCTTTGGAAGCCAAGTTTATGTTACTTAATATATCAGACATTCTTGAATGTGACCCAAAAATTATTCTTTCACTTGGGACTAACAGTCTTCCGCCCAGGAAATTCTTACACTAAGCAGACTAGGGGATTAGCAAAGCTGAGAAGGGAGAGAGCCTAGTAGTATAGTATGAGCCAGAGGGAGTCGCAGAGTAGGAGTTGCTTCCCAGTGGAGAACCACACTTGCCCCAGATATTACAGCTGCAATTACAACAGGCTAATTCATTCCTGGATGTTTGCTTCATCATTGTCTTATAAATGTCCTACAGCATTTCCTGAATCCTGTGTATACAATGATCATTTACATTAGATTTGTAATCATTTTCTTTACTAATTCTAAATACAAAATACAGCTGCAAGATTTAAAGAAGATACGTTTATTCCACCACAATGTATTCATTGTGGTCAACCTAATGTTCTCCACCCAAAACCTCCCAAAATAGTTTAATGATTAGTTTTCTATGCATATACTTATATTACTCACTCCAGTTCTCGTGATTCTATACTTTGCAGGAGCAAATCTGACTATCATGAGTCATGACCTGCCATTTGCTAGTACCTCGGCCCGCTGTCCTGCGGCTCTGCTCTTCACCACCATCTTCTTCTTTTCCGCCTGACAAGCAATTCACTGATTGTCTTTGCATCTGGGATCCCTGCCTATTGTGATGCCCCTGGACTATCGGGTCGTCACAGGGTATTGCACAATCTGCCCTCCCGTGCAGTATCCACCTCCTTCTTGGTTTAGGGTCCCTAACTACATGGTGTTGCCTACATTAGCTAATAAAACCCTAGATACACCCTGCACCACACCCACCAAACACACCAGTGAACGTCTTGAGTGGAATAGAGTCACCCACCTGGGGGGTTGGAGAGGGGAGGTCAGGAGTGTCAAGAGGAAAGAGTTGTGTCTGAGAAGTGAAAGTGAGAGGAGGTCAGGAGCGGGGCTCCTGGGAAGCAATCTAGGTGGCAGACGGTGGTCTGTGCCTAGAAGAGCTGGACCCCCGGTCTCAGGGGATCATGGCAAGGGGCATGGACCTGTCGAGGAGGACAGCCAGCGGCCTTGCACCATCACCGGGCTGGGACCAAGGTACGACGGGGTACATGGACCCTAAGTCGGAGAGTAGCTTCAGGCAACCCGATAATTTACCCGAGGAGAACGGAGTCTTCAAGATCCGTTCCCACCCGCTCTAAAATCGGGGCATTAGCGCAACGAGGGAGATAGGACTTTCCAATTCAAGGCGGTCTAGAAAGTCCCAAGCGTGAGCCCTGAGAGCAAGCTCCCACACTTAGCCATAGTGGGGAGCGGGACCTGAACTAAGCTCCTCTCAGCGGCAGCGGTGTCCAGAGACTTGTTTGACCATTGTCGGTGTCAGCTTAATGGACTGAGTACCACAGTGACCCCCTTGCATCCAACGGCACTCCCCTTCGATCACCGAGCCCCGGGGTATCCCCCCTATCCGTGGAGGGTCACAACACCTGGCTGCCCCATTCCATCATCCCGGGTACTCCCAACTGCAGCGATGACAATCCTAATTACCACATACCATGGGTGGCGTCACGAACTCTATAAAATCCCTTGTAAATAATCCCCTTCATTTGAGTGGCCGCATGACCCCTGGGTCCTGAGACCCTCGAGCCACTGAGAACCCGGATCCGAGCAGCTCAGCTGCTAGCACGGGGGCAGCACACCTCAAATTCCTGGTGTCACGAACAGGTTTTGAGCAGGACCCACTTACATTGGTGACATGCGCCTTAGAAGTCGTAACCGCGAGTCAAAGTTTCTGTTTTCTGCTATTTCGCCATCTTTTGGTGCCAAAACGCCGTCTTCTCCATCGAAAGCGCGAAAAGCCGAAGCACCGCCCTTTGTCCTGAGAGTCAGCCCAGAACCGGAAGTTCCCAGAGGGCCACAGCATCAAAGTGAGTGGTGGGCAAAAACCGAGGCGGCGTGACAGCATGTAGCAGTGGAAGAGAAGCAGGGACACCAGGACTCTGCCATAAGGTTCCTGGATCCCGCAGAGGAAAGATGGCGGCTGAGCGGAGCTGGTCACCGGAACGTCCTGTTCCCGGGACCGCGACCTGGATTGAGGAAGAGACGGAGCAGCTTTGCAGAAGGATGCGGACGCAGTTCCTGTTCATACTGGACCACTGGAGGGAAGAGATGAGGAGCCTGGCGGTGGTTTTGGGAGCCCGTGAGATCGAAATCCCACGTGAACATGACTCGCCCACCCCAGGGCTATGGGACACCCGGTGCCGGGCCGGACTAGTCCGGGGGTCGTCAGTGGTGGCGGGGCCCGGCTCCATGGCCCTGGTGGGTGTCAATTAAATATGGCTGCAGTGTTGGGGGTGAATAAAGTTTGTGTTCGTGACGCCACCTGTGGTATGCGACTATTAAGCCGCCGCTGCTGTATGAGGCTTCCGGGGTGATGGAATGGCAGCAATGATGGTACTGGTCCCCACAGGTGGAGCAATACCCCGGGGCACAGTTGGTGCTCGTGAGAGTCTATGGTGTGGTTGAAGTCTATGCAGGCGACAATAACTGAGACAACACCAGAGGGTGCAATTCCAAGGTCTTTACTCACACTTCCTGGGCTTAAGCACACTGGTGCCTCTGGACTGCTGAGACCCACTGTCAGGGACCTCCGCCGATCCTGGGTAATTCCTGGAATGAAAGCCGGTACCCTTCTCTCAGGTGTCTCTGTCTGCAGCTGTCTCCTTAAACCTTGCCTTTGTAGGATGAACCTGGCTCGGCCTCCACAACAGCCTCCGGGCTGGGAGCTCGCCTGACGGTTATTTGCCCCTTTTCCAGAGGTTCTGCTGTGGGCTGTGGCCCTGGGAGTTTGCAACTTTCCCTGGGCCTCGGTTTTTACTGTTGGAGATGATTTTTCACTCCTCCGGTTTCTAGGGACCGTCCCCTGTTGCAGCTTGATCCCTCCACCGATGTTCCTGTGGAACAGGCCACCAGCTCAAAAGCTCTCTGTGGCCCTGGAATCCATTCTCTTCCTCTGCTTGGTGTCACCTGGACCCTCTGAGTCCCAGGTTCTTCACCAGGAAGCGTCACTTTCTTCTCTTAGCTCCTGTCTGACTAGAGCTTTCTTTCTTCTTATCCTTCTCGTCTGCCTCCCGCAGACCTCCTCTTCCTTCTCCCCTCTCTCTCTATCTGCCTAAACTTGACCTTCCTTTCCCTGTCCGCTCTCTGGTGGCTCCTCCCACCTCCCCAGTTGCTAAGCTGTACCCTATAGGAGCAGGGATGGGTCTTACGGCCCCTCCCAGCATGCAGCATGGGAGGGTTTCTGCCACTGTCCCTGGTCCCAGTGTGTACCTAACAATGGGTGTAGTGTAGATTTGCCTGGGGACCGGCGTTCACTCTTTTCCTTACCCAGAATGGGACATCACACCGCTGGATGGGGTGCAATGTTCCTGTGGCGATGGAAGCCTTAGGGGCGCCACAAAGACAGGGTAAGCGGTTGCCCAGTCCCTATTGATTACCCTAATCCGGCCAATGCGGCTGTAGGATCCAGACTGCCCCCACTCCCGGCAAGCACTCCGCCGCCATCAACCCTGTCGTCGGCGGACGCAGAGTAGCCTGCTCCCATCATGGCAGCGGAACCTTCAGCCTCCATTCGTGAAGAATTAGCTGCAGAGCCCCCGGTTCCACCACCTGACCATGTCACGACAGCGGTCACCCCGACACCGGCCCGACCAGACCCGGCCGCATCACCGGGCCCGTCCTTAGAGGCGGAGCACCCGGACTCTGCAACCCCGGCTGTGGAGCAGTCGGTTCCTTTATTCACAATGGCGGAGGTGGAACCTGAGGAGCTGCCTGTTCTGCCACCGCGCGGCATCCCAACGGCTGTTGGGGCCGCAAAAGCACAGCTAAAACGTATGCCAGCTAGGGAGCCGAGGCTGGACGCTGATGCCCCCTACTGGGAACGACACCAGCAAAAGCTGTGACCGAAGATGACAACCCAAGACCAGAGGCAACAGGAGATTGTTGCCCGTGCCCGGAGAGAGAAGGAGCATTTAAGGAGGGCCACCTTGTGTCAGAGGGCCACGACGCAAGGGCCATGTAAGGCGTTTCGACCCTGACAAAGGATGGGGGTTCCTCTGGGAAGCGAGCCTCCCGGAGGAGGTGTTTGTCGTTTGGAGAGATATAGAGCAATATCTCCCGAGGGACCACCCGGGCCATAACCTGGGTCCGGGAGAGGTGGTCACCTATACTCGACATTGGAGTGAGCGGGGTTGGTATGCCATGGATGTGAAGAGGCTTGCTGTGGTTAACGAGCAGGATTTACTAGCCGCGGCCGTTGATTACCGACCTCCAAGTGAGCGGTACTTGTAATGTGAAAGTATAAACTGTTAGGTATCTGTGTTTTCTTTTATTGTTTTACAAAGTTTGTTATTTTCCATATAGAGTAATGTTATGAAACAACAGAGTTTTAATCAACCAGGTTTAAATCAATAGAGAAAGTCACCTGATTAAGAAGAACTTGATATAGTGTGTGAACCAGATGCATGGACCCCGTTATTCATATTATGCACCAATATTTAGTAGTAAAAATGGACCATGGTCACAGGACTGGTTGTGACCAACACAGACTTGTGTATTGTAAATAGTTGCACCTCCTGTGCCCACCAGAGTCGTCCTTTGCAACACCCGGGACCTTAACCTGGTCATGGACCCACGAATAGGTATGCAGCGGGTCAGGTTGTTTGGGTGGCGGGTTAATGGGATCCGGGACATTGGGACTGGACTGACTGACCTCTTACAGGCTATAGGGCAGATGCTGCCTGGAAGATAACTCCACCTCCAGTGCTTATTTTAGCTGACTGTTTTTCTTAATGGTAAGTCTCCCATTTAGGAAAGGCCCACAGGTTCTCAATAGGGTTTAGGTAAGGTGAGGAAGGGGTTATATGATTACTCTTATATCTTTAAAGAAGCATTCCCATCAAAGTTTTTATATTCTTAATATTTTGAAATAATTTTATATGGTACAGTATACTTACATATGGTCATTTTGCCTTTCTACCCAGTTAATTTTTATTTTTTTCTCTGCTCCGTGTAGAAACAGAAAGTATCTTGCTCCTGCATGAATCATTCACCTCTTCAACTCCTGACCCAGCAGCTCCTTCCTCCACTCTGCCAGGGACTGTTGCAGTGATGATACATGGAGGGAAAATAGACTTCTTGTTTTTACATAGATTTTAGAAGGATTCAGCTAGTCAGTTTTTAATCACGTGAAGTCATAGATCAAATAGAAAAGAAAAAAAATTAAAAAATTACCTTGGTAGAAGGGCAATATGAGCAATTGTAGGTATACAGTTAGGTCCAGAAATATTTGGACAGTGACACAATTTTCGCGAGTTGGGCTCTGCATGCCACCACATTGGATTTGAAATGAAACCTCTACAACAGAATTCAAGTGCAGATTGTAACGTTTAATTTGAAGGTTTGAACAAAAATATCTGATAGAAATTGTAGGAATTGTACACATTTCTTTACAAACACTCCACATTTTAGGAGGTCAAAAGTAATTGGACAAATAAACCAAACCCAAACAAAATAATTTTATTTTCAATATTTTGTTGCGAATCCTTTGGAGGCAATCACTGCCTTAAGTCTGGAACCCATGGACATCACCAAACGCTGGGTTTCCTCCTTCTTAATGCTTTGCCAGGCCTTTACAGCCGCAGCCTTCAGGTCTTGCTTGTTTGTGGGTCTTTCCGTCTTAAGTCTGGATTTGAGCAAGTGAAATGCATGCTCAATTGGGTTAAGATCTGGTGATTGACTTGGCCATTGCAGAATGTTCCACTTTTTTGCACTCATGAACTCCTGGGTAGCTTTGGCTGTATGCTTGGGGTCATTGTCCATCTGTACTATGAAGCGCCGTCCGATCAACTTTGCGGCATTTGGCTGAATCTGGGCTGAAAGTATATCCCTGTACACTTCAGAATTCATCCGGCTACTCTTGTCTGCTGTTATGTCATCAATAAACACAAGTGACCCAGTGCCATTGAAAGCCATGCATGCCCATGCCATAACGTTGCCTCCACCATGTTTTACAGAGGATGTGGTGTGCCTTGGATCATGTGCCATTCCCTTTCTTCTCCAAACTTTTTTCTTCCCATCATTCTGGTACAGGTTGATCTTTGTCTCATCTGTCCATAGAATACTTTTCCAGAACTGAGCTGGCTTCATGAGGTGTTTTTCAGCAAATTTAACTCTGGCCTGTCTATTTTTGAAATTGATGAATGGTTTGCATCTAGATGTGAACCCTTTGTATTTACTTTCATGGAGTCTTCTCTTTACTGTTGACTTAGAGACAGATACACCTACTTCACTGAGAGTGTTCTGGACTTCAGTTGATGTTGTGAACGGGTTCTTCTTCACCAAAGAAAGTATGCAGCGATCATCCACCACTGTTGTCATCCGTGGACGCCCAGGCCTTTTTGAGTTCCCAAGCTCACCAGTCAATTCCTTTTTTCTCAGAATGTACCCGACTGTTGATTTTGCTACTCCAAGCATGTCTGCTATCTCTCTGATGGATTTTTTCTTTTTTTTCAGCCTCAGGATGTTCTGCTTCACCTCAATTGAGAGTTCCTTAGACCGCATGTTGTCTGGTCACAGCAACAGCTTCCAAATGCAAAACCACACACCTGTAATCAACCCCAGACCTTTTAACTACTTCATTGATTACAGGTTAACGAGGGAGACGCTTTCAGAGTTAATTGCAGCACTTAGAGTCCCTTGTCCAATTACTTTTGGTCCCTTGAAAAAGAGGAGGCTATGCATTACAGAGCTATGCTTCCTAAACCCTTTCTCCGATTTGGATGTGAAATCTCTCATATTGCAGCTGGGAGTGTGCACTTTCAGCCCATATTATATATATAATTGTATTTCTGAACATGTTTTTGTAAACAGCTAAAATAACAAAACTTGTGTCACTGTCCAAATATTTCTGGACCTAACTGTATAATGCTATATAATATGATAATTGCAATAAATGAAGAGGATAAAAACTTTGACAGAAGTGCTTCTTTAAGGCTTTTACTCGCTAGCCAAGCAATGGAGAACTTCGATGTATGTGATGGAGCATTGTCCTGCCTAAAACGCATGGTTTTCTTGAAAGATGCAAACTTTTTCCTGTACCACTGCTTCAAGAAAGAGTCTTCTAAAAACTGGCAGTAGAGTTCAGAGTTGATTTTGTTTCTATCTTCAGCCAGAAAAGGTCAAAATAGCTAATCTTTAATAATACCACCCCATTGCTGTGCCCTAACTCCACCTTGTTGGCGTCTGAGTTGAAATGGAGGTCTGTACTAGGTTCTAATCCAACCACGGACCCATCCATCTGGTCAATCAAGAGTGACATTCATCTCATCAGTCCAAAAAACCTCTGAAAAATCTGTCTTCAAATATCTCTTGACCCTGTCTTGACATTTATTTTTTATTACTATTATATTATTTATTTATATATTTTTGGAGCATCATTGATTTCATGGTGCTGTATGTGAAAAGGGGTTACATAGAAAACACAAATATAAAGTACTATGAATAAACTGCGAGTGATAGATTGGTACAAAAGAGACAGGGTTCTGGATCTTGCAGGTTTACAGTCTACAATACAATGGAGAAAGAGATAGTAGGTTGGGAGGTTGTGGCAGCAGCTCTGGTAGTGGTGAGGTGTTAATAGGGTTATTGTAGATTTAAATCTTTCTGAAGTTTTCAAGTTTGAAAATTCCGAATGTGATAATCAGATGTTGTGAGGCAGAGAATTCCAGAGGATGGGGATACACGGGAAAAGGCTGGGAGGCAATTTCATGAGGAACATACAGTTAGGTCCAGAAATATTTGGACAGTGACACAATTTTTGCGAGTTGGGCTCTGCATGCCACCACATTGGATTTGAAATGAAACCTCTACAACAGAATTCAAGTGCAGATTGTAACGTTTAATTTGAAGGTTTGAACAAAAATATCTGATAGAAATTGTAGGAATTGTACACATTTCTTTACAAACACTCCACATTTTAGGAGGTCAAAAGTAATTGGACAAATAAACCAAACCCAAAAAAATTTTTTTATTTTCAATATTTTGTTGCGAATCCTTTGGAGGCAATCACTGCCTTAAGTCTGGAACCCATGGACATCACCAAACGCTGGGTTTCCTCCTTCTTAATGCTTTGCCAGGCCTTTACAGCCACAGCCTTCAGGTCTTGCTTGTTTGTGGGTCTTTCCGTCTTAAGTCTGGATTTGAGCAAGTGAAATGCATGCTCAATTGGGTTAAGATCTGGTGATTGACTTGGCCATTGCAGAATGTTCCACTTTTTTGCACTCATGAACTCCTGGGTAGCTTTGGCTGTATGCTTGGGGTCATTGTCCATCTGTACTATGAAGCGCCGTCCGATCAACTTTGCGGCATTTGGCTGAATCTGGGCTGAAAGTATATCCCGGTACACTTCAGAATTCATCCGGCTACTCTTGTCTGCTGTTATGTCATCAATAAACACAAGTGACCCAGTGCCATTGAAAGCCATGCATGCCCATGCCATAACGTTGCCTCCACCATGTTTTACAGAGGATGTGGTGTGCCTTGGATCATGTGCCGTTCCCTTTCTTCTCCAAACTTTTTTCTTCCCATCATTCTGGTACAGGTTGATCTTGGTCTCATCTGTCCATAGAATACTTTTCCAGAACTGAGCTGGCTTCATGAGGTGTTTTTCAGCAAATTTAACTCTGGCCTGTCTATTTTTGGAATTGATGAATGGTTTGCATCTAGATGTGAACCCTTTGTATTTACTTTCATGGAGTCTTCTCTTTACTGTTGACTTAGAGACAGATACACCTACTTCACTGAGAGTGTTCTGGACTTCAGTTGATGTTGTGAACGGGTTCTTCTTCACCAAAGAAAGTATGCGGCGATCATCCACCACTGTTGTCATCCGTGGACGCCCAGGCCTTTTTGAGTTCCCAAGCTCACCAGTCAATTCCTTTTTGCTCAGAATGTACCCGACTGTTGATTTTGCTACTCCAAGCATGTCTGCTATCTCTCTGATGGATTTTTTCTTTTTTTTCAGCCTCAGGATGTTCTGCTTCACCTCAATTGAGAGTTCCTTAGACCGCATGTTGTCTGGTCACAGCAACAGCTTCCAAATGCAAAACCACACACCTGTAATCAACCCCAGACCTTTTAACTACTTCATTGATTACAGGTTAACGAGGGAGACGCCTTCAGAGTTAATTGCAGCCCTTAGAGTCTCTTGTCCAATTACTTTTGGTCCCTTGAAAAAGAGGAGGCTATGCATTACAGAGCTATGATTCCTAAACCCTTTCTCCGATTTGGATGTGAAAACTCTCATATTGCAGCTGGGAGTGTGCACTTTCAGCCCATATTATATATATAATTGTATTTCTGAACATGTTTTTGTAAACAGCTAAAATAACAAAACTTGTGTCACTGTCCAAATATTTCTGGACCTAACTGTACAAGTGTGGAGGAGAGAAGGGGGTCTTGGGAGCAACAGAAATTACGCATGGGAAGATATTTGGAGATTAGTTTGGAAATATATGGAGGAGACAGATGGATGGTTTTGTAGGTCAATGTTAGAAGTTTGAACTGTATATGTTGGGATATTCGGAACCAATGAAGGGATTTGCAGAAGGGTAAAGTAGAGGAGTAGCGAGAAGAGAGGTCGATTAATCAGGCAGAAGGGTTAAGGATGTGTGACGCCCTGGCACCACCAAGTGTCGCACACACATTAGGTCCCCACATAACACCATCCCTCACAGGGTTACATCAGAGCCAATAAAACCCTAGTCACCCCCCCAGGGTAGGAAAGGCACACCAGTGGGCGGGACCAGGCGGAAAGAAAACGGTCACCTAGGGGTCTAGAGAACCCGGGGCGGGGAAAAGTGGAGTTGTAGAGAGTTCTCTGTGTGGAGTTGATTTGAAAGGTGGTAGTTCAGAGGAGTGAGGAGAAAGTCAAGTTCAAGTGAAGCCAAAGAGGAAAGGCGTCGGGGTTGGAGCCCCGCCTCACTGGCTAGGTGGCAGACGGTGGTCCGTGTCTGTCAGAAGATGGGAAGACGTCTGCCGGAGATCCGAGGTGGACCAGGACAGGGTAGGAGCCCGCCGGTACCGACACCGGAGAACCGACCAGGAAACCGTGCACAGAGGGGGTACCTGGACCCTGAAGCAAAGATCGGAACCACCGACTTTGTTAATTAACCAGTTGAGGACAGGATTACAGGTCCTGTCCCACCCAAAGTCCCAAAAGCAGACCGACAGCCCAACAAGAGGGATAGGGCATCCACCAGAGCCCCTTTAGATTCCACGGGTCAGCGTCTGCGGGAAAGGCTCCCACCTATAGTTCTGGGAGCGGACTCCTGTGTTCTATACCGAGAAGTCCAAGGAGAACTAAGAGGAGTGCAGAGGAAAGTGACACAGACCATCACCCCGGGTGAGAGACCAGAATGCACCCGGCCGCGGCGGCCGGCCACCAGCACCTTGGTTTACCATTGGACTAGTGTGATTCATTGACTGTGAGTACACTGACATTCTGCGGTCTGACTGGGTGCGCCGGCCCCTGCAATCACCCTGCTCAGCACAGAGACACTGGGCCCCGGGTCATCCATCCCTACTCACGGAGGGGTTAACATCCGGCTGCTATCCCATCGCCCCCGGGTGCTCCCCAACAGCAGCGGTGGTGCTACATCTCGCCACACACCGTGGGTGGCATCACCAAGTGATTACAACAATCCCCGTATATATGTCCCCTTTTATTCGAAGTGTCCACGCGACCCCTGGGTCCGGAGAATCCCTCGAGCCACATTGCGGATCCGGATCCGAGCAGCCCTGACTGCTGGCATGGGGGCGGCACAGATGGACTGGTGAAGTGTGAGACTGTTAACAAGAGGAGTATATTATAGTAGTCGAGGAGGAAGATGATGATGGCATACAGTCATACGAAAAAGTTTGGGCACCCCTATTAATGTTAACCTTTTTTCTTTATAACAATTTGGGGTTTTGAAACAGCTATTTCAGTTTGATATATCTAATAACTGATGGACTAATATTTCTGGATTGAAATGAGGTTTATTGTGCTAACAGAAAATGTGCAATCCGCATTTAAACAAAATTTGACCGGTGCATAAGTATGGGCACCTCAACATAAAAGTGACATTAATATTTTGTAGATCCTCCTTTTGCAAAAATAACAGCCTCTAGTCACTTCCTGTAGCTTTTCATGAGTTCCTGGATCCTGGATGAAGGTATATTTGACCATTCCTGTTTACAAAACAATTCCAGTTCAGTTAAGTTTGATCGTTGCCGAGCATGGACAGCACGCTTCAAATCCTCCCACAGATTGTCAATGATATTCAGGTCTGGGGACTGAGAAGGCCATTCCAGAACATTGTAATTGTTCCTCTGCATGAATGCCTGAGTAGATTTGGAGCGGTGTTTTGGGTCATTGTCTTGCTGAAATATCCATGCCCTGCGTAACTTCAACTTTGTCACTGATTCTTGCACATTATTGTCAAGAATCTGCTGATACTGAGTTGAATCCATGCGACCCTCAATTTTAACAAGATTCCCGATACCGGCATTGGCCACACAGCCCCAAAGCATGATGGAACCTCCACCAAATTTTACTGTGGGTAGCAAGTGCTTTTCTTGGAATGCCGTGTTTTTTTGCCTCCATGCATAACGCCTTTTTGTATGACCAAACAACTCAATCTTTGTTTCATCAGTCCACAGGACCTTCTTCCAAAATGTAACTGGCTTGTCCAAATGTGCTTTTGCATCCCTCAGACGACTCTGTTTGTGGCGTGCTTGCAGAAACGGCTTCTTTCGCATCACTCTCCCATACAGCTTCTCCTTGTGCAACATGCGCTGTATTGTTGACCGATGCACATTGACACCATCTGCAGCAAGATGATGCTGCAGGTCTTTGGAGGTGGTCTGTGGATTGTCCTTGAGTGTTCTCACCATTCTTCTTCTCTGCCTTTCTGATATTTTTCTTGGCCTGCCACTTCTGGGCTTAACAAGAACTGTACCTGTGTTCTTCCATTTCCTTACTATGTTCCTCACAGTGGAAACTGACAGTTTATATCTCTGAGACAACTTTTTGTATCCTTCCCCTGAACAACTATGTTGAATAATCTTTGTTTTCAGATCATTTGAGAGTTGTTTTGAGGAGCCCATGATGCCACTCTTCATAGGAGATTCAAATAGGAGAACAACTTGCAAGTGGCCACCTTAAATACCTTTTCTCATGACTAGATACACCTGCCTATGAAGTTCAAAGCTCAATGAGGTTACAAAACCAATTTAGTGCTTTAGTAAGTCAGTAAAAAGTAGTTAGGAGTTTTCAAATCAAAAAATTGATAAGGGTGCCCATACTTATGCACCTGTCAAATTTAGTTTTAATGCGGATTGCACATTTTCTGTTAGTACAATAAACCTCATTTCAATTCAGAAATATTACTGAGTCCATCAGTTATTAGATATATGAAACTGAAATAGCTGTTACAAAAACCCAAATTGTTATAAAGAAAAAAGGTTAACATTAATAGGGGTGACCAAACTTTTTCATATGACTGTATGCTAACATTTTAGTAGTTTCGGAATTGAAGAAAGCATGGATTTTGGAAATATTTTTGAGTTGGAGGAGACAGAAGGTGGAAAGAGCTTGGAAATGTGGTTTGAAGTACAAGGCAGGATTGAGAGTTACTCTCCAAGGTAGCAAATTTTTGGTATAGGGGAAATGGAGCACGGTGAGTAATTTTATTTTATTTTTGAATTTATTAACTAGTACGTGTAGGTATCTGTGGGAAATATCATAGTGTAAGAGGGACTCCATATTGTGTGAGGGGTTATCATTCTGTGAAGTGGTTGTGGTGGGCCATATACTGTGTGGAGGTCACTGTGGGGGCCATCATATTGTTTGTGGGTGGGTTATGAAGACCATTATGCTGTTTCTGGAGATCACTGTGTGCATCATTCTGATGAGTAAGTCATTGTGGGGACATCTTGTATGTAGGGGAAATGTGTGGCCATCTTATTGTGTTTAGGGTTATGTGGGGACATTATACTGTGTTGGGGGTCATCATACTGAGTCGGGGTTGTTGCGACATTATACTGTCAGGAAGGTTACCATGGTGACATCATTCTGTGGAGTGGGTGGAGGACATCATATTATATTTGTGATCACTGTGGGCCTCATAATGAAAATGGGGGAACTGTGGGGATATTATACAATATAGGGGGCACTGTAGGGGCATCATACTGTGTTGGTGGTATTATTGTAACATATATTGTGTTGTGAGCACTGTACATATGGGAGAGCTGTGGAGGAATTCACTGTAGGGGTATGTATGTGGAAGCATTTTTGTTGGCTTCATACTCTATGAAGGTCTTGAAAGAGGTTTTGAGGAATTACTGGGTGAGAGCACTAAGGGGCTACAATAGGGGCAAAATTACTGTGTCATAATGCATGTCCCTCTCCATCTTTAAAAGTTGCAAGGTATGTCCTTCTGTGGCTTCACCTATGCACCGTGATCATTCCTACTCTGCTGAATTATTTTTTTGTAAGAGGAAGGGGGTCTTAACTAGGACTTTTACAATGAAGCTCCATGATTTCTGTATATGCCTCTGTCCCTGAAATTATGAAGATTCACACCAGCAGTATATCTGCAATACAGTTTATTCTTATATTAAGACCAGTTTAAACATACAATTAGTGTTGCTCCAAATATTTTACAATTCAGAACTTTAGACCACTTAAATAAGATATCTACTATGTTGCTGATTATATCCATCCATCATGTTCCTGGTTGATGACTTCCACTGTTCCGTTTTCTTTTCACTTTTAATTCTCATACATCTTTGCACTAACTAGAAATATAATTTGGCCAAGATAATATAACCTCAGCTTAGTGACTTGTGTTTCACATTGGGGTTAAACAGTCAATACATAGCTGTTGGTCAAAAAGTAGCCCAACAAGTGTACATGCGTGTTTCAATAGAAGAAAGGGAAAAAGAGCTGCCAAACCCCCGATACGGCCTATATACCTGACCGGCTAGATTAAAATCCAACGTGTGTCTGATCATTCTTTTTCCGTAATAGCAGACATTGGGGGTCTCTTAAGCTGTTCCCATACACATTTGTTCAGACCTCCTCTGACTTGGTGAGAGGTGTAGAGGAAAACCTAATCTTTATGGCTATATAGTTAATTTATTGAAGGGTCCTCCTGCTATCTCCATTGCCATCGATTGTATTCTTAAACGTTTTTACCTTCACATTCAAATATTTAAAACTTTGCATACAGATAGATATTTAGGATTACAGCTAAAGATTTTCTACAATTTTCTTACATCTCTCGTGCAATTAATCAATGTTCTGCAATCACTTAGCATTTTCTCAGTACTTTTTCTCAAGGTGGACATTCTACGAAACTCTTCTCATCTCCCTTCTAATAATCACATTTGATGTGTTGCGGTAATACATTTGTTCTCAGTCAGGGCTGAGAAGCATTTGGAGTCCAGATTTGTACACTTTGCTTGCACACTATTACCATTCTCAACAGAATCTCGAGGTCTATAAATGGATCATAGGTAGAGGAAATGTAAATGCTGGAGCTAATTGAAGTAAATGGCTATCCAGTAGTATTTTATTGAGCAATGCCCATAAGCTATATTGGGTAGCCTGTATATTTATATAGATAAGCTGTAGACTTCTAAAGCCAATCAGACACAAAAGATATTTTTTTTCAATTTTGATGTAAACATGCAAGCTTGAGTTGCTGAGCTTTTATGTTTAATTCCATGTAGCGAGCAAAAAATTCCGATGTCAGACTCTTCCAAAACTAGCCAAGCCCCAGTTTTCCAGAAACTGTACCCCAGAACCATCTACTATTTAAAAAAAATTGAAATTGTTAGTCAATCGTGCCAATATTTTTGGTCTGCATGAACAAAGTTCCAACAAAGCATAGCATATATACCAGGAAATATCTACAGTGCCTACAAGTAGTATTCAACCCCCTGCAGATTTAGCAGGTTTGATAAGATGCAAATAAGTTAGAGCCTGCAAACTTCAAACAAGAGCAGGATTTATTAACAGATGCATAAATCTTACAAACCAACAAGTTATGTTGCTCAGTTAAATTTTAATAAATTTTCAACATAAAAGTGTGGGTCAATTATTATTCAACCCCTAGGTTTAATATTTTGTGGAATAACCCTTGTTTGCAATTACAGCTAATAATCGTCTTTTATAAGACCTGATCAGGCCGGCACAGGTCTCTGGAGTTATCTTGGCCCACTCCTCCATGCAGATCTTCTCCAAGTTATCTAGGTTCTTTGGGTGTCTCATGTGGACTTTAATCTTGAGCTCCTTCCACAAGTTTTCAATTGGGTTAAGGTCAGGAGACTGACTAGGCCACTGCAACACCTTGATTTTTTCCCTCTTGAACCAGGCCTTGGTTTTCTTGGCTGTGTGCTTTGGGTCGTTGTCTTGTTGGAAGATGAAATGACGACCCATCTTAAGATCCTTGATGGAGGAGCGGAGGTTCTTGTCCAAAATCTCCAGGTAGGCCGTGCTATCCATCTTCCCATGGATGCGGACCAGATGGCCAGGCCCCTTCGCTGAGAAACAGCCCCACAGCATGATGCTGCCACCACCATGCTTGACTGTAGGGATGGTATTCTTGGGGTCGTATGCAGTGCCATCCAGTCTCCAAACGTCACGTGTGTGGTTGACACCAAAGATCTCGATCTTGGTCTCATCAGACCAGAGAACCTTGAACCAGTCTGTCTCAGAGTCCTCCAAGTGATCATTAGCAAACTGTAGACGAGCCTTGACATGACGCTTTGAAAGTAAAGGTACCTTACGGGCTCGTCTGGAACGGAGACCATTGCGGTGGAGTACGTTACTTATGGTATTGACTGAAACCAATGCCCCACTGCCATGAGATCTTCCCGGAGCTCCTTCCTTGTTGTCCTTGGGTTAGCTTTGACTCTTCGGACAAGCCTGGCCTCGGCACGGGAGGAAACTTTCAAAGGCTGTCCAGGCCGTGGAAGGCTAACAGTAGTTTCATAAGCCTTCCACTTCCGGATGATGCTCCCAACAGTGGAGACAGGTAGGCCCAACTCCTTGGAAAGGGTTTTGTACCCCTTGCCAGCCTTGTGACCCTCCACGATCTTGTCTCTGATGGCCTTGGAATGCTCCTTTGTCTTTCCCATGTTGACCATGTATGAGTGCTGTTCACAAGTTTGGGGAGGGTCTTAATTAGTCAGAAAAGGCTGGAAAAAGAGATAATTAATCCAAACATGTGAAGCTCATTGTTCTTTGTGCCTGAAATACTTCTTAATACTTTAGGGGAACCAAACAGAATTCTGGTGGTTTGAGGGGTTGAATAATAAATGACCCTCTGAATAAACTTTTCTCAATTTAAAAAAAAAAAAAGAAAAAGAAATAACATTCTTTTTTGCTGCAGTGCATTTCACACTTCCAGGCTGATCTACAGTCCAAATGTCACAATGCCAAGTTAATTCCGAATGTGTAAACCTGCTAAATCTGCAGGGGGTTGAATACTACTTGTAGGCACTGTATATCTACTGGACTTTTTTAAAAGGAAGCTGTTGTTCCTTATAAGCTGCGACCACCACCAGTAATTCACTACCAGTATTCCAGAATGCTGTATATAAGTGCCTAGGCCGCCCTGTAGTACATAAAAAACGTCTATTATACTCACCTGCGAGGCGGTCTGGTTTGATGGGCGTCTTTGGTCCTGTCTTTCTTCCTTTGCCGTCCTCCTTCCCAGCTCTGTGTGGTTGACGCATCCTTCGTCATCCACACAGAGGCCTTCATTATGTTCCTGCGCACGTGCACTTTTCTCTTCCCTACTGAGGGCAGAGCAAAGTACTGTACTGCACAAGTGGAGGAAAAGGTCAAAGACTGCCCAGACATGCATACCAAAATACTTTAATCAACCCTGAGCAGGGCAGAGAAAAGTGTGAATGCACAGGAGCGCGCAATGGAGGCCTCTGTGTGTATGATGCGTCATCCACATGGAGCTAGGAAGGTAGATGGCGATGGAAGTAAGAGTGGAGGCACCTGATTAAGACCAGCAATGCCCATCGGACCGAACAGTCCCACAGGTGAGTATAATAAAATGGGGTTTTTTTTACGTTATACAGAGCGGCCTGGGCACTTAAACACTGCATTCTAGAATGCTGTGTATAAAACCTTACTGGTGGTAGCCGCAGCTAATAAGGGACAGATCTGGCGACAGGTTCCCTTTTCTAAGAAGCTCTTGGTGACATCTGAAAAACCGATTGGTCACAGGTTCTACTTTGTAATTAATATGGAGGGTCAAGTATGAAAACAAGATACACAAGTGTTACCATAAAAAGGATAAAGGGACAGCTACCGTATTTTTCGGACCATAAGACGCACTTTTTTTCCCCCAAATGTTGGGGGAAAGTTGGGGGTGCGTCTTATGGTCTGACTATAGGGCTGCGGCTGGGAATGAGGGTGCTGCAGGTCATCGGGGGCACGAGCAGGCAGCAGCAGCGCCTGCTCGTGACCACGTGTGCCCGCTCATTACATATGCACGCCCATCCTCCCGCCCATCTCTCAGCGCTGAAGCCGGCACTGACAGGTGGGCGGGAGGACGAGCGGGGACGCGCGCATAGTAAAGAGCCGGCCGCATGATCACCCCTGGCAATTACAGCCTGGAGTGATCATGTGCGGCTGTATTCACTGTCCCCCGCGCGTCATTACCAGCGCGGGGTGCAGTGAATCAGTACACTCACCCGTCCCCGTGTGTGGAGCCGGCCCCCTGCTGCACGCGATGTCTTCCTGTCTGTGCCGGTCAGCTGATCTGTGCTGAGCCGGTCAGCTGATCGGCACAGACAGGAAGACATCGCAATGCAGCAGGGGAACGGCTCCACACACACACAGATCAGCGTGCCAGAGAGGAAGATGTGATCGGTGCTGCAGGGAGTGAGGAAAAGGTGAGTATAAACGTTTATTTTTTCTCTGTGCTATAGGATACAGGCCATATACCAGGATGGTATATGAGCACGATGGGGGCATATAGCAGGATGGGAGTACCATATATGAGCAGGAGGGATGAGGGGGGTATGTGAACAGGCTGGATGGGGGTGTATGTGAACAGGCTGGATGGGGGGGTATGTGAACAGGCTGGATGGGGGGGTATGTGAACAGGCTGGATGGGGGGGTATGTGAACAGGCTGGATGGGGGGGGTATGTGAACAGGCTGGATGGGGGGGGTATGTGAACAGGCTGGATGGGGGGGGTATGTGAACAGGCTGGATGGGGGGGTATGTGAACAGGCTGGATGGGGGGGGTATGTGAACAGGCTGGATGGGGGGGGTATGTGAACAGGCTGGATGGGGGGGGTATGTGAACAGGCTGGATGGGGGGGGGTATGTGAACAGGCTGGATGGGGGGGGGTATGTGAACAGGCTGGATGGGGGGGGTATGTGAACAGGCTGGATGGGGGGGGGGTATGTGAACAGGCTGGATGGGGGGGTATGTGAACAGGCTGGATGGGGGGGTATGTGAACAGGCTGGATGGGGGGGGTATGTGAACAGGCTGGATGGGGGGGGTATGTGAACAGGCTGGATGGGGGGGGTATGTGAACAGGCTGGATGGGGGGGGGTATGTGAACAGGCTGGATGGGGGTTTATAGCAGGATCATATACAAGGCAGGAGGATCATTACCAGGATGGGGTACCTTAGTAGAGAATTTGGGGACATTACCCCCATAACAGTGTCAGCAGCAGATCCTCGCCCCATAACAGTGTGTCATGACCACATTTTTTGCTTAAAGTTTTATTTTCCCATTTCCCTCCTCTAAAACCAGGGTGCGTCTTATAGTCCGGTGCGTCTTATAGTCCGAAAAATACGGTATATCATTGGTGCAACCTGTGCCGCCACACAGGGGCCCAGGAGGTAAAAAGCCTGTTTCTACCTACAGATGAGGTCGAATTGTGCATTATGCTGACCTACTGGACTGAAAGAGGGTCTAAATATTGTCCTTGTACAGGGTTCCTCCTCAGTCTGCGTCCACCAGTGAAAGGACAGTTTATTATTTTAAAATTCCAACTATATAAGTTATCTGTATAAATGATATACATATTTATGTAGATTGGATGGTGTTACGACTTCAACCTGAGAACAGAAAAAAATATCTCCTCAGAATTTTGTAATAGTGCAGCCTCTGGATCTGGGCAAGTATTTGTATTTCAGTGTGTTCACATATGAATGGTTTATTAGAAAATATTTTATACCTGAATTAAAATGATTTTTGAACCCATTAGATCAACACAGCATCAGGACGTACTGTATTTCCAGAAATCAGAAAGGTTCTTATTAACTACAAGCAGAGATTTTTAAAACAGTTATTGATACACATATAGAGTGACGAAGGGCAGTAGTCATGGGTGAGGGATTGACTCCGGACACCCCGACACACTACATGAAAGTTGCTGCTTACATTGGCTGGCTAGGACCAAATGACACAAGAAGACCACCAGTCTGTTTTAAAGAATGGTACTTTATTCAACGGATTGTTTTCACCAACAACTTCATACACCAGATAGTGGGCACATATCTTTCAGCGCGTTAAAATTTAACAAGGTAAATCAAAACACATTTTCAATTCCCACAGAGTTGTTTCCAATCTTACTGGTCCTGTGAGTGTAAGAACAACCCAGCCTAATGTTACAGTCCTTAAAGGGAGGCACAGTCCTTAAGGTTACATTAGCTTTCTTTTACAAGGACTCACATACTCAGTCCTTTCTTGCAGAGGGGCACCCCTTCACATTGACGACACAGTCCATTTGCCTTCAACCCGGTTGGGACATCAGGTCATTCATCCGCCCTCCCCTCCAACATTTGTCCTTATGTAAGGGACAGTACATGAGGGACAGGTAGGATAGGGCAAAGTCCATAATGGTGCAGTGGCAAAGTCCATGTCAGGTTGGGCAAAGTCCAGGACAAAGAATGTATTATCCTCTCACACCTCAAAGTCTCTCAATCCAGCAGGGGCAAAGGGAAACAAACTTCGGTCATTCACGGTCATCAACAGGGAATCCCATACATATGAGTCTTAGACCCATTGATTAATGGTCTTCTGTGAACTCAAAGACTGATCTCCTGGTGCAACAGGCACAATGAGACTTCCTTAGCATCCAACTCCAATCTCCTCTTAAGAGGGTTGGTGGATAGTCTGGGCTCTGGTGCCAACGATATGCCCGACCCACAGAGAAAAGCCACTGACTCCTGTGCAAACTGGTCCACAGCAGTTCCCGGATCAAGTGGAGGTGCCACTTGGATCATCTCCTGCACAACAGTGGTAATGCCATCCAATCTGCGACTGTGGTGTCCCCTTTGGGGTTAGAGTTTCCCTAGGGGTTAGGACGTTCAGTGGGGTCGGAGACTTTGGTGAATTCAGGACTGGTATTGGTATTGTGGCTTTTAGTGGGGTTGATTGAGCCTTCTCCAGCATCTGTACTACCAGTGCTTCTGAATGCTCAGCCCTCTTGCGAACCAGGACCCAAGCTAAGCCTCTGCTTCCAACTGGGACATTGGCTTGGGGGACCATATAACCTTCTCCATCAAGCAACTCGGTCTTACCTCTTCCAGCATCAGAGCCATTAGCTTCTGCCATCCACTTCATCATATTCCTCCAATGGCCAACACGCCATACCGCAACTCTTTTTCATACTGCCTGGGAATTTCTCCGCCATATCTCTTTCCTTCCTCTCACAAAATCGCACCATCTTGCATGCTCCTCATGGCCAGTTGTACAGCTCAGCCAGCAGAGTTCTCTTTTGGAGCTGAGCCACTGTCCGCTATCTTTGAGGCTATGCGCAGCAACATCTTCGACCACACAAAGGTCATCATCTTCAAAGTTCTGCATGCCTTCCCCACAACACTCGGGTCTTTTGATGGCAAGATGTGATCCTGCCGACTATTCCAAGTCTAGAGTGGTGGAATACAGTAGGCATGGGTCGGAGATTGACTCAGGACACCTCAACACTCTACATGAATAACTAATCCTGTGAAGAAAAACAAAAAGCCAGCACTAAATGTGCACTTCAGCACTAAAATTCCAAACTGTACTTATTATAAAAATTTTGAGATTTTTGGCAAAAAATTGCAATTTCTTGAGCTGCCTCGCCACGTCACGGCAAATCTCATTTGAGGCAGTCCTACACTAAAATATTTTTATAAAATGTGCCATACGGCCTCACATATGAATAGTAGAACTGCTCTTAGCAGCACTCACCTGGTCTATTTCAATCCCGTACCCATGACTGAGTCATGGCTGTGGGCGGGACAGGTCCAAGCAAATGCTGCATGAAGTAAATAGCCTGTGGACAAGGCCTGATGACTTAATGTGAACAGTCACCAACCGCCAAAATCTAGACAGATGGAATACATCCCAAATTGGGGTGCATAGCAAGGTGGAGGTCAACCACCGACCAATTCAATGAAGAAAAACAAAAAGCCAGCACTAAATGTGCACTTCAGCACTAAAATTCCAAACTGTACTTATTATAAAAATTTTGAGATTTTTGGCAAAAAATTGCAATTTCTTGAGCTGCCTCGCCACGTCACGGCAAATCTCATTTGAGGCAGTCCTACACTAAAATATTTTTATAAAATGTGCCATACGGCCTCACATATGAATAGTAGAACTGCTCTTAGCAGCACTCACCTGGTCTATTTCAATCCCGTACCCATGACTGAGTCATGGCTGTGGGCGGGACAGGTCCAAGCAAATGCTGCATGAAGTAAATAGCCTGTGGACAAGGCCTGATGACTTAATGTGAACAGTCACCAACCGCCAAAATCTAGACAGATGGAATACATCCCAAATTGGGGTGCATAGCAAGGTGGAGGTCAACCACCGACCAATTCAATGAAGAAAAACAAAAAGCCAGCACTAAATGTGCACTTCAGCACTAAAATTCCAAACTGTACTTATTATAAAAATTTTGAGATTTTTGGCAAAAAATTGCAATTTCTTGAGCTGCCTCGCCACGTCACGGCAAATCTCATTTGAGGCAGTCCTACACTAAAATATTTTTATAAAATGTGCCATACGGCCTCACATATGAATAGTAGAACTGCTCTTAGCAGCACTCACCTGGTCTATTTCAATCCCGTACCCATGACTGAGTCATGGCTGTGGGCGGGACAGGTCCAAGCAAATGCTGCATGAAGTAAATAGCCTGTGGACAAGGCCTGATGACTTAATGTGAACAGTCACCAACCGCCAAAATCTAGACAGATGGAATACATCCCAAATTGGGGTGCATAGCAAGGTGGAGGTCAACCACCGACCAATTCAATGAAGAAAAACAAAAAGCCAGCACTAAATGTGCACTTCAGCACTAAAATTCCAAACTGTACTTATTATAAAAATTTTGAGATTTTTGGCAAAAAATTGCAATTTCTTGAGCTGCCTCGCCACGTCACGGCAAATCTCATTTGAGGCAGTCCTACACTAAAATATTTTTATAAAATGTGCCATACGGCCTCACATATGAATAGTAGAACTGCTCTTAGCAGCACTCACCTGGTCTATTTCAATCCCGTACCCATGACTGAGTCATGGCTGTGGGCGGGACAGGTCCAAGCAAATGCTGCATGAAGTAAATAGCCTGTGGACAAGGCCTGATGACTTAATGTGAACAGTCACCAACCGCCAAAATCTAGACAGATGGAATACATCCCAAATTGGGGTGCATAGCAAGGTGGAGGTCAACCACCGACCAATTCAATGAAGAAAAACAAAAAGCCAGCACTAAATGTGCACTTCAGCACTAAAATTCCAAACTGTACTTATTATAAAAATTTTGAGATTTTTGGCAAAAAATTGCAATTTCTTGAGCTGCCTCGCCACGTCACGGCAAATCTCATTTGAGGCAGTCCTACACTAAAATATTTTTATAAAATGTGCCATACGGCCTCACATATGAATAGTAGAACTGCTCTTAGCAGCACTCACCTGGTCTATTTCAATCCCGTACCCATGACTGAGTCATGGCTGTGGGCGGGACAGGTCCAAGCAAATGCTGCATGAAGTAAATAGCCTGTGGACAAGGCCTGATGACTTAATGTGAACAGTCACCAACCGCCAAAATCTAGACAGATGGAATACATCCCAAATTGGGGTGCATAGCAAGGTGGAGGTCAACCACCGACCAATTCAATGAAGAAAAACAAAAAGCCAGCACTAAATGTGCACTTCAGCACTAAAATTCCAAACTGTACTTATTATAAAAATTTTGAGATTTTTGGCAAAAAATTGCAATTTCTTGAGCTGCCTCGCCACGTCACGGCAAATCTCATTTGAGGCAGTCCTACACTAAAATATTTTTATAAAATGTGCCATACGGCCTCACATATGAATAGTAGAACTGCTCTTAGCAGCACTCACCTGGTCTATTTCAATCCCGTACCCATGACTGAGTCATGGCTGTGGGCGGGACAGGTCCAAGCAAATGCTGCATGAAGTAAATAGCCTGTGGACAAGGCCTGATGACTTAATGTGAACAGTCACCAACCGCCAAAATCTAGACAGATGGAATACATCCCAAATTGGGGTGCATAGCAAGGTGGAGGTCAACCACCGACCAATTCAATGAAGAAAAACAAAAAGCCAGCACTAAATGTGCACTTCAGCACTAAAATTCCAAACTGTACTTATTATAAAAATTTTGAGATTTTTGGCAAAAAATTGCAATTTCTTGAGCTGCCTCGCCACGTCACGGCAAATCTCATTTGAGGCAGTCCTACACTAAAATATTTTTATAAAATGTGCCATACGGCCTCACATATGAATAGTAGAACTGCTCTTAGCAGCACTCACCTGGTCTATTTCAATCCCGTACCCATGACTGAGTCATGGCTGTGGGCGGGACAGGTCCAAGCAAATGCTGCATGAAGTAAATAGCCTGTGGACAAGGCCTGATGACTTAATGTGAACAGTCACCAACCGCCAAAATCTAGACAGATGGAATACATCCCAAATTGGGGTGCATAGCAAGGTGGAGGTCAACCACCGACCAATTCAATGAAGAAAAACAAAAAGCCAGCACTAAATGTGCACTTCAGCACTAAAATTCCAAACTGTACTTATTATAAAAATTTTGAGATTTTTGGCAAAAAATTGCAATTTCTTGAGCTGCCTCGCCACGTCACGGCAAATCTCATTTGAGGCAGTCCTACACTAAAATATTTTTATAAAATGTGCCATACGGCCTCACATATGAATAGTAGAACTGCTCTTAGCAGCACTCACCTGGTCTATTTCAATCCCGTACCCATGACTGAGTCATGGCTGTGGGCGGGACAGGTCCAAGCAAATGCTGCATGAAGTAAATAGCCTGTGGACAAGGCCTGATGACTTAATGTGAACAGTCACCAACCGCCAAAATCTAGACAGATGGAATACATCCCAAATTGGGGTGCATAGCAAGGTGGAGGTCAACCACCGACCAATTCAATGAAGAAAAACAAAAAGCCAGCACTAAATGTGCACTTCAGCACTAAAATTCCAAACTGTACTTATTATAAAAATTTTGAGATTTTTGGCAAAAAATTGCAATTTCTTGAGCTGCCTCGCCACGTCACGGCAAATCTCATTTGAGGCAGTCCTACACTAAAATATTTTTATAAAATGTGCCATACGGCCTCACATATGAATAGTAGAACTGCTCTTAGCAGCACTCACCTGGTCTATTTCAATCCCGTACCCATGACTGAGTCATGGCTGTGGGCGGGACAGGTCCAAGCAAATGCTGCATGAAGTAAATAGCCTGTGGACAAGGCCTGATGACTTAATGTGAACAGTCACCAACCGCCAAAATCTAGACAGATGGAATACATCCCAAATTGGGGTGCATAGCAAGGTGGAGGTCAACCACCGACCAATTCAATGAAGAAAAACAAAAAGCCAGCACTAAATGTGCACTTCAGCACTAAAATTCCAAACTGTACTTATTATAAAAATTTTGAGATTTTTGGCAAAAAATTGCAATTTCTTGAGCTGCCTCGCCACGTCACGGCAAATCTCATTTGAGGCAGTCCTACACTAAAATATTTTTATAAAATGTGCCATACGGCCTCACATATGAATAGTAGAACTGCTCTTAGCAGCACTCACCTGGTCTATTTCAATCCCGTACCCATGACTGAGTCATGGCTGTGGGCGGGACAGGTCCAAGCAAATGCTGCATGAAGTAAATAGCCTGTGGACAAGGCCTGATGACTTAATGTGAACAGTCACCAACCGCCAAAATCTAGACAGATGGAATACATCCCAAATTGGGGTGCATAGCAAGGTGGAGGTCAACCACCGACCAATTCAATGAAGAAAAACAAAAAGCCAGCACTAAATGTGCACTTCAGCACTAAAATTCCAAACTGTACTTATTATAAAAATTTTGAGATTTTTGGCAAAAAATTGCAATTTCTTGAGCTGCCTCGCCAATAACTAATCCTGGTTGAGTTTGATGACTTGTGTAGTGTGGGCCATTCGCCCATGCAGGCTGCATATTGCTGCTGACGTCATCTGAGCACAACCAATTGATATCTCAGTTCCACATGGAGGCCACCAGTCTGTTTCAAACAACTTTTACTCAAAGGATAATTTTCATCAACAATAATAATTATCTTAAGCTGATTTCAAACACATGTCTGGCCACTAGAATATTGTCCTATTATCTGTGGCCACTCCATTTGAGGGTCGGTCTGCAGCCTCAACGTTGTTCTCATTCTGTGTCTCAGTCAACACTCAGGCATCATGCTATCTTTTTACTGGTCTCCTCTCTTCATTTGCTACAAGATCCACTGTATATGGCCTCGACGACCTACAGACTATATGTCCGTATTAGAAACACACTGGGTCTTCACTAACGTTTCTAGAATGAACGGTCTCTTTAACTATCAACTGACCCCTCATATTGTGGGCTAATATAAACACATAACTATCTCTTACTCTATAGTCTGGTAACTACTTAAACAAGTGCTATGTAATACACTACCACATATAACCTTACTGTACATCATACCTCAAACTACATTACAATACATCACATTATCATCACAGTTCCCATAAAACAATATTTACAAAAGACATATGGCACAATTCACATTATAGTACAAATAACGCAATTGGTTTCTTCAAGGAAACTATTGCGGCAGCAACAGTCCACCTCCTTACACACATATTGAAATTAGCAAAAACAGTGCTCAACAATAAGCCAAAGAAAAGTTCTCATTCATACTAATTTTCCATTAGTTAAGTGCCACAGTCAGTATGGAAATGTAAAAGTAGTCAATTTTACATAAGAAAAAAATTCAAAAGGCAAAAATTCAAACCATTAATTTTAAAAGAAAACTTTTATTTAGGAGAACCTGTTATCACGATATTAGTCCTCTAATAAAAGGCATGTGTGTAATGGCCTTTTGATGTGCAATAAAACCACATTATGCTTGTAGTATTTTTATGTAAATTGTAAAACAGAGTTCCCCAACCTTTCCGAAGTTGAGAGCCACATCTAGCTCTGAAAGATAGTCGCTAGCCACATCCAGTCCTGAGAGAGATTTGCAAGCCACATCCAGTTTTTACCCCCTTACAGTAGTAACACCCAGAGCCTCTATTACCGGTATAATGACAGCAAACGCTTTTCCACAAGAATCACACTGAGGCAGTATACCAAGATCCAGGGGTTTCTAACTTACCCCTATTCACATTCACATCTACTCTTCTATATACTCATATATTTGTATATATATATATATTCATCTACTATATACAAACATCACTGAATTGAGACGTCCTCTTCACAGCTGTTTGCTAGACCTGGTGTTTATGCACCAAGCTGGAAGACAGCTGCAAGCCACACATCACAGGCCTACGAACCACATGTGGCTCCCTAGCCACAGGTTGGGGATCCTTGTTGTAACGAAATCCATCCTTGAAGTTTTAATCGCAAGTGTTAGGGTGAAAACTGCCCTTCCAGTCCTTCTTCCTCCGTCTCTATTTCCCCACCTACCACTGGCCTCTGGCCTCTGACTGATAGGTCACTATTCTCTCAGTGATCTGGCTCTCCTGGCCGAGATTGATAGCCAAGCCCTCTCAACAAAAATAGGTACTTACTTCGTTAGCACCGCCTCATCTGATGAGATAACTATGGGTAATGACGGCATCTTCAAAGTAAGCTCCTGATGATGTTGAGGCAGCCAGATGATCAATTTGCGCATGTTCCTTTTATTAAATGACAACCCAGAGTAATGGCGACGCCTGCATATAATTTTAGAAAGGGGAGGCAGGTCACAGAGATGAGTGACCTGTCATTTGGAGACTAGAGGTTAGAGACAGACGGGGAAGTAGGGAGAAAGGTAGGAGAACTGGATGTGTAATGTCCGCCCCCTGCACTTGTGATTAAAATTTCAAGACTGAATTTCTCTACAACTTTGAAATAAAATACTACAAGCAATATATTGATTTAAAGTGGATCTGACAGCTGATACATGCTGCCTTTGGATCGGGCAGCATTTATCAGCCACTAGCTGTATGCAACCTCATTGAGCTTTGAACTTCATAGGCAGGTGTATCCAATCATGAGAAAAGGTATTTAAGGTGGCCACTTGCAAGTTGTTCTCCTATTTGAATCTCCTATGAAGAGTGGCATCATGGGCTCCTCAAAACAACTCTCAAATGATCTGAAAACAAAGATTATTCAACATAGTTGTTCAGGGGAAGGATACAAAAAGTTGTCTCAGAGATTTAAACTGTCAGTTTCCACTGTGAGGAACATAGTAAGGAAATGGAAGAACACAGGTACAGTTCTTGTTAAGCCCAGAAGTGGCAGGCCAAGAAAAATATCAGAAAGGCAGAGAAGAAGAATGGTGAGAACAGTCAAGGACAATCCACAGACCACCTCCAAAGACCTGCAGCATCATCTTGCTGCAGATGGTGTCACTGCGCATTGGTCAACAATACAGCGCACGTTGCACAAGGAGAAGCTGTATGGGAGAGTGATGCAAAAGAAGCCGTTTCTGCAAGCACGCCACAAACAGAGTCGCCTGTGGTATGCAAAAGCACATTTGGACAAGCCAGTTACATTTTGCAAGAAGGTCTTGTGGACTGATGAAACAAAGATTGAGTTCTTTGGTCATACAAAAAGGCGTTATGCATGGAGGCAAAAAAACATGGCATTCCAAGAAAAGCACTTGCTACCCACATTAAAATTTGGTGGAGGTTCCATCATGCATTCAACTCAGTATCAGCAGATTCTTGACAATAATGTGCAAGAATCAGTGACGAAGTTGAAGTTACGCAGGGGATGGATATTTCAGCAAGAGAATGATCCAAAACACCGCTCCAAATCTACTCAGGCATTCATGCAGAGGAACAATTACAATGTTCTGGAATGGCCATACTAGTCCCCAGACCTGAATATCATTGAAAATCTGTGGGATGATTTGAAGCGTGCTGTCCATGCTCGGCGACCATCAAACTTAACTGAACTGGAATTGTTTTGTAAACAGGAATGGTCAAAAATACCTTCCTCCAGGATCCAGGAACTCATTAAAAGCTACAGGAAGCGACTAGAGGCTGTTATTTTTGCAAAAGGAGGATCTACAAAATATTAATGTCACTTTTATGTTGAGGTGCCCATACTTTTGCACAGGTCAAATTTTGTTTAAATGCGGATTGCACATTTTCTGTTAGTACAATAAACCTCATTTCAATCTAGAAATATTACTCAGTCCATCAGTTATTAGATATATGAAACTGAAATAGCTGTTGCAAAAACCCAAATTGTTATAAAGAAAAAAGGTTAACATTAATAGGGGTGCCCAAACTTTTTCATATGACTGTATGCCCAGACCTATGTATGTCTGGCAGATCATTGATGTAACCTGTGCAGTTGCACAATGACTCAATAGGTAAGAGGTCCACATCTACCTCTAAAGCAGTTGGAATTTTGCATAATGATGAGTTCTTGGACTGCAAAAGACCCATGTACTGGTATATATTCCTAATTCTGCCAAGAAGGAAATGTAAAATAGGGATTTAGGGAACATTGCTATATCTAGCTCTGATATATCCTATATAAAAAACAGTGCACGAACATAGAAAGTCTTAAGATTATGAATATGATTAACATTTACAATTACTACCTCGGTAAATTAAAGATAAAATAAGAAAATAGGGCATTCAAGTTTTTAGGATGTAGATAATACTGTTGTGTAACGGTCTTGCAGTCTTTACATAAGGTGAAACAGGATTACTCAAGCGACAGACTCCAGAGCTTGGAATTTTATAATGATGCAAAAAATGTCTTCTACTTTTTTTCATAACAGCAATTATATGTAATCTGGTAATCTTATGAAATGTAGCCAGTGGTAATTATGAAATAATAACAATGTTTTATAAGAAGAATTTTCATTAGATGTTCTACATATTGTGGAAGTCATTATGTCTTACTCAAGTTCTAGCACTGAGGTTGGGTAATACGGCCTGTTCGTGAGGAATTGATGTTAACGGGGTAGGTGAAGCTAATGCAGTAATATAGAAATATAATTATGCCAAATGGCACAAACCCACATATTTATCAAGCACGTCAATGGTTTTTCCCATTTGTATGGCTATATACAACCTTAGGGGGTTGTCTCATCTTGGATGTTTATTGCATATCCACAGGATACGTGAGAACTTTCTGCCTACATATTTGATTAATATACTAAACCAGGCTGTCTATAAGCAGAAGTTGTATTGCATCGCCCTGGAACCCATGGTCAACTCATTTTAGTTCCTGTCATCCCAAAATTCTAGAAAGTAGGTACCGTATAGTTCACACTATTCTAGATGTTGCCCTAGGACACTAAAGAGGCAATGATACTTATTCCTTTGGGTTTTTTGTGGACTCCAGGGATGTCTGCAACTGCTAACTAAGTAAACGTTTCCGGAATACACCTGACCACCAGGCATGGATTGTAGAAAAGCATACAGTGGCATGGACATGTTTGGGCACCCCTGGTCAAAATTACTGTTATTGTGAACAGTTATGCAAGTTAAAATTGGGGGGACCACATGCCGGTTTTTAAAATTTTTTATTTAAATAATTTTTAAAAAGCCGCATGAGGTCCCTTGTATTTTGATACACAGACAAGATAACGCACACAGCTGGTTGCTGAAGTCTCCAGCTGTCTGCTTTATCTGTGCTAGGTATGAAAATACGGGGGACCCTACACCATTTTTTCCAAATATTTATTTTTACACTCCACTTTCAGGACTCAGACAGCTAGTGTCAGGGCAACCAATCACAGACACCGACACACCAGAAGTCTGACTGCAACCAATCACAGACACTGTTACAGAGGGTGGCCGAGGGAAATAGTGAATATTCATTAGATTTAATGAGCGGACCCAGAAGCAGTGTGACAGCCGCACGGAAACTCAAGTAATTAATTGTTCTTCTTTTATCCTCATTTTGCTTCCTTTTTCTTTCTTTATTTTTTATCCTGGTGACCAAACCCGAACAGTAAAACAGACTTCCCTGACAAATTGACAGCAACATTTAATGGTTAAACCACAGCAACTGGAGAAAGATCTAATCACTGTAGTTACAGACAGATGTAAAATATGTAACACAGCCAGTATCTGCCTGGTATGAAGTAGGGTAAGCTCTGGAGAAGGCTTCATACATTCCATATTGAGCTATCACAAAAATGCACATCATAGATGGTTATGGAGTCAAGCTATGATTTTAAAACTCTAAAAAATACACACTCATATTAAAGAAGCCTAAAAATGTACAGTGGTGAAAAAACAACACAAATTTCCTAAATGTTGCAGTCATTGTGTCGTCCTATGTGATTATATCCTAACATGAGTAAACTACCAGTATTTTAAGTTTATTTCATAAATTCAATTTTTTCAAAAGCACATAATAAAAATGGAAATGAGATAAATGGAAAAGAACACTCATCAGTATTAGAGAACACTTTCAGATACTTGCAATTTATTGGTGTTAATCTGGCACCTTGTGCTAATTTCCTTATCTATCTGACAAACCCTATTTAACTGTCAGCCTAACTTTCTCATTTGCACTGACTTTGCAAAAATGATGTGCTGTTCCAAAGTGACTGAAACCCTTCAGCAGCAGGTAGTCCAGATGAAGGCCAATGGTGTGACCCTATCAGCCATAGAAAGAGAAGTTGGTTGTTACAAGTCTGTGATTTCGAGAATATTGCATCTTTAGAACATCACAAACTCTTTGAAGTCCCACAAGAAGTGTGGTTGCCCTCAAAAGACAAATGCAAGAGACGCCAGGATAATCGTTTCAACCCTGCAGCTGGAATTGCTTGCCACTTCAGCACTGAACAGGATAAGGATCTGTCTCATCATACAGTGTCACAACGTTTAAGAGCATTTGGACTGAAAGCCCATTCTGCAGTGACCAAACCTCTCATTAAGAGAAAGACTCAAAAGGTTATACTCACCATCGATGAGGAGCATGTTGTGTGGCTAGAGAAGTGGTCAATAGTTCATTTTAGTGATGAAAGCTAGTTTAATTTATTCAGGTCTGATGAGAAACATTATGTTCGTTGACAAACTGGGGAAAGACTGAACCCAAAGTATGTTAAGAAGTTAGTGAAAGGTGGTGGAGGAACTGTTGTGGTTTGGGGAATGTTTTCTGCAGCAGGAGTTGGACCTCTCATACAGCTACATGGCAGAGTGAATACAAGTGTGTATCAGAACCTTCTTCAAGAACACATGGTTCCTTACTTGCGTTCATCTCTCAATCAGCTAGCAATTTTCATTCAGGACAATGCCTCCTGTCACGCAGCAAAATGGGTAAAGCAGTTCCTTGACACATTGAAATGGCCACAGCCCAGAGTTCTGATCTAAACCCAATAGAAAACCTCTGTAAAATCCTTGGTGACAAAGTTAAGGCCAAGAAACCCACAACAGACAAAGAACCATTGAAAAGACTGGAAGAAGAGTGGACCAAAATAACATCAGGGCAGTATGAAAAACTAGTGATGTCCTGTGGCCACAGAAGTACTGAAGTCATTCAAAGCAAAGGCTTGACTGGTGACTGTTGTTACTTTCAAAAAATTGACTTATAAATAATCTTTGTGTGCGCTACAGTCATTGCTGTTCTCTAATAATGTTCATCATGTTTTGGGCAAAATAAAAGTTTTATGTTGATAAACTTTGGATCTTTTGTAATACACTGTTCTAGTGGCATGGTGTACCTTACAAAACAAAACCTTCAAATGTTGATCTAGGTAGATTACATTATTTCTGAAAAAAGCAAGTGATCATACATTGTGCTCTAATTTTGCTCTCCAGTGTACATGGAAAACTGCCAATCGGTGTTGTGGACAGGAATAATCAGAGCTCAGCAAAGTAGAGAAAACTGTGAATTCTTCAAAACTGCAGCAAGTAGCCCAGAAATTGATACATTGCTGGAATCAGGGAGTCTGTGCTTACAAAATGCAGCTCTCAGATTACATAGTAAAAATCTGCTGACATATTCTCTTTAAGGAACCCTATTCTTGTATATAGAGGGCTTCTTTGCACGTGCAGGATAACGTAGATAACGTAAGACTAGAGTCAGTCCCATCATTGTGTCTGTAAACTGGTCAGTGATATTCACTGCTCTCTCTTGGTCAAGGTTACTGGTGTAACTATTAATCACATTATATAAAGCCATGTTTCTTTCTCGGATACTTTCATCAAACTGTGTAGTACGTATGAATAATCCAGCAGAAGTGGTTACACACAGCAGACCCCGAGCAGAAAGTCTTAAAAGAGACTTTAATTTAGATAATAATGAATCATCTGTCCCCGGATTAGTCTTTCAGTCCGATTCCTTTATTAATTTCTTTTGTACCCGGTCAGCTTTTGTGAAGTGCATGACTCTATATATTTTTCTTCCCTTATTGTTCCATTATTAATCGCCTTTGGCCCAGTAACAAAATGTTGCTTTCATAAATGTATTAACAGCCCAGTCATTGTAGTATATATTTATGTGGTATGATCTCGAGCATACTTCAAGCAATATGTAATGCCGCGTTGGCTCCTTAACGCATTACAGACATTTTATGTGTCTAAACGTTAAGATTCTTGACACTTAATCATAAACAGAAATATTTGTATATTATGTTGCCGACGAGCCCAGTGCCCAATTTGAGCTATGTTTCTTGGACTGGTTTGTAATGACAGTTATTTATTATTCCAGATTGTTACAATTTAATGATGTAATCACCTTATAAAAGGCCAATGAGTCCTGCCTGCCAAGTCTAATATCTTTTTAATTATTTTTAATCATTTATTTTTACTGCTGTTACCTGTTTTATTCTAAATTATCTTTGTAAATATTAATTACTAAATAAAGAAGTTAACTTATGGAGTCTGACTCGTATGTCTGAGGAATTACATACTGTGTGTAGTTTCCACTATTTTGTTTCCGAAGTTCTATGCAAAGCTTCACTTGATTACATATTTCCTTTTATGTGTCCCACCATAATATTCTACCCATGTCATTTTTTTTTATGAAACTATGCAAAGTAACTACAGTCCCTGACAGAAGTTCTGTCGCTTTATCATGTTATGTAAATAAAAGCTTATAACCTGACTTTAAGTTCATCCAATGGTTTTATAAATTACCCTTTTGAAAGTTGAAACCCTCCCAAATTTGGTTTAGGTTATGAAAATAAAGTTGCTGCAAAGCTGAAATATTGATCATTTAATGAACACAGAAAGGTCAGATTTTGGCAAGACAAAAGTTTTGTCGCCTTGTCATATAATGCACCCAATCCTAGTTTACATTCTCACCTCTCCTCACTAAACGATCGCTTAATTAGTGGGTGTGTATAAAAAGAAACCCAGCACCCCAGACCTTCAGTTGAACTGCAACTTGACCTCTGACAACATGCCAAAAATCCACCCTGCGACCAAATCCTTGATTATCAAGAGGCTGAAGACCAGATCCACTGCAGAGGTGGCTGGCAACTTTAATGTGTCTCAGCGTCAAGTACAAAGAATTAAAAAAAGATTTGAAGAGACTGGAGATGTTTTTGACAAGCCCAGGTCTGGCAGACCCTGCAAGACAACTCCTCAGGAGGAATGTTTGTTGGTTAGAAAATCCAAAGCCAGCCCCTCTTCCACTGCAGCAGAACTCCAACAGGCCTGGTCACCTCAAGTCTCTGTGTCAACTAGAACAGTTTGTAGGATTCTGTCTCGAAATGACCTCCATGGTCGAATCAGTGCCCAGAAGCATGTGCAGTGCCCGGCCACGGCTACTATCAATTGATGTGGCAGCTCTGGAATTGAGCATTTTCGGCCGTCTGCTTCTGCCAACAGCACTGAGAATGGCTGATCCGTGAAGTGTCAGATACCGAACAATCAGACATGAATGACCTATTCTATGGATAAGGCTATTAATGTAAAACTACTGGACAATCCCTTTAAGTCAGAGATGTTACCTCCAAGAAAATGTAGGTTTTAAATGGCGAATATAGGACTAAGCTAAAATTGCAAGTTAGAGACTAAACCATGGGACCTCAAGTACAGGTTGTGGTAGGGTGTTGTTGTTTTACCACCAAAAATCTCTCCGAAGTGATCCCTGTGGATCCCTTTTCCATCTATGTCTGGCCATACACATTCGATGACAGTCAGCTAAATAATTCTTCCTGTGTAAATAGAAAATGTGCTGCTGAATTTATATAAAAATACTCATTGCAATTTTATATATATCCAGCAGCATTTTTTCTATTTTCATATTCACACATATATTTAGAATTGATATTGGTGAGCACATTTTTCAAAAATAACGATACTTTCTGTGAACCTGCATCAGATGTGCCATCGTTTTCCATCTGCTTTCCTGGTTCTGTGACTTCCAGTGTGTCCTCCATTGTCTATTTGTCTCGTGTTCAGTATAGTTGATTACCCAAGTCCTCACTGTCCCTCATGCCTCCCAGCCTGCTGCGCTAATGCCCTGGGTCCACATGTCCACCCTGACCTACGGTTCTGTGAATACACCTCATCGGGGTGAACCTTAATTTTTTTGTGACCACTTGATTTTATTCTTATTATTTAGTGTTTATTGGCCTATTGGTTAGCCACAATATCTATAGGTTTATAGAGCCTTCAGCAGGACAAACACGTTAGATGGCTATAGGCCAAAGCACTGTTTGTTATCTCAGTCGACTCTCCCATACTCAGGAGCCCTTAGTCACTGAGCACCCTATGTTCTCCTTGAGAAACCCAGTAACTGAAACGCTGGCTGACAACTTATCTCAGGGAGAAAAATGTGATTAGCAGTCTGAAATCGGACATGCGCGATTGACATCTCTCCTGTCCATCAGTCGGCCGGCTCATGTGACCTACCCCAGGGTCGTGGAGTACTTGGTTCCGGGCGTTGGTTAATGGGATTATGTCACGGGGGCCTGTGCCCGGTCCCATGGCCCTGGTGGTCGCTGAAAGTCAGGAAATAATAAAAAAAAAATATATATATATATATATATATATATATATATATATATATATATAAAAATAAAAGTATTTCGTGACGCCACCTACGGTTCCAGTATGCTTACAGAGGCTGTAGGTCAGAACTCTGGGGTGATGGTTAGGCAGCCAGTTGTTTACGCTACCCGTAGGTGAAGCGGGGTCCCCAGGGCAGTTTTAGTTGTCTTTACACAGATATGGCAGTTTTTTCTTCACACCCTTTTCAACTGTCACTTTAGTGCATCAGCCTATGGCTCCTCAGATGAGAGAAATAAAGTATGTCACACCATTTCATTAACTCTAACCAGATTTTACTTGCAGGTGTTATTAAAATGGGTACAGTTTCTGATGTCACAGTTTTTGGTGATCTGGGAACAGTTCAGGATCTCTGCACCAGGTGGGCTGTGCGGCCTCCCTTTTGCGCTGTGTCTCTCCTTGGTCCTAGGCTGCCTGTAGCTATACCTTGACCCTCTCTTTCTCTCTTCACCTGTATGGCAGGCGGCAGGAGCTTCTCTAAGGGGCACTCCTGTACTCACTGCGGTCCCTAAGCTCTGTGAAGCGGCTTTGCCTTCAGGTGCTGCTGTGGCCAGGATATCTGGAGTCTCCCTGGTCTCCGGTCTTTATTGCTGGGCGGATTAGATCCCTCACAATCTCAGACGCCGGTGTCCGGAAGTCAGTGTTGTTCCTCGGGGATGAACCAGTCTGGCTCCACCTCCGCGGTCACTCCTCTTTTGCCTCACTCCTGGGTCCCTCAGTCTGTTTCACAGCTACTCGTGCGGGCTAAGCACAGCCTCTTGATGTGTTCACTCTCCTTGCTCGAACTCAACCCTCAACTGTCACTGCCCGACTCCGCCTCCAGACCTGGATTTAAAGGGGACTTCACCTGAGCTCGGCTTGTAGAGCTCCCCCTCCAGGCTTGGAGTGCAAGTGTTGTTTGTGGGATTACCTGATGTGGAGATCCTTCCCTGCTCCAGGTACAGGTATATTTGTGGCAACCGAACCCTGGGGTGCCACACATGCATACACATAAGCCTATCGGCCAAACAAATCGATATTGGCGGGTTTAATTGAAATTGGTCTAATGTGTATGATGGCCTTTAGGGCTTATTCACATGAGAAGATAATCGTTGAAACAATGTAACCATAACTCACGATTAGCAAACAATGACAGGTGTTACTATAAGGTAAGAATCATGAATGAAGTGGATGAATAGCAATCATTACATCATTATATTGTAACATCGAAGATTGTGTGATATTTTCACACAGAAAGATAATCTGATGTGTATTTGTGTTCAATGTTCAGATCCCATAAGTGATAATATTAATTTCGCATAGATGAATTCATGAAGTTTTGTACAAATATTTCCATTAATGTACAAAGAAAATATAATCAAATTAATGATAAAATCTTCGATGATCAAGTTAATGTTTTTATATGAATAAAAAATATCTATTCGTTCCAACGCTCCAACTGCCACTGAGCGATCACATCAGAACGCGATCAACCAATCACAGAAAGCTGTCATTATTTAGGATTTGAAGATCCACTTCTCCTTTTTTCTGGTCAAATCATTGAACAAGCGAACGATCTCCACTCACATTACACAATTTTAGAAGATTCAACAAGAATTTATTTGCCTCACAGAAGTTATTTCATGAACTGGCATCTTTGGACACATTGTTAAAGGGGTATTCCCATCTCCAAGATGCATACTAATTTTCCATTAGTTGAGTGCCACAGTCAGTATGGAAATGTAAAAATAATTCATTTTACATTAGAAAATAATTCAAAAGGGCAAAAAGCCAAACCCTAATTTTAAAGGGGTATTCCCATGTCCAATATCCTATCTGAATATAAGTAGGAATAATAATAATAATAATAGCAAATACCTCCAATTAGAAATGTAGTATAGTTCTCCTGATATAGCCATGTCACTTACCTCATGTGCAGGGCATTTCAGCTAAGGTATCCATGGTTACCACGAGCAACTAACTAACTTACAACCATTCATATAGTGACAGTTAGTTAGTTGCTTGGGGTTGTAATCACAAGTAAAGACTCAATTTATTTAGGGTTTTTTTATGCCTCATTTGTTCTTCAATGTGTGAACATAGCCTAATAATGCATATAAATAACATAGGGTACTCAGGTACTTCCTGCACCACAATAGTTAAAATGTCGGAGGCCAGTAGCCGACGGCAACACGCACATCGCTGACATCAGCCGCCGGCCTATCAGGTGGTGGAAGATGACATCAGAGCGCATGTCACCGGCGTATGACGTCTCGGCCATGTGCCAGCTCATTCACCCCACCAATGAAGCAAGAAGAGGATGTTGCTTGACTACGGACAGATGAGAAGAATCTTTTTTTTTATTTTATTTCAGAATTGTATTAATATGGGGACCAGGAGGGATGACCTATGGAAACCAAGATGGGGGATTATTTGAGCACCAGGATGGAAAATTATATAGAGAGTTGGATGCATGACATATGGGGACCAAGATTGGGATTATTTGAGGATCAGGACTGGGGATTATATGGGAACCAGGATGGAGAACATAAGGGGACCAAGATGAGGGTTTATATGGGCCCCAGGATGATGGACATATGGGTACCATGATGGGGTACATTATTACATAAAGGGGTCAGGATGGGAGCATTAGAGAAAGAAGCCCAGTATAGGGGACATTATTACAGGATTGGGACCTAGGACAGAGGAAATTATTACAGGAAGGGGCCAGAATGCCTGAAATAATTACTATATTGGTACTAGAATGAGAAACATAGATTATTGTTTCATGGTGGCAATTGGGAGACATAATTACTCTAGGGGCCAATTAGGAGGACATTATTACTGCTGTAATATATTTTACTTTTGAGGATATTGGTTTTGAGGGGAACAAAATGGAGCTTCTGTTACTATACAGGGTTGACTCTATGTCGCTTTTTTTCTTCATCTGATGCAGTATAGAAGTTGGGAAAAAGTGGGGAATGTATTTTAGCAGTGATCAGTTGTAGATGACTATGTTTAATTTTTTGCAAAGTTTAGACCTGGCAGGAAGAAGTTATAGCGGTCTACACCAGATGAAGAGGAAAAGCGAAGATTAATTACTTCACCTAGGGACATCACTGGTAAGTCTTTGTATTCCCTGTACACTTACACTATATACTACATAGTATATATAGAGCTCCTGTGTATAAGGCCACCAATGATCACTGTATTACCTGTACATCATACAGTATATACAGAGCTCCTGTGTACAATGTCACCAGTGATCAATGTATTGCGTTCAATCTAAACACTATAGACAGAGCTTCTGACAATAATGCCACTTACTTGTATACTATACACTATATAATGTATACAGAGCTCCTGTGTATAACATCACTAGTGATGATATTAGCGTTATTAGTATTGTGGTTAATATTAATGATCATTATTATTATTGCATGATTTAGTCACTATGTGGTGGTAATATGTGGTCTGGTCATAATGTGACAGTACATTGCACATATTTGGTCTGTGGCGGCTAAGGAAAGATATTAGGTGCAGCAGACAGTTGATTTGGCAGATGGACAAGTGCTCGTTCCTTTCAATTTGAGCAGCATTCTTTTAGTACTAATTTTAAAAACTTGTAGAGAACCCACTGATACTATTTACCATAATAAGAAGTGATTGACAGTGACTGGAACAACATGGACCTGACAAAAAACAAGGAGACTATAAATAAACTAACAGGTGGGGTAAGTAGGGTAAAGTGTTTCTATATTTAACTGCCATTACCTGTTTGTTATTGTTGTTGAGGAAAGTGCGTGAAACTGGGTGTTGAACATGACTACGACTATGTGTCAAAACGCGTAGTTCGATGGGGAACTAGATCAACCTTTTCATTCTGCTGACTGCTATATTTTAATGGAATTACCTTAAATACATTGTTAATTTTATTCTACAAACTGAGGACTGCGCTGGACATTTTTTTTTTCTTCATTTCTGAATATTTGGCAGCCAAGCCTTCCGTGCGCTGGGGCCAAGCAGAGAGCGGTGAACAGCAAGATCGGTGAGCTGAATTTTTCTTTCTTTTTCTGGTGACTTTAATATGGGCATGGTTTCGTAACACAAACAGTGAACCTATTGTTAAAAATCTGAATCCCACCCCTGCCCCCAAGTAAAACATCTAACCCCTTCTCGACAGGGCCAATTTCCGTTTTTGTGTCGCGGGCGGGGAGGGGGGCCGCTGCGCTCACCACGCTCGGGTCCGGCTCTGGGCTGCTGCTTGCTCGCCGCTGCTCGGTGGCTCGAGCGGTGGGCCGGATCCGGGGACTCGAGCGGCGCTCCTCACCCGTGAGTGAAAGGGGTGGTTTGGGGTTGGAGGGTATGGTCCGTGACGCCACCCACGGTTTGTGGTGAGGTTGGGACACCACCGCTGCTCTGGACAGGGATCCCGGGAGCAATTACAGGGAGCAGCTGAGATGTTTCTCTCACCTCCGTGGGTAGGGGGGATTTGGTGGTCCCGGGGCCCGGTGAGGTGTCGGGGGAGGCAGGGTTGGTGAGGTGCAGGGTCGCAGGGGCAGCGCGGTGCCTGACGACACGATGGTACTCACTCAGCCAATGATGAATACAGAGTCTCCGGTAAAACAAACGGCTGGATGGACGGGTCCCGCAGCCGGCTGCAGTGGTTACTCCTGGACGGGTGGTGGTGGCTGCCTTTCCCTGCACCTGTTGTGTTTCTTCGGTCCCGATGGCTTCCCACCGGTAACCCGCTCCCCAGCTTGGATGTGTGCCGGAGGAGCCCCTTTTGCCCGCAGGCTCTGGCCCTGGGAATTCTAGCTGTGGCGGTAGCTGTATTTCCCTTTCTCGGTTTGGACGGTTGCCTTCTATCGGGTCTTTGCTGCTAGGAAACCCCGGAGGTTCCAGTCGCTAACGGATTTGACCGGTTTAACGGCGACTCCAAGCCTGGTCGGGATCCGTAGGCCCTCCCGGTTTGTGCTGGCTTCTCTTCGCTCCCCGGTTCGGTACCGGCGGGCCACCGCCCGTCCTCAGTCCTACGGTTCCGCGTCGATTGGCCTCTCCTGCAGACGGCCACCACCGTCTGCCAACCTTGCTGTATGTGCCCTGACCACGTACCCGGACACGGTCAGTCTGCTCCTCAACTGCTACTTCCCTCCTGCTCCTTCACTCTCCCTAACTGTTCTGACTTCCTTTCCCGCCTCCAGGACTGTGAACTGCTCAGTGAGTGGGGCCAACCGCCTGGCTCCACCCCACCTGGTGTGGACATCAGCCCCTGGAGGGAGGCAACAAGGATTTGTGTGTGACTGATGTGCCTATCTCGGGGTGTGGGGTGTGTTGTTGCAGTACCTGTGACGACCTGGCTTGTCCAGGGCGCCACATTCCCTCTTAGTTAAATGCAGACCGTCCGCGGGCTGCCCGTCCATCACCGGTTTTATTTTTGTTAACTGTAGAAAAAGGTAGAAAACATGTAAACATTTAAACATAAGCATTTTTATCAATCTTCCCTTACGGGAGGCACGGTACTTAAACGTTGCTAACGGTAGTCATTTTTATTAAAACATACGGCTTCCGCTCTCTCTCACCCAAACAACTTGGCCCTGATGCTGCCCCTAAGAAGTGGGCAGCACCCCTTGACCCCAGTCCAGAACCAAGCTGCCCAAGCGGGTACGGTTACGGTATTTCATACCCTACGGTCACTTCAGGGGACCCACGCCCATGGGGAACCCCTGACCCCCGGAGGATCGCCACCAGTTACGGTAGTGGCGGGCCTGGGCCATCTCTTTCCTCCAGGCCCATCCTCCAAATCAGCCTCTCCGGAGGCGGTCACGGAATCAAGCCAACATTTATTTACATTCCACAAGTTTGTGGTTGCCCTGCAAGTTCTCGGGCTTGTCCATAAGCAGTTCCTTACGCACGGTTGCAAAAGGTTCCTACGGGGACTAGTTACCGGCAACGGCCGGTTCAATCACGGTTGACAATCAGGTAACATCTTCGGTTGATTACTTTTCATTTACTCACATAACGGTGCTGATGGTCCCAACGGGGACAACTGTGCAACGGAGGGACTGCTGACTTTCACTGCTCACTTTCATACTCTTCATCCGGCCCCGGGTGGAAAAACACGGGTACCAGCCCCTCCAGCGCATGGCAGGCGCGACGGGGAAGGGCCACCTGATATCCATTATTTCCGCTCCGTGGGATGTAAGTGGCCTCCATTTCATACAAGGCGATGGCTCCTTCCTCTTCCGAGACAGGCTCTGTGTCCGGCCCGGAGTCACTATCATCTGTCTCTGCACCAGGCGGGTTGCCGCCAGCTGCCGCAGTCTCCGGGATCGCCACTCTTTCGGCTACCGCCACGAGGGGGCGCAAGCCAGATGGACCAGCAGCGGCGGGGCAAGCGGGCAGGAAAAAAGGAGGCGGTATGGGGGCCAGGGGCAGACCGGGTCCCTCAGCCGCAGCGGCCAGTCCCTCAGGGACACAGGGGCGTGGGTCACTCACCAGCTCCTCCATCATGGCCTCATCCCGTACACCCGGGCGACCGCAGCTACCTCCTCCACCTCCGCGGTCCACTGCTCCATCAGAAGACATATCTGATTCCGGTAGCGCCGGCAGATCCCCGTCGTTCGGGCCCTGAGCCATGCCGCTGTTCCGGGCACCGGCTCCGTAATCTCTGTGTGGCTGGACGGGGCGGTCATGTTGGTAGCGGTATTTTCCAGGAACCCAAAGATGGCCGCAGAGTCCTGGCGTCCCCGCTTTTACAGCCGCGGTTTACATGCGGCCGGACGCCATCCGTCCCCCTTAGTCTTTTTACGGCACCTCCTCTACAGGGGCGGAGTTTCGGCTTTCGCGCCTCCACTGCTCGAGAAGACGCTCGAGCGGGAAGATCTTCGTGCCCAAGATGGCGGCTTCTGAAATTTTTCGGCCGGACACATCCGGCGAGACACAAGGCGCACTTCTACCAGCCGGTAGAACGGTAAGATCCTGTTCGTGACGTCAAGTTGTCGCGGGTGGGGAGGGGGGCCGCTGCACTCACCGCGCTCGGGTCCGTCTCTGGGCTGCTGCTTGCTCGCCGCTGCTCGGTGGCTCGAGCGGTGGGCCGGATCCGGGGACTCGAGCGGCGCTCCTCGCCCGTGAGTGAAAGGGGTGGTTTGGGGTTGGAGGGTATGGTCCGTGACGCCACCTATGGTTTGTGGTGAGGTTGGGACACCACCGCTGCTCTGGACGGGGATCCCGGGAGCGATGACAGGGAGCAGCTGAGATGTTTCTCTCCCCTCCGTGGGTAGGGGGATTTGGTGGTCCCGGGGCCCGGTGAGGTGTCGGGGGAGGCAGGGTTGGTGAGGTGCAGGGTCGCGGGGGCAGCGCAGTGCCTGACGGCACGGTGGTACTCACTCAGCCAATGATGAATACAGAGTCTCCGGTAAAACAAACGGCTGGATGGACGGGTCCCACAGCCGGCTGCGGTGGTTACTCCTGGACGGGTGGTGGTGGCTGCCTTTCCCTGCACCTGTTGTGTGTCTTCGGTCCCGATGGCTTCCCACCAGTAACACACTTCCCAGCTTGGATGTGTGCCGGAGGAGCCCCTTTTGCCCGCAGGCTCTGGCCCTGGGAATTCTAGCTGTGGCGGTAGCTGTATTTCCCTTTCTCGATTTGGACGGTTGCCTTCTATCGGGTCTTTGCTGCTAGGAAACCCCGGAGGTTCCAGTCGCTAACGGATTTGACCGGTTTAACGGCGACTCCAAGCCTGGTCGGGATCCGTAGGCCCTGCCGGTTTGTGCTCGCTTCTCTTCGCTCCCCAGTTCGGTACCGGCGGGCCACCGCCCATCCCCGGTCCTACGGTTCCGCGTCGACCGGCCTCTCCTGCAGACGGCCACCACCGTCTGCCAACCTTGCTGTATGTGCCCGGGCCACGTACCCGGACACGGTCAGTCTGCTCCTCAACTGCTACTTCCCTCCTTCTCCTTCACTCTCCCTAACTGTTCTGACTTCCTTTCCCGCATCCAGGACTGTGAACTCCTCAGTGGGTGGGGCTAACCACCTGGCTCCACCCCACCTGGTGTGGACATCAGCCCCTGGAGGGAGGCAACAAGGATTTGTGTGTGACTGATGTGCCTATGTCGGGGTGTGGGGTGTGTTGTTGCAGTACCTGTGACGACCTGACTTGTCCAGGGCGCCACATTTGCATTTTTTATTTTTCTGTCCAGGAAGAAATATGAGAGCTTGTTTTTTGCAGTGTGAGTTGCACTTTTGAATGACATCATTTACTTTACCACAATGCAGTGCAAAACAAGGAAAAAAATTAAAATGTGGAGAAATTGTGAAAAATGCACAATTCTAACAATTTATTTGAGGGAATTGCTGTTACTGTGTACATTTTGTGAAAAAAATGACCTTTCACTAAGATTCTCCTCATCAGTTCAATCATGGTAATACCAAAAAATTCCAATTTTTTATTATTTTAGTGGTGAAAAAAAAAATCAGAAGTTTGCAAACAAAAACAAAAATTGTGGGCTTGTGTTCCCATTTTCCAAGACCTATAACGCTTTCATTGTTCGGTTGATGGAGCTGTGTGATGGCTTATTTTTTGCAAGGAGAGACGATGTTTTTTGGATAGCTCTGACGTTTTGATTGCTTTTACAGCATCTTTTGTGGTATTGCAGCCACCCCAAAAATGGTAATGTTGTCGTTCTTGAATTGTTTTTTTATTTACAGTGTTTACCAATTGGATTACTAAGTTTTATATTTTGATAGACTGGACTTTTCTGAATATGGCGATAACACGTGTAATTGTTTATTATTTTTAAGAGGGGCGATTTAAACTTTTATGTTTTTATGTTCTATTAATTTTTTGTCATTTTTTTTACTTTTCACTGTATTGGTTAGTCCCCTTAGAGGACTTGAAGCTATCATCTGATCGATTGTGTTCCTGTAGATACAGCAATGCCGCAGGCAGGTTTCAAAGAAGCACTACTATTACAAGCACGGAGGTCGTCAGCAGACCCCATGCTGTCATAGCAACGCATTGGCGACCTGAGATCACGTCACGGTGCACCGATGGGCGCTTAAAATGGTGCACCCTCCATGCCAGCGCGTGTTAAATCCCACTGTCCAAGTTTGACAGCGGGATTTAGCGGATTAACAATCACAGGTGAGCTCATCTTGTGAGCCTGCTCCATACATCCGCTTCTGACTTGCGGCGTACATGTAGTAATGTTGTTAATTAACTGGAAAAATACATGTAACACAAAAACATGATTTAAACAATAGGAAATTTACTGATGATGTCTTCTCCTGAGGCCGAAAACACACATCCGTTAAAACCACGTCCGTGTAAAACGGGCCGTTTTTCTGGTCCGTTTTCCGTTTTTTAGGTCCATTTTTATGGTATGTGTGGCCTGCGTGTGTATCCCGTATGCTAGCCGTATGTGCGTGTGGAATGTCCGTGTGTGCGTGAGTGAAATAACTGACATGTGTGTGTGTTGCCCGTGTGAAATGTTCCGTGTGTGTGTGTGTGATGCACAATGTCATTGATACATGTCGGCTGACAGCAGACAGAGTTGCGCGATGAGAATGAACTCGGGTGAACTTCACCTGACTTCATTGTCATGCCGCGGCTCTGTCTGTGTGCCGCGTACTGATTAGCGGTCAGGGCTCACCGGTGACCGCTAATTCCCTGAGTGACTGAATTGAGCAGCCCTCTCTCATACTTACCGTTCCCCGATCTCCGGCGTGGCGCTGCACGGCTGTTATAAAAACTCCGGCGGCTTTTACTATTTTGAAAAAGCCGGCCGTTCATTAATCAATCTTGTATTCCCTGCTTTACCCGCCCACAGGCGCCTGTGATTGGATGACAGGAGCAGCAGAAGACACCGCCGCTCCTGTCAGCTCCACGCAACAAAAGGGTGAGTAGCCCGATCAGCTGAGCTGTTAGTGAGGTTACCCGCGGCCACCGCTGGATCCAGCGGTGGCCGTGAGTTACGTGACTGACAGCAGCTGATCGCGCTACTCACCGCATTTGTTGCGTGGAGCTGACGGGAGCGGCGGTATCTTCTGCTGCTCCTGTCACCTTCATGCAGCAGAGCTGGATGCAACGCTGGAGGTCCGTGGATTATGCCGGACATGGAGGGCTTTGTTAGGGTTAATAAATTGGTAATGAGGGAATTTGTTAGTGTTTTTTATTTCTAATAAAGGATTTTTCGGGTGTGTCTGTTTTTTAACTGTAACTTACAGATTAATCATGGAAGGTATCTCGGGGAGACGCCTGACATGATTAATCTAGGATTTAGTGACAGCTATGGGCTGCCATTAACTCCTTATTACCCCGATTGCCAACGCACCAGGGCAAATCAGGAAGAGCCGGGTACAGTCCCAGAACTGTCGCATATAATGTATGCGGCAATTCTGGGCGTCTGCTGGCTGATATTGTTAGGCTGGGGGGCTCCCCATAACGTGGGGCTCCCCATCCTGAGAATACCAGTCTGCAGCCGTATGGCTTTATCTGGCTGGTATTAAAATAGGGGGGGACCGCACGCCGGTTTTATTAATTATGTATTTATTTATTTTACTGCACAGTATAGACACGCCCACCGGCTGCTGTGATTGGGTGCAGTGACACAGCTGTCACTCAGAGTGGTGGGCGTGTGTGACTGTAACCAATCACAGGCGCCTGTGGGCGGGTAAAGCAGGGAATATGAGATTGATTAATGAGGGGCCGGCTTTTTCAAAAGAGGAAAAGCCGCCGGAGTTTAGAGAACAGCCGTGCAGCGCCGCGCTGGAGATCGGGGAACGGTAAGTATGAGAGAGGGGGGGGGGAACTGACCGACAGACAGCGAGAGGGACAGATAAGACAGAGAGACCGACCGACAGACATAGAGAGAGACCGACCGACCGACGGACTGAGGGAGAGAACGAAACAGAAAAAGAAAAAGACCGACATCACATGAAAAAAGCACAAAACGTACAGGGAGCAAACAGAGATGCGTCCGTGTCACTCGGACGTGCGCACAGACCCATTGACTTTCATTGGGTCCGTGCTGCGTGTTGCGTGCTGAAAACGGACATGCTTCCGTGCAAAACGGAGACACAAACGTAGCACGCACACGGACCCACGGACCTTAATGAAGAACGCACATGTGTCCTCAAACATTAAATAACATTGGTGCACGTTTGGCCGTGTCTCCGATATATACGGAAACGGACCAGACACGCACATTTTCAACGGATGTGTGTTGCGGGCCTTAATAACAGTGAAAGGTAAATTACAAAGCATGAGAATCGAGACAAGTCCTGGGTATATTGGACTAGTATTTGCAGCAAAAGTAGTTTTAATGGGACCCTATTTCATACTGCCCAAACCACGGTGCAGCATGAATCGGCTCATGATGAAAGCCACTTTTATTATTTAAAGATCCCTTGCCTGTACATAGGTAGAGATTTGTCAATCACCTCCAGAAGTGCTGGGAAGAACCAGACTAATCTCATCCCCAGCTATGGTCTCCAGCCAGATCTTCAAATTATATTTTCTCTAAAACCCCGGAGCATTAAAAACATAATATTTCTGGTTGCAACTATGCACCAAGGCTCAAATTCATGCTTCCCACAGTTTGGGCCTGACCGGTTCCCTTTAAAGGGAAACTGTCACCAGGTTTTTCCCTTATGAGCTGCGGCCACCACCAGTAAGCCCTTGTATAAAGCATTCTAGAATATTGTATATAAAAGCCCAAGCCGCTCTGTATAATGTAAAAAAACACCTATATTATACTCACCTAGGGGGCGGTCTGGTCTGATGGGGGTCGCTGGTCTTGGTCTGGCACCTCCTCAATCTTGTGAGATCACCATCCTCCTGCCCAGCTTAGTGTGCATGATGCATCCTGCATCCTTGACACAGAGGCCTCCATTGTGCTCCTGTGCATGCGCAAATTAATCTGCTCAGATTAGGGCAGATCAAAGTATTGCTGTGTGCATGTGCAGGAGGTCTTTGACCTTTCCTCACGCCTGCTCATTACAGTACTTTGCTCTGCCCTCATCTGAGCAGATCAAAGTGTGTCTGTGCAGGACCACAATGGAGGTGAGGCGCCCCAGAGGCTTCAGTACTTATCCAGGGTCCAAGGAAGGTCGGTGCCGGTTCCACCAACATACACATACATAAACAGTGGGTTGCCCTCCCCAATGGTGACCGGGCCAGGGTCGAATCACAGAAGGGGGTCACCACAGCGGTTGGGTTTACAGGACGCCACCGCACCAGGGGCTCCCGATCCACTGGAACCGGGACTCAAGGTCAGGAAGAAGCAACCACCAGGGGGAGTTAGGAGCACACAGTGGGAAAAGCAGGTTGACCTAATGAGAGTAGTGAACCTGCCGGTGGCAGCGGCTGGGGGCAACAGCTTGGAACACACAACACAACTACAAAAAGAGAGAACAGCTACAGACGCCGAGCAAAGGGGAGGTGCCACGAGGCAGCTCTATGGGCCAAGGTGTTTTCAACACGGTTGCTGAGGAGAAGCATAACCTGTCGCTGTCGGGGTACAGAACCCTAGGGCAGATATACTTCACGTTGTCTAATCAACTCTGCAAGGGTCGCGGGAACAGGCTAGAAAAGTCACCGGACCTGTTCCACTATTCCTGGAGCCAAATAGCATATAGGATCTGGGGCTCAGGTCTTCGAACAGCCCCACAATGGAACTGCGCTATTAGCATACAGGACGGGACACTTTACTGACACCGGGATCCCCAAGTGCTTCACGCCACGGGGATCCGATACTTGACGCATCAAAGAAGGAAGGGTCCATAGGCTGACACACACCGGACCTCACCTTCCACAGATTCAGGATCGGCTGGAGCCCATCATGGCAGAAACCGATAATCTGGGGCAGCGCCAGAACTACCAGTGAGTAAAAGACCTGGAACCGCAGGCCCTGTCTCTTCCTCTACTTTACCGGTGCCGTCGCTAAGCGCTTCAGCGCCAACGGGGACTACCACCACCCCGTCCGTCCTCAATCATCCTCCCCAGGGTAACCCCGCTCCGCCTGTGGGGAGCGAAACCATCCCGGCTGCGAACTTCACCATCAGCCCCAGAGAGCAGCACTCGCAGCGGTGGCCCATCTCTGGCCGCAGACCACAGGTGGCGTCACGATCTAAAAAGACTTTCCTCACTGCCACTACCACCCCTGTCCTCCATCCTTCGTCCCATCTACCACCTTCCCTCCCTCCAGTACGCATCGGGGTAACGAAACCAGGCCAGGCCATCCTGTGCCGATGCAGATCTGCACCCCCGGCCCGGCGACGAGTTGGGTGAAAACCCCTTGACCCCAGGGTGTTATAGAGGCCTCTCCGTAAATGATGCAGGACCCATCATGCATACAGGGGTAGGCAGGAGGATAGTGATCGCACAAGATGTAGGAGGTGCCGGACCGAGAGCAACGACAGCCATGTATATTCCAGGCAAATTCCTGGAATATACATTTTTTTCAATATTTCTGTTTCTTAAAAACATACAGTATAATTTCTATGAACTTTTCCTTACTTTTTACTAATTGCTTTGTATCTATGGTCCAGCATTGATGACTCCTGTCAGTAACTAGGATTCATCTGTTTGCAGGCTGATGGAATATTTTAATCTAATCAACTTCCTTAACTATCTGTATTTTACTACTCAGCTAATTGGCCATTTCTGCTGGGGCCCACCATTCCCTAGATAGACAGATATTAAAAGGCACAGCTGGAAAAATGTCATTTTTTTTCTTTTTGGTGGGGGGTGGGGGGCTTGAGTGGTTGGTGGATGTAGCTTTTCCACAGTCCTATCCGGTCTGTGGGATTAAGTCTGCCACATAAATCTGTGTCAGTAACAACATAACCTCTGCCATCTCATACATTAATTATGATTAATAGGAGTTTGTGTTTCATAAAACACCAATTCACACAAGGCATTTCTAGATATTCTGATAACAAATGGATTAAGGGTGTGCAAATAAAAACAAAATGTAATATATCAAGGTTTGCTGGTATGTTTTAAGAGTTTAGGAGAAACATCTGCACTGGCTCAGACTATACATTATTCTGCTTGCTGTGGGTAACTCCCGGCAATAGATCGCAAGCAGATTTATTTGTTCAGTTCCTCAAGAATCAAACATAGAGGGCCTGATAACCAGGAGTTATAATTTATGGGGCAGTAATGTGTTTTTCATGAACATTCAAGCTGTGCGCACAATGAAGACAAGGCTTTCAAGGTTTATTAGATATTAGAGCCGTGGTTTCAAAGACCGCAGCGCATTAAATGTCCAATATGTTGGCTCTAATGGCCACAGTTGCAAAATTCTACAGAAAAAGAAAATATACAGAGCGCAGATACATATTAAAATGTTATATGCTGAAAAGTGAAATAATGAAAAAAGGAGCCCTCTTCTGTAACTGATACCCCCGTCCCTATGTGTATTATAGGCGTCTTTACAAAATTCATGTCCCCAGCACAGATTGTTTAAAAAAAAAGCTTTACTCCTCAAACCTGGGTCCAAAGCTCCCAATATCTGTTATTGTCTGCAGGGCTGGTCCATGTAGACAGTACAAGCCTCCTACAGCAGCTGACCTTGTGACTTCATTGCTACAGATGACATTGGTGATAGGCCGAAGTGCTGACCATGTGACTTCAGTGCTGCAGACAATCTCAGTGATTGGCTTCTGTTCTGCCCATGTGACTTCAGTGCTGCAGACAATCTCAGTGATTGGCTTCTGTTCTGCCCATGTGACTTCAGTGCTGCAGACAACCTCAGTGATTGGCTTCTGTTCTGCCCATGTGCCTTCAGTGCTGCAGACAACCTCAGTGATTGGCCACAGTAATGTCCATGTGACTTTAGTGTCACAGACAACCTCAGTGATTGGCCACAGTGATGTCCATGTGACTTTGGTACAGATAACTTCAGTGATTGGCTGCGGTGCTGTCCATGTGACCAGTGCTACAGATAACCTCAGTGATTGACTGCCGTGCTCTCAATGTGACTTCAGTGCTGCATATAACTTCAGTGATTGGCTGTTGTGCTGTCCATGTGACTTCAGTGCTACAGATAACCTCAGTGATTGGCTGCCATGCTGTCCATGTGACTTCAGTGCTACAGATAACCTCAGTGATTGGCTGCCGTGCTGTCAATGTGACTTCAGTGCTGCATATAACTTCAGTGATTGGCTGTTGTGCTGTCCATGTGACTTCAGTGCTACAGATAACCTCAGTGATTGGCTGCTGTGCTGTCAATGTGACTTCAGTGCTGCATATAACTTCAGTGATTGGCTGTTGTGCTGTCCATGTGACTTCAGTGCTACAGATAACCTCAGTGATTGGCTGCCATGCTGTCCATGTGACTTCAGTGCTACAGATAACCTCAGTGATTGGCTGCCATGCTGTCCATGTGACTTCAGTGCTACAGATAACCTCAGTGATTGGCTGCCGTGCTGTCAATGTGACCAGTGCTGCATATAACTTCAGTGATTGGCTGCCATGCTGTCCATGTGACTTCAGTGCTACAGATAGCCTCAGTGATTGGCTGCCGTGCTGTCAATATGACTTCAGTGCTGCATATAATAACAGACACCGAAAAAATTGTGTAAGGTCTGTTTCAGACGTCAGTGATTCTGGTACGTATGTGCATTTTTTTATACGTACCAGAATCCCTGACATACGCAGACCCATTATAATGAATGGGTCTGCTCACACATCAGTGATTTTTCACTGCCCGTGTCTCCGTGCGACGTACACGCGTGTCCGTGATTGCCGCACGGAGACAAGTCTATTTTTTCTGGCATCACTGATGTCCCACGGACCACGCAGTGGTGTGATCCGTGAAACACGTACCAAAAAAAAAACCTACATTGAAAATAAAAAACATTTTCAACTCACCCGGCTCCAGCGACGCTCTGTGCAGCCTTTACTGTCTGCAGCTTCCTGGCCAGCTCATTATAGCATGCATATTCATGTATACAGCCAGAGCCAACCCGGAAGTAGCTGCAGAGGTGAGAGACAGCAGGGGCCGGATGCAGCAGAGATGGAGACTTCAGCACCATGGATAGGAGGAACGGGGACAGGTGAGTATACGTCCATGTGCAATCATGGAGTAACGATCATGTATCACAGATTGCACATGAACGACCCACATGTGCCGTGAATCACGGAACACGGAGGGACATATGCGTTTTTTACACGTCAGTGAAAAACGTCTGTGTTTTTCACTGACGTGTGAAACAGGCCTAAGACAAAGAGCTGAACCAAAGGATGCTGAGTAAAAAGTATTGTTTTATTTTTTTAGTTTTTAAAAAAATATTAACCTTTGGAGAGAGATTTTCTGAAAACAGAAAGCTCTTTAATATATCCCTCACCTTCAAAAGAAAATGTATACAAATAGTAAAGAGTAGATATAATCTCTTTATTACCTATATACTGGTAATTTACCTATTTGTTCACAATATTGTTCTCCCCATATTTGCATGGTTTTCATTGTACGGTTTTCTGGTTTCACACACGAAAGACAAACTGATAGGGAATTTAGATTGTGAGCTCCAATGTGGACAGCAATAATGACGTCTGTAAAGCGCTGCGAATTTGATGGTGATGTACAGTCATGGCCAAAAGTTTTGAGAATGACACCAAAATGATATTTTCACATGATCTGTTGCCCTCTGGTTTTTAATTGTGTTTGTCTGATGTTTACATCACATATAGAAATATAATTGCAATCATATTATGAGTACCAAAAGGTTATATTGACAGTTAGAATGAGTTAATGCAGCAAGTCAATATTTGCAGTGTTGACCGTTCTTCTTCAGGACCTCTGCAATTCTCCCTGGCATGCTCTCAATCAACTTCTGGACCAAATCCTGACTGATAGCTGTCCATTCTTGCATAAGCAATGCTTGCATTTTGCCAGAATTTGTTGGTTTTTGTTTGTCCACCCGTCTCTTGATGATTGCCCACAAGTTCTCAATGGGATTAAGATCTGGGGAGTTTCCAGGCCATGGACCCAAAATCTCTATGTTTTGTTCCATGAGCCATTTAGTGATCACCTTTGCTTTATGGCAAGGTGCTCCATCATGCTGGAAAAGGCGCCAAACTGCTCTTGGACAGTTGGGAGAAGTTGCTCTTGGAGGACATTCTGGTACCATTCTTTATTCATGGCTGTGTTTTTAGGCAAGACTGTGAGTGAGCCGATTCCCTTGGCTGAGAAGCAACCCCACACATGAATCGTTTCAGGATGCCTAACAGTTGGCATGAGACAAGACTGGTGGTAGCGCTCACCTCTTCTTCTCCTAATAAGCTGTTTTCCAGATGTCCCAAACAATCGAAAAGGGGATTCATCTGAGAAAATGACTTTACCCCAGTCCTTAGCAGTCCACTCCCTGTACCTTTTGCAGAATATCAGTCGGTCCCTGATGTTTTTTCTGGAGAGAAGTGGCTTCTTTGCTGCCCTCCTTGAAACCAGGCCTTGCTCAAAGAGTCTCCGCCTCACAGTGCGTGCAGAAGCACTCACAGCAGCCTGCTGCCATTGCTGAGCAAGCTCGGCACTGCTGGTAGTCCGATCTCGCAGCTGAAACAGTTTTAAGATACGGTCCTGGCGTTTGCTGGTCCTTCTTGGGCACCCAGGAGCCTTTTTGGCAACAATGGAAGCTCTCTCCTTGAAGTTCTTGATGATGCGATAGATTGTTGACTGAGGTGCAATCTTTGTAGCTGCGATACTCTTCCCTGTTAGGCCATTTTTGTGCAGAGCAATGATGGCTGCACGTGTTTCTTTAGAGATAACCATGGTTAACTGAAGAGAAACAATGATACCAAGCACCAGCCTCCTTTTAAAGTGTCCAGTGGTGTCATTCTTACTTAATCATGACTGATTGATCGCCAGCCCTGTCCTCATCAACACCCACACCTGTGTTAATGGAACAATCAGTAAAACAATGTTAGCTGCTCCTTTTAAGGCAGGAATGCAATGATGTTGAAATGTGTTTTGGGGGTTAAAGTTCATTTTGTTAGCCAATATTGACTTTGCAAGTAATTGCTGTTAAGCTGATCACTCTTTATGACATTCTGGAGTATATGCAAATTGCCATTAGAAAAACTTAAGCAGTAGACTTTGTAAAAATGAATATTTGTAGCATTCTCAAAACTTTTGGACATGACTGTATAAGCAAAGCATAATAATAATAATAATATTGCACATAATAATAATGATAATATTGCACATACAGCACCTTGAAAAAGAATTCATACACCATGAATTTTTACACATTTGTTCACATTACAGCCAAGAACTTGAATGTATTTTATTGGGATTTTATGAGATTTACCAACAGTAAATAGCAAGTATTTTTCAAGTATGAAGGAAATGTTATATGGTTTTCTAAATATTTTAATAGTATAAATCTGAAAATTGTGACTTGCATTTGTATGCAGCCCCGAGTTAATACTTTATAGGACCATCTTTCTCTGCAATTACTGCGGCAAGTCTTTTGGGGCATGTCTTTACAAACTGTGGACATCTAAAGGCTGAAATTTTTGCACATTCTTCTTTGTAAGGCTTCCTTCACACGTGCGTGATTCTGGTATGTATGACGTCCATTTTCACACTTACCGGAGACACAGACATACGCAGATCTATTAAAATCAATGGGTGTGCGCACACATCTGTGTTTTCTGACGGAGGTCTGTGGACATGTGCTCCACACGGTGACATGTCCATTTTTCTCCGGCAGCACTGATGTCACATGAACCACACACTGATGTGATCCGTTTGCCATGTACTGTAGAAAACGTGTCTGTGAAATAAAATGATTTTCTAGACTCACCTCTCTCCAGCGCTGCTGTCTTCGGCGCTGCTGTCACTTGCTTCCGGGCTTGCTCATTATACTCATGAATATTCACTGCACTGCGGACCCGGAAGCACAAGTCCCAGAGACATCAGCACCACGGAGAGCAGCACCAAAGACAACAGCACTGGGGACAGGTGAGTAAATAATTCTTTTTCTCCGTGTGCTATCACGGATAGCACACGTAGAGCACTAGTGTGCCAAAATCACGGCAAACAGATGGCCATAGACACCTTCAACACAGTCCGTGCAAAATGTCAGTCTTTTGCACGGACGTGTGCAAGAAGCCTTAAACAGCTCATTGAGATTGGATGGAGGCGTCTAAGGCCGGCTTTGCACACTACGACATCGCAGGTGCGATGTCGGTGGGGTCAAATCGAAAGTGACGCACATCCGGCATCACTTGCGATGTAGTAGTGTGTAAAACCTTTTTGATACGATGAACGAGCACAAAAGCGTCGTTATCGTATCATCGGTGTAGTCTCCGACATTTCCATTATGCCGGTGCAGTGACAGGTACAATGTTGTTCCTCGTTCCTGCGGCAGCACACATCGCTGTGTGTAAAGCCGCAGGAGCAAGGAACATCACCTTACCTGCATCCCGGCTGCTAGGAGAAGGAAGGAGGTGGGCAGGATGTTTACATCCTACTCATCTCCGCCCCGCCGTTGCTATTGGCCGCCTGCTGTGTGACATCGCTGTGACGCCGCACGGCCCGGCCCCTTAGGAAGGAGGCGGTTCGCCAGCCAGAGCGACATCGCAGGACAGGTGAGTGCATGTGAAGCTGCCGTAGCGATAATGTTCGCTACGCCAGCTATCACAAGATATCGCACGTACGACAGGGGCGGGGACTATCGCATTCGACATCGCAGCATCGGCATGCGATGTCGTAATGTGCAAAGCCGGCCTAAGACATTGGAAATAAGGCTATATTGTTTGTGTGTGGGGGTGGGAATGGGAGGAGTCTCCTGGAAAAGCAGTAACCCAAAGATATTTGTGTGTTGCCTTCTGCAGAGATGAGTCATAGATGGGAGGAATGGTCATGGCCGAATGGAAAAGAAAATGGAACATGAATTACTATTATCAGTGAGAACATCACTTGTACGTTATTGGATTTATTTGTACACTATACATATATAAGGTCTGACGTGCACTGCTGTAGTCCTGGTATCTACTGTATAGTGGCAATATCAGTCTTAAAACAGTATTTTTCATTAATGACCAATATGGTGGTATTATCACTCCTGTATATGGCAGAAATAAGTGGCTATGGTCTGGGGGCGTTTTGTTTTTTTGTATTGCTAAACTTATAGTTATATTGGTCTTTGTTCAGTTATACACAATAATGATCAGTATGGTTGAATTATTCTGTCATTATGGGTTGGTATTATGTGGTCATAGCATGGCGGTATTATTTATCACTAGAGATATATCTGTCTTATTGGTAACATTTATCTTGATCAAAATCTTGATTTCCTTCTATGTCAGGCAAAGTCATATTAATAATAAGGATCCCCATGTGGGGAAGTGGATATGGGGGTGAAAGGGAGCAGCATGGGCTTGTGTGCATTCAAATGCAATGACCGCAATTCAGTCTCAGTCCAGCCCTGTTGAAAACACATGCTCCTTTTGTTAAATTGGGCATGCAAATGTAGCGTCCCATGGGGAAGGTGGTTAACCTACTCGTCGCCGGACCTTTTTGGGTCGGGTCAGGCGTTGTCACGGGGTGGCCTTACCCAGTTCCGTTGCCCCGAGGCGTACAGTAAATGGTGGGGAAGTGGGGTATTGGGGAGAGTTTGTCGTGACGCCACCTGTGGTATGCGGCCAGGGAATTGCCGCTGCTGCCGGGTTCCTCTCCAGGGCAGGTGTTAAGGCAGCCGGGATAGTATCGTCCCCACAGGCAGAGTGGACCCCGGGTGGATGATGAGGGTTTTAATGGCTGTTGGCGCCTAAGTGCTGGGTGATGGTGCCGGTAAGGACGAGCCAACACAGTCTCTGCGGGTTCAGGGTGTAGTTTACTCACAACTTCAGCTGCCAGCCCAGTCACACTGGTCACTGCTGTGATGAACTCAGGTCGATCCCAAATCCGCGGGTAGTCACAACCGGTCCGGTAGTCTGCGGGCCCTTCCTCACTGCGCTTTTTAGTGTGGGTCCCTGTGGCTTGAAGCACTTAGAGTCCCTTCCGTACTAGGTAGAGTACTGTTCCCTATGCCAGTAGCGGGGATCCTCTTGAGTCTGACAGTGATCTAGGCCCCGGGAGTCCTATATACCACTTGGCTCTGGAAACTTGGGTGGTTGAAGAAGCATGGAACCTCTCTGTCCGGCAGAATCTGGTGATGCAACGTGGAATTACATCACCCTAGGGTGCTGCATCCTGAACAGCACTGGTCCCACTTGAACTGACACGGTATCCTCCTCAGCGACCGTTAAATGTCCCACAGGAGCTACCGGGAAAGATGTCTGCTCACTGTCTCTCCTGCTGGAGAACTCCTTAAAAACTGTAAACTGTGTGTGTGACTCCTAACTCCCCCTGGTGGCCGCTCCTTCCCCTACCCAGATCCTAAGCTAGTGAATAGGGGCCCCTGTTATGATGGCATTCTGTAAATGCCACCCTGTTGGAAACCCCTTTTATACCCGACCCTAACCCAGTCCCCAGTGGGGAAGGAGCAACCCATATGTGTATGTGGTTGTGGATGATGAAACCGGTACCGACCTCCTTTTGGATCCATGATCAGCACCACACCCTAAGTGGGGTTCAGTACCCTGTGGCTACCTGAGCCTCAGGGGTGCCACACATATACATAGCGGGAGTTCTAAAAAATAGGTTCCTACTCGGCTGGCAGCTTTTCAGGGTGTATGGGGTATGGGCATCCTTAATCTTTATCTCAAACCATAAACTGCATCTAACTTTGGAGGAGAGGAGCTACCCGTGTAATGGTAAGAATGTGCATTTAGCAGAGAAAGTCAACATTTTGTTTCCAAAAATATAAAAATGGTCTGTAAATATTGTTGAAGCTTAATCGGGAATGGCGCTGATCTCAATTTTTGTTTCAATAATGCCCAAATTGTGGCGCTCACCATAACCTGTAATAGCATCAAGCATGTGTTAATTTAACTTGGAATAAAGTAATGTTTAGCTTAAAAGGGATAGAATAAGACAATAGAATATTTGTGTAAAGGGATCAATCCTAGCATTCCCAGAGCGCTGGCCTGAAGTAGGACGATAGTTTGTCAAATGCGTACTTGGCAGGGATACAGTGTTGCAATCTCTTTGAAAGGGAAAACCTTCGCTCTGGAGTATTACAGTAAGCGTCGTGATAACCTTTACTGCGCAGTCACTGATTAGCAGGACATCAGTCTGGGAGAAAATATTAATAGACCTTGACCTGTGAATAAGCACTTCTGGACGTGTTAGTAATTCTGCCAGAGGAGATAGTGATGACCAAAACTTTCCCTTTTTGGGCAACTGCTCATAATCCGAATGAAACGGAGGAGGAAAAGTAAATGTGGGAAATTTCCCCTATGGGTGATGAACCGTACCTGAGCACAGTCATCACTCCTATTGTCTATCTTGGGGAACTCCTCACATTGTGTAAGATGTTGGATTTCACATATTGTTTCACAAATGGCAAATTGTGAAGCTCCATTGAAGTTCTTATTCATGCGGGTGGGAGATACCTAGTGACACAATGGCTGCCGTGTATTCACCTTCCAAAACTCTGTATTTACATCATCATTTTTATTAAAAACGATGAATCAGAATTAGATGGGAAATTGCATAAGAACATATATTTTATTACACATTGAGCTCCAGCAGCCCCCAAAACAAATTTTCATTGTCTGACCCTTTTCCGTCATAGTATTATACACAGGGCCAGATCAAGATTGGTGGAGACACTTGGGTAAAGGGTTCTCTACAACTAGAGGACACCTTAAGGTTACATGCGCACGCTGCGGTTTTGACACATTTTTGGTGCAGTTTTGTTGTCAGAAAGTTCTCACTTTGGACTTCCCAGCAAAGTCTATGAGAAATCAGATTTTCTGTGTGCACATTGCAGTTTTTTTTCCTGCAGTTTATTTATTACAAACTTGTGACAAAAAAAATGCAGCAATGCAGCATGTTCTTTCTTTTTGCGTTTTGTCCCTGCGTTTCTCACTAGTGATGGGAGGACTCGCAAATCAATGCAGTTCCTCCTATTTTGATACACAGCCAAGATAAGCGCAGGGCTGGAGGCTGCAGCCTGTAGCGGTATGCTTTATTTGTACTGGGTATCATAATATGGGGGGACCCTATGCCAATTTTTTTATTTATATATTATTACTTTACGCTTTAGAACTGCCCACTGGGTCTATGATTGGAAGTGTCATACAGGCTGTCACACAGGTTGGGGGCACTGTCTGACTCCACCCAATCACAGACGCCGGTGGGCGGGGGAAGCAATGAATATGCATGAACCTAATAAGCAGCCCCAGAAGAAGAATGAGCAGCCACAGGAGCAGTGTACAACTGCGCCGGTGATTCGGTAAGTATAGAATGCTCGCTTTATTACTTTTTTCTTTAGTTTTACATTCTTTTTTTTTTATTTCCCGAGTGCCCGATCTGAACCAATACCCGGAATTCCCTAAGAATTCCAGCTTGGACCCGGCACTCGGGGGCCTTTGAACTGGGGCATCACTATAATTTTCATAAAAAAAACGCATGAAAATCAGAATTAAAAAATGCACCAAAAACGCATACAAAACACACCAAAAACACAGGATCATTACAAGAAATTTCTTTTTACATTTCCAGGCTCTCTGGGACAAGGTGCGGTTTTGGTGCAGTTTTGATATCTCAAATGTGCAGTTTTTTGTGACAACAAAATTTCAGCGTGCACATGTAGCATAAATGCTACAGTGCCCTAAATGCAATAAGGCTGCGTGCACACTGAATTTTTGCAGCATTTTGTGATGAATTTTTAAGTGCAGATTTGTCGCAAAACTAGAAGGGAATCCTGATGCCAGCAAAGTCAATAAGAATCCTGAAGTCTCGATCACACAACGAGATTTATCTCCATGCAGATTTGGTGCAGAAATAAATCTGCAGCATATCAATTCTATCAACCTTTTTGCCACTGTGAGGTAGCGTGGTCGGCTGCGCAGAAGAAGACACGGGATCCAGGCATCAAGGGTCACAGCACACGGTTTATTGCACAAACCACAAGTCCAATATAGCATACACTTGTTTCAACGGCAGATACACAGGGAGTTGTGTTCACTCCCTCACACACTAGGCAACCACGCCCATGTTTCTCTTTCCTTTTAAACCCTCCGTTCAGCCTGTAGGGAAACAGGATTAACCCTGGAGTTGCTTACTATACATGGAGGAAGCACAACCGGGGCGAGACGTACCGGCCGTCATGGACCAGCCCGGTCACAGTCTCACATACCCCCCCCTCAGTTCAAGCGTGCGGGGTTGAACTCCCGCCATCAAACACGGGCCGCGGGACAAGGCATCGGCGTTGCCCTGCAACCTACCGGCCCGGTGTTCAACCGTAAAACAGAAGTTCTGCAGAGAAAGGAACCACCGGGTAACCCGGGCATTCCGTTCCTTGGCGGACCGCATCCAGACCAGCGGAGAGTGATCAGTCACCAAGCGAAACCGCCGTCCCAGCAGGTAATAGCGCAGGGACTCCAAGGCCCACTTAATCGCCAGGCACTCCTTCTCCACTACGCTGTAATTCCGCTCGGGAGGGGTGAGCTTCCTACTCAAGAAGGTGACGGGGTGTTCCTCCCCCTGAACCACCTGAGACAGCACTGCCCCCAGGCCGACCTCAGAGGTGTCCGTCTGTATTATGAACTCCTTCCGGAAATCAGGGTTGACAAGAACGGGCTGTCCGCACAGGACCCCCTTCAAGGCCCGGAAGGAGTCCTCGGCCTGCGGAGTCCAGCGCACCATGACGGACTTCTTGCCTTTGAGAAGGTCCGTCAAGGGGGCTGATAGTCCCGCAAAATTCTTCACAAACCTCCTGTAGTACCCCACAATACCCAGGAAAGCCCTAACCTGCTTCGTGGTCAGGGGTCTAGGCCACTTCTGGATCGCCTCAACTTTGTTAATTTGGGGCTTAATCACTCCTTGGCCTATTACGTAGCCCAAGTAGTGGGCTTCCGTGAGTCCCAACGCACATTTCTTGGGATTGGCTGTCAATCCGGCTGTTCTGAGCGCGTTCACCACCGCTTGTACCTGTTCCAAGTGGGCCTGCCACTCAGAGCTGTAAATAATGATGTCATCAAGGTACGCTGATGCATACGCCTGGTGGGGTTCCAGCACCAAGTCCATCAACCTCTGGAACGTGGCTGGAGCGCCGTGTAACCCAAAAGGTAGGACAACATAGTGGAAGAGACCCTCCGGCGTAACAAAAGCGGTTTTCTCCTTGGCGGACTCCGTCAGTGGCACCTGCCAGTACCCCTTGGTCAGGTCGAGCGTGGTGAAATATCGCGCCTGTCCCAGCCTATCAATCAGCTCATCCACCCGGGGCATGGGGTAGAGATCGAACTTGGATATTTCGTTCAATCTCCTAAAGTCATTGCAGAACCTTAAGGAGCCATCGGGTTTTGGTATTAGGACAATGGGACTAGCCCATTCACTCCGGGATTTTTCGATGACCCCTAGGCGTAGCATTGTCTTCACTTCTTCTGATATGGCTTGTCTTCGAGCCTCCGGTAGCCGGTATGACTTCATGCGTACCTTCTGGTGAGGCTCGGTGACAATGTCATGTCGTATCAGACTTGTCCTACCAGGCCGCTCGGAGAAGACATCGGGGTTCTGCTGAACCAGCCGTCTGGCCTCTCGCCTCTGTTGCTTGGTGAGGGCTTCTCCGATCCTTACTTCCGGTTCGTCCTCTCCGGAGGTCGCTGGAGCCGGGAGTGAACGACCCGAAGAGGAGGGAGAAGGGGAATAATCAACCATCAGGCTTTCCCGTTCCTGCCAAGGTTTTAACAGGTTGACATGGTATATTTGTTCAGGTTTCCGCCTACCGGGCTGCAATACCTTATAGTTGACCACCCCGCTTCTTTCCTTTATCTCGTAGGGGCCTTGCCACTGAGCCAGGAATTTACTCTCCGCCGTGGGGATTAATACCAACACCCGATCTCCGGGTTTAAAGGTCCGCACGGTGGCTTGTCTATTGTAGCGGCCACTTTGCGCGGCCTGAGCCTCCTGTAAATGCTCCTTCACTATTGGCATGACCGCGCTTATGCGGTTCTGCATTCCTAAAATGTGTTCAATCACACTTTTATGGGGGGTGGGCTCCTGCTCCCATGTTTCCTTTGCCAGGTCCAACAATCCCCGGGGATGTCGCCCATATAACAACTCAAAAGGCGAAAACCCCGTGGATGCCTGTGGCACCTCTCGGATGGCAAACATCAAATAGGGAAGCATCATATCCCAGTCTTTCCCGTCTTTGGTAATCACCCTTTTGAGCATGGTTTTCAGGGTTTTATTGAAACGCTCCACTAAACCGTCCGTTTGAGGATGATACACAGACGTACGCAACTGCTTGATCTGGAGTAGCCGGCATAGCTCTTTGGTCACTTTAGACATGAATGGGGTCCCCTGATCTGTAAGGATCTCCTTGGGCAACCCCACCCGGCAGAACAGAGCAAACAACTCCCGAGCTATAAGCTTTGCTGCAGTATGTCTGAGAGGTATCGCCTCTGGATACCAGGTGGCATAGTCAACGATCACTAGGATGTGTTGGTGCCCTCGAGCGGACTTTACGAGGGGCCCCACCAGATCCATCCCTATCCGTTCAAAGGGGACTTCTATAATGGGTAACGGTACCAACGGACTGCGAAAGTGGGCCAGGGGTGCGGTAAGCTGACACTCCGGGCAGGTTTCACAGAACCGTTTTACCTCCCCAAAGACCCCGGGCCAATAGAACCTTTGTAATATTTGCTCCTGCGTTTTCTTGACCCCTAGGTGGCCACTCATCAGGTGTTTGTGAGCCAAGTCGAGGACCCGCCGGCTATACGGCTGGGGCACCACCAACTGCTCTACCCCCACGCCCCGTATTTCATCTACCCGGTAGAGTAAATCCTGCTTAAGAGCGAAATGGGGGTACCTTACCTGGGCACCGGGCAGCTGTGCCACCCCGTCAACCACTGTCACCCGACTCCGGGCATGTATTAATGTAGGGTCCTGGAGTTGGGCGGTCCCAAACGTATCCGGGGACGCCTCCAACTCCGGGATGGGCTCGACCATCTCAGCCTCTCCTGCCAATACCTCTAGGGGCGACCTATCGGGTTCACATTCTGTCCCTATCATGGGGACCCCTACGGCAGGCGTCCCGGATTCGGGATTGTCGGGCTCAGGTCCCGGACTGTCCAATACCTGAAGGGACTTAGGAGGCCCCTTCCACAGAGTCCAAAAATACGGCAGATCCCTTCCTAGGATCACGTCATAGGGAAGAGAGTTCATAAGTCCCACCTCATGTTGCACCTGTCCGCAGGGTGCTGTGATGGTGACAACCCCCGTGGGATAGTCTCGGCGTTCCCCATGTATGCAAACCACCCCCACGGTACGTCCTGTGGCCTTTATGTTAGCCCTTAGGGTTGATCGCACAAGGTTCACTAAGCTTCCGGAATCCAACAAGCCTGTAACTGGACATCCATTAACCTGTATTTGGCACAAGTGGGGCGCAGTCTCCGGGGAGACAAGGTCCGCGGTATACACCGCCTGAGCATACATTGAACCCCGCCGGGTAACCCCACAATCCATGGGCTCCGTGGTGAGTGGGCACTGAGCTTCCATATGTCCCACCCGCTGGCACCGCCAACATCTAATAGGGAAGGTAACCCCCTTGACGAGTTGTCGTTTAGGGTACATGGCCTTCCGGACCTCAGGGACGGCGGGCGCGGCCTCAGAAGGGACGGTAGTGGTCTCCCGCACCGGTGTCAGCGGTGGGTCCTTGGCCCGAGGCTTGGAGGGGCCGGACCGACGGGCGGCACGCAAAGTCTCAGTGTCCCGTATCAAGTCCTGCGTAGCCACATGCCGCTCCACCAGGCCCACTAATTGGTCCAGGGTACTTGGGTCGCCCTGTCCCACCCACCGTTGAATGGTGACGGGTAAAGTGCGCACAAAGCGATCAACCACTACCCTTTCCACCATTTGCGCAGGGCTCAGAATGTCAGGCTGCAACCACTTCTTTACCAGATGCAACAAGTCATAGGCTTGGGAGCGTACGGGTTTGGCTTCCTCATAGAACCACTGATTTACCCGCTGAGCCCGTACATAGGTATTCACCCCCAACCGAGCAAGTATTTCGGCTTTCAGGGTCGCATAGTCTATGGCGTCCTCGGTACAGAGGTCCAGGTACGCTTTTTGGGGCTCCCCCGTCAGATAGGGCGACAATACCTCAGCCCACTGGGGGGTCGGCAGCTTTTCCCGCTCGGCCACCCGCTCAAACACCGCCAGGAACGCTTCCACATCATCCCCCGGGGTCATCTTTTGCAACGCTTGTCTCACCGTTTTCCGGACGCTGCCGTCGTCACCCGGTCCCGGGGTGGTTGCTGCCGGTCCGGCACGGATCGCCTTGGCCAGGAGAACCATCTGTTCTTGGTGCCTTTGCTCCTGACGTGCATTGGCCTGAACCAGCTGCCTAAGTATGTCCTCCATGGCGTCGCCGGGTTTGGGCTGTAGTATAGCTGCTTGAATCCAGGACATGTGCTACCGGGACACCAGGAACGGAAGCTACACCTCACCGGGCTGGCATGGCCGCCGATTCTCCACCATATGTGAGGTAGCGTGGTCGGCTGCGCAGCAGAAGACATGGGATCCAGGCATCAAGAGTCACAGCACATGGTTTATTGCACAAACCACAAGTCCAATATAGCATACACTTGTTTCTCCGGCAGATACACAGGGAGTTGTGTTCACTCCCTCACACACTAGGCAACCACGCCCATGTTTCTCTTTCCTTTTAAACCCTCCGTTCAGCCTGTAGGGAAACAGGATTAACCCTGGAGTTGCTTACTATACATGGAGGGAGCACAACCGGGGCGAGACGTACCGGCCGTCATGGACCAGCCCGGTCACAGTCTCACACCACATATTTCCCCAATTCTGAGGAATGCAAAAACATCTGCACCAAAAACGCACTGAAAATGCAACAAAAACACTGCTGTCTTTTTCCTGCCAAGAGATACAGAAATGGTGCAGAAATTTCCTAATACTCGTATGTGTGCACATTGCCTAAAGGCAAAACATACCTCCCGGATCAGCATAGTTCCAGTGATTATTTTGCTGTCTCCTAACGCTCATGTAGCCTTGTTGTAGCCTTCAGAGTTCTCTCCGACATATCAATGAGCATACAGATACACAGTGCCTATGTCACTGATATGGCATCGGTCTGGAAAATGAATATGTTCTGCTTTCATTCTGTTTGGGACACTGTCACATTTAAAAAGGCTTTTGTCCAGTAGTGGAGAACTCCTTTAATTTTTCCCCAGGGATCATTTACTAATCTTGATTGACCCTGTGTTTAATACTATGACAACACAGAGCAAGACAATGATAACAATCTTAGTGCAATTTCAGTTTTGCTTTCATTTGGGGCACTGTAGCATTTAAGAAGTTAAAGTGACTTACAATGTGCGAGACAGGGGCCCAAGAGGTGATGGGGCCACGTCTACCTCCAAAGCAGGTTGAATTGTGCATTATGATGAGTTATTGGTCTATACATATACTGTTCTTGCACAGGGGCCTCTTCTGCCTGTGTCTCCTCCTCAACTCCTTTCCCCTCCCGCGTAAACACTATAAGGATTGTACCCGGGAGCGCAGAACATCCTCTGCTTTCCCAAACACTAGTGGTGTATCGCCAGTGGTAGCAGACCAAGCAACCACTATGAGGTCCATGAGTCGGGAATGGGGGGCGATACTAGAACCGGCATTGAGCTCCCCCGCCCGTCATCACACTGCCAATACAGTTGAAAGTATTGATAACAGAGGGCGTGCTCTGCTGTCCGCTCCCTCCTTCATCATTCTCCCACTGTGTCTGTGTTCTGACAGCTCAGCGCAGGGGTGCATTCACATCCGTCATTACTGTGCGCCCGGTGTGCTGAGATGTGCAGAGCTGCAGAACGCTCACCAATGAAACCGGAGAAGCAAATAAACGACAGGAGGTGAGTTTTTTTTTCTTTTAAATCATTGAGTACACTGGTGGCCAAAGAACTATGGGGTGAGCATTATACAATATGGCTGAATGGGATGCATCATAATATATGGGGGACTATGGAGGTGCATTATACTATATGGAGGATTATGAGGAGTGTATTATACTATATGGAGGATTATGTGGTGTATTATAATACAGTATATGGAGAACTATGGGGAGTGCATTGTAATATATGGAGGATTATGGTGGGTGCATTATATTATATTGCCATAATCTTCAATAAGTCAAGGGAAATAGGAGTGGTGCCTCTAGATTGGAAAAGGGCAAATGTGGTTCCTATCTACAAAAAGGGGAAAAAGGAGGATCCAGGGAATTAAAGGCCAGTAAGCCTGACCTCTATTGAAGGAAAAATCTTCGAGCAAATTGTCAAAGAACATTTACTTAGGTACCTGGATGGGAAGGCATTTATCAATCAAAGCCAGCACGGCTTTATGACCAATAAATCTTGTCAGACCAACCTGATTTCCTTCTACAACAAAGTCACTGAATGGTTGGGCCAGGGGAATGCTCTGGATATAGTATACCTTGACTTCAGTAAGACATTCAATAAAGTATCACATGACATCCTCATTGAGAAGCTGATCACGTATGGAAATGACAAAAAATCAGTTAGATGGATTCACAACTGGCTTAATGATCGGGCACAATGAGTAATAGTAAATGGCTACACATCAACCTGGAGGAAAATTAAAAGTGGGGTGCCGCAAGGCTCTGTCCTGGGGCCTGTGCTGTTTAATATACTTATACATGATCTGAACAATGGAATTACTGGGAAACTTATAAAATTCGCAGATGATACTACGATAGGAGGAGTAGCCAACACTAGAGAGGAAAGAGAGTACATTCAGAAGGATCTAGACACACTCAAAGAATGGGCCGAGGAGAACAGTGTGGTGTGTAAGAGAGACAAATGCAAAGCCCTACATCTGAGTAAAAGAAATATATAAAGAATATATAGTATGGGAGGATTAGAACCAGTTGATAGCACCGGGAAAAGGACTTTGGTCATAATAGTAGATTATAAATTCAACATGAGCCAACAGTGCGGAGCTGCAGCTAAAAAGGCCAACAAAATTCTGGGATGTATCAAGACAAGCATTGAATCTAGATAAAGAGAGGTAATAATTCCCCTATACTCTGCCCTGGTCAGACCACACCTAGAATACTGTGCACAGTTCTGGGTGCCCCAATTGAAGAAACACATTGATATATTGGAGCAAGTCCAGAGAAGAGCAACCAAGATGGTAGGAGGTCTGCAAACCATGTCATATGAAGACCGGCTAAAATAACTAGGAATGTTTAGTTTGCAAAAAAGAAGGCTGAGAGGAGACTTAATAGCGGTCTACAAATATCTGAAAGGTAGTCACAGTGCAGAGAGAACTACCCTATTCTCATTAGCACAATTTCTCTGAATTTGGTGTGCAGCTTTCACTTCATATACATGGTGTATATTTTGGCTAGCACCCTGTTCACATTTACAATGGTGTTCCAGCAGTCTTTTTGATTGTTATGCAGTTTTTTCCGCCCTTTAGCCATGTTTATTCAATTTCCTATATAGCCAGGTCCCTTGCTTCCCACACACAAGCAGGTTTAAACCGCACATAAAGGTAACATTTGGTTAGGGACCCCATAAATAAGAGATTACCGTGAAGTGGCTATGGGGTAGTAATGAATTGATCAATACTTTAGCTAAATATCTCTTTTTTTCAAATAATCCTCAGCAGTTATGTAATGTCACATTTCAATTTTTCATATGGCTAGTTGTATTTTTCATTCCTTATGTATTATAAAGCAGTTATGCTTGTTCATATTTCTCTGAATTTGGTGTGCAGCTTTCACTTCATATAGATTGTGTATATTTTGGCTAGCACCCTGTTCACATTTATAATGGTGTTCCAGCAGTCTTTTTGATTGTTATACAATATCTGAACTACCCTATTCTCATTAGCACAAGGAAGTACAAGAAGCAATTGGATGAAACTAAAAGGAAGGAGATTCAGATTAGACATTAGGAAAAACTTTCTGACAGTGAGGGCAGTCAGAGAGTGGAACAGGCGACCACGAGAGGTGGTGAGCTCTCCATCAATGGAAATCTTCAAGCGGAAACTGGATAAACATATAGCTGGGATGATTTAGGAAAACCTGTACTCGCAGGAGGTTGGACCCGATGGCCCTTGAGGTCCCTTTCTACTCTACTATTCTATGATTCTATGATTCTATTATATGGAGGACTATGAGGAGTGCATTATAATATATGGAGGACTATGAGGGGTGCATTATATTATATGGAGGACTATGGGGTGCATTATACTTTATGGAGGGCTTTGGGGAGTGCATTATAATATATGGAGGATTATGGAGGTGCATTATAATATATGGAGGACTATGAGGGGTGCATTATATTATATGGAGGACTATGGGGTGCATTATACTTTATGGAGGGCTTTGGGGAGTGCATTATAATATATGGAGGATTATGGAGGTGCATTATAATATATGGAGGACTATGAGGTGCACATTATACTATATGGAAGACTATGAGGAGTGGTTTATCATATATGGAGAACTATGGAGGGTGCGTTATACTATATGGAGGACTATGAGATGTACATTAATATATATGGAGGACTATGGAGGTGCTTTATATTATATGGAGGACTATAGGATGTACATTATACTATATGGAGGACTATGAGGAGAACATTATCATACATGGAGGACTATGGAGGGTGATTATACTATACGGAGGACTATGAGATGTGCATTAATGTATATGGAGAACTATGGAGATGCTTTATATTATATGGAGAACTATGGGGTGCACATTATACTATATGGAGGACTATGAGATGTGCATTAATATACGGCTCAAAAAAATAAAGGGAACACTTAAACAACAAAATGGTATTTTAGTGTTCCCTTTATTTTTTTGAGCAGTATATATATGGAGGACTATGGAGGTGCTTTATATTATATGGAGGACTATGGGAAACAGGAAGCTTCAGCGGAAGAGAAATGTGGACAAAGTCGTAAGGGGGCTTTACACGGTAGCGATATCGCTAGCAATTTGTAGCGATAGCGAGCGTGTAAATACCCGCCCCCGTCGCGCATGCGATTGTTTGTGATCGCTGCCGTAGCGAACATTATCGCTACGGCAGCGTCACACGTACTTACCAGGTCGGCGGCGTCGCTGTGACAGCCGAAGAATCCCTCCTTCAAGGGGGAGGGACGTTCGGCATCATAGCGACGTCACCGCAACGTCACTAAGCGGCCGGCAAATCAAAACGGAGGGGCGAGGATGAGCAGGACGTAACATCCCGCCCACCTTCTTCCTTCCGCATTGCAGCCGGTAGCAGGTAAGGAGACGGTCCTCGCTCCTGCGGTGTCACACATAGCAATGTGTGCTGCCGCATGAGCGATGAACAACATGGATAAACAACCCTTACCGATTTTTGAGTTTGGGACGACCTCTCCATGGTGAACGATTTTCACCATTTTTGAGGTCACTTAAGGTCGTTGGTCAGTGTCACACGCTGCGATATCGTTAATGATGCCGGATGTGCGTCACTAACAACGTGACCCCGACGATAAAACATTAACGATATCGTAGCGTGTAAAGCCCCCTTTAGGCTGGGTTCTCCAAGGGTTCTTAGCAGTGGTCGGTGACTCCGTCGGGACTTGAGTCTGAAGCTCTGGAAAATGGGATTCACATATTTGCACTGACGAAGCCATGGACTATAATGATGTAGGTAGAGTCCCTGTGTGCTATCGGAAATTGTTGTCATTCATATCCACCTACTAGAGTTGGGCTCCAAGATATTTTAAAAAATTGTTAAATATGGAAGTTTATTGCTTAAGTTTGATACTTGTGTTTTCAAGTAGTAATAACATGTAAAATATGTTTAGATAACTTTGATCTTGTATGGAAGGATTAGGGGCCAGACACATTTCTTGCACAGGACCCTAAAGCCAGCTTTACACCTTACAATTAGGTATGCGATCTCGTATGCGATGTGACACGCCCAGGTCGCATATGCGATTGAATGAGATTGCACGTTGGTCGTTCATTTGCTGTCACACGTGCGTTAGTAGTCTATGTTAAATTGATCAATTTTGTGTGCGATCCTTTAGATCATGTGCTCTGCGACGTATGCATTGGGCACCTTTTTTTTTTATTTATTTATTGACTTGCCAAGCGTGTGTAATGTGTAGGGATGCGTTTTTACTATGTCATCTGCCATTCAGCTCTGCTACATGGCCGCTGACAGCAGACACAGACAGCCATGTAGCAGAGCTGAATGGGAGATGACAGCAGACACAGACAGAGCCGCACTGTCAGAATGAACTCGGGTGAACTTCACCCGACTTCATTGTCATGCTGCGGCTCTGTCTGTGTAGCGCCCTGATTAGCGGTCACCAGTGAAGGACTCACTGGTGACCGCTAAACTCCTGAGTAACTGAATTGAGCAGCCCTCTCTCATACTCACCGATCCCCGATCCCCGGCACTGCACGGCGTTCACACTGCTCCGGCGGCTTTTACTATTTTGAAAAAGCCGGCCGCCCATTAAACAATCTCGTATTCCCTGCTTTCCCCGCCCACCGGCGCCTATGATTGGTTACAGTGAGACACGCCCCCACGCTGAGTGACAGGTGTCACACTGCACCCAATCACAGCAGCCGGTGGGCGTGTCTATACTGTGTAGTGAAATAAATAATTAAATAATTAAAAAAAACGGCGTGCGGTCCCCCCCAATTTTAAAACCAGCCAGATAAAGCCATACGGCTGAAGGCTGGTATTCTCAGGATGGGGAGCTCCACGTTATGGGGAGCCCCCCAGCCTAACAATATCAGCCAACAGCCGCCCAGAATTGCCGCATACATTATATGCGACAGTTCTGGGACTGTACCCGGCTCTTCCCGATTTGCCCTGGTGCGTTGGCAAATCGGGGTAATAAGGAGTTATTGGCAGCCCATAGCTGCCAATAAGTCCTAGATTAATCATGTCAGGCGTCTATGAGACACCCTCCATGATTAATCTGTAAATTACAGTAAATAAACACACACACGCAAGAAAAAATCCTTTATTAGAAATTAAAAACACAAACATATACCCTGGTTCACCACTTTAATCAGCCCCAAAAAGCCCTCCATGTCCGGCGTAATCCAGGATGCTCCAGCGTCGCTTCCAGCGCTGCTGCATGGAGGTGACCGGAGCTGCAGAAGACACAGCCGCTCCGGTCACCTCCACGCAGGTAATGAAGACAGCCGCGCGATCAGCTGCTGTCACTGAGGTTACCCGCTGTCACTGGATCCAGCGGTGGCCGCGGGTAACCTCAGTGACAGCTCAGCTGATCGCGCTACTCACCGCCGCTCCTATCACCTACACACAGCAACTGAGGTGAGTAGCGCGATCAGCTGAGCTGTCACTGAGGTTACCCGCGGCCACCGCTGTATCCAGTGACAGCGGGTAACCTCAGTGACAGCAGCTGATCGCGCGGCTGTCTTCATTACCTGCGTGGAGGTGACCGGAGCGGCTGTGTCTGCTGCAGCTCCGGTCACCTCCATGCAGCAGCGCTGGAAGCGACGCTGGAGCATCCTGGATTACGCCGGACATGGAGGGCTTTTTGGGGCTGATTAAAGTGGTGAACCAGGGTATATGTGTGTGTTTTTTATTTCTAATAAAGGATTTTTTCTGGCGTGTGTGTGTTTATTTACTGTAATTTACAGATTAATCATGGAGGGTGTCTCATAGACGCCTGACATGATTAATCTAGGACTTATTGGCAGCTATGGGCTGCCAATAACTCCTTATTACCCCGATTTGCCAATGCACCAGGGCAAATCGGGAAGAGCCGGGTACAGTCCCAGAACTGTCGCATATAATGTATGCGGCAATTCTGGGCGGCTGTTGGCTGATATTGTTAGGCTGGGGGGCTCCCCATAACGTGGAGCTCCCCATCCTGAGAATACCAGCCTTCAGCCGTATGGCTTTATCTGGCTGGTTATAAAATTGGGGGGAACCGCACGCCGTTTTTTTTAATTATTTAATTATTTATTTCACTACACAGTATAGACACGCCCACCGGCTGCTGTGATTGGGTGCAGTGTGACACCTGTCACTCAGCGTGGGGGCGTGTCTCACTGCAACCAATCATAGGCGCCGGTGGGCGGGGAAAGCAGGGAATACGAGATTGTTTAATGGGCGGCCGGCTTTTTCAAAACAGTAAAAGCCGCCGGAGCAGTGTGAATGCCGTGCAGCGCCGGGGATCGGGGATCGGTGAGTATATGAGAGAGGGGGATAGACTGACATGGACAGAGAGAGAGGGACAGAGATACTGACCGACTGACAGAGATTAGGGAATGACAGACATTGTGAGGCGCTTCAGAACGCAGCTTTTCAGCTGCGCTCTGAAACAGAGCTTTTTTAAGCTGCGGTGCAGAGCGCACACCTGCGCACATAGCATCAGACACCGAAATCGTATGAGGGATGTCACACGTTACAATTCACTAGGTTCATACAACAAAACGCTCAATGTATGAGGAATAAACGACGTGTATGCGATCACCGTATTTTCGGTCAATCTTGGTCGCACGTAGGTTTCACACGCAAATACGTCACAAACGATGCCGGATGTGCGTCACTTACAACTTGACCCCGACGACGGATTGAAAGATTTATTGAAGCGTGTAAAGCAGGCATTTGCCATCTGTGTCCACCCATGCTGTCAATAATTTTCCACCACTGGTCATCCCCAGCAGATAGCAAAATAAAAAAACCATAATTCTCACTTCTCAGACCAGCGTCATTACTGCAATGTTGGTGATGGGATTCCATCAGAGCAGAAGCCTGACAATTATATACTGTCCCAACATGAAGGAATGCCACTCCTGCGAGAGGAGAGTACTACATTTATTTTTATTTTTCTCTGTGCTGAGGAGCAATTAAACGAAATCTGGCACTAGGTTTTTGCTATATAATCTGAAGACAGCAGGAGATAGGGGCCGACATACAGATTTCAAAGCTGTGTCACTTACTAGCCTGTGTGCAGTTGTTTTCCCACATTGAGTGTTTTAACACCAGAAAATTATCACTGCCTTGAGTACAGGGCATGTGAGCACAGCTCCAACCATTCCCCTTCCTCTGATAAGTAGCTTACTGTTAATAGACAATGTACACAGAAAGTTGAGGTGTGTGTGGGGTTAGATTTCTAAGCTCTGCTACATAATATATCTAATAACGCTGGTTGTCTCACAATTGCTGCACCCAGTAAATTAAGTGATACATTCAAGGAATCAGGGTCTCTTTACCTACATTATGCTGCACTCAGATGAGTTAGCAAAAACCAGGTGACAGATTCCTTTTAAAGAAGGGGTAATCCACTAGTGGATATCCTTTTTAATAGTTGTGTACAATGGCTTAACTAGTGTCCAATTGGACCTACCCCTTCCATGCATATTGGTCAGATGTTTGGGCCCTTGTAGCATTCTCAATGGTGTTGCTCCTCCTGTCTTAGGCCTGTGCCACACATCCGTGCCTCCGGTACGTTTTTGGCATTTTTTGCACGTACCGGAGACACGTGCTGATGTTGACATACTATTTTTAATCTAAAAAGCCTCACGTCAGTGTTTGCGCACGGAGCGTGTGTCCGTTCCGTGCGTACGTTTGTGCGTGTCGAAAAAGCGCTGACATGTCCGTTTTCCACCGGCATCACGTCCTCACGGATCCATTAAATCCTATGGGTCCGTGTTTACACGTACGTGATACGGATGGCCTCCGTATGCTATCCGTGTGGTCCGTGTCCGTGTTTTAATTAGAAAGTTTGTTACACTCTGAAATACTTTCAGGTGGCGTAGCTAACATATTTTTTTGCACAAAACTAACTGTGCATTTGCAGAAGGAGTGAGCAAGCAAGAAGTTGGAGTTCTGTGTATAGCAAGATCTATTTTGAGCAAACTTTCGTCTTCGAAATATAATAATGGCACCACGGGTGGACACGGAGAAACTTATAACAGCTGTCGAGACTCACCCACCATTATGGGATACACGTGTAGATGGTTACCATGACCGACTGACAGTTGATCGCCATTGGAATCAAGTAGCTGAGGAAGTGTACCCCAATAATGCATGGTCTAGATGTTCTCCTGCAAAGCGTGCTAAATATGGTAAGTTGTTGTATTTTTTTATATTTATTTATTTAATATCTATATTTGGATTTATTCATACTTTCAAACTGTGATTGTTTTGGCATAGTTATGTTGTCTTTTAGTGTAAAATCCTATGAGAAGATTTGGTGTATGTACTACTCAATATATTGAGTTCCTGTACACTTTTTTCATAGTATCACCAAACTTTCATCAGTGTCAAAAATCCAAGTATACTTAAATTTGTAATCTGACTTGGAATTCCTCATGAATTTACTTAATTAACTGATTAAACTGTCATGTGTTTTAAAATTCCCTGTTGTATTAGTCAAAATGTAGTATCACACTTGAAAATTTTTTTTTTTTTTTTATTTTGTTCAAAAAAATTGTTTAAAATGACCTGTCAATATCATTACCTACATGTATCAAATAATATTTCGAGTAATTTTTAGCCAAATGTCTTTGCAAAAACACCGAATTATAATTTAAATATAGATGACAATGACTTAAAATATAATTATTCAGAAATATTATTTGGTTTTGTGTGAATGTCTAAACATGTTTTTGAATGAAGAATATCTAAATAAATTACATTTCATCCTAAGTATTTGACCAACATAATTGTGTAAAATTGTATAGTAAATTTCGCAAACATTATTTAAATTAATGTGTGCAGATTTATGGAGAATGTTGCAAGTGACATATTTGTTAATTTTCCCCAGTTGACTTGGTAAAAAGGCGTTGGCGTTCAGCCCGTGATCAGTACCGAAGGGAGTACAACCCTATGCCATCCTCATCCAGCCAAGGCCGCAAACGCAGATATGTCTACTATGAACAAATAAGCTTCCTAGCACCCATCTTAGAAGTTACACAGTAAGTTTTCTTTTTTTTTTTTTAAAAAAAAAAAAAACCCCTGTAGAAAATTGGACAAAGATAAATGTTAAGATTGTAATATGTTTTTACATTTCTTATAGAACGGAGGATAATCTTGACGAATCAGATGATGAACCAACAGCAGGTCCCTCTGCTACAGCCACCTCTGCATCAGAACAAGAACCTGCCAGAGAAGACATTGAAATTCCTGAGACTCAACAAGATGCAGCAACTGAATCACATGAGGGTGGGACAGAGAGTGCACAAACCAACACCCAAGGCTCATCAACGCAACAAACAAACACACCAGCTACACAAGCAACACAAACAAATGTACTTCCACGTTTTGCACCACAACCTCTACGTGCAAGAAGAATCCGCAGACCTGAGGAAATGAGATCCTTACCGGAAATAATTGACACACGCATTATTCACATAATGAACACTTTAATTCCAGAAACAGATGCCGAGCGTTTTTGTCGCTCTTTATCAACAAGCTTAACCAAAATTCCTTCAGATAGGCAGGAACGTGTAAGAGCTGCTATGCTGACCCTACTGTCAGCTAGTCAGGCAGAACAGGAACCAGTGAGAGTGTATGAGGCCATAGAAAATTGGCGTACCATTATGCAACAACATACAGTCCCAAACACAACAGACAATCAAAATACAATTTCAACACAAACAACAATGGCAACTGTAATAGTCAATAATCCACTATTACAACAATCTGGACAACCTTCAATGGCTTCAAGTACGTTATTCCCCACACCAATTAGACAAGGGTATGTTGCAACCAATACTGGTGCCTTAAGCACAGTACAAAGTGCTACCTCTCAGCAACCCTTGAACTATATGAATTTACAACCAACTCAAACTAGTAGTTACTTTACTCAACCCACAAATATTGGTGGTTTACCTAATTTGTTTCCAGGTTCAACATACCCACAATCATTCATGATGCCTCATTATCCAATCTCAACTATGTTACCTACACCACACTTACAAACATCAGTCAACTATCCTCAAGGTCAACAACATACACACACACAATACCCAATTACCCATGTAGATCCACAGGTCTACTCAACCACAGGCAATGTGTTGGGACAAACCAGCATGCAACAGACTGTTCCACACACTACTGTAGCTAGTAATAGGAATGTTGTTCAGCAAACAACTGTTTCCATTCCTGAAAATACCATTTCTGAGGCCACACAAAACAACATACTCAGCAACACTCAGGTTACTTCACTAGAAGATCTTGTTGACTTGTGATGCACATTTTTGCTAATCTTAACAATCAAACAACAAATCTGATGAATGTGTCAAAATGTTAAAAAAGAGGGATTTCCAAAAATGTGCAAACTCAGAGTTGAAAAGATTATAAAAAAATGTGTGATTATACTTAGTGACGGATCACATATATGTTTTATGGCCTTTATGTTTGGAAATGTATTAACACATTTTTACCCAACCAATTTGATGGTTAGATTAGTTCTAATATTCTGAAAACACAGCTTACAATTTTTTGGTCTATGTCAATGTCCAACATGATAGCAACTTATTTGGCCGACATTTTTCAACATTGTAAGCAATGCACACATTTTCTTTACAATGACTCTTGTATGTAAAGTATATTTTGTATGTTATGAAGATTAGCATTAAAATTTACATTTTGAAAAATTTAAACCAAAATGAACAATATGTACATTTTTAATGTGGATGTGAAAAAATAACATCCTTAATTTATGGATTAATATGCTTATTCGTAATAAAAGATTATGTTTTTGAAGAAAAGAAACATGTTTAATTTTGATATTTATTAATAATTTTGCATTTTTTCAATAGACGATTAACATTATTAATGTTGTAAGTTAGAAATAAGTTTCCTAAAACATGATAGTAACACAGAAATGTACATACACATACATACAACATTCAGAAAACCATGTTGCAAACAGAAATTTCAGTTTATGAATAACGCATTTCCCCTTTAATACTTGTTTGATTTAAGCTCTGAGATGTTGAGAAAAATTAACCAAGTTCCTATAATCAAATAATTTAATATTTTTATCAACAAAAAACCATCACAATCTTAACAATCATCACTATTATTATTATCATCAAAACAATTAAAGTAATCAGTAAATAAATTTCTAATTTGTAAACCAGATGTCACGGAATTATGAGACATAGGTTCACCTGTGGGATTAACAACATGGTTTATCTGAAATTCATCATCCACATAAGTTCCTCCTTCATGTATCCGACAGTAATTGTGAAGCACAATGGTAGCCTTGAGTACAGATGTGACAAAGGTTGGCTGCAACTGTATAGTTGTCTGATAAATGCGCCATTTGTTAGCTAAAATACCAAATGCACACTCCACATAACGTCTTGCTTTAGTTAGCCGATTATTAAAGTACTGTTTCCTGTCATCAATGGATCTCCTTGGATATGGTCGCATAACATGTTTGGATAATGCAAATCCTGCATCTGCTACCATCACATATGGTGCCAACGGTCCAGATGTACCAGGTAGGGCAACTGGAGGGGGGATCAATAATGAATTTTCTTGCAGGCGTTGGGCTAATCTGGATGAACGGAAAATACGGGCATCTGAGGCACTACCATAGGCCCCAATGTCTGCATAAATAAATCGGTATTCTGTGTCAACCAATGCCAAAATCACAACGGAAAAAAACTTATGAAAATTGAAATAACGTGACCCAGAGTTTGGTGGCTTTTTAACTCTGAAATGCTTGCCATCCAAAGCTCCTATGCAGTTAGGAAAGTCAACAGAGTCCTTGAAGCCCTTAGAGATTTTCAACCAATCTTCTCTGTTTGGCTGAGGCATCATTTGTTCTTTTAAATGTTGCCATATCATGTCGCATGTGTGACGTACTATAACGGCAATGGTTGATCGACCCAACAAATAATCAAAATGTAAAGCACTAAAAGATTGACCAGTCGCCAAGAATCTATGAAAACAAGACAAAGAATAATTTACAATTAACACTATTTCTTAACAAATTTAAACAATCATAAGAAAACACAAACATTGAATCAAAAATGAGATTACATCAATAAGGATCAATTACACATTTCACTGTGAAAAATAACACATTTACACAAATTACCAAAAAAAAAAAAATAATACCTCAGAGTCACCATAAATCTCTCCTCTGGGGAAATGGAAAGCCGCATCCAAGTGTCCTGATGTTGCAAATAAGGTCGTAAAATATTTAGTAAGTAATCAAAACTCTCAACTGACAACCGGCAGTATGAAAAAAACTTATCTGGGAAATTCCGTAACTCAAAAAATAAAGTATGGAAATGACCATGCATAGGCCGCATCATCATTAGTGGATGCACCCACAATCTGGTTCTTCTTACATTATCATAATGCAACATGTGCCGTCTAACGCCAAAACGACGAGATATAATCCAACATAAAAACACTAAGGCCTCCGTGGATAATGGCATTGCCACAATTTTGTCTCAACACATAGGTGCTCCAAGGCATAATCCAAGCAGGAAAGAGTTTATAGTTAACTTATATTTATGTCCTAATCACATACACCTATGTGTCATTTAATTCAAAGTAATCACCATTATCTCAATGTGTGAAACATGTGAAACACGCACAAAAAACGGACTGCACACGGAACACACACTGACGTATTTCACGCACAGGAAAACGCACACACGTACACACGTATGACACACGATATGCATACGGACACCACACGGAGGGGAAAAACGGACTGCAAATACGGAACACGGACACAAAAAACGGACTACACCAAACGTACGTTTTTTACACGTGAGTGTGGCAGAGGCCTTATGAAGTAATGTCCCCCATCCTGTACTAATATTCACCAAAACGTGCGTGCCTCGCGGCGGGTGTCACATCCTTGGCTTGGTGCTCCTGTTACATCATCTTAAAAACTTGCGGTTTATCCTTATTAACTCTTCTTTGTCTACTGGCTTTGTATGGCTTTTGGCCATTATCTGTGCCCTTTTATTAGTGGAGCCGCCTTTCATTATGCTATATACCTGCAACCAGATGTAGCTGACATATGACTTTACTTTTTACAGCTACATGTATTCATTAATTGTTGGTGCACAGGGTACTAGTGCTTTTTACCACTATCTTGTGGTTTCAGTTTTGCTACATACTATAGCAGCAACTATATTTTGTACATATATTTTTTACAATCAATGATACTATCTTCTGGCCCGTTGCACTTTTTTATATCTTTTTACAATATGGGTATTTTATGCAATTGTTTTGTACTTAGCCATTTATTTATATTTATTCTTGAAAAATTGCACCCATCTATTATGTATCATGCACGTTATTTCCAATTGTGATGCCCTTTTTCGTTCCCGCCAATTGGTTGTGTTTTTTATAAATCTTTAATGTATATATATTTTATGCAAATTTAACAAAGATATCAATTTTTGTTACCTTTTTGTTCGGCTTTCTTTTATTGGTTTAAAGATTTCAGATAGAGAAGTGAATAATATTACTAGAAGAGTTGTGCAAAAGCCAAGGATCACCTGTGGTGGTGGTGTCACACATAGCGACGACGACAACGACGTCGCTGCTAAGTCACCATTTTCTGTGACGTAGCAGTGACGTCCCGTCTCTGTCGGGTAATTAACCCGATGTGTACTCTGGCTAGGAGTGCAGGGAACAGGGAGCCGGCACTGGCAGCATGAGAGCGGCGGACGCTAGTAACTAAGGTAAATATCGGGTAACCAAGAGAAGTGCTTTCCTTGGTTACCCGATATTTACCTTAGTTACGCTTCCACGCGCCGCTGCTAGCTGGGGGCTGGTCACTGGTCACTGGTGAGATCTGCCTGTTTGACAGCTCACCAGCGACCATGTAACAACGCAGCAGCGATCCTGATAAGGTCAGATCGCTGGTCGTGATCGCTGCTGCGTCACTATGTGTGACACCACCTAAAGAACTTGAATCAGTTGGTACAATTGTTTCTAGTAAACAATAAGCAATGCTATCAACTTCCATAGCTTGTAAGCACATTCACCACACAAGACTCCATTGCTGAATAAAAAGCATATTCAAGTATATTTAAAGTTTGCTAAATAACATTTAGACAATCATGTGAAATACCGGGAGAATATAGTCTGGTCGGATGAGACCAAAATTGAACAATTTGGATGCCATAATACACACCATGTTTGGAGGTCAAAATGCATTGCGTATTACCCTAAAGACATCATACCAACAGTGAAGTTTGGAGATGGGAACATAATAGTGTGGGGCTGTTTTTCAACATAAGGCACTGACAACCTTCATATAATTGAAGGAAGGATGAATGGACAAATTTAACAATATACAGTCTATTTAATAAAAATCTACCAGGATGATGACAATGAAATGAGGGTGAACATTTCAGCAAGACAAGGATCCCAAACACACAGCCAAGGAAATTCTCAATTGGTTTCACAGAAAGAAAATAAGCTGCTAGAATGGCCTAGCCAATCACCTGACCTGAATCAAATAGAAAATGTATGGAAGTAATTAAAGCTCAGAGTTCATAGGAGCCCACTGAACCTTCAGGATTTGAAGGGCGTTAGTGTGGAAGAATGGGCTAAAATAACACTTGAGCAAAGCATGGGAATAGTTTCTCCATACAGGAGGCATCTGGAAGCTGACATCACTATCAAAGGCTTTTGAACAAATTATTTAAAAAAAATTCAGTAAGCGTGTTCAATACTTTTTCCCTGTGGCATTTTTCAATATTACACGTCACTAAATTTATGGACATCTATGGCTTGATTTCTTTGTCTGTCTGTATTGGATGGGTTGTTACCAATATCTGGTGAGAAATTCATGTCAATAGCACATTAAGAAATATATTTACTTAGAAAATTGGTGACATGTTCAATACTTATTTCACAAGCTTTATGTATCATACCTAGTATAAAGGAAACTATGGGCAGGGTAAGAAAGCTGAGTTATGACACAGTTGTTACAATGCTGGATCACTAGTGAGTTATTACTCAACCGTGATAGCCTCAGTCCCAAGGAATTCTCAGACAAAGCATTTCAGGGATTTTTGTCTAGTGAGAGGGAGGAAAAATTGTTCTCACTTGTAAATTTTTCCTGAATGAGCTAGCATAAAGCGCTGGTTCACACATAATTCCTGGAACTACCAGAAATGAGGATTTTAGGTGATCTCCACAATAGACCATGTAAAAATGAGTCATAGCTAAAAAGGAGACAGGCCAGCATCACCGCATAGCAGATATGCAATCACTTCAGATAAAAAAAAATACATTTTCTTGCCATTGTGACTCATTTCTAGTAAATTAGTTGATACATTGGGATCAGATATCAAAACTAAAACCTCACAGGTTGCAACTGTGAATACTATAACGCTAAGGGGCACTTTGCACACTACGACATTGCAGGTGCGATGTCGGTGGGGTCAAATTGAAAGTGACGCACATCCGGCGTCGCAGGCGATATCGTAGTGTGTAAAGCATTTTTGATACGATTAAAGAGCGCAAAATCGTCGTAATCGTATCATCGGTGTAGCGTCTGTCATTTCCATAATTTGGAAATGACCGATGTTACGATGTTGTTCTTCGTTTCTGCGGCAGCACACATCGCTGAGTGTGAAGCCGCAGGAGCGAGGAACATTTCCTACCTGCGTCCTGCGGCTCACGCCAGCTATGCGGAAGGAAGGAGGTGGGCGGGATGTTTACATCCTGCTCATCTCCACCCCTCCGCTTCTATTGGCCGCCTGCCGTGTGACGTCGCTATGACGCCGCACGACCCGCCCCCTTAATAAGGAGGCGGGTTGCCGGCCAGAGCGACGTCGCAGGGCAGGTGAGTGCATGTGAAGCTGGCGTAGCGATAATGTTCGCTACACCAGCTATCACCATGATATCGCAGCTGCGACGGGGGCGGGGACTATCGCGCTCGGCATCGCAAGCATCGGCTTGCGATTTCGTAGTGTTTAAAGTGCCCCTTAGATTTCAGATGTCACTTTAAATTAATCTGTCACCAGATTTCACCATACAAATTGCACACATCTGAACTAGATTGTTTAGACCTGTTGAGGTTTGTGTACTTATCAAGAAAATTCATGAAACAATGAGTGTAATATCATCCTTTTTAAAAGTCTCCAAGTCTTATAGTTGGACTCAAAAATGCTCAGTTTAATAGAAGGGTTATACTTCCAATCTGACATGGCTTTTAGAGTAAGTACACCAGTCTCATCAGGTCTATTTAATAATGTATAGGGATTGTATTGTGAAATCAGGGAACAGATCTGCTTTAAGGTAGCCACACACATTAAGGCCGCTTTACACGCAACGACATCGCTAACAAGATGTCGTTGGGGTCATGGAATTCGTGACGCACATCCGGCCTCGTTAGCGACGTCGTTGCATGTAAAACGCACGAACGACCGCTAACGATCAAAATTACTTACCTAATCGTTGTTCGTTGACGCATCGTTCCTTTCCATATTATCGTTGCTGTTGCAGGACGCAGGTTATTGGTCATTCCTGCGGCAGCACACATCACTACGTGTGACACCGCAGGAACAACAAACATCACCTTACCTGCGGCCGCCCGCAATGAGGAAGGAAGGAGGTGGGCGGGATGTTCCGGCCACTCATCTCCGTCCCTCCGCTTCTATTGGGCGGCCGCTTAGTGACGCCGCTGTGACGCCGCACGAACTGCCCCCTTAGAAAGGAGGCGGTTCACTGGCCACAGCGACGTCGCTAGGCAGGTAAGTACGTGTGACGGGTGTAAGCGATGTTGTGCGCCACAGGCAGCGATTTGCCCATGACCCACAACCGACGGGGGCGGGTACGCTCGCTAGCGATATCGATAGCGATATCGCTGCGTGTAAAGTGCCCTTTAGACTAAAGCTTTCAGAATCTGATTATTTTGGTGGGAGTGCTTGAGGATCACCAAGAGTGTACTTGATGTTCAGCCTATATCAGGGAAATAGAAGGATCAGGCACAAGCCAGATGCTTTGTTATCAAGGGAGATCAAGAGTTGAGATGAATTGTACTCCCCACTAAGAACACACAAGTTCAGCCTAACCCAAGTGGGTTGGAGTAGGAGAGATCGGGAGGGATAGCTGGCAGTTTTTATATACTGTATATACTGTATATGACCATTTTCTCTCTTGTATATCTGTAACTATCTGTAACACTAGTGGTATCTCATCTTCTAACCAAACCCTCTGCCCCCTCCAATTATGTATACAATCAGCTCAGACAATAGAGATAGGCAAACAAGCAGATATGATGACAAGCCATTTCACATGTTGAAACTGCAGATCTTTTGCAACTTAAATTCACCGGCTTTGCTCAACTTCCCCCCAAAATTTGGTGTGCAGCAAACAAGTTTGCGCATCTCTCAATACTGGAAAGCCAGTAATTACTATAATCCTGACCAAGATGTACCAGGTGGTGAAACACATGGTGTGCAGCATGTTGGAGAATTAGGTGATCCAGGAGAGTCAATGTCCTTGGGCTGCTCCAGTAGTTTTGGTGTGGAAGAAAGATGAATCCCTCCAGTTCTGTGAGGACAACCAGAAGCTGAAAGCTCACACCGTCTGGGATGCCTATTCGCTTCCGCGGGTCAAAGAGTCATGGCCCACCTTGAGTCATGCAAAATTCTTCTAAACTCTTGCTCTGGACAGTAGGTACTGGCAATTACCAATGGTCTAAAAGGACAAGGCGATGACGGCCCTCATCCTACCTATGGGACTCTAAGTTTAACAGGATGCATTTTTGGCCTGTCAAATACCTTGGGAACTTTACAGCGGTTGATGGAGAATGGTCTTCTTAATCTCAACTGTTAGTCAGTATTGATATACTTAGACAATATAGGGGTGTTTTGGACCTCCTTCGAGGATCACCTTCAGAAGCTGTGGCAGGTCCTAGGGCAGTTGCCATTAGATCAAGCCCAAGAAGTGTCAGCTGTTTCAACACGGGGAGAGTACCCTGGAGGTGATGGCCTTTTTAAATCTGGCCGGATACTACTGAAGGTTTACACCTAAGTTCACTTATCTGGCCAGCCTGCTAAATGAGTTACTGAGGGGCACGGCTGGGGGGCCCAAGACTCGACCTATCAAATGGGTGTAACAGCAACAAAAACCTTTGAAGCATTGAATCGAAGCTATGGCCAGTGCTCCAGTCCTTGCGTATGCTTAGTTTGATGCCCCATTCGTGTTATACACTGATGGGAGTCTACATGGTTTTGGGGCTGTACTAGCTCAAGTTCAAGACATTGAGAGGGTAATTGCTAATGTGACGCCCTGAACTAGCCAGGTAGTCACAGGTAGGCCCTTGCACAAACACCTTCCCCCTAAAAAGGTACCAGCAGCCAACCTTAAAACCCTGAGTCACCCCTCTCAGGTCTTGACGTTCACACCCGGGGGCAGAGCCAGGCGGTTGGCCACGCCCACCGAGGAGTTCAGATAGCCTGAGGCGGGAAAAACACACAGATCTGTTAGGGAAGTGAAAAGGAGAGGAGGTGAAACGGAGTAGAGAGGAGTAACGTCTGTCAGGTATCTGGGTAGAAGCCTGTATACCCTGTGGCAGGAGGCAGATGGTGGTAGCCGCCTACAGGAGCTGGGATTACAGCCGGTGGAACTGTAAGGGACCGGGACCGCGTAGTAGCCCACCGGTACCGAACTGGGGAACTGATTGGAAACTGGAGCATCAGGAGGGGTACTCAGACCCAGTACGAGGCCCAGAAGCCACTGGACCGAGTTGAATTCACTGATTGGGGTCTGGACTTCAGGTCCTTTTCCACCCAAGACCCGATTGAAGACAAGAGCCCAACCAAAGGGATAGAAAGCCACCGCTCAGGCATTGAGATCCCACGGGCCAGCGTCTGTGGGCAAACAGGCTCTACCGGCACATACAAAGCTGGGGAGCGGACTACCGTTACTCAGGCATAGGAGTCACCATTCTACTAAAAGTGAGGTGCAGGAGAAAGGCGGAAACCACCAACCTAAAAAGGGGAAAAGCGCAGCCAGCTGCGGGCACCGTCCACCATCTTGTTTGGTTTACCAGAGACTCCAGTGTGTCTGTAATAGTGAGTACAACAGTGCCCTTGGGCCGCGCACCGCGCCGCACCACACAGACACGCCAGCACGCATCCATCCCTCGCCTCAGCGCCTCCCTCGGGCCCCCGGGACCATCACCCCCTACCCACGGAGGGGCCAACACCAAGCTGTGCAGCACCGTCCCCGGGAGCCTAGTCAACGGCAGCGGTGGTGTCCATCCATTCACCACAACCTGTGGGTGGCGTCACAAACTTAACCCCCAAAAACAACCGCGGCCTCGGCCGTGGACCTCCCCACCGAACACCACCCCTCACGTAGCGCCAGCATCCCTTCAGAGCGACGTGACCCCCGGGTCCAGGAGGAGCTCGAGCCACCCACCAAAGAGCCCGGATCCGAGCGGCTCGGCAGCCGGCCGAGCCCTGGGGCGGTACACTTATGGCAGCTAATTTGGAACTTTTGGCACTGGTATGTGCCATGACCGAGAAGTTTGGGAGTACCTGTTGGGTGCCGATGTGATTGTAATAATGGATAATTACTTTAGCACATCTGGGTAATGCCAAATTCGGGACTCTGGTGGTTGGCTCATCTCTCCAAGTACCAGTATCGCATCCGGTTCCGATTGGGAAAGAGAATGGCAATGCTGACACACTCTCCCAAGCTCCCAGCTCAGAATGTTGATGAGGAACTAGAGGACACTGAAACTCTGCATCTCAGTCTATTACCTGCATTCCAGAACTTGGCACATTCAAGTAGGGTGGCTTCTGGGATGCCAATGGTGTTAGAGAAGACCTTCGTTGATTGGCAAAGAGTTCAGAATGGTTGCCCAGATAAGTTGTATAAGTGGCTCCAGCCTGATAAGTCTGTTATATTTCCCCAACTTGAGGGACATGGTAGCTGAGGCATGTCTCAGGTGCCAGCCTTGAGGACTGAGTAAGAGTTTCAAGCAGCATCTGCTCCCCTAGAGATCCTGATGATTAATTATGTTTAGATTGGGTGATCTGTCTAAGCTGGCCGGATGATCGAGGATCTCCACATGCCTGAACCCATGGAACCAACGCAAGTAAGAAATACTACTGCATGGGCACAAGAGCGTCGCTGTAGGCTGAGATCAGTGCACAAGGTGTGGGCAAATGCCTGAGATAAGTGGTGCATCCGAACCTGAGACCCATTCAGAAGGATGAGTATGCTTCAGGCGATCGGATGATGGCCAGAGCGATGGTCAGGGCGCAAGAGGCCATTCGGGAAGTTAGATGGGCGGTGGAGGTGTTTCCATATACAGTGAAAAGAAGGGTAGACCCTACTATCCCAGTCTATGAAGTGCGTAGAATAGGGACTGGGGAAATTTTGTGGAACCTCCACCGTAACATGTTGAGACGCTGTACTTTTGAGGAACCTGGGCAGTGGAGGAGGTGCTTACTCCCACCTGGCATACAGTGGAAATCCCCTTAGATGAGGGATGGTGGGTAGGCCCTGTTCCACCATCACCGGGGAGAGAGTCGGGCAATGAATGTGCCCGCTGTTCCCGATCCTACGTCTCTGCGTACAACGACCAGATCCAAAGCTGGTGTGCCCCCTAAGCACTATGCGCAAGACAAATTTGTATGGGGAGGGTTCCCAAGAACAGCAACCTCTAGGTGGGTAGCATTTAAGCTGATGAAGCTCCTCTGAGAACCACTCATCTGTCATGGCCCAGGTACTGATCCCCAAATAAAAGGTAAGATAATCCACTAGATTTATAGCTGCAGTACATAATGGACAGGCTACACAAAAAGACGTTAGCCCACTCTTTAATGCTTCAGCAATGTAGAAATGATTTTTTTCTGCAAACCGCAGATCAAATCTTAAAGTGTTCATATTTCTGTGAAACTGCGAATTTCAGGAAATTAAATTTTGACTTCAATCCTCTGCTCATGTATAGAAAATATTTTTCCATTTAATGGATTTTATTATAAGAATATCTTTTAGAGACACATGAACAGACTGTGACCAACATTAAAAGCTCACAGGTCATTTATCCAATCTGTAAATCTCCACTGCCATATGTAAACGTGAGATCCTCAATTCAGAATAAATGATCACAATCACCTTATTTAAGTAGAGGTAAACAGCTCAGACAAAGGCAATTCCAGCCATTAATCTTTGTGATTAGCATTATTATCATTAATTTATAATGCATGATTACGTTATCTTCATTTCTGCCTTAACCCTTTGTGTTCCAAGAGATAAAAAAAAAAACAAGAAAAAAAAACAGATAACTGACTGGATGTCTGAAACCTCAGTGTGGTCAAGATAAAGGGGCTGATATCTTGTTCTTTTGTCTTTTTTAGGAGTCATTTACATGACATTTAGTGATAAAACAAAGGGAAGGACTTGTTATTGCTTTAAGATTAGTAGCAGATCCCACAGTGACTCCACCATTATGATGTAATATATGCTGACCATAGACAGAGATTGTCACCTGGGAGCTATGATAAGAGCAGTGATAGCTAGTTCTCATAGATCATCACTGTTGGATGTTGAGGGTTTGACACCCGCCACTGCCAACCATTACCTTATTAGGCCTCAGTTCCACTTGCGTTTTGCACAGACAAGTGCAATCTGATAAAAAATCAGATTGCCCTCACACCAATGCAAAACTATAGGTCAATGTCCATCTGCGATTCATTTTTCATACCATATCGGCATGAGAAATGAATTGCAGCATGCTGCATTTGGCAGTAAGTCTCAGATCACTCGCATCCATACAAATCATCCAACCGCTATGCGATGTACACAGAGACAGGCCGCGGAGGAGAGGGAAAAAGTGCTCCCTCCCTCTTTTCTGCAGGTATGATCCGATCACAAGATCAGATCACAGTCGCATGACCCTCGCTCACACTTGCAGTAGAAGGTCATTAGATTATCGCTTCCGATGCTCTTGCATCAGAAGGTATGCACAAGTGGAACGGAGGCCTTAGTTCCAGCAGCTGCTGGATGTAAACAATAGAGCTGAGTGGCACAAGCAGAGTACCATGTGTAGCGCCCTGAGCAGAGAGCTGGAGATCAGCTCCTCTTCTCCTGATGATGTGCCCAGCAGCGGCCGCTACACATTGAATGCAGCCAAACTCAGAATATGTCTGTACAAATGACATCTTTCGGCTAGCACTGCATAACTTTGGTTGAATCGCCTCAAGAGAAGACAGGATAAATAATCTGCCCTTCAGTTTTGTTCGTAATGAAAATATTTTGTAAAACAAATATGTATTATAACAGTATATTATAGTACAGTCCGGATTGATGGAAATTTGCAAGAGTTAAGGTGTCCCTTATTTTAGAAGTTACCCTTAGAAGTGATATGTTTATGGCTGGCTGTATGTGGGCTGAGATCCAAACTGCCCAATTATGCCGGCGTCACGAGGTACGATATAACGGGCGATATGTCATCGGGGTCACGTCGTTAGTGACGCACATCCGGCATCATTAGACATATTGTACCGTGTGACACCACCGAACGACTGTGAACGAGCAAAAATACTCACCTTATCGTTGCTTGTTGACACGTCGTTCATTTGCAAAATGTCGGTCCGCCTTCTGTGCGCCGGTTGTTCATCATTCCCGAGGCAGCACACATAGCTCCGTGTGACACCGCGGGAACGACGAACACAGCTTACCTGCATCCCGCCAGCAATGCGGAAGGAAGGAGGTGGGCGGGATGTTACGTCCCGCTCATCTCCGCCCCTACGCTTCTATTGCCCGGTCGCTGTGTGACATCGCTGTGACGCTGAACGTCCCTCCCCCTTCAGGAAGAGGATGTTCGCCACCCACAGCGACGTCGCTCAGCAGGTAAGTGCGTGTGACGGGGGTAAACGACTTTGTGCGACACGGGCAACAAATTGCCCGAGATGCACAAACGACGAGGGCGGGTATGATCGCTCGTGCGATCGCACGATAGATCGTACCATGTGACGTCAGCATGAGTGATTTCCAGTGGGATTCAGGTCAAGTCTGGGTCCCAAGAGTCTTGAGCTCCAATAATAAGGGAAACCTTGGTGGCTTCCAAATGTTATGGTGGTACTTTTCAGAGATTCTAGTCTTAAGAAATTACCGTAGTTTATAAGATTTTTTTCTCAACATCTTTTCCAAAGCCATAACTCTATTTTATCTCTCTGGTGACAGCACGATGAGGGCTTGTTTTCTTGTGGGACAAGTTGTAGCTTTGAATGACATTATCCATTTTATTGAAACATTTCAAGTGGCATGAAATGGTGGAAAAACACCTAGAAAACACCCTCAAAGGTGTCCAAAAGGTGATAAACAACTCCTAAGACAACACAAACACATGGGAAAGTGACAAGGACAAATACTCATGCGAAAACTAAACAACTGGACGAGGAAAAAGAGGAGGAGACACAGATATATGAGTATATGCAACCGGCTACCAAAAAGTTAAAGTTCCCCGTTGGGACTGTCTGTGATTCCCGTTTAAAAAAGTTCAAAAAGACAATGGCTTAGAACTTGCGAGCCAGCCCATAAACTTTTGAGTTTTGTAAATACTCCCTGACCAACCTTCTCACCAAGCCGCAGTCTCTGGAGAGGCTGATTGGAGGACGGGCCTGCGGTAGAGTCGTCCGGGACCCTCTCACTAGCAAAACCGGTGACTACCTTTCGGTTCAGGGGTCCCCTGGACGTGGGGCTCTTGAAAGGACTGCTGGGTAAGAAACTTTTTTACCCGGCCCGTTTGGGCAACACCCGGACCTACCCTGGACTTGGGCAAGGGGTGCCAACCTGTGTTTTAGTGGTGTCATCAGGGATAGGTTGATTTGGGTGGGTGAAGTGAGAAGGACCCGGTCCGTCCCGTCCCAGTTGTTTTATATGTGCAACGTTTAAGAAACATGCCTCCCGTAAGGGAAGAAGACAAAACTGCTTAATGTAAAAATGTTATTATAATTGTAAAATATTTTATCCCCTTTTCCTAGTTCAATAAACGGTGGTGGTCGGACAGCCCGCGGATCGTCTGTGTTTAACCAAGTGGGAGTGTGACTTCCTTGCATAACACCTTCCCTCATTAGGAAACACACAGCCAACCAGAAAACCCTAGTCACCCCCCCTTAGGGAAAGATAGACACACCAGTGGGCATGACCAGGTGGTTGGAACACGCCCACCCAGGGGTCTAGACAGCACAGGGCGGGAAAACAGTCAGTCAAGTCCAGATTAGTCTGAAGTTCAATTTAGAGAGGAGTGTGGGCTGGAGCTAGGGGTAGCTCCAGCAGTGAAGCCCAAGTTGAACGGTATCAGGGTAGGAACCCTAGTGCCACTGGCTAGGAGGCAGACGGTGGTCTCCGTCAGCAGGAGACGGGAAGACGGCTCGGCAGAACCGAGGTGGACCGGGACAGGGTTGTAGCCCGCCGGTCTCGACACGGGGAACCGATCCGGAAACCGTAGCACAAAGGGGGTACTCGGACCCTGAAGCAAGGACCAGAACCTACTGGAGCTGGTTAATTAACCGATTTAGGCCAGGACTAGAGGTCCTGTCCCACCCAAAGTCCCTCATAGAACACAACAGCCCACCGATTAGGGATAAGAGGTCATTGCCAGGGCCCATAGATCCCACGGGCCAGCGTCTGCGGGCACGGCTCCTTAGGCCACATCCAGCAGGGAGCGGACTCCTACATTACAAACTGGGAAGTCATTTCTACTTAAAGCAGTGCAGGAAAAGGATAGAGACCAACAGCCGGGTGGGGGACCAGAACGCAAAAGGTCGCGGCACCGGCCACTATCACCTTGGTTTACCAGAGACTTGTGTGTTTTACTAACTGTGAGTACACCAGCACCCCCTGCTGTCACCATCCGCTGCACGCACCAACCGGGTCCCGGGGCCACCATCCCTGCCCACGGAGGGGTTAACAACTTGCTACACAACATCTCCCCCTGGTGCCCCGTAACAGCAGCGGTGGTGTCCCACCTCACCACACACCGTGGGTGGCGTCACGAACTTCATACGGCCCAGCCCGTACATATACTTGCCCCCATTTATTTGGCGTGTCCGCGAGACCCCCGGGTCCGGAGACCCTCGAGCCACCACCCCTGAAGGCCCGAACCCGAGCAGCACCGGCTGCTGGCACGGGAGCAGCACACTTCCCTAGCCAAATTGGGCATGCTCATGTACGAGGCAGTCTGGAGTCTTTCGGAGCAATATTGGACATTAGTGTCTGTGACTGAAGAGACACACAGCCCGATTACTGCGCTGCAATTTTATCATTGCCTACAACAGACTATAACTACTTGTCTCATAGTGAAAACAAAGGATAAAGACTGTAAAGTCCCCTGTTTATCCACACAAACATTTCTGACTATAAACATTAGATGATTTCTGAGCTCAAGAAGAGCATTGGTGACTCTACGCCTGAGCTACAAAGATACACACAATGTACTGAATGTCCTGCTTCATCATTAGCATCAATGTAGTCACCTCTCCTACATACCTTACTTCTCTAATATCCATTCTTCTCGTGTTTTTGCTGGCATGAGTAGCAAAAGCATATGACTCAGATCATCACGAAATAAGAAGAAGAAAACAGCTTTTCAAAAAAGTAAAAATAGAATCTCCTAGTACATCAATTACAACTGGATATTAAATGACATATGGATGAATTTGCCAGGGGATATATACAAGGTAAGATTAGCAGTCATAGTCACCCTGATCTGAAATGGTTTTAATAGCGAACAATTTCCTTCAACATGACACAGGCCGAAAATTGTAGACTTTAAAGACCTCCACACACATTAGATAAAAGCCAGCAGAACCGACTAATGTGTGTGGAGGCTGCAGACTTCCCCCAGGTAATAATTGGGTGGTTTAATTGGAAATACCCAATCTTTTGTCCTGCAGTTATACAACCTGATTAGTTCAGCAGACTATTTCTCAACGCTCTCCCCACAGAGAACACACATGCTCGATTAAGCATTATTGTGTATGGGACAGTCCGGAGAGATGGCGGTCTAGTTATGTAAGGTGCATAGATCCCATAATATAAGGTGCATAGTCCCCATACTGGAAGGTGGATGGGCCCCATAATGTAAGGTTCATGGGCCACATAATGTAAAGTGCAGGGGCCCCATAATGTAAGGGTGCATATGAAACGCCCGCGCCGGGGCTTGCAGGGCTCGTACGGTCACCGGGCCGGTGGTATTTGGGCTCAGGCTGTGAGTGGCCCAACCCGGCTTCCGTGACCCCCGGCGGGTTTCAATAAAAGGAAAGTTCCAAAGTCAGTCCGGTGTTCCAAGGGGGATGGAAGGAGGGTAACGGGGTTCCGGGAGAGCTTGCCATTGCTCACCCCCAGGAAACAGTACGGGACGGAGACGAGGGATGCTTGCAGCGCCACCCGTGGTTTGCGGCCAGGTGTTAAGCCGCTGCGCAGTCTCTCTCCGGGGCAGGTGTTACGGGCAGCCGGATGGAATCTCTCCCCACGGGTGGAGCGGGGGAGCCCCGGGAGGTTAATGAGACCCAGGGAAAGAGTCCTCAGGAACACCAGGGGCACAGGGCGGCGGCATTACTCACAGCAGTCACGGAGTGCGGTTCCAGTTCTTTATTAAAAATCCGTTCCACATCGCACCCGGGTGCTGGTTCTCGCCGCCTGTAACCTCTGGTCAGTCCCGGGCAGATAGGAGGAAGGGGGGTCCGGTGAGGTGTTCTGGGGGTCTCTCCCTTTCGTGTGCGTTAGTGCCGTCCCCGTGGCATGGAGCATCTTGGGAACTCGCCGCCTCTCTGTCTCTCTCATCCCGGTAGCGTACAACACCAACCGCCACCGGGTACAACATTCTCCAGGGATCACCAGCCCTCAGCTCCATTCCCTTCCTCTAGGTGTTATCAGCCCTGGTCTCGTGGCATCTCCTCAACAGGAGCTGTCCTGTGGACGTCTGCACTCTCCTGCAGCCTCTGATGTTCTGACTAAAACTTCTGTGTGCTCTGCACTAAACTCACTCCTATTCAGGCCCCCTCCCCTCGAGTTGTCATGGAAACCTGCCTGTGTGCAGCTACCTGCTCATTAAGGAGACAAGATGAGTCATAGGCTCAAAACTACATGCTGCAAAAGCTATTAACTCCTTCCTGCCAGTGTTATGTGAGTGTGTGTGTGGACTTCACTGCTCCTGCCCGGGAAAAAATGGGGTAACATTTAATACCCTGTAATGACCCAGATGCAGGGGCATTACACATAGGCCCCATAATATAAGGTGCATGGGCCCCATAATCTAAAGTGCATAAGCCCCATAATGTAAGGTGCATAGGTCCCATAATATAAGGTGCATGTACCCCATAATGTAAGGTGCATGGGCCACATAATGTAAAGTGCATGGGCCCCATAATATAAGGGTGCATGTGTCACATAATGTAAGGTGCATGGGCCCCATAATATAAGGGTGCATGTGCCAATAATATCAGGTGTGTGGGCCCCATAATGTAAGGTGCATAGGCCCTATAATATAAGGGTACATAGGCCCTATAATGTAAAATGCACAAGTCCCATAATGTAAGGTGCATGGGCCCCATAATGTAAGGTACACGAGCCCCATAATATAAGGTATATGGGCCCCATAATGTAAGGTGCATTGGTCTCATAATGTAAGGTTCATCGGCCCCTTAAGACAAAATCCCAGTACCCTGAAGGTGATTATAGATGCTTTGATGATATGTAACAATTTTCTAATATTTCTATAATCTATTACCATCTTACAATGTAAAAATTCACAGGCATCTACTTATAGTCAAAATCATTAGTGCAAATCTTCAAATTACTGTGTGTGACTGTCACAATGCTATGATCTTGTGATTAAAACATAACATGCTATTTTAATATCTCTCCAAGCCTTTCTACCATAGGACTACGATCTCAACCTGCAATTAAAGGTGAGAGGTTTTACTAAAATCCATTAAGGTGCATCATCAGAGAATTGCAGGCTGTTTGCAGTACGTTATGTAGTGTACAGTAATTTTCACACAAGCAATGTGTCGTCTTACACTGTCACACACAAATACTGATATTAAGAATTCTAATTAACCACATTCCACAACATGCAATATTCTGATTTAGACGCTGTGGCACTGGAGGACAATCCGGACTGTCTTCACCAGGGGTCTGAAGCCTCCTACTTGTGTACCGCCCCGCGCTCGGCTGCCGGCCAAGCCGCTCGGATCCGGACTTGTTTGGTGGGTGGCTCGAGCGCCTCCGGACCCGGGGGTCACGTCGCTGTGAAGGGAAGCTGGCGCTACGTGTAGGGATTTCGGTGGGGAGGTTCACGGCCGAGGCTGTGGTGTTTAGGGATGTAAGTTCGTGACGCCACCCACGTGTTGTGGTGAGTATGGACACCACTGCTGCCGTTAACTAGGCTCCTGAGGACGGTGTTGTGCAGCCTGGTGTTGACCCCTCTGTGGGCAGGGGGTGATGGTACCGGGGCCCGGTGGTTGCTAGGTGAGGGCGTGTTAGTGCGGTGCGGTGCGGTGAGCAGCCCGAGGGCACTGTTGTACTCACTATGACAGATACACCGGAGTCTCTGGTAAACCAAAAAGATGGTGGTCGGTGCCCGCAGCCGGCTGTGCCTGGTCCCCCACCCGGTTCGGTGGTTCCCGCCTTTCTCCTGCACCTCGTTTTGTAGATTTTGATGGCCTATGCTTCAGCGACGGTAGTCCGCTCCCCGGCTTTATGTGTGTCGGGGAACCAGTTTTCCCGCAGCCGCTGGCCCATGGGATCTCTCTGCCTGTGCTTTCTATCCCCCTTGGTGGGCTGTTGCCGTCTTTCGGGTCTTCGGACGGGAAAGGACCTAATGTCCAGACCTCAATCAGTAAATTTGATGTGGTCCAGTGGCTTCTGGACCTCGTTCTGGGTCTGAGTACCCCTCCTGGTGCTCCGGTTTCCAGTTGGTTCCCCGGTTCGGTACCGGCGGGCCACTACCCTGTCCTGATCCCTTACGGTTCCACCAGCCGTCTTCCCGGCTCCTGCAGGCGGCAACCACCGTCTGCCTCCTGGCCACAGGGTATCCGGGCTACGACCCAGATCCCTGACAGACATTTTCTCTTCACTCCTCTCCAACTACTCCACTCTCCTCTCCCTCCTAACGGGTCTGTTTTTCCCGCCTCAGGCTATCCACACTCCTCGGTGGGCGTGGCCAACCACCTGGCTTCGCCCCCTGGTGTGAACATCAAAACCTGAGAGGGGTGACTCAGGGTTTTTAGGTTGGCTGCTGTTACCTTGTTAGGGGACGGGTGTTTGTGCAAGGGCCTGTCTGTGACTACCTGGCTAGTCCAGGGCGTAACACCAATGCCTGTCCGGTAGCATGTATTGCGGTGCAAGTACTCGAGGGGTCTCTGCACAGAAATGTATTTCAGCAGGATGTGCCTTCTTGGACGCACATCCAGCTGAAGAAGGCACTGGGTTCAGCGGGCTACCTCAACCCTCGGGTCCGGTCACAGGATGATCGCATATGTTATGCTCCTGCATGAAAGTGGCAGTCACTACATATGATAGATGTAAAAGTAATTATACATAACGTTTGGCACTGTTTTAGTAGTGGCATAAAGGCAAAGAAAATATTTGAATCTTGTGCATGCTGCTCCCCTGAGTGCTCTGAAGGCAGTCCCTGAGTGCTGTTGGATTTGCTCCTGAATGATGGCAGTAGCAGGCTCATAGTTGGATGCTAAAGGTGTCACTCCCGTGAAGAAGGAATAGGTTGTGGTGTGGGTGCAGTGTGCAGTAGAAGTTAGACTTCATTTTTTGCATTCATGCTACTACTAAGTTAGCACTAAACATTCTGTTTCACCACCTTTAGAGGTCTCATAAGAAATACTTTCAACAATCACTATTTAAAGGGGTTGTATTAAGTTTTGAAGTTATCCTCTCTCCATGAATCCACTGAGACCCCACTCGTTCCCTAGAACCTGAGCTCTGAAGAGCTCTGTGTGAATGGTGGAGTGAGGATCAATCATGCACGCCACCACTTTATTTATTCTTAATGGGACTGTTGGAGTAGGAATAGTGGAACTCAGCATTCAGCTGGTCCCATAAAAATGAATGGAGTTTTAATTCAGCTTTTCAGGACCCTGGTTCTCAGAATTGTTGTGGTACCAACGATCAAAACCTAGCAATCAGAATGTTATCCCTATCTTAGGCCCCCTTTACATGTTCGTGTGTCTGGTACGTGTGAGGTCCGTTTTCACTCATACCGGAGACACGAACACATGTAGACCCATTAAAATCAATGAGTCTGCGCACACATGTGGGTTTTCACATGGACCATTTGACCATGTGGAGTATACGTGTGTCCGTGTGCTCCACACGTAGACATGTCCTGTTTTTCTCAGCACATGGACCACACGCAGTGTACACTGATGTGATCCGTGTGAAATCAGTGTGACATGTACCGGAGCAAGCCATGTGTCTGTGAAATAAAAGGCTTTTCTATACTCACCTGTCTCCAGGGCTGCAGTCTTCGGCACTGCTGTCACTTGCTTCTGACCCCCGCTCATTAAGCTCATTGCAAATGCACTGCACTGATAACTGGAAGCAGCAGCAGAGGGGAGTCAGCAGAGCAAGAGATTGCAGAGCGGAACAGATCAGCACCACGGACAGCAGCGCCAGGAACAGGTGAGCATAAAGTTCCTGTTCTCTGTGCATTATCATGGATAGCACACGGAGAACACTCATGTGCCAAAATCACGGCACACGGAGGGCCATATGCACCTTTTACATGTTCGTGCATAATGTGTATGTTTTTCACGGACGAGTGAAAGAGACCTTATGGATAGGGCAGGGGTGCACAAGGGCTACATCACCAGAACCACTATCAGTACATTAATACATCAAAAGAACCAAGGTGTGAGTATTTGAGGGGGATTTGGTGAGTTTCTGCTCCCAAAAAAAAGTCTTTGTAAAGGGGAATATTGGGATATGTGCACACAGTGCATTTTAATCACTTTTTTATGCATTTTTTTGTGCAGATTTGTCACAACACTGCATGCATATCCTTATGCCAGCAAAGTTAATGAGAATCCTGAAGTTTTGTGCATGTTGATTTTTTTCCCCAATTATTATTATTATTTATAATATATTTATATGATATATATATTATATATATATATTGATTCCATGGTGCTATATATAAGAAGGGGTTACATACAAAATACAGATATAAATTATTGTGGACCGGTTCTGACAGAGGGAAGAGGACCCTGGTCTTGTGCGCTTACATCCTATAGGATAACGGGGAGGAGACAGTAGCTGGGGCGCAGAAATAAATCCGCATCACGTCAATTCTTTCAGTGTTTTTGCAGCATTTCTCATTCCAGAATTCATAGAAAACATGTGGAAAAAAACATGTGCAAAAAACGCACAAAAAATGCACGTTTTTTCTTCAAAGAGATGCAGATTTGGTGAAGAAATTTCTGCAACCAAATACTCAACGTGCACACAGAAATTGTCTATTTATTCATAACTCTGTAGGAGAAGTAATCGGACTAGCACAAAGACAAATTCTGAGAAAAGATGCTCCAATTTATTGTATTTTGGGAAATATAAGTATTTCTTAAAATAAACAAGTCCGAAGGAACAACTCTCAGCTTTCCTTGATTGTTCAAAAATTGTTCTTTAACAACTTTGTTGATGCAGTAAATAAAGAAAATGGATGTACGGACAACAGATGAACAACATTCTTGAGGGTTGTATGTTGCGGTTGATAATGACAATGCACTTGCTTCGGGCAATTACTAGAATCTCAGATACGTTGTTATGTCGCGTTGAAGTATTTGTATGAAAGAAGAAATAGCCATGGAATACAAATGAAATACGTGAAAACACTAGTACACAGAAAGCTACATATCAATGAGCTACAGGAAATTACTTTTCAAGGAAAATATTCTTGCCATACCAACATTACTATTTACTAATTAAAAAACTATTTTTGAAATATATGAAAAAACGTATTCTTGTAAGAAATTTTTAAAGTTGTTGCTGAATATTAAGACATTTCTTAAAATGCCTCAAACCTGTAAGAAATGAATAACATACACAAAGGACATGACGTACCTTAAGTTTTCGATAAGTCCAATGCCACTACTCACGTCTGGTCTTTGTTGCATATGATTTTATGTCAGTAATAAACCCAATGTCAGTAATGGTCCCGTTACACGCAACGACATCGCTAACGAGATATCACTCGGGTCACGGAATTCATGACACACATCCGGCGTCATTAGCGACGTTGTTGCGTGTGATACGTATGAGCGACCGCTAACGATCCGAAATAAGGGAGAAATCATTGATTGTTGACATGTCGTTCCTTTTCAAAAAATCATTGACCTTTTAGGATGCAGGTTGTTCGTCGTTCCTGAGGCAGCACACATCGCTATGTGTGACACCCCAGGAACGACGAACAACAGCGTTTCTGTGTCCTCCGGCAACGAGGTGGGAGTGACGCTAATGCGGCTGCTCCCCCCCCCTCCGCTTCTATTGGTGGCCCGCTGTGTGACATTGCTGTGACGCCGCACAAACCTCCCCTTTAAAAAAGAGTTTGTTCGGCGGCCACAGCGACGTCGTTAGTAAGGTATGTACGTGTGACGCGTACTAGCAATATTGTTCACCACGGGCAGCGATTTACCCAAGACGCACACACGACGGGGGCGGGTGCGATTGCTAGCGACATCGCTAGCGATGTCGGTGCGTGTAAAGCGGCCTTTAACCTAGTGTATTGTCAAACAGAGCTCAGAGGCAACATGAGACAAGAAGAAAATGTCAAAGGGAACCTCTCAGAAATGTTAACACCCCTACCCCCTTCTCCCCAATTATTTCAATGACTGTGTAGCCCTTTAAAAATTAAGTCAGTCATCCTTTTATGACCCCAAAGTGCAGTGACAGCAGTGAGAAATCATGTTTTATATATGTGTCTGAAATAGCATTGGGCGTGATGATGCACTTACAGCTTCTCAGCTTCACACTATCTATCAAACACCCCCATTAATAACCCAGTAAGTATAAAGATAATAAAACACACACACACAAAATATTTTATTTAATAAACGCTCCTCTACTCTTGCCCTGGTTCACCAGTTTATTAAAAAGAAAAAAGACATACAACTCTAAAAAAGTCCACCAAATAATTATAATAATATTTATTCATTTATATGGCGCTATTAATTCCACAGCACTTTGCATACATTGGCAACACTGTCCCCATTGGAGCTCACAATCTAGACTCCCAATCTGTATATCTTTGGAGTGTGGGAGGAAACCGGAGTACGCGGAGGAAACCCACGCAAACACGGGGAGAACATACAAACTTCCTGCAGCTATTGTCCTTGGTGGGATTTGAACCCAGAACCCCAGCTCTGCAGGACTGCAGTGCTAACCACTGAGCCGCTGAATCCGACGTGGTCCACAACTGGGAGCCTGAAAGACATAAAAAAAGATGTAAAAGAAATAAAAACAAGAGACAGCCCCTCGTTCGCAATTTATTATTCAAAATATTTTTATTAGCTTAAACAAGGTTAAAAACACCCTTTAGTGCCACATGATAAACACTAAAGGGACCACATATGACAGGCTATCACCGAATGTTTATTGGTTGTCTAACAGCTGTGAAACATGTGAGGCAGGGACTTGAGCACCCCAATGCTCGATCGAGTATTGAGCATTGCCGAGCATGCTCGTTTATCACTAAACCATGTCGCTATACTACAAAATCGTGCTAAAAGGTTCTCTTTAAATGTATTATATTTCTGTATAGAATACAGAAGACATTTGTGCTTTGTGCTTGTCATATGTTCTTTTCATCATGCCTACTCCACTTGGCAACATGGTAATTGCATTAGAAGGACGTCTTCAACTACTGACGTAACCTCCTCATTGTTCTTCTACATTTTGAAGCATTCTGATGTTTTTAACATCTTGATGATCCACACCCAAAGCACAAATTTATTAAATTAAACAAAAAAATGCTTGTATGCTTTTGTGTAATATCCAGGAAATGAAATTACTGGGACATTCAGACACTCAAAAAAGCGCCGCCTAAAAAAGTAACTTAATCTTACGGTAATGTAAACTTACAATCTTAATGAATTTGGCAAGATTATTGATGTCCATGAAATTAAACAAATGTGATAAAGGAAAAAAAGAAGCAGAAGTTTGGAGATTATACAGTATCTGCCTTATAAACATGTTTACCAAACATTACTAGTCTGGAGAAGTCACTGATTCATTGGGTTTAATGACTTAATCTTCTTGGTTCAAAGTGTTCCAACTATTGTTATTACATAGCGGTGTCTTGCAGGCTCTTCCCAGACAGAAGAGATTCCAACTACTGATTAATTCCATGGCATTTTATACAATACAGTCTTGACCACTTTATCCACCCAGTCTGAAAAGACTCACAGAAGACTCTATTGTGTAACTTATGTTAGCAATTTCATACAATAAATGATTGAAAAACGCAGGTTATCGCCCCATAATTTCTAACTTGTTTTCAGGGGCCTACGGATATGTACAGTATACAGTATAAATGAGTACACCCCCCATGAAAAGTAAGATTGTAATCAACAGCTCATCAAACATAAGAACATTTTCCAAAATTTGGATAAAACGGCTTCATAAAACATTTTTTTAAAACCTAACATGATGGTAAGGTAACCTTAAGGCCGCTTTACATGCTGCGATCTCGCTGGCGAGATTGCTAGCGTGCGTACTCGCCCCCATCGTTTGTGCGTCACGGGCAAATCGCTACCTGTGGCGCACAAAATCGCGCTGACCCGTCACACTACTTACCTGCCTAGCGACGTCGCTGTGACCGGCGAACCGCCTCCTTTATAAGGGGGCGGTTCATTCAGCGTCACAGCAACGTCATTAAACGGCCACCCAATCAAAGCGGAGGGGCGGAGATGAGCGGGACGAACATCTCGCCCACCTCCTTCCTTCCACATTGCCGGCGGCCGCAGGTAAGGTGAGTTTCCTCGTTCCTGCGGTGTCACGCGATGTGTGCTGCCGCAGGAACGACGAACAACATCGTACCTGCAGCAGCAACGATAATTGGGAATAGGGGGGCATGTCATCGATTAGCGATTTTGCACGTTTTTTCAACGATTCAAAATCGCTCATGGGTGTCACACGCAACGACATCGCTAACGCGGCCGGATGTGCATCACAAATTCCGTGACCCCAACGACATCGCTTTAGCGATGCCATAGCGTGTGAAGCAGCCTTTATTTAGAAAATCTTCAGTTTTACTGAAATTAGTTGATGCAAAAATGAATAGACCCCACATCAAAAACTAAGACATCTAGTAATTTGTATAATTATTATTATTATTATTTATAGAGCACCATTAATTCCATGGTGCTGTACATGAGAAGGGGTTACATACAAAATACATAGTTACAGTAGACAGACTAGTACAGAGGGAAGAGGGCCCTACCCTTGCGGGCTTACATTCTATAAGATTATGGGGAGGAGACAGTAGGTGGGGTGTAGATTGGGCGGCAGCTCCGCATAGTGGTAGGGCGGCATCTCCGCACAGTGGTCGGGCGGCAGCTCCGTACAGTGGTCGGGCGCAGCTCCGCACGGTGGTCGGGCGGCAGCTCCGTACGGTGGTCGGGCGGCAGCTCCGCACGGTGGTCGGGCGGCAGTGAGTTCATTGTAGATTGTAGGCATTTCTGAACAGGTGGGTTTTCAGGTTCCGTTTGAAGTTTGCAAGGGTAGGGGATAGTCTGACGTGTTGAGGCAGCGAGTTCCAGGAGACTGGGGATGCTCGGGAAAAGTCTTGGAGTCGGTTGCGTGAGGAGCGAATGAGAGAGGAGGAGAGAAGGAGATCTTGGGAGGACCGGAGGTGACGTGTTGGAGTGTAGTGGGAGATTAGTTCGGAGATATACGGAGGAGAGAGATTATGCACAGCTTTGTAGGTCAGTGTTAGTAGTTTGAATTGGATACGGTGGAAGATTGGGAGCCAGTGGAGGGACATGCAGAGAGGAGAAGCGGGGTGATATTGAGGAGAGAGGTGGATCAGTCGGGCAGCAGAGTTAAGGATGGACTGGAGAGGGGCGAACGTGTTGGCAGGGAGGCCACAGAGGAGGATGTTACAGTAGTCGAGGCGGGAGATGTATAATCTCAATAATTGTTAAGGATAGCACCAAGTCTTCGAGGCATGGTATTAAGAAGTTGCCAAAATATTGCAACATCTATCATTCTATCATTCTTCAAGAACGATTTCTTTTAGAGCAGAGGTCCCAACACATGGCCCGCTGGTCGCATGCGGCCCATCAGGCTGCTTTGTGCGGCCCGCAGGCCTGTGGACCCGGTAACGATTGCGGCCGGTGCAGGGGCCACATCCATCAGAGCTTTATTTCAGATTAACATTTTGCCGGCGCTGCAGAGTCAAGGTCTCTCTGCACAACTCAATTCTGCTGCCGGCCAATCAGAGGCAAACAACTGACGCATATGACTTCAGTTTCTTGCCTCTGATTGTCCAGCAGCTGCTATAGAGAACTTGACACTGCACAGTGTCAGCGGCAAAAATAAGCGCTGACAATGGCTGCAATCGTTAGCAGGTCCACGTGCCTGCAGGCCACATGAAGCGAAGAGGAAAGAGGATGCCAAGGGAACGGAGGACAAGTGAGAAGAAAGTTTTGTTGTGTGTGTAAGTTTGTGTTTCCCACTGAGGCAGCACAGGTCAGGGTGTGTGTATGTGTGTGTGTGTATGTGTGTATGTGTGTGTGTGTGTGTAGAATGGCACAACAGTGGACCGGGATGGGACATTGCTATAAGAAGAGGTCCAGTAAAGGGGACATTACTACAAGAAGAGGACCTGCATGTACACATTACTACATGATGGGACAGGGATGGACACATTACCACAGGATGGGGCACATTACTACAGGATGGGGACAAGGATGGGCATATTAATTCAGGATGGGGACAAGGTTGGGGGCATTACTACAGGATGGGGACCAGTATGGGCACATTACTACAGGATGGGGACAATGATGGGCATATTACTTCAAGATGGGGACAAAGATGGGGACAAGGATGCGGACAAGGATGGGCACATTACTACAGGATGGGGACAAGGATTGGCATATTATTTCAGGATGGGGACAAGGATGGGAACATTACTACAGGATGGGGACCAGGATGGGCACATTACTACAGAATGAGGACCAGGATGGGCTCATTACTACAGGATGAGGTCCAGGATAGGACACATTATAACAGGATGATGACCAGGATGGGGACATTACTACAGGATGGGCACCTTACTACAAGATGGGGACAAGCATGGACACATTACTACAAGAAGGGGACAAGGATGGGCACATTACTATATGATGAGGACCAGGATGGGGCACATTACTACAGGATGAGGACCAGGATGGGACATTACTACAAGATGATAAGCATGGGGCATATTGCTACAAGAAGGGTGACACGATGTGCACATTACTACAGGATAGGGACATGTATGGGCACATTACTACAGGATGAGGATAAGGATGGGGCACATTACTACAGGATGATGACCAGGATGAAGACATTACTACAGGATGAGGAAAAGGATGGGCACATTACTACAGGATGGAAATAAGGATGAGACAATTACTTCAGGATGGAAATAAGGATGAGAACAGTACTACAAGGGGACAAGGATGGGCACATCACTACAGAATTGGGAGCAGGATGGGGGACATTACTACAAGAAGGGGAACATGATTGGGGACATTACTAAAAGATGAGCACCAGGATGGGAACATTATATATATATATATATATATATATATATATATATATATATATATATATATATACAGTTAGGTCCAGAAATATTTGGACAGTGACACAATTTTCGCGAGTTGGGCTCTGCATGCCACCACATTGGATTTGAAATGAAACCTCTACAACAGAATTCAAGTGCAGATTGTAACGTTTAATTTGAAGGTTTGAACAAAAATATCTGATAGAAATTGTAGGAATTGTACACATTTCTTTACAAACACTCCACATTTTAGGAGGTCAAAAGTAATTGGACAAATAAACCAAACCCAAACAACATATTTTTATTTTCAATATTTTGTTGCGAATCCTTTGGAGGCAATCACTGCCTTAAGTCTGGAACCCATGGACATCACCAAACGCTGGGTTTCCTCCTTCTTAATGCTTTGCCAGGCTTTTACAGCCGCAGCCTTCAGGTCTTGCTTGTTTGTGGGTCTTTCCGTCTTAAGTCTGGATTTGAGCAAGTGAAATGCATGCTCAATTGGGTTAAGATCTGGTGATTGACTTGGCCATTGCAGAATGTTCCACTTTTTTGCACTCATGAACTCCTGGGTAGCTTTGGCTGTATGCTTGGGGTCATTGTCCATCTGTACTATGAAGCGCCGTCCGATCAACTATGCGGCATTTGGCTGAATCTGGACTGAAAGTATATCCCGGTACACTTCAGAATTCATCCGGCACAGAGGATGTGGTGTGACTTAGATTATGTGCCGTTCCCTTTCTTCTCCAAACTTTTTTCTTCCCATCATTCTGGTACAGGTTGATCTTTGTCTCATCTGTCAATAGAATACTTTTCCAGAACTGAGCTGGCTTCATGAGGTGTTTTTCAGCTAATTTAACTCTGGCCTGTCTATATTTGGAATTGATGAATGGTTTGCATCTAGATGTGAACCCTTTGTATTTACTTTCATGGAGTCTTCTCTTTACTGTTGACTTAGAGACAGATACACCTACTTCACTGAGAGTGTTCTGGACTTCAGTTGATGTTGTGAACGGGTTCTTCTTCACCAAAGAAAGTATGCGGCGATCATCCACCACTGTTGTCATCCGTGGACGCCCAGGCCTTTTTGAGTTCCCAAGCTCACCAGTCAATTCCTTTTTTCTCAGAATGTACCCGACTGTTGATTTTGCTACTCCAAGCATGTCTGCTATCTCTCTGATGGATTTTTTCTTTTTTTTCAGCCTCAGGATGTTCTGCTTCACCTCAATTCCTTAGACCGCATGTTGTCTGGTCACAGCAACAGCTTCCAAATGCAAAACCACACACCTGTAATCAACCCCAGACCTTTTAACTACTTAATTGATTACAGGTTAACGAGGGAGACGCCTTCAGAGTTAATTGCAGCCCTTAGAGTCCCTTGTCCAATTACTTTTGGTCCCTTGAAAAAGAGGAGGCTATGCATTACAGAGCTATGATTCCTAAACCCTTTCTCCGATTTGGATGTGAAAACTCTCATATTGCAGCTGGGAGTGTGCACTTTCAGCCCATCTATATATATAATTGCCTTATTCTGTCTGTCTGTCTGTCATGCTCCAAAATTGTGTCACCGTGACATGTCCTTACGGTGACACAAAGCTGATTGGCCGCTGGGTTCGCCATGGCCCCGCCCCCCCACACGGATTGGCCTCTCGCCCCGGCTGCGCCCCCACACGGATTGGCCAGCCGCTCTCCCAGGCTCTGCCCCCCCCCACAGATTGGCCTCTCGCCCCGGCACCCTGCAGGCATTGGCAACTCGCCCACGCCACGCCCCGCCCCCCTCACGCAATAGACGTTAGCTCTCGCCTCCCCCCCGCATTGCCCGAACTGACACGGTCACGGAGCCACGAATCCCAGGTGAGTACTGTACTCCCCCCCCTTTCCCCCTTCACCAACGGGAGCCCACATCAGCGTACGCCGCCGCCGTATGCTGGTGTTGGCTCCCGTGCGAGCGGGGGACGTGTTGCGCTGGTAACCATGCTTGCATAGTTACCAGTAAATCAAGGTCCTGCAGCGGCGGGACTTCCACACGCACAAACATAACAGCACACACACACGCATACACACACACATCAGATCGCACTCACTCTCAAAAACACCTCACACACACCTCACACACACCTCACACACACATCGCATCCACATACTCACAGCATCCGGCGATATCGCTTGCTTCTCGGCCTCGATACTGTGCTGTTGTGATCTTCCAGGACCTGACGGAGGATCACATGGCCAGAGGCATGTGGTATGTCCGGATGTTGTGAGTATCAGCGCGTATGTGCGATATCGTCAGTGTCTGTGTGTGTGAGTGGATGCGATCGGGTGTGTGTGAGTGGATGCGATCGGGTGTGTGTGAGTGGATGCGATCGGGTGTGTGTGAGTGGATGCGATCGGGTGTGTGTGAGTGGATGCGATCGGGTGTGTGAGTGTCGGCAGAGGAGCACGGCGTGCTGGAGGAGGCTGGGAGCAGAGAGGCTGATCATGGGGAAGGCTGGGAGGAGAGAGGCTGATGATGGGGGAGGCTGGGAGGGGGAGGCTGATGGTGGGGGAGGCTGGGACGAGGGAGGCTGATGCTGGTGGAGGCTGATGCTTGGGGAGGCTGATGCTGGGGGAGGCTGGAAGGAGAGAGGCTAATGCTGGTGGAGGCTGATGCTTGGGGAGGCTGATGCTGGGGGAGACTGGGAGGGGAAGGCTGATGCTGAGGGAGGCTGGGAGGAAGGAGGCTGGGAGGAGAGAGGCTGATCCTGGGGAAGGCTGGGAACGGGAGGCTGATGCTGATGGAGGCTGGAAGGAGTGAGGCTGATGCTGGTGGAGGCTGGAAGGAAAGAGGCTGATGCTGGTGGAGGCTGATGCTTGGGGAGGCTGATGCTGGGGGAGACTGGGAGCGGAAGGCTGATGCTGAGGGAGGCTGGGAGGGGGAGGCTGGGAGGAAGGAGGCTGGGAGGAAGGAGGCTGGGAGGAGAGAGGCTGAACCTGGGGAAGGCTGGGAAGGGGAGGCTGATGCTGGGGGAGGCTGGAAGGAGAGAGGCTGATGCTGGTGGAGGCTGATGCTTGGGGAGGCTGATGCTGGGGGAGACTGGGAGCGGAAGGCTGATGCTGAGGGAGGCTGGGAGGAAGGAGGCTGGGAGGAGAGAGGCTGATCCTCGGGAAGGCTGGGAAGGGGAGGCTGATGCTGAAGGAAGCTGGAAGGAGAGAGGCTGATGCTGGGGGAGGCTGGAAGGAGAGAGGCTGAGGCTGGGAGGAGAGAGGCTGATGCTGGGGAAGGCTGATGCTGAGGGAGGCTGGGAGGGGAAAGCTGATGCTGGGGAAGGCTGGGAGGACGGAGGCTGGGAGGAGAGAGGCTGATCCTGGGGAAGGCTGGGAGAGGGAGGCTGATGCTGGAGGAGGCTGGAAGGAAAGAGGCTGATGCTGGCGGAGGCTGATGCTGGGGGAGGCTGGAAGGAGAGAGTCTGATGCTGGTGGAGGCTGATGCTTGGGGAGGCTGGGAGAGGGAGGCTGATGCTGAGGGAGGCTGGGAGGAGGGAGGCTGGGAGAGGTAGGCTGAGAGAAGAGAAGCTGATGCTGGGGGAGGCTGGGAGAGGGAGGCTGATGCTGGGGGAGGGTGGGAGGAGGGAGGCTGGGAGGAGAGAGGCTGATGCTGGGGAAGGCTGGGAGGAGAGAGGCTGATGCTGGGGACAGAGAGGAGAGGCTGATGCTGGGAGGAGAGAGGCTCATGCTAGGATGAGAGAGGCTGATGCTGGGAGGAGAGAGGCTGATGCTGGGAGGAGAGAGGCTGATGCTGGGGGCAGAGAAGCTGATGCTGGGGGCAGAGAGGCTGATGCTGGTGCAGCATGGGGGATGGAGCACGATGGGGAGTGCGCAGCATCGGGGATGGAGCATGATGGGGGGGTGCGCAGCATCGGGGATGGAGCACGATGGGGAGTTCACAGCATGGGGGATGGAGCACGTTTGGGAGTGCGCAGCATGGCGGGTGGAGCACGTTTGGGAGTGCGCAGCATGGGAGATGGAGCACGATAGGGGGTGCGCAGCATAGGGGATGGAGCACGATGGGGAGTGCGCTGCATGGGGGATGGAGCACGATGGGGAGTGCGGAGTATGGCGGATGGAGCACGTTTGGGAGTGCGCAGCATGGCGGATGGAGCACGTTTGGGAGTGCGCAGCATGGCGGATGGAGCACGTTTGGGAGTGCGCAGCATGGGAGATGGAGCACGATGGGGGGTGCGCAGCATAGGGGATGGAGCACGATGGGGAGTGCGCTGCATGGGGGATGGAGCACGATGGGGAGTGCGCTGCATGGGGGATGGAGCACGTTTGGGAGTGCGCACCTCCCCCCAAAACACACAGACACACACACACACGCGCGAGCGCGCACTGCACAACACACCACACACCACACATCACACACACACACACACACTGGGAACCACAAACAACTGCCCTACACAGACACCCACACACACAGACAACGCTGCGCACACACAGCACCCAACACACAAACACCGCGGCACACACAAATATACGCACATACCGCACAACACACACATTGCACAAAACATACCTCCCCCCAAAACACACCACACACACACACACAAACCGCGCAACACACACACAACGCTACAGACACACAGCGCTCCACAAACAACGCAACACACGCAACACACATACAACACCGCTCTCACCCCCCGTCACACCCAGACAACACCCAGAACATGTACAGCCCCTACACAAACACTTGGTAACTACACACAACAACATATATATATATATATATATATATATAAAACAAAAATCATACATGAACTACACAATACGTAAATTCTAGAATACCCGATGCGTAGAATCGGGCCACCTTCTAGTATTATATATATAATTGTATTTCTGAACATGTTTTTGTAAACAGCTAAAATAACAAAACTTGTGTCACTGTCCAAATATTTCTGGACCTAACTGTAGATATATATACACACACACACACACACACACACATACACACACACACTAAGAAACTGTACATTTGGTATAATAAACAAACAAAAAATGTTCAAAAACAGTGTTCCAAAGGTGTATAGAAGAACAATAGGGTACCAATACAAATGTAATTTTGTCCTGAAAAGAATGCGGTCCCCCAAATTATTTTTTTTTATTTTCTATGTGCGGCCCTTATACCCAGCCAAGTTTGAGACCCCTGTTCTAGAGCTTGGATGCTGGATGGAGAGTCTTGCTCAACGTATCTCTTCAGAACTTCTGTTGGGTTCAGATTAGGAGACATACTTTGCCACTGAATCACTTTCACCTTGCTCTTCTTCAGAAATGTAACAGATATGTGTTTTATACCATTGTAATGTTGGAAAAGTGCTACCAAGTGCACAGAGAGATGGGAGCATCTTCTCTTTCAAGACACAACAGTCCATCTGTGAATTCCTGATACCATCAATTAAATGTATAGTGCCTTGAAAAAGTATTCATACCAAGTGACCGTTTCCACATTTTTACACATTCCACCCACATACGGTACTGATGAGCAAAGGGTAAAAATGTTTTGACCTTTTGACTTTCAGGCTCCATATCTCCCCATCCATTCACCTTTAAATCTGAGACTGCCTTCATTTTATAGACAATAATCTTGGCTTGGCTTTCTCATACAGAAATTTTCTTTTGCGACTATTTAGTATATGATCAGTTATACAGATTCTTGTCATGTTACTGCATTGTTACTGTTTTGCTTCTAAAAATCTAAATTTTAATTTTTATTGTTTTGTTACTATATTTTAAATCCACCTTTGGCTTTCAACACTGCCTGTATCTTTATGTGCATGTTCTTGTTCAGATTCAAGCATGTCTCGACCCAAATCTGATCCCAGGCCTCTTCTATACGTTCCCAATGTTGGTACATACTAGTTGACTCTCATGGGTATGTATACAACTTTTTCTTCAACTTTACCAACAAGTGTTCAATTGAGTTGAGGTCTGAGGACTGTGGGGGCCAATCCAGCACCTCTACTTCACTGTCACTGAACCATTTCATTGCCAATCTTGACATATGCTTCTGGTCGTTGTCCTGCTGGAACACTATGTCATACTTTTCATACCCATAATAATCGAGTGTACGAAGTAATTTGTCTTGTAGGATACTCACATATAGCTCAGCACTGACACCACTATAATTCTTGGCCAGGTACCCAGCACCTTTGGCTGTGAAGCAACCCCATATCATCAGGCTTTCTCCACCGATCTTTACAGTTCCTTCTATTTTCCGATCTGTTAGCCCTTTTTTCCCTTGTTTTTTCTAGACCCATTTGCACTCATCAGACCCTAGTCTACGACTTTCCTCTCATCAATCCAAATCACCAATTTCTAATCTTCTACTCTCCATTTTTCATACTTTTTTGCAAACCCGAGCTGACGCTTCTTATGGCGATATTGAAGTTGGGGCTTCTTCACCATTTTTCAGAACATCATTCCAGACGTGTATAACGTGCTTTGCACTGTGCTTGCATGGACGTCTGTGATCTCACTAATACGAAGCAGACGAGCCGCCTCCACTGCCATGTTTGTTGCACCAGAACGCTTGCGACTCCGCAACAAACAATTGACATGCTACGGCTCGGAAAGTCGCACCACAGGTCAGTGTGATTTCTAGAAATTCCATTACTGTGCTTGTACTATATATCAAAGCTTTTTGGATGCAGCTGGAGCATGCTGCGTCCAAAATCCTGTGAACACTGATCGTGGGCACGTACCCTAACAGTATAAACAGACAGATAACAGACATCAAGCAGAGTTGCAAAACATCATGGGCAAATGTAGCACCCAGGGATATGAGGTACTCGGTCCCGGGCAATGTCTCTCTTGGGGGATGTAACGGTGGTGGTCACTGCCTGGTTTCGTGCCCTGGGCCCTTTTTGTAATGGGGATATATTTACAAGGGGTTAGGTTCGTGTTCATATGTGACACCACTTGTGGTATTGCGGCTAGAGGTATGGAGCCGCCGCTGCAGAATGTCACTAACAAGGCTGGTGTTATTTTCAGCTTGGATGGTAGGCCCTCCGCAAGCAGGCCCGGGCCCCAGTGGATAATTGTTGTGACGGGTGCTAGAAGTAGGGACTCCACATCAAAGTTCAGTGCAACTGGTTTGACTCACGGCTGGCTAGTAATAACTGGTTGCCCAAGGCCGGCTGGTTTCCCCTCCAGGTCCCCTTCGTTCCAGTGCCAGTTTGGTTCTCTCGTACCTTGTTCCCCTGCACCTGTCTCTGGTAAATGGGTCCTTGTGGCGTAGAGCAACTGGGGGGCCCTGTCTGGTGGCTTGTCCACTTCTGTCCACCTGAAGGTAGCATGAACCCTATAGAGATGGAGTCTCTGGTCCTTTCCCCGGCTCTCCCTCTGCTACTGAGTATTTGGATTCTTTGGGTCAGCAAGGTCCTTGATGTTCCCCTTTGCTGTGCAGGAGTTAACAGGTCGGCTTCGAGCTCTTTCCTGTCCTAGGGTCCTGTACCCCGTCGGTACGTAGTTCCGGGAGTACGCCACCGTACTCCACCATCAACCACTTTTCCTGGGTACCAGGTCACCGTTAACCCGAGTCAGGATGTCTCCTCGCATCCACCTTCACTCCTTCTGCTGTCAACTCTCTCAGCATTTTTATTTTCTCAGCAGGAGTTTATCACTAGATGACTAGTAAACCTGCTGCTCTGTATGCCTAAATTCATGTTCTCTGTATAATTCTGACCCCACCACTGGTTAGCCGCTTTCTGCATATGCACAGCATATTGTAGATAGAAAGTTGCCAATCAGTGAAATCTGGGGTTATGCAGAGTTCAGCATTCAGAGAACTGCTAGATATGTAGCAGATAAAAAAAAACTGCATAAAATCTGCAGCAAGCAGCCGAGTAAGTGACACATCTCTGGAATCAGGGTCTCTTGTTCCTACATCATACTGCTCTCAGATGGGTTAGCAAAAACCTGGTGACAGATTCCGTTTAAAGGGGTTTAAGACTCCTACAATTATATAGTAATAAAATAATTAGATTGTCTAAATTGACACAACAATGAACAATAAAGGCTAGTAAATAGGAAGATTAAAAGTTAACATTTGAGCATCTAAAAGAAATATGGCAACAAAAGCCTAAACAATGAAACTCATAAAAACAATGAAACACGTATCAACTAGCTGCATGAAAATGTTTCATTGTTCCTAGCACAGAGCGGCACAGATCACACCTCAAATACAAGTGGATTGATGTTACGTTCAACTCTTCCATCCAGAGTGCGTTTTTTTAAATTAATATTTGGCTGCTCTGAATGTTTTAGAAGATATCAATTTTCTCTTTCTAAAGTTATAATTTTTATTTGATCAGGCTGATGAATGCCTTTAGTGTATGCACGGGAGGAGCAGCTGATGTCTGGAGCTCTTGTGAAATGTCTGGTTCACTGGCATTGACAAATTGGAGATTACATTAAATAAAAAATGCTTAAGAGAATTGTGATTCACACCTGTGCTCACTACCCTCAAAACTGAGAATACTGGCAACATGCAATAGCTAACTGCACTCATTGAGAAAACAGTCAAATATATCTGCCAGCTCTTGAGTAGAGATGAGCAAACCTTTCAAGGTTCGGTTCGGATCGGGTTCGCAGATTTTGCCACTGATCGCTGAAATGTTTGAGGAACATATCCAAACACCATTGAATGCAATGTCAGGCAGAACTTATGTGTTAGTAAGGGCTAAGGGGACTGGTGTTAGTAAGGGCCAGGGGGCTACAAAAGAAAGAAAACAATGAGTAAAGCAGGAGTCATACTTACCAAGCTTCCCCATGGCTGTAACACTACTTCCGGGTCCAATCATTAAAGCTCATACATATTCACTGTTTCCCCCACACACTAGCAGTCTTGTTGTCTCTGATTAGTTGCAGTCAGACTGCGCCCCCACCCTGTGTGACAACGTTTGTGCTTGGTTGGAATCACACACGCTGTCTGCGTCCCTATAGTGGTGCAAAATGAAATACATTTTTTAGAAAATGACGTTGGAGCCCTCCATTTTGTTAAACCCAGCTATCATAAAGCAGACAGTTATAGGCTGCAGCCCCAAGCCATGTGCTTATCTTGGCTGTGAATCAAAATACTCTGCCATGTGCTTATCTTGGCTGTGAATGAAAATAATCCATGCAGTTTTTTTTATTATTTAAATAAACTATTTAAAAATCGTACGGTCCCCCCAAATTTTGATACCCAGCCAAGATAAAGCAGACAGCTGGGGGCTGGTATTCTCAGGTTTGGGAGGTACATGGCTATTGGGACCCCCAAGCCTAAAAATAACAGCAAGCAGCCACCCAGTATTGATGCATACATTAGATGCGACAATTCCAGGCTTTACCCAACTCATCCTGATTGCCCTGGTGCTGTGGCAATCAGGGTAATATAAGGGATTAATGATAGCTGTGATTTGTCAGCTGCCATCAAGCCCTAGATTAGTAATAAAGAGCAGTCTATGAGACCCCCCCCATTACTAATCCTGTAAGTGAAAAGAAATAAAATACAAACAACTAAAAAAATCCATTATTACATAAAATATACACATCCACTTTCACCCCACGACAATCCCAGCTCTACTACATACTGAAGTCTCAATGCACGGGCACTTTAGAAAATGTGACCACCTGCTGTGGCATCAGGCAGACACTGACTGAGCTGCAGCTGTGAGCGGTAACGTCACTGACTTTACCTACAAACTTAGCTGGAGGTTCCAATGACCTGTCCCTGTGACCGCAGGTAAACTCACTTCAGGTGAACTCAATGAACTCAGTGCCCTCACCTCAGGTGAACTCATTGACTTAAATGAGACCTGCATTTCCTGGCAGAAAACTGAGGGTTTTTTTTTACCAAGAGATGCAGTTTTGGTGTTGAAATTCATACACCAAATTCCTGGACCAAATCGGCATCTTCTTGCAAAAAAATGCATCCAAATGCGATGCAGTTTTAAAGCAATACTGATGCGTTTTTCTGCCAGCAGTTGCAGATATGTTGCAGAAATTTGTTGTGTAAATTTCAGCACCAAATCTGCATCTCCTGGCAGAAAATTGCACAAAAACCTTGGTTTTGATGCAGTTTCTGTGCAGTTTTCTGCCAGTAGATGCAAATTTGGTGCAGAAATCTGGGGAAGACATTTCTGCTCCAAATTTGCACCTCCTGGCAGAAAACCGCTGTTTTTTTCCCCAAGAGATGCAGATTTGATGCTGACATTTATACATCAAATTCCTGCACCAAATCTACATCTTCTGACAAAAAAAAATACATCTTAAAATGATGCAGTTTTGATGCAATATTGATGCGGTATTTTCTGCATAAATTTGGTGTTTATAGTCTAACACCAAATCTGCATCCTCTGGCAGAAAATCGCACAAAACACACAGTATTGATGCCAGGAAATGCAAATTTGATACAGACAACTGGTGCAGACCTAAAGTGCGTTTTTTTTGCCAGGAGATGTCAATTTGGTGCTGAAATTTATACCAAATTCCTGCACCAAGTCTGCATCCTCTGGCAAAAACACACATTAAAAAGTGATGCGATTTTGATGCGTTGTTTTGCCAGGAGATACAGATTTAGTGCAGGAATGTCTGCATCCAAATACCCAATGTACACACATTGCATAATCCGATAATCTGCCATTGAGTTCAATTACTTCACATGAGATGAGGTCTCTGAATTTAATGAGTTCACCAGAGGTCAGTTCACCTGAGCTCACAGCTGAGGTACCATCAGGTAAACTCGGTGACATCACCGCTAACGGCGCGGCTCAGTCAGTGTGTCCCTGACGGTCGAAGTGACTGCGCACAGCGACCGCAGATGTAGCAGAGCCTGGATTGTTTTGGGACCTCGGATGAATTACATCTGATCTGCAGGGGTAAAGCAGAGTGTTTTGTTTTTAAATAAAGGATTTTTCTCTGTATTTTGCGCTTATTTCTTTTCTCATAGACCTCTCCCCCTTATTAATTCAGAGCTTTTTGACAGCTGACAAATCACAGCTGTTATTAACCCCTTATATTACCTTGATTGCCACTGCATTAGAGCAATCGGGGTGAGCTGGAATTGCATCTAATGGATGCAACAATTTTGGGTCTGCTGTAGGCTGCTTTTTTTAGGCTGGGGGAACAATAACCATGGGATTCCCCATCCTGAGAATACCAGCCCCCAGATGTCTGCTTTATCTTGGCTCAGTATCAAAATTGGAGGAGCCACACGCCGGTTTTTTTAAATTATTTATTTACATAATTTTAAAAAAAGCCACATGGGGTCCCTCGTATTTTGATACCAAATTCTAAAAAAAAATAATAATTAAAATTGTAAAATAGGCATAAATGCACAGTCACTATTGCAAACAAACAATTTTTTTGATTCACCTTCAATTGGATAAATTAATCTTAAATTTGCATTAGAATAGTCGTGATGTACAATTGACGCAATTAAATAGAGAGGCAGGTACAGTGCTTTGAAAACATGTTAAGCTATGTTCACACAGGGCATTTTTGCTGTGTTTTTTTTAATGTTTATTTCATTGGTTTTATGCAAATAATGCTTATAAAAAGCTGCTTTTACAGTAACAGCAAAACCTATAAGATTTCAGAAATCTCATGCGCATACATAATTGTATTTCTTTTCCTGACTGAATTGGAAAACTGCTGAGTTTTTGAAAGAAGCAGCAGGTCAAGTCTTTCAGCGTGTTTGCTGCTTTTTCACCATTGAAAGCAAAGAGAGTGAAAAAACGCAGCTGCATTTTTTGCTGCGATTTTTTGTTTTAAACATGTACTGTAGACAAATGTTATGCAAAAACTGCCAAGAGATTAGGTTTTGCAGGAGAAAAAAAAACACAGCAAAAACGCACTGTGTGAACATAGCCTAACATAAACTTAAATAGCATAGCAAAGGATAATAGTGATAAGACCTAAGACACACGGCATGAAAATCGGACGGAGTGGAGTGCGATAAAACATTGCATTCCACTCAGACCAATATTAACCTATGTATCAGCACACATGAGCAATTATTTTCTTGGCCCTAATCGGACCAAGAAAACAATTGCAGCATGCTGCGATTGTAATGCAAGACTCTTTATCTCGCACCCATTCAAGTCTATGGGATGAGAGAAAGATCGCACTGCACTCGCAGTACACCGGTGTACCACTAGTGCAGTGCGAGAATGGCAATAGCCGGCTTTGGAGGAGAGAGGGAGATAATTCCCTCCCTCTCCTCCTCAGCGCCGGTCCGTCCCCCGCAGATGAGGTCCGCTCGGACGGTCGTACCTCAGTCGCAGGGACACTCGCATGATACTGGGCTCCTACTGTGCTGCCAGCGCAAGCCAAGTGTCATGTGAGGATCGTATTAGTCCCCCGTGTGGCCCCGGCCTTATAATGATAATATTGCACATACAGCACCTTGAAAAAGTATTCATACCCTGTAAACGTTTCCACATTTGTTCACATTACTTACAGAAATTTGGATGCATTTTAATAGTTTTATTATATCACATAAAATCCTAAGTAACAAGTATTTGTGAAGTGGTTTTCTAAATATTTTAAAAATATAAATCTGAAAATTGTGACTTGCATTTGTATTCAGCCCCCCCTTAGTCAATACTTTGTCGGACCACTTTTCACTACAATTACTGCTGCAAGTCTTTTGGGGTATGTCTCTACCAGCTTTGCGCATCTACAGGCTGACATTTTTGCCCAATCTTCTTTACAAAATAGCTCCATCTCAGTGAGGTTAGATGACAATGAACAGAAATTTTCATTTGATATCCCTGTAATTGAAACCAACAATAAAGTGAACAAATTATTTACAGTGATCGTTAAATTTGATAAAAATGTAACTCCGAGGCCGTGATCACAGACAGCGTAAATGCTGAAATTGAAGGAATTTTCAAGTTCAATGGAGGAAGCCTGGTGATATGGGGTTGTTTCACAACCAAAGGCTTTGGATACTTGACCAGGATGGATGGTGGTCTCAATAGTGAGATACTGTATATGTGAGTATCCAACAAGACGAGTTACTTCGTACACTCGAGTACTATGGGTATGAAAAGAACAACATAGTGTTTCAGCAGAACAGTGACCCGAAACATACGTTGAGATTAGTGAAGAAATGGTTTGATGACAATGAATTAGTGGTGCTGGATTGGCCCCAGACCTCAACCCAATCCAACACTTGTGGGTAGAGTTGAAGAAAAACATACATGTGCAGCTAACCCATAGCTGGTAACTAGTTAAATCCTGCTGTCAGAGGCGTGAAGTGCGTCATTTCCCGTCCCCATGGGTGACGATGCTAATGGGTTGTCATGACAGGCGGGGTTCAGCTGATAACCCCTGTCACTGTGATGACGTAGTTACTGTAATCATGTATAGAGAACGGACATTAGGGCATTAACACCTCAAGATGATCACCATAGGGACACTGACCATAGCATTATTAAAGAAGAAAAAAGAATGTGCCAAACACAAAGGTATCACCCAAAAAATGCAAATAAACTTTATTGAACAATATTAGACAAACAATTAGAGCCACATTATTAAAATCACTTAAAAAGGCCAAAATGGCTAAAAACACACACCATCCGTATAAATAAAGCTTATAATAAAGCTCAAATGAACCTCCCAAAAAAATTACATTTTTAAGCGCAAAATAGTAACAATGCAGTGACTTTACAACAATCTGCATAACTAATCATATGCTAAATAGTTGAAAATCAAATTTATTTATGAAATAGCCAAGATGATTATCTATGAAATGAAGGTAGTCTCACGCTGACAGCTGTAGTGGTTGGTGAGATATGGAGCCTGAAAGTCAAAAGTTCAAAACATTGTTACCCTTTTGCTCATCAGTGTGTCAAAACTGTTTAATAGAGTCATGAAACAAGGTGCGCTGGTCTGACTAGTCGATTAGTCTTATTTTCGTTATGTGGACATTTGGCTGCATGCAGTGTTTTCATGGTTATAGAGTCAGTGGTCCTGTAATGGCCAATTTCAGTGCTGTGTACATACCATCTCCTACCCGCTCAGGCATGGTCTAGTGCCATAGAGTTAAAGCCACTTTACAAGCAACGACATCGCTAACGAGATGTCGTTGGGGTCACGGAATTTGGGATGCACATCCGGCCTCGTTAGCGACGTTGTTGCGTGTGAAACGCAGGAACGACCGTTAACGATCAAAAATACTCACCATATCGTTGATCGTTGACACGTCGTTCTAATCTCAAATATCATTGCTACTGCAGGTACGATGTTGTTCGTCGTTCCTGCGGCAGCACACACCGCTATGTGTGACACCGCAGGAACGAGGAACAACATTGTACCTGCGGCCGCCGCCAGTGAGGAAGGAAGGAGGTGAGCGGGATGTTACGGCCGCTCATGTCCACCCCTCCACTTCTACTGGGCAGCCGCTTAGTGACGCCGCTGTGACGCCGCTTGAACCGCCCCCTTAGAAAGGACGCGGTTTGCCAGCCACAGCGACATCGCTAGGCAGGTAAGTATGTGTGACGGGTGTTAGCGATGTTGTGCGCCACAGGCAGCGATTTGCCCATGACGCACAACCGACGGGGCGGGTACTTTCACCAGCAACATCGCTAGCGATGTCGCTGTGTGTAAAGTGGCCTTTGGACTCATGACTCCCATACAGTCCGGCTTACATATGCAGGGGAGAATCCCCACCAGTGAATACATCTCAATAGGAGGTAACTTTCACTATTGGGATCCTATTGATGTCAATGTTTATAAAGTGCTGCGGAATATGATTGTGCTACCTAAGTAAAGCATAACAAAAGAAATATTGGGAAGTATGACATTATTATTTAGAAAGTAGCCAGCCAACTCCTTTAAATATTTCATGCCTGTTATTTAAAATAAAAAATGAGGTAATAGTAACATCAGTGGTGATCTATGGTGATCTACAGTGTTCTTCTTCCCAGGTCCCTTTATCCAAGAACGTGAAAGCAATCATCTTCAGGCTGATCCTAATCTGTTTTCTGATCATGAAGTTCAGTGGAGGACAGGAGAGCGTGGCGATCTTCTCCTATGGCCGGCATTGGGTACACCTGCAAGGCGGAGCGGATTTATCCCTTACGTTTCTCTACCATTGTTGTCCTGGGTTAATGAGTTCTATAAATCTAGTTGTTCTGTTAATTACATTCACAGTGGCTTCTCTCTTGTCACATGATACTATTCTCCAGGGCTCCCCTTTGTTTTATAAAAGATTCAAAGCCATTAAAATAACTATCCCTTTTCATTCCGTCTAATCCCCGCAAAGACACTTTCATCCTATGATTAGTCACGCCTCAGTCAAATTTGCTGAACTAGAGACCAGGTTTTAGAGATGTGTTGAAGAAGTAATCTCCAGAACTTAAAGCCACTGAGTAAAAGTGACATATCTGTCAGCATCATGACTGAACAAAGCTCTTCTTTGTGGTAAATGAGTCGTCTACGCCAATATTTTCAAATCTGTTCTGCTGTTTTACAACCGAAAAGTGGATTAGTCATGGATGATGTTAAAGTACTTTGTTACATTTTGCCTTTGATTTAGCGCACAATTTATCTTGAATTGCTGTGCAAAGAATGAAGACAGCTGACTTCTACTGACCGGTAATGAAAATAATAGGAGGATGACAATAATAATAATAATTTTTATTTCTTTAACGTAGAACATATTTAGCAGCACTTTACAATTATTGCACCAACACATTCTGAATTTTAAGATTATGACAAAAGTCTTAAAACCAAGAGTTACAAATCTATGGTTTTTGTTGGCAAACAGATGAAGAAAAACGTGGTAACATGTGTACATCTACACACATTATATATATATATATATATATATATATATATATATATATATATACAGTGCCTACAAGTAGTATTCAACCCCCTGCAGATTTAGCAGGTTTGATAAGATGCAAAAATGTTAGAGCCTGCAAACTTCAAACAAGAGCAGGATTTACTAACAGATGCATAAATCTTACAAACCAACAAGTTATGTTGCTCAGTTAAATTTTAATACATTTTCAACATAAAAGTGTGGGTCAATTATTATTCAACCCCTAGGTTTAATATTTTGTGGAATAACCCTTGTTTGCAATTACAGCTAATAATCGTCTTTTATAAGACGTGATCAGGCCGGCACAGGTCTCTGGAGTTATCTTGGCCCACTCCTCCATGCAGATCTTCTCCAAGTTATCTAGATTCTTTGGGTGTCTCATGTGGACTTTAATCTTGAGCTCCTTCCACAAGTTTTCAATTGGGTTAAGGTCAGGAGACTGACTAGGCCACTGCAACACCTTGATTTTTTCCCTCTTGAACCAGGCCTTGGTTTTCTTGGCTGTGTGCTTTGGGTCGTTGTCTTGTTGGAAGATGAAATGATGACCCATCTTAAGATCCTTGATGGAGGAGCGGAGGTTCTTGGCCAAAATCTCCAGGTAGGCCGTGCTATCCATCTTCCCATGGATGCGGACCAGATGGCCAGGCCCCTTGGCTGAGAAACAGCCCCACAGCATGATGCTGCCACCACCATGCTTGACTGTAGGGATGGTATTTTTGGGGTCGTATGCAGTGCCATCCAGTCTCCAAACGTCACGTGTGTGGTTGGCACCAAAGATCTCGATCTTGGTCTCATCAGACCAGAGAACCTTGAACCAGTCTGTCTCAGAGTCCTCCAAGTGATCATGAGCAAACTGTAGACGAGCCTTGACATGACGCTTTGAAAGTAAAGGTACCTTATGGGCTCGTCTGGAACGGAGACCATTGCGGTGGAGTAGGAAACTTTCAAAGGCTGTCCAGGCCGTGGAAGGCTAACAGTAGTTCCATAAGCCTTCCACTTCAGGATGATGCTCCCAACAGTGGAGACAGGTAGGCCCAAGTCCTTGGAAAGGGTTTTGTACCCCTTGCCAGCCTTGTGACCCTCCACGATCTTGTCTCTGATGGCCTTGGAATGCTCCTTTGTCTTTCCCATGTTGACCAAGTATGAGTGCGGTTCACAAGTTTGGGGAGTGTCTTAATTAGTCAAAAAATGCTGGAAAAAGAGATAATTAATCCAAACATGTGAAGCTCATTGTTCTTTGTGCCTGAAATACTTCTTAATACTTTAGGGGAACCAAACAGAATTCTGGTGGTTTGAGGAGTTGAATAATAAATGACCCTCTGAAACTTTTCACAATTTAAAAAAAAAAAAAAAATAAGAAATAACATTCTTTTTTGCTGCAGTGCATTTCACACTTCCAGGCTGATCTACAGTCCAAATGTCACAATGCCAAGTTAATTCCAAATGTGTAAACCTGCTAAATCTGCAGGGGGTTGAATACTACTTGTAGGCACTGTATGTATATATATATATATATATCAACTTACGGTATATATTTTTATGTGTGTGTGTGTGTGTGTGTGTGTATGTGTGTGTATGTATGTATATATATATATATATATATATTATATATACACACACACACATAAAAATATATACCGTAAGTTGATAACTAATTAGATTCCAACTTCTAATCTACTGCACAGGATATGATCTGATGGTTGCTATAACCAGCACCTCCACTATATGAAATTCGAAATTTCATAAAAGACTGCAGTATTGATGGTAATTATCTACTCATCAGATATCATGTTATATGCAATGGTTTTCTGTTTCAGTTTGTGATAAAATTGATTATAGATTGAGCCATTCCTTTGTTAGGCTATGTGCGCACGTTGCGTACATTCACTGCAGAAATTTCTGCAGCGATCTGAAGAGCACATGTGTAAAAAATCCGATTCCATGCGCTCTGCCTGCAGCTCCTGCCATAGACAGAGCGGGAGCTGCCGGCAAAGCGCACGGAAGAAGTGACATGTCACTTCTTAGAACGCAGCGCTTCGGCAGTAGCCGAAGCGCTGCGCTCTAAAACGCCACGTGCGCACGGCCCCTGCACAATCTCCATAGACTGTGCAGGGGACGCAGGACGCATGCAGTTACGCTGCGCTACAAAGCGCAGCGTAACTGCATGTATTTACGCAACGTGCGCACATAGCCTAATTCTGTAGGAGTTGGCAAGATTGTCCCACTCCTACTGAATGTATACTGCGTATTATATACTGTATATATATGTGTATCCTATTGTCTCTTGGTTAGATTTCAACCCATTGTGTCTTAAGGTACCATCACACTTAACGAGATCGCTAGCAAGATCGCAGCTGTGTCACAGTTTCCGTGATGCAGTAGCGATCCCGTTAGCGATCTTGTTATGTGTGACACCTACCAGCGATCAGGCCCTTGCTGTGAGATCGCTAGTCGTTGCAGCATGGTCCAGGCTATTTTCTTCAAAGGTGATGTCCTGCTGGGCAGGACACATCGCTGTGTTTGACACTGTGTGACAGGGTCACAATGACAGCAGAGATCGTTATACAGGTCGCTACTGCGACCTGTATTGTTCCTGCATCGCTGGTAAGATCTGACTGTGTGACATCTCATTTGCGACCGCCCAGCGACTTACCTGCGATACCCTATCAGGTCGCATCGTTTTCGGGATCGCTGGTAAGTCGTTGTGTGTGACTGGGCCTTTAGCATGTGTTGTCTTCTCCATACATCTGTGACCTAGTCTATTGGAACCTATCTGTACGCAACCTCAGATCCTGATAAGACCTCCTTCTCTTCTCCCCTCTTATCTCCTCTTCCCACAATCACATGCAAGATTTCTCCTGTGCCTCCCCATACGCTGGAATGCTCTACCCCAGCATATCAGACTTGCTCCTAATATGGAAACCTTCTAAAGGAACCTGAAGACCCACCTGTTCCGACAAGCCTACAACCCACAATAACTCTCAGACCAGTACACTGTCGCGGGCGGAGGAGGGGACGCCGCGCTCTCCCACTGCTCGGGTCCGGCTGCCGCGGCTGCTGCGGCCTGCCGCTGCTCGGTGGATCGAGCGATGGGCCGGATCCCGGGGACTCGAGCGGCGCTCCTCGCCCGTGAGTGAAAGGGGATTGGGATTTGGGGATAGTTTATTGTCCGTGAAGCCACCCACGGTTGTGGTGATTGAATGTACACCACCGCTGCTCTGGCTGGGGATCCCGGGAGTGATGGTGTGGAGCAGCCAGTTGTTGTGTTGCCCCTCCGTGGGTAGGGGTTGGTGATCCCGGGGCCCAGTGATGGGGTTGGGATGGTGGACAGGCGGGTATGGGGCCTGTGGAGGTGCAGGGGCGCAGGGGCAGCGCTGTGCCGCACGGCACGGAGGTACTCACTCAGCCAGTAAACACGACACAGTTCTCGGTAAACAAACGGCTGGTTGGACGGGTCCTTCGGACGGTTACGGTGCTGACTTCCCCTGCAGTTGACGGTGACGGTCTCTTCCCTGCACCTATGTGTTGTTGTTTGGTAGCGATGGGTTCCCACCGGTAACCCGCTCCCCAGCTTGGATATGAGCCGGAGGAGCTCCACTCTTGCCCGCAGGCGCTGGCCCTGGGAAACTGGTGCCTTGGCGGTGGCGGTGTCTCCCCTTAACGGTTGGACTGTTGCCTTCAAACGGGACTTGGTTGTTGGGAGACAGTCGTCCCCTTCACTGACGGATTTGGCAAATTCAGTGACTCCTAGCCTTGCCGGGATCCGAAAGGCCCCTGCCCTGGTGCTGACTAATCTTCGTATACCGCTCTGGTACCACCGGGTCACCACCCGTCCACGGTCCTTTCGGCAACCTCCAATCAGTCTCGCCTGCAGACAGTCACCGCCGTCTGCCAACCTTGCTGTCTCAGTCCGGGGCACACACCCGGACCAACTTCAGGCTTCTTTCTGTCACTTTCTCTGTTGCTCTTACTTTAGCTCCTCTACCACTTCCTCTCACTTTTAACTCCCACTTCTAACCCTCCACTTCAACTCCTTCCATCTCCTCCTCCAAACTCTATCTTTACTCCTTCACTTCCCTAGCTTAACTGCCTGGTTCTCCCGCCTCCAGGGCTGTGAACTCCTTGGTGGGTGGAGCCAACCGCCTGGCCCACCCCTTGGTGTGGACACCAGCCCCTGGAGGAAGGCAACAAGGATTTTAGTTTTGACCTTGTGTGTACCTGCAGGGAATGTGGGGTGCGTTTGGTGTTGTGACCTGTGACCCCTGGCTTGCCCAGTGCGTCACAACACCACTGTGCAACCTGCTCTGTCCTCACCTACTGTACCCTCACCCATCCCCTGTAGACTGTGAGCCCTCGCGGGCAGGGTCTTCTCTCCTCCTGTACCAGTCTGGTTTTGTAATGTTCATGATTGTTGTACTTGTTTTTATGTATACCCTTTTTCACTTGTAAAGTGCCATGGAATAAATGGCGCTATAATAATAAATAATAATAATGTATGTCAGGTGAGTTTATTATAGGGAAATACTGTATTATCATTATGTAATGCATAAGAATGTTACGTAGGATAGTATGGATAAAGAGAGAGAGGGCGCTCCTGTGTGGGATCTTAATGTACCGAGGTATGTACAATGTGAGGTGCACACTCACCTGATAGTGCTGTACGTCAGGTACAACACTGTTAGTGGTATTGAAGGGGGATCGCAAGTTCACCGCTCCTTGTCAGCAGGGATCCCGTCCTCCTGACTCCGCAGGACTCTGCTCACACGATCGGGGTTTCCACGTGCAGTGTGCAGCCGCCGGACCGGCGTCTGATAGCAGCTTCTCCTCCGGGTCGGATGGTCCTGTGATCACAGATGCAGTGATTCCCCAGCCCCTGATGTTAGATTCAAACGGATAGTACGATCCTGGTTCTGGCTGCAGCAGCTCCGTGAGCTCCCATAGGGAGATAAAGATGCAGGGAAAAAAAAAAAAGGAAAAAATGCACGGTTTCGCTGCGCTGCTCAGAAAGGTAGTGATGAGGTTATTGGGATGTAGATTTATTAATTATTTACATGCCACTACGCGTTTCGGGGGAAGGAGGAAGGGGGAGGTTGCACCCCCGAAACGCGTAGTGGCATGTAAATAATTAATAAATCTACATCCCAATAACCTCATCACTACCTTTCTGAGCAGCGCAGCGAAACCGTGCATTTTTTCCTTTTTTTTTTTTTCCTGTAGGATAGTATGGAGTAAGATATAGATAAGTACCAGTCATAAGAATAATCTAGAATGTTTTAAAGTAAGATTTAATGTAATGTAGGGACCAAGAGTGCAGGAGAGGGTTAAGTGGTAGATAGAGTGTGTTAGCAATAGGAGATGTTATATTCAGGTGTCAGCAGGCCAGAGATGGATACTTGTTAGCCTAGGAGACCAAGGACAGTGGGAGGAATAAAAAGGGAGTTAGGCAGACAGGCCAGGGAAAGTGAGTTCAGTTCAGAATAGGGTTCTTTTTCAGGGTCCGCCCAGGCCTCAGGAGTTATCCTCCATTGTTTCCCATGGACACGGCAATCCGCAAAGGCAAGAGACAGTGAACACAGAAGTCAGAGGCGGCTGCTGGAGGGATATTACCCAGAGTGAGGGCTAGACAGAAGGATACTCCATAGAACAGCAACAGTAGAACGGTAACGCAGGAGGAAAGTGGCAAGTCTGTCTGGGAAAGTTTGTTATGAAGGTATCTCTCACAGAGATTATATGCTAAATAAAGAAGTTGGAGTTTGAGTTAAAAGGAAATTATTTCTGTGATGTGTTGCCCAACTACATCTATGACGGTGAACGGTGACGGGGTGGCGGAAGAGCTGCTAAAGACGCAAGTAGGTGTCGCACCCCCCGACCAGGGCAGAACACATGCACAATATCAGATTGAGAAAGAAGAGTGGAACCCTGCCAGCCATCACCCAGTTCTTCCATTCAATTCTACCATCAACTGTAATACTGAATTGATAACAATAAGCTGAAATTCCCATTGTGAAGAATTTGACACTGCCACTGATTAGACAATACCTGTGTGTAGTGATAACACATGGTCTTTAGAAGTGTAGTACTTAGTCATACAGTAGATTCCACTATGAGTTTAAATCATTTTGCTGCAGTATTAGGGGTACTTCACACACAGCGAGATCGCTACTGAGATCGCTGCTGAGTCACGTTTTTTGTGACCTCATTAGTGATTTCGCTGTGTGTGACACTGAGCAGCGATCTGGCCCCTGCTGTGAGATCGCTGCTCATTACACACAGTGCTGGTTCGGTTTTTTATTGTTGCTCTCCCGCTGATAAGCACACATCGCTGTGTGTGACAGCAAGAGAGCAACAATCCTGAATGTGAAGGGAGCAGGAGCCGGCGTCTGACAGCCTGCGGTAAGCTGTAACCAAGGTAAACATCGGATAACCAAGGTGGTTACCCGATATTTACCTTCGTTACCAGCCTCTGCAGCTCTCACGCTGCCAGTGCCGGCTCCTGCTCCCTGCACACGCTAAGTTAAGCGGTGTGAGCTGGTAACTAAGGTAAACATCGGGTAACCATACCCGATGTTTACCTTAGTTACCAGCGTCCGCAGCTTCCAGACGCCGGCTCCGTGCAAGCGCAGCGTCGCTTGCACGTCGCTGCTGGCTGGGAGCTGGTCACTGGTCGCTGGTGAGATCTGCCTGTTTGACAGCTCACCAGCGACCATGTAGCGATGCAGCAGCGATCCTGACCAGGTCAGATCGCTGGTCGGATCGCTGCTGCATCGCTAAAGTGTGAAGGTACCCTTAGCCCATGGAGGCAGAATAGCTTCTCGCAGTTGCCAAAAATTAGATGTAGATACAGACTTGTTCTGAACAGCCTTTCTACCTCTTCCCAGGAAGATTAAGATTCTAATCTATAGGATTAAGATCTATAGATTGTGAAGGCCAGGGAAGCAAGGACTGCTCATTGTCATTTTACTGGAACAAGTCCACCATGAATCTATGACAATGGTGCATTGCTCTGCTGAAAGTGTTCTACTGCCATAGGAAAAACAGCTGTCATAAAGGGGTAGACTTGACTCAGACGCCATGTACATCCACAGGTATCAGAGTATCCTACCAGTGCACCCACTGGCATAGTTAGAAGTGCTGAGCTCTGTATACTATAATAAAGACACATTTAACTTCTTATATTTCCAGCACTGTCCCCATCTATTCCCAAGATGCACAAACGCCTCATCTGAACTACTGCTGCTGTATGTGTCACTCTTAGTACCCTAATAATGGCCACCACTGTGCCTCTTACAAAGTAAAATGTCTCCTCTGTGCCTTCTAGATGGTAAAATTTCCCCATTAATAAAACTATGAAAACCCTGTGCAAGTGCCCTAGAAAACAATGCCCAAATATTCCCTCTAGAAAAACTAATAATGCCCCCAGTGTGCCCATTTAACATTCACAATAGAGAGTGCTCCATAACAATAATGCTTCTTAAGTGCCCACTTAACATTTAATAATGTGTTCTGAGTCCCCACATATATTCATTAGTTCCGCTCTGCACAGCATGTTGCCTTCCACAGCTCCCATATAGATACACAACTCCCTATTTACAGCATTATGGGAGCCACAGTATCAACCCTCCAGCTGTATGATGACCCCCAGTATTCTCCACTGTATGATGTGGCACCCCTGAGGCTTCAGTCGCCAGAAGGTACTGTACCTCACTTAAGGTGCAGTATTCATGTTGGGTAAGGATGGGGTTAACCGCCAGTGTTTCCTCATTTCACCTTACATACAGCTTAGGTACCTTCTCACTGGGGACTGGATTATAGTAGGCTGGGGGGTGGCCATCACAATGCATGGGACTTTCCCGGTCACTAGGACAACCACCTGGGGGGCAGGCACCACTTAGGGTAGAAGTAGGAGCAACTCTTACACAAACAGCAGTCAAGTCGGGACTTCAGTTCTGGCAGCACGACACCACTTTCTTCCTTCTTTCTCTTCATGGAGCCTGAGGTTTGGAGCGAGAAGCTCAGCCCGAGTTCCTCACTTCTGGAGGGGCATCCCTTGGGAAAGGACTCTTACAAACACCGGTGGCTACCTCCAACTTATCCGGGATCAGCTGGAGCCCATCATGGCAGAGACCGGTACCCCTGAGCAACCAAAGGACAGTGAGTAAAGACCTGGAACCGCAACTGCCATGTCCGTCCTTCTTTGCCGGCGCCCCGCACTTCAGCACCAATGGCCACAACTATCACTATCATCCTCCCTGGGTCTATCTTCGCTTGTGTGAAGCTGAACTACCATAGCTGCTACACCATCCGCCCCAGAGGACTGCAACCGCAGCGGCAGCTAATCCCCGGTCACATACCGCAGGAGGCGTTACAAGACAACTCCCAACATCCTCATCTCCCTACAATCATCTCATCCTCCTTCCTTTTCTTGTACACCTCCGGGCCATGACACCGGGCAAGGGCCACCCGTAACATCTCCCTGACCCGAAATCACCGGTCCGGCGACGAATGCAGTTAACTACTGCCCTGTGGATGCTACATATGACAGATCTCATTAGCCTCCCCCACTGTATGATGGCCCCCAGAGACCCCCACTATATGATGGGCCTCAATAGCCCTTCTCACACTCTATGATGGCCCTCAATATTTCCCCATACAGTAATATTTTATCTCATCGGAGACGTGTTGCTGGACTTACCTGCTTATTATTCAGCAATATTACCCCCAGTATTTCCTCACACTGTAATATGACCCCCACTATTCCCCCAGTCCCCCCCCAGTATTTCCTCAACATCTTATACTCACCTACCCATGGATCTTGAGGAGTCTGCCAGCAGATAGGACCAATGTGGCATTGTCATAATGCCAGGTCACTGCTCCATGTCCCCGCCTCTTATGTGAGTTCCCCTGCTGTTCTGTAGACTGCAGGTCTAAATCAACCAAAGGTCTATAGAACAGATATTAGTAGTGCAGGGAGACCGCAGAATTTGACTGTATCGGCACGCTAAGCACATTGTGCCGATACACTCAACACTAGCGCATCTCCTGGAATTGCGGGGCCTGGGGCAATCGCCCCCTCAGCCCCTCGATAGCTATACTACTGCTTCACATTCACCTGCCTGAATTGTTGACTGCTAACCGGAAAGATTTATTGATTCATGATACTTGCACCAAATTTTGACCCTTCTATCAGCATAGTATCATAGTATCATAGTTTTTAAGGTTGAAGGGAGACTCTAAGGGCGGCTTTGCATGTTGCAACATCGCACGTGCGATGTCGCTGGGGTCAAATCGAAAGTGACACACATCCGGCGTCACTTTTGACATCGTAGTGTGTAAATCCTAGATGATATGATTAACGAGCGTAAAAGCGTTGTTATCGTATCATCAGTGTATTCTCCGACATTTCCATAATGCCGGTGCAGAGACAGGTACGATGTAGTTCCTCGTTCCTGCAGCCGCACACATCGCTGTGTGTAAAGCCGCAGGAGCGAGGAACATCTCCTACCTGCCTCCCGGCTGCAATGAGAAGGAAGGAGGTGGGCGGGATGTTTACATCCTGCTCATCTCTGCCCCTCCGCCGCTATTGGCCGCCTGCCGTGTGACGTCGCTATGACGCCACACGACCCGCCCCCTTTGGAAGGAGGCGGGTTGCTGGCCAGAGTGACGGTCACAGGGCAGGTGAGTGCATGTGAAGCTGGCGTAGCGATAATTTTCGCTACGCCAGCTATCACAAGATATCGCACCTGCGACAGGGGCAGGGACTATCGCGTGCAACATCGCAGCATTGGCTTGAGATGTCGCAACGTGCAAAGCCCGCCTAGGTCCATCTAGTTCAACCCGTAGCCTAACATGTTGATCCAGAGGAAGGCAAAAAAAAACCAATGTGGCAAACAAGCTCCAATAGGAAAAAAAAATCCTTCCTGACTCCACATACGGCAATCAGACTAGTTCCATGGATCAACACCGTGTCATAAAATCTAATATACATAACTGGTAATATTAAATTTTTCAAGAAAGGCGTCCAGGCTCTGCTTAAATGTTAGTAGGGAATCACTCATTACAACATCATGCGGCAGAGAGTTCCATAGTCTCACTGCTCGTACAGTAAAGAATCCTCGTCTGTGATTATGATTAAACCTTCTTTCCTCAAGACGTAGCGGATGCCCCCGTGTTCCAGTCGCAGGCATAGGTGTAAAAAGATCTTTGGAAAGGTCTCTGTACTGTCCCCTCATATATTTATACATTGTGATTAGATCCCCCCTAAGCCTTCGTTTTTCCAAACTAAATAACCTCAAGTTTAATAACCTATCTTGGTGTTGCAGCCCACCCATTCCTCTAATAATCTTGGTCGCTCTTCTCGGCACCCTCTCCAGTTCAGCTATTTCCTTCTTATATATCGGTGACCAGAATTGTACACAGTATTCTAAGTGCGGTCGCACTAGTGACTTGTACAGAGGTAGAACTATATTTTTTTCATGAACACTTATACCTCTTTTAATACATCCCATTATTTTATTAGCCCTGGCAGCAGCTGCCTGACACTGTCCACTAAAGTTAAGTTTACCATCCACCCAAGTCTTTTTCTGTGTCTGTTTTACCCAATGTTCTACAATTAAGTACATAATTATAAATTTTATTTCCTCTACCCAAGTGCATGACCTTACATTTATCTACATTAAACTTCAATTCCACTTCTCAGCCCAATCCTCCAATTTACATAAATCTCCCTGTAATATAAAATTATCCTCTTCTGTATTGATTACCCTGCAGAGTTTAGTATCATCTGCAAATATTGAAATTCTACTCTGCATGCCCCCAACAAGGTCATTAATAAATATGTTGAAAAGAAGCGGGCCCAATACTGACCCCTGTGGTACCCCACTATGAACTGAGACCCAGTCCGAGTACGTACCATTAATAACCACCCTTTGTTTCCTATCACTGAGCCAGTTTTTAACCCAGTTACACATATTTTCCCCTATCCCCATTATTCTCATTTTATGTACCACCCTTTTGTGTGGCACCGTATCAAAAGCTTTTGAAAAGTCCATATACACAACATCCACTGCATTTCCCTGGTCCAGGCTTGAACTTACCTCTTTATAGAAGCTGATCAAATTAGTTTGACAGGATCATGGTGCAACAGAAAACTATTTGTTCCATTTTTTGCATTTCTTTTGCACACTTGTGTCTTGTGGCTGTCTATTTTCCATAGTTCTAAACGGTTATCTGCTGCTAAAGCCCATCCATATTAACGAAAAATGAGTTCTGTAACTATTATTATTATTTATTTATAGAGCACCATTGATTCCATGGTGCTGTACATGAGAAGGTGTTACATACAGAATACATATACAAGTTACAATAGACAGACTAGTACAGAGGGAAGAGGACCCTGCCCTTACGGGCTTACATTCTAAAGGTTAACTAAACGTTAGCTGGCGCATCAGCCTGGTATCAACCTGCAATTTGCTTGAATGTGCACTACCTGTTTATCATAACACTGTCAACAGCTTTCTGACCCCTTTTGTCAACGAGTTGCTTAAAATTATGGGATCCCCCTTTATTGGATGACTTTCCCCATACCATTCTTGGAATAATCTGGACACCAGTGTACAGGAAAACCCCAAATAGGTGGCAGACACCAATGATGATGCCTCCTTTATAGTCACCTGGTACTGATCCATGGATAATTGATTTTATGCTTACATAGTAACATAGTTTCTAAGGCTGAAGGAAGACCTTATGTCCATCTAGTTTAGCCTATTTTTAGTGCCGCTGTTCTCCAGTGTTGAACCTGTGGAAGGCAAAAACCCACAGAGTAGAAGCCAGTTTTCTTCATACGGAAAAAAGTTATTTCCCAACTCCTAAGCTGGGTCAACTATCTACCTGTAAGATTATGCTATTTATAACCTTCTATACTTTTGCTATCAAGAAAAGCATCCATTCCTCTCTTAAATTCATTCAGTGGGTTGGCCATCACCACTTCCTCAGGAAGAGAGTTCCAGAGCCTCACTGCTCTTACCGTGAAGAACCCTCTTCTATGCTGGTCCAAACGAAGAGAATGCCCCCTTGTCCTTGTCATAGTCCTTGGTACAACACAGATCATGGGAGAGATCTCTGTATGGCCCTCTGATATACTTGTACATATTTTTTAGGTCTCCCCTAAGTCTTCTCTTTTCTAGAGTAAATAGACCTAATTTTGATAACCTTTCTGGGTATTGTAATGCACCCACTCCATTTATTATTTTAGTTGCCCGCCTCTGAACCCTTTCAAGTTCAGTAATGTCTTTCTTGAGCACCGGTGCCCAAAATTGCACACAATACTCCAAGTGTGGTCTGACGAGTGATTTGTACAGAGGGAGAATGCTGTTTTCATCTCATGCCCCCAGACCTCTTCTAATGCATCCCATCACCCTATTTGATTTGGTGGCAGCTGCCTGACACTGGGCACTCCAATTTAGCTTCTTATTGACTAAGATGCCTAAAGGGTACTTTACACGCTGCGATATCGGTACTGATATCGCTAGTGAGCGTACCCGCCCTCGTTGGTTGTGCGTCACGGGCAAATCGCTGCCTGTGGCGCACAACATCGCTAACACCAGTCACACGGACTTACCTTCCCTGCGACGTCGCTGTTGCCGGCGAACTGCCTCCTTTCTAAGGGGGCGGTTCGTGCGGTGTCACAGCGACGTCACAAGGCAGCCATCCAATAGCAGAGGAGGGGCGGAGATGAGCGGCTGGAACATGCCGCCCACCTCCTTCCTTCCTCATTGCCAGTGGACGGAGGTAAGGAGATGTTGGTCGCTCCTGCGGTGTCACACATAGCAATGTGTGATGCCGCAGGAATGAGGAACATCGCTACTAACCAGACAACGATTTTTCATAAATAAACGACCTCTCTCAGACGAACGATTTTTGCCTCTTTTGTGATCATTTTAGGTCGCTCCAGCCTGTCACACGCTGCGATGTCGCCAACGATGCCGGATGTGTGTCACAAACACCGTGACCCCAACGATATATCATTTGCGATGTCGCAGCGTGTAAATGGCCCTTAAGTCTTTTTCAATGTCTGATTTCCCCAGCAGTTTTCCATTTAGTAAGTAATCGTAGCATCTGTTTCTCCTTCCCATGTGCACACAAGAAGAAGAAGCGATCAAACATCCAATGCAATTGAAAGTGTATTTTTATTAATTAGCAAGTGCAAGGTATGGAGATAAGCATACACAGAGGGGCATACAAACGGTGGTGTCCACCAATACATAATAATAATAATAATGATGATAGTGATGGAGAGTGTCTGGGGACACCAATCAGACAATAACTTCAATCACCATATTGATTCCCCTACCGTAGGGTATGATCCACATATCACTGTCTGAAGGGAATCCACAGAGGCCCTCCACCATCCAGGCGGCCGATCAGATCATAAAACCCATAACAATATATATGCAGCACACCATGGAACACCTCAGCACACTCACCGGAGCCCCCCACCCATGTGTGTCACAAACACCGTGACCCCAACGATATATCGTTTGCGATGTCGCAGCGTGTAAATGGCCCTTAAGTCTTTTTCAATATCTGATTTCCCCAGCAGTTTTCATTTAGTAAGTAATCGTAGCATCTGTTTCTCCTTCCCATGTGCATAACCTTACACTTATGGGTTAAACCTCATTTGCCATTTTTCAGCCCAATTCTCCAATTTACTCAAATCCATCTGTAGTTGCAAACTCTCCTCCTTTGTGTTAACTACCTTACATAGTTTTGTATCATCTGCAAATACTGATATTTTACTCTGTAAGCCATCCACCAGATCATTAATAAATATATTAAAAAGTAGGGGACCCAATACAGACCCCTGTGGCACCCCACTAGTAACCCTGGCCCAATCTGAGTATGCGCCATTAATAACCACTCTTTGTTTTCTACCACTAAGCCAGCTACCTACCCATCTACACACATTTTCCCCGAGCCCAAGCTTTCTCATTTTACTTAGCAGTCTTTTATGTGGGACAGTGTCAAATGCTTTACCGAAGTCGAGATAAATGACATCCAATGATTCTCCTCGGTCCATGTGAGAGCTTACATCCTCATAGAAGCTGATCAGGTTAGTTTGGCAGGAGCGATCCTTCATAAATCCATGCTGATAGGGAGTTAAACATTTATTAACATTAAGACATTCCATAATAGCATCCCTTAAGAACCCTTCAAACATTTTACCCACAACAGATGTTAAGCTTACCGGCCTATAGTTTCCAGGTTCCCTTTTAGACCCCTTTTGAATATTGGTACCACATTTGCTCGCCGCCAATCCAGTGGAACAGACCCAGTTCCTATAGAGTCTTTAAATATAAGGAATAGAGGCCTGTCTATCACATTACTTAACTCCCTTAATACCCAAGGGTGAATGCCATCAGGGCCTGGTGATATGTCAATTATAATGTTACTAAGTCGTTTCTGCACATCCTCCTGGGTTAGGCAGGTCATACTTAATGGGGCATTTATATGATCACTCTGCATTTCCCCTGGCATATCCTTTTCCTGTGTGAACACAGTTGAGAAAAAAGTATTTAAAACATTTGCTTTTCCCACATTGCTCTCTATGATTTTACCCTCATTGTTCTTTAAAGGGCCGACACCATCAATTTTAATAATTTTATGGTTTATATGATTAAAGAATAGTTTGGGATTTGTTTTGCTTTCCTTAGCAATGAGTTATGCTAATGAAGTTATGCTTCACTCTGATTTCTCTAATGGGCATACAGGGATGCTGCAATCGAGAAAGGGCAAATGTCTCCAGTAAAGAAGCCATTCAGTAAATTCCCACTATGAGTTTTTGGTGAGTTTTTGACACTGCACAAAAAAACAAACAAACAGTACCTTGCTTACAACTATAGAAAAAGTGATTGGGATTCCTGAGTCATTTACATAGACGTCTCCATTGCACTCAACCTTACCTCGTGCCTGCGCATTACAGTACTTTGCTCTGCCCTCAGCAGGGGAGATCAAAGTGCGCATCCACAGGAGCACAGTAGCGGCCTCTGTGTAAATGACACAGGACACGTCATTTGCACGGGGCTGGGCAAGAGGACAGCGATTACACAAGATGGAGGAGGCGCTGTACTTAGGGCGCGTGCCCACGATCAGTGTTTGCAGCTTTTTGGATATAGCGTGTTTTTTCTGCGTCCAAAACGCTGCGTTGTACAGTACAAGCACAGTGGATGGATTTCTAGAAATTCCGTGCCCACTGTGCTTGTTTTTTCTGCAGCAAACACTGACCTGTGGTGCGGCTTTCCAAGCCACAGCATGTCAATTGTTTGCTGCGGATTCGCATGTGTCCTCCGTAGGGAGACCACAAGCGAGAGATCACAGCACCCCAAACCCTGATCATGGGTACGAGTAAATGCGGTCTAATGCGTTCTCCTACGGAGGGGACTCGTGGCCCCGCAGGTCAGGATCCGCTGGGTCCAGGACGCAGTGGGTCCTGATCGTGGGCACATTCCCTTAGAGCAGCGACATTCGTAGGATCGGACTCCCCCCTAGGTGAGTATAATAAAGGTGCTTTTTATGTTTTGCAGAGCGGCCTGGGCTCTTACATACAGTATTCTAGAATACTGTATATAAGAGCTTACTGGTGCTGGCCACAGCTTATAGGGGAAAAACCTGATAACAAATGTCCTTTAATCCACAGGTGTATAAATGAAGTTTTGTCAAAGCCAAATAACAGAAAATATAAAAAACAAAGCAGCTTAATGAAGAACATGACAAAAAGAGAAAAACTGCAGCATCAAAAGCGTGAATAAAATGTGACACCCTGGCCTATCAGGTCGTCACAGGGTATTGTGCAATCTGCCCTTCTGCACAGTATCCACTCTTCCTTGGTTCCGAATCCTGGTCTTTTGGTGTTGCTAACAGCTTAGCCAATCAAAATCCTAGGAACACTTCCCACTTGAACCTACCAGACACACCATTGGGGGGCCTGAACGGAATAGGGCCGCCCACATGGGGGTTGGTGAGGAAAAAGTGAGGACAGTGTCAGTCAGAGTTGGAGTTGAGAGTGGTGGAGAGAGGAGGTGAAGTGGCTCTCGTGAGGAGAGGCCACGAAGGAGAGCTCCTGAGTACTAGGTGGCAGACGTTGGTCTGGGCCTGGTAGGAGCTGGAACCCGGTCGCAGGGGACAGTGTCAAGGGGCACGGACTGCTGAGGAGGGCAGCCAGCAGCCTTGAGCTATCACCGGGCAGGGGCCAGGGCACGACGGGGTACATGGACCTCAGGCCGGAAAGTAGCTTCACGCGTTCCGATAATTTATCCGACGGGGGTGAAGACTTCAAGTGTCATCCCCAAGCCGCTCCAAAATCAGGGTACTAGCGCACCGATGGGATAGGACTTTTCCACTACAGGCGGCACGGTGGCTCAGTGGTTAGCACTGCAGTCTTGCAGCGCTGGTGTCCTGGGTTCAAATCCCACCAAGGACACCATCTGCAAGGAGTTTGTATGTTCTCCTCGCATTTACGTACACTGGAAACCCCTGTTCCTATTACCCCATGCCACCCAAACACCGTCCATCATCAACGGGCCCCGGGACACCAACCCCGTATCCACAAAGGGGTTAAACATCAAGCTGCCACACCATCGTCACCGGGCTCCCCAGCGGCAGCGGTGGTCCCTTACCTTACCACGCACCGTGAGTGGCGTCACGAACTTTCCAAAAAACCCCTGTATATATCTTTCCCCCCACTTCTTTTAATCGAGTGGCCGTGCGACCCCCGGGGCCGGAGACCCCTCGAGACACCGCGGATCCGGATCCGAGCGGCAGCAGCCCGGCTGCTTGCACGGGGGCGGTAAAAAAATATGCATAAAAAAATGCACTAAAAATGCAATAAAAAAACCCCGCAAAAACAAATTAATTTACCTAATAGGTGCAAAAAAAATCTACATCTACAGTTCCCCAAATGCTCATCATGAGAGTCGCAAGAGACTTTTCTAGTGACATCGTTCTTTCACATTATTTTCCTGCAGATTCAATTACTCTCTTCTTGTAGCATGTACATAATAATTGACTACACATTTCAACATGTTCTATTTAGACAAGGAAAATCGGAATAGTGACAGGACGGTAACACATCAGTACTAAAAGTAAATTGGTTTTCTAAGTGTCCTGTGGATGAGGCAGGCTGCCCCGCACAAAGCTTATTTCTCCAATGGATCTTGATTCTTACAGATGTCTTCCAAAATGAGCAAATGCACGTGCAACTTTACCTGTGTCCTGTGCGAGGAGTAGGCATCCTATTCTCTTTTACATGCTCCGGGCTTTCCACAATAACCCCATTCATGAGCTTGTTAGGCACCTGTCTTCTCAATCCCAATCCCCATAGGATACAATACAAATTAAGAAAAAATACAGAAAACAGGTGTGCAAACACTGCAGCAGAACATCTGCTCTGAGCATTATTTATTTATTTATTTTTACTGTAAAACTAACAATTATATACATTCGGGTTTAAAAATAGTGAGATCTATTAAGTTACCCCGTGGGAGGAAGAGGCCGTATATTACAGCCTCGCTAAACTATGTGTGGAATTTAAGGAAGGAGGCTCATCCTCCCTAGTCCGAGAATACAGGTGCCTGCTCCCCTATACACACAACACCCATTACCCAAATCACTGCAACTCACAATAGGAACAATATGCAATGATAACTGTACACTATAAATTATAGAGAGACGGATACATAAATACATTACAAATATAGATTAATAAAAAAAAAATTAAAAAACATCACCCCCCCCCACCCATTGAGTTCCAATTTAGTAAGCTAAGGCTGGGTTCATACAGTGTTTTTTCCTATGATCAGAGGTTGGGGGCTTTACGTCCGACACCCCCCCCCCACAAATAGGGATTCAGATGTATGCGCTGACGGACACATAGGGGTACTTTGCACACTACGACATCGCAAGCCACTGCTTGCGATGCCGAGCGCGATAGTCCCTGCCCCCGTCGCAGCAGCGATATCTTGTGATTGCTGCCGTAGCGAACATTATCGCTGCGGCAGCTTCACATGCACTCACCTGCCCTGCGACGTCGCTCTGGCCGGCGACCTGCCTCCTTACTAAGGGGGCGGGTCGTGCGGCGTCATGGCGACGTCACACGGCAGGTGGCCAATAGAAGCGGAGGGGCGGAGATGAGCGGGACGTACACATCCCGCCCACCTCCTTCCTTCCGCATAGCTGGCTTGAGCCGCGGTGACGCAGGTAGATGTTCCTCGCTCCTGCGGCTTCTCACACAGCGATGTGTGCTGCCGCAGGAACGAGGAACAACATCGTACCGTCACTGCAGCTAAATTATAGAAATGTCGGACACTACACCGATGATACGATTACGACGTTTTTGCGCTCGTTAATCGTATCATAAAAGATTTACACACTACGATATCGACAGCGACGCTGGATGTGCGTCATTTTCAATTTGACCCCACCGACATCGCAGCTGCAATATCGTAGTGTGCAAAGTACCCCATACACTTGAATTCCGTTTTGCGGGGGTTCTGATGTAAGCTTTGATGGAGCCACTTGCCATAAGAAAACCCAACCTTAAATGTGTATTTCCATCTCCAAGATCATATCCCTATATGTAGTAGGTATAATAATAATAGCAAATACCTCTAATTAGAAATGTAGTATAGTTCTCCTAATTAGCCATGTCGTTTACCTCATGTGTAGGGATTGCAGCTTAGATAGCCATGGTTATGACCACGATCAACTAACTGACTGCTTCACAGTTCCAGGTGTTTCTTTTTTCCTTGGATATTTACTGACATCTCCTGTGAGGGAGGTTTTCTTTCATTATTTTCATTATATGAGCCTAAACTGTTATTTTCAGTGTGGCACATTGGTTTTATGTACGTTATTACCTGATGTTTCTTATATATACACAGGGTGCTTAACAAAAAATGTATACACACTTTGAACTATCATAGAAAATGTATTTCTTATTCTACAAGGTTACATTTCTGGACATGGAAAGCTTAAAGTCCAATTTGAAAAATAAAAAAATGTAAATAACATAAATGTACTTTTTGATGAAAATATTAATAATGTTCAAAATGGTGGCCTTCAACATCAACACATTTCTGCGTACGAGCCACCACTGATTCTGGACATCGTATCAAAGTGTCGAATGAGATTTCTCTACACACCACTTGAAGTCTCCTTGAAGACAAACTACACCACACATTTACACCAGGCAAATTTACAGTTTTTTCAATTGCAATGTGAGGCTTATCTTCTGCCCAATAAACTCAATTGTGCCTATTGACAGTTCTAATAAGTTTAAACTGGGCTTCATCCGACCAAATTATGCTACCCATAAATCCCAATTCATGTATCACCATCTCCTGAATCCATTCTCAAAATTCCAACCTTCGATCTGGATCGTCATCACTTAACTATTGCATCAGCCTTGGCATCTACACACAAAACTTGCCTTTCATCAGAATTACTCTCACTTGCTCCTTGCCTTGAAGATATTTGAGGTGAACACTGAAACAGTTCCAAGACCGCAGAGGATTCATCACTTGTAGCTGTACGAGGTTGCCCTGATCGGCCTTTATGCACACCACACACTGTTCCATGAACTTCGAATTTGTCTTGTAGACGTGTAACTGTTATTAAGGGTGCTTTACACGTTGCGACATCGCTAGTGATCTCATTAGCGATGTAACACATCAGATCGCACATACGATTTGCCGAGATCGCACATGTGACCGGAGATATATATATATCAGTTTTGGTTGCAACTACATATAGCGCATATAACTGCTGTAGCAGCCATGAAAATAAAGGCCACAAAAAACAGTGTATAGGAGATTCTGGAGCGTCAGAGACTTTAACAAGTGGGTAATGCTTACAGAGGATCTATCACCTGGTGAAATATGAACAGTTTTTATTATTGTTTTTTCCCCTTGCCGATCAAGCAATTTTCGGTCTGTTTTTGAGCCTTTTGTTTTTTTCTTCCAATAATCCACGACATAAGGGTGCTTTACACGCTGCGACATCGCTAGCAATTGCTAGCGATGTCCAGCACAATAGCACCCGACCCCGTCGTACGTGCGATATGTGGTGATCGCTGCCGTAGCGAAAATTATCGCTACGGCAGCGTCAAATGCACATACCTTGTCAGCGACGTTGCTGTGACCGCCAAACAATCCCTCCTTCAAGGGGGAGGGGCGTTCGGTGTCAGCGACGTCACTGCGGCGTCACTAAGCGGCCGGCCAATAGCAGAGGAGGGGCGGAGATGAGCGGGCCTAACATCCCGCCCACCTTCCTCCTTCCTCATTGCCGGTGGTACGGAGGTAAGGAGATGTTCGTCTCTCCTGCGGTGTCACACATAGCGATGTGTGATGCCGCAGGAACGTGGAACAACATCGCTACTCACCTGGCAATGATTTTTTGTAATTAAACGACCTCTCCAAAACAAACAATTTTTGTCTTTTTTGCGATCGTTTTAGGTCGCTCCAGCCTGTCACACCCTGCGATGTCGCTAACGATGCCGGATGTCCGTCACAAACACCGTGACCCCGACGATATATAGCGATGTCGCAGCGTGTAAAGCACCCTTAAGAGCCATCTTTATTTTATTTTTACATCAACATAGCCATGATTCAGCTTGTTTTTGCGAGAGGAGTTGTATTTTAGAGTGGCACTATGTATTTTATTATGTGAGGTACTGGAAAGTGGAAAAAACAGAATTCTTCAACAGTTTATATATATATATATATATATATATATATATATATATATATATATATTACAGTCATATGAAACAGTTTGGGCACCCCTATTAATGTTAACCTTTTTTCTTTATAACAATTTGGGTTTTTGCAACAGCTATTTCAGTTTCATATATCTAATAACTGACGGACTGAGTAATATTTCTGGATTGAAATGAGGTTTATTGTACTAACAGAAAATGTGCAATCCGCATTTAAACTAAATTTGACATGTGCATAAGTATGGGCACCTCAACATAAAAGTGACGTTAATATTTTGTAGATCCTCCTTTTGCAAAAATAACAGCCTCTAGTCGCTTCCTGTAGCTGTTAATTATTCCTGGATCCTGGATGAAGGTATAGTTGACCATTCCTGTTTACAAAACAATTCCTGTTCAGTTAAGTTTGATGGTCGCCGAGCATGGACAGCACGCTTCAAATCATCCCACAGATTTTCAATGATATTCAGGTCTGGGGACTGGGATGGCCATTCCAGAACATTGTAATTGTTCCTCTGCATGAATGCCTGAGTAGATTTGGAGCGGTGTTTTGGATCATTGTCTTGCTGAAATAGCCATCCCCTGCGTAACTTCAACTTCGTCACTGATTCTTGCACATTATTGTCAAGAATCTGCTGATACTAAGTTGAATCCATGCGACCCTCAACTTTAACAAGATTCCGGTGCCGGCATTGGCCACACAGCCCCAAAGCATGATGGAACCTCCACCAAATTTTACTGTGGGTAGCAAGTGCTTTTCTTGGAATGCCGTGTTTTTTTGCCTCCATGCATAACGCCTTTTGTGTGACCAAACAACTCAATCTTTGTTTCATCAGTCCACAGGACCTTCTTCCAAAATGTAACTGGCTTGTCCAAATGTGCTTTTGCATACCTCAGGCGACTCTGTTTTTGGCGTGCTTGCAGAAACGGCTTCTTTCGCATCACTCTCCCATACAGCTTCTCCTTGTGCAAAGTGCGCTGTATTGTTGACCGATGCACATTGACACCATCTGCAGCAAGATGATGCTGCAGGTCTTTGGAGGTGGTCTGTGGATTGTCCTTGACTGTTTTCACCATTGTTCTTCTCTGCCTTTCTGTTCTGATATTTTTCTTGGCCTGCCACTTCTGGGCTTAACAAGAACTGTACCTGTGTTCTTCCATTTCCTTACTATGTTCTTCACAGTGGAAACTGACAGTTTAAATCTCTGAGACAACTTTTTGTATCCTTCCCCTGAACAACTATGTTGAATAATCTTTGTTTTCAGATCATTTGAGAGTTGTTTTGAGGAGCCCATGATGCCACTCTTCATAGGAGATTCAAATAGGAGAACAACTTGCAAGTGGCCACCTTAAATACCTTTTCTCATGATTGGATACACCTGCCTATGAAGTTCAAAGCTCAATGAGGTTACAGAACCAATTTAGTGCTTCAGTAAGTCAGTAAAAAGTAGTTAGGAGTGTCCAAATAAAGAAATTGATAAAGGTGCCCATACTTATGCACCTGTCAAATTTAGTTTAAATGCAGATTGCACATTTTCTGTTAGTACAATAAACCTCATTTCAATCCAGAAATATTACTGAGTCCATCATTTATTAGATATATGAAACTGAAACAGCTGTTGCAAAAACACAAATTGTTATAAAGAAAAAAGGTTAACATTAATAGGGGTGCCCAAACTTTTTCATATGACTGTAGAGTCTCTATATATATATATTTATTTTTTAACTTCTCACTATATTTGTTAGTCCTCTTAGGGGACTTGTACCTACGATCAGCTGTTTACTTGTGCTACATACATAAGTGCCACAGTTTTGCTGTATATAGCAAAACTTACGATCACCTATGAACTCCAGCTTCGGGCAGGTTTTCACAGTACTCTGCTCCACCCACTCCTGTCAGGGGCAGATGAAGGCTGAATAACACAGCCATCATCTGCTGGTAAAGATGTGGGATCGCAAAGTCAAGGATTTGACAAGATGATGTACCAGTACGTCATATGTCAGTAAGGGGATAATCTGCCATATCCCTCCAGAGATTTAGTGCTGATTAGTCTGGCCTTTACTAAGGGGGATTGCTCACATTATTACCAGGTGATAAACTTTCCCTTTTTAAAGACCAAAGCACTAATTAAAAAGGACCGTATCTCTGGTATTGCTTGGTGGATAAAAAAAATAAAAATTCTCATGGGAGCAGAGGGAATAAAATAAAAGTAAAAACTGCCTAATAATTCATCAACAACCTTTGACTTAATTCCGTCAATCTCTTAAAACTGGCTCTTGATTACACTAAATGCTGCCATCCCTTTCAAAGAAAAATAAAATAAGATCGTTATGATTTTCCAGTTGGTATCCAGTCAGACCCTTCAGATGAGAATAGCAAGGGACACGTTAGCCTTAATTTCATTTATATCTCTTCAGTGCTCGGTGGGCATTTATGGGACATACTGTATATACTGTTCACGCCACATTATTTGCACACCTGCATTTTCAACAATGTGGAATAATAGAGTCAATATGAAAACAAGCTATTATTGTATTCATGTGACTGGAAATGTAGACGCTGCAGCCTACCACGATCCTGTGATCAGAGAATGAGGAAATCCTTTGTAGCTTACACTAAAAGTCACTCGCTGGATAACAAGGTAACCACTAAGTCTGAGAAGCTTTCACAACACATTGAGTAATTCATATAATAAAACGTACGTCATAATAGGATTTTTTTTAGCGCTGTAACAGCAAAAAGCTGCACAGATATTAAAAATGGCTCCTGTTCTATTAGTATTTATCAACAGAAGAAAGATAGTTAGCATTGGAGCTTGTGCACACTGTGTTTTTGCTACTTTTTGAAATGGAATCTCCTAAGTGTTTGAGGAAGATTTGGAGAATTCCATTTAGTTTCTGTTCCAAAAACAACTAAAAAAACATCTAAATTTGCATAGAACCTGAGGTGTCATCTATATCGGTTGGGTTCAGATCCTGAGTCAACTCCATACACTAACATACAGACACTGAGGAGCAAAGGCGCAAATAAGGACTTATCTGATATAAACGGAAATAAATGATGAGAGTACGCATACCTGCTTGAGTAGTGTCACACACAACAAGATATGCGCTTCAATGCTGAGCAGCTACTGAAGATACACGAGTGTACAACAATACAGTTAGATGCAGAAAAGAAAGGGAACGTGTCGAATCTGCGCTGCTGCTGAAGACCTCCCGTAAGAAGAACCAGGACACATTAGTGGAGATAATGCGGTATTTGTTTCAACGTGTTTCAAAGCTATCAAAGCCTCTTCTTCTTCAGGTTCTTTCCTGAAGAAGCTTTGATAGCATTGAAATGTGTTGAAACAAATACCGCATTCTCTCCACTGGTGTCCTGGTTGTTCTTACAGGATGTCTTTTCTTTTCTGCATACACTTAAGGCCCCGTTACATGCAACGACGTATCTAACAATATATCGCCGGGGTCACGGATTCCGTGACGCACATCCGGCATCGTTAACGACGTCGTCGCGTGTGGCACCAACGAGCGGCCGTTAACGATGGAAAATACTCACCAAATCGTCCATCGTTGGCAAGTCATTCATTTTAAAAAAATCGTTGATTGTTGAGAACGCAGGTTGTTCGTCGTTCCCGAGGCAGCACACATCACTATGTGTGACACCTCGGGAACGACGAACTACAGCTTACCTGCGGCCACCGGCAATGAGGAAAAAAGGATGTGGGCAGGATGTTACGGCCGCTTAGTGACGCCGCTGTGACGCCGCGCGAACTGCCCCCTTACAAAGGAGGTGGTTCGCTGGCCACAGCGACGTCGCTAGGCAGGTAAGTCCGTGTGACGGCTCCTAACGATATTGTGCGCCACGGGCAGCGATTTGCCCGTGACGCACAAACAACGGGAGCGGGTACGCTCGCTAGCGATATCACTAACAATATCGCTGCGTGTAAAGCCCCCTTTACACCTGACATGTGATCTACATGTTCCTCATATGTTGGGAAAGTGGTGCAGTAATTGACCACTTTTGCTATATTTTGCAATTACTTCCAAAGCAACTTTATTAAAAAAAACACTGTGAAATGTCTACTCAAAGCCTAACCGTAACAATAAAAACCTTCCGATACATAAAACACCATTATAGCGATCCAAAGATGCGAGAATGGTGACAGATCTTCACACTAGTGGGTTGATAATCATTACTGAGGTAGGGGTCAACAAACTCTGGACTTTTGTGGCCCAAAATCATTCATACACAATTACATGAGAGAAATCCCAATCAAAAACTGTACACCGCAAAGTGAAAGATAATTATTTAGAATCACTATAAATACCAAATTTTGGGTGCTCTACCTTTCCTGAGGCAGGAGATAAATGTAGACCTTTATTATAAAGTTTGGAGGGTTTAAGAATTTCCTCTGTTGGGCCCAAGAAACCCAAGTCTGACACTGGTTGCAATAATAATTTGCTGCCTGGATTATTCCCCATTATAGTTAGGCTTATAATATACCATAATATTTAGAGCAATTGGACATAAGGCGTGGAAATTTATTATGTGATCTGCCTAATCTTAGCCGTGTATCTTCAGCTTTATCTTGGCATCTCCTACATAGAGAATGACGCTGAGAGCGAGTTTTGGGAAAAATCTTATAGTAAACTCATGAGGGAATAGATGCAGAGGTAAAGAGCTCCAGAGCATTTGATTAAACACTGTGTAACCGTGGTTAGGAACAATAATTTATATTTGCTGACTATCTGGGGTTTCTTGTCATCACTGGTAGACCGCCCACACGTATACATTAGTATTTGGGAGATTGTAGCTGCCTTTTATATACAGCAGCAGTAATATTATTCTGCACTAGTAGAAAAAGACTTGAAGGGGTTGTCTGGTAAAAACAAGTTATCAGCTATCCAAGGATAGGTAATAACCTATAGATCAGTGGGGGACCCACACTGATTGACAGAACCAGGAACTTTTATCCCCATTAGAATCCACTGGCAGTGTTCTATTAATTCCCTATGGGGTTGCCAAACACGTCACTTGGCTTTTCCTGGAAGCCCCATAAAAATGAATGGAACAATAGTTGGGCATCAGACCGGTGTCACAGGTGTGTCACAGGTGACAGACTGTCCTGCGGTGTCTGGCAATTGAAGGTCACAGCATTTGGCTGTAGAAAATGCTCCCTGACTTTCTATTATTCCTGCTGTCATTATTCAGTGTAGTAGGTATCTGCTTTGCTGGGTTTTCATCCTTTCCCTTTAGGACCCAGGGGAGCGTCTCTTCTCTTCAGCTGCTACTCATCTGTATTTCCCCTTGGGTTTAAATACTCTTATTTTCCCTGGACTTGTGCTGGTGATATTCAGTTACTTCACAAGCTTTGGATTCAAGCAGGTGGCTTGCACTCATCAGTAGGATCGTTGCTGCTCTTTGCTGAACTTCTTACTGAGTCATCTAGATATAAGTTGTTTGTGGTTTTCCCTTGTTTGTTATCCCTGTTTGTCCTTTAGTGCCTAGTGGGGTTGACAAAGAGCTCACCCATCTGGTCCCTACCTAGGACCCACCCAGATCAGGGTCAGCCTAGGGTGAAGTTTCAAGCTTGGCGCATAGGTGCGGAACTTATCTAGGGTGGTGAGGGAACCCAGGGCCTAGTGGTAGGCTTGGTCAGGGTCACCATCTGCCCCTTTCCTAGACACAGAGTTTCCCTTCTCTTCCCTTTCGCCGTTCACTTGGTACTTCCTCGTACCTAGCGTGACAACTAGCCATTGCAGTTTGTAACAGTGATTAAAAATTCTCTGGTCTGCTGATCAGAGCAGATTCCACCAGTGGTCACCCACCGATCAGCAAGTCATCATCACCTTGCACCAAATTGGGTTGTCTGTGGCTGAACTTTTGGGGTCCTATTATATTAGCAACACATTGTTGTGTCGGAGCCTTGTCCCATTGAAGGATCCTCTCGCAGGCCAGCCTGATACTGATCTTATGGTTCACAAAAGTAGATAACACTATTTAGAATTACAGCTTTAAAAAATAAAAGATAAACCCGTCTACTGAGCTTACATTTTCCTAGAAGCTTCTAATCATAGTGGAAACCTTCTCAGCTACATCGTCACAGTTCACCAAAAATGAAATCCATCACGCCATAGCTTTCAATATTGATGTGATTGGTTTAGCTGTTTTACATCTAGAACTATATGGAGACTCTGGGGATACATTTCACCTGATACCATGTGAAATAAATTCTGTCTAAATACAAATGTTGTCCATCCAACATAATCCATCTCTGGGGCCAATCACACCCTGGAACATGCCGCTTCCATTATGACTCCTGCAGCCACCATAACCTTGTCTACTACATTCTCAATCACTCCTGAATCATATTCCCTGTTCTCCGTCTGCTCATGGGGCAACGTTATGATCACTTTGTCTGTCAAGACTAATCACAGCAATAATACAAGGTAGACTATTATCTGTAATATATTATTTTTATAAGTAATATGCCAGATGTTCCTGGAAGCCATACTGCATAGATGTCAGCCACTCAATCATAGGCGTTCACCCATAGGAGGCATTTTATTTAAATGAGAACTTTTGGCATGACTTCATTCATTCTACCACTTACAGACATATATTCAAGTAGCACTGAACTTTAAAGAAACACTTAGCTTTCTCTTTTCTCTAATTATTTCATAATTGAAAATATGCTTAATAGCTTCAAAAAATCTGGGGTCTGCACTTCAAAAGCCCAATAATCTAAAACATATAACAAAGGTCACTTTCGGCTTCTCCACGTGTGTGGAAGTATATGTCTACAATAGATAAAACTGATATACACTCCTCAACACTAAAAATGCAGCAAAAAGAAGGAAAAATCGTGGAATTATGAGAAACACAAGATGAATAAATATGTTATGGATATGCAAATTATGACAAAATGTTAACAAACTTTTCAAAATATCCCGATTGAGTATTGAATATGAGCGCTATGCAGTGGTGTGCCGCTAAAAGTGGCAGACCACGAGGACTTTATGCTCTCCCCTGCTCGGCATCACATCTTCATCACGGATGCAGATACAGTTGAAAGCAATACTATTTGTAGAAAAATGTGGGGGCTATCATACTATTTGGAAGGCTGTGTGGGGGTATTTATACTGTTTGAAAGGCTGTGTGGGGGCATTTATACTGTTTGGAGGGCTATGTGGGGGCCATTATATAATTTAGAGGAGCTGAGTGGGGGCTATTATACTGTTTGGAGGGCTGTGTGAGAGCCAATTATACTGTCTGGAGGACAATGTGGGGGTGCCATTATTCTGTTTAGAGCGCTAGTGGGGTCCATTAAACTGTATGCAGTTCATTATAGTGTGGAGGGTAGTGCTGGGGCCATTATACCATTTGGAGGTCTTATGGTTGACACTCCCACCACCATGCCTGACTGTAGGCAAGACACACTTGTCTTTGTACATCTCACCTGGTTGCCACCACACATGCTTGACACCATCTAAACCAAATAAGTTTATCTTGATCTCATCAGACCACAGGCATGGTCCCAGTAATCCATGTCCTTAGTCTGCTTGTCTTCAGCAAACTGTTCACAGGCTTTCATGTGCCTCATATTTAGAAGAGGTTTCCTTTCTAGGATGACAGCTATGCAGGCCAATGTGATGCAGTGTGCGGTGTATGATCTGGGCACGGACAGGATGACTCCCCCACCCCTTTAACCTCTGCAGTATTGCTGACAGCACTCATATGTCTATTTTGAAAAGACAACTTCTGGATATGATGCTGAGCACGTGTACTTGTACCGCCCTAGCAGCGGTCAGACCGATCGGATCTGGGTGTCGCAACTCGTGGCTTGAGGGTCTCCGGACCCGAGGGCTCAGGGTCACTCTAAAATTTGATGGAGGGTTATTTACAGGGGAGATATAGTTTGTGACACCACCCGTGGTGTGCGGTAATAGGGAGTACCACCGCTGTTGTTGGGAGTACTCGGGGTGGTAGAACGGGGGCAGCCAGATGACGTTACCCTCCACGGGTAGGGAAGGCCCCGGGACTCTGGCTGGTGGAATGGATTGCAGGGGAGCGCAGGGGAGCTGGGAGCAGAGGGGTGATCAGGTACTCACTCAGAAGGAAAGCAGACGCTGACAATGTAGTAAACCAAATCTCTGCGTGCCGTTGCCCTCTTGGGGGAGCTCGTCCATGTTCCGTCCCTTGCAGCACTGCCTGATGGTCCGGAGGCTGCCTCCGTGCACAAGCTTTAGTAGTGTCCAAGTGGCCCGTAAGCTTGAAGCTGTCCAGGCCCCCCCACTTTTTGGTGTGAAAGAGCTGTGCTCTCAGGGGCTCACGCTTGGGATTTCAGTGGGCTGCTTTGGTTGGAAAGCCCTATCCCCCTAGTTGCACTAGTGCCCCCAATCTCTGAGTTTCGTGGGGACAGTCCATAAAGGCCCTATTCTCCGCAGGTTAATTGCCGGGTTGCTTTAAGCCTCTCCCCAGCCTAGGGTCCAGTACCCCAACGTGCTTTCAGCCCCACCCCGACTATTGTACTCGAGCTGCTGACAGTCCTCCAAGACTAGTCCAGGCACCCAGTCACAATATCCCGCGACCGGGTCTCCAACTCCTCTGGGTCCAGACCACTGTCTGCAACCTAATCTTTTCCTCCCTGGGAGCCAGACGCTCCATCCTAGCTCCTCACTGCTCGAGGGCTACCACTCTCTTCGCTCCCCTGGGGCCAACTGACTTGTTACCTCCCACCTCCATGCCTGACCCCTAGGTGGGTGTCCCTATTCCAACTTAGCAGCCCACTGGTGTGCCTGACAGGCTATGGTGCGAGGTGTGATTGAGATTTTTGGATGCTGATGGAGGCAGTGCTGCAAGTTGGGAACCTAGAACCAAGAGGGGTTGAGTCCTGCACTGGGAGATAAAGAGCGTGCAGTACCCTGTGACGACCTGACTAGTCTAGGGGCGTCACACACTCAACTTCTTTGCTCAACCATGGCGAGGCCTGTTATGAGTGGAACCTGCCTTTGTATGTTTTTTGCCACCGTGCTGCAGCTCAGTTTCAGGGTGTTGACAAACTTCTTGTAGCCTAGGCCAGCTTTATGTAGAGCAACAATTATTTTTTCAGATCCTCAGAGAATTCTTTGCCATGAGGAGCCATGCTGAACCTCCAGTGACCAGTATGAGAGAGTGTGTGAGCGATAACACCAGATTTAGCACACCTGCTCCTCATTCACACCTGAGACCTTGTAACACTAATGAGGCACATGACACCGGGGAGGGAAAATGGTTAATTGGGTACATTATATTAAAGTGTCATATCTTCAGTGTTGTAACATGAAAATGTATAAAAAAAAAAAAATATTTACAAAAATGTGAGGGGGTGTACTCAGCTTTATGATATACTGCAAGTGCAGGGATTTCTGCACATGGTGCTCATAATTAAAGCTGAGTAAGGCTATGTGCGCACGTTGCGTACTCGCCGTGCAGAAATTTCTGCAGCGATTTAAAGAGCACACGTGCGCTTCAAATCGCTGCAGAAACAAAAGCCAATTTCATGCGCTCTGAGTGTAGCCCCTCCCATAGACAGAGCAGGGACTTCATGCAGAGCGCAGGAAAGAAGTGACATGTCACTTCTTAGAACGCGCGCTTCTGGCAGCAGCCGAAGCGCTGCGCTCTAATACGCCACGTGCGCACGGCTCCTGCACAATCTCCATAGATTGTGCTGGGGACGCAGGACGCATGCAGTTACGCTGCGGTGCAGATCGCAGCGTAACTGCATGCAATTACGCAACGTGCGCACATAGCCTAAATCTAGATGTTCTGAAAATTATGTTTACATATTTTAATCATTTGCATATCATCATCATCATATCTGTCAATGCTGTGATTTCCACAAATCCATGATTTTCCTTCATGAAGCTGCAATTTCATTGTTGAGGAGTGAATATTTCCATATTTCCATCATTTTTTTCTCATAACAGACAGCATTTTAAAATATATAAAGTCAGTTGGAAAATCACTTTTCTCAAGACCACCCTCATTTTGGTGATGTAACATGGAGAATCTAATGGTGCATAGTCCTGCACGCCTTTTATGTAACCTGCCCACATTTCTGGTACTTTTCACAACAAAAAAGACTGTTAAATTAATTTATTTTCATTTTTGGTTTTACTTTCTATGTCACTATCAGTATTATAAAATACAAATCATACTGTCTTCACAATGGCCGCGGAGGGCATTTTTTTTTTTGTGTAAGGGTCTGTGCGAACTGGGTAGATGAGTTTCTTAAGCAAAATACAGAATGGCAGAAAATGGCAGAATTACGCACATTCGGCAAAAAAATGCATGTGGTTTGTTGTGGTTTTGGTGTGGATTTGCCGCGGTTTTGTCCCTGCGGTTTTTAACCATTATTAATGGCAAAACCGCAGGTACCTGCGAAAGAGAAGTGACATGCTGCTTCTTTCTGCAGCAAAACCTGTAGGGAAAAAAACACAATCTGCGCACAGCATTTTGGATTTCTCATAGATTTTGCTGGGGAAGGACTGCATGAACTTTATGAACAAACAACGCACCTTTTCTGCAGCAAAAAAACCACTAGAAATCCGCAGCAAAAACCACAGTGTGCGCACAGGACCTTAGACTTTATGTTGCTGTTGTTTCAGGAAATCCATATGTACATTAACCACAAGGAACAGACTTTGACCCTGTCTTTTGTATTGAAGCATCTAATGAGCATGTACAAGTCATTGTGAGGGGAATGAGAGCTGAGATATCACCTATTGTGAATTATTATTGTAATCCTGCCTATACTAACAACCCTAAAAAGCCTCAGCAGAAATCCAAGAACTTAAAACTTAACATCTATTAATATGGTAAAAGTCCAAGTAAAAGTCGGTGCAAAAATGTAATTCACACTGTGGAGATATTAAAGTGGCAATGTAGATGATCTTGCTATGGGCCTACGCGTTTTGGCCTGTTGCCTTAACCATGATCTCAGATGGTTTCGGAGTTTAGCTTCACATTAACTAATGCACTTTCAAACTGATAACAATTAACCTATAATGAGTCCATCAAATTTCCTTTCTTCAGCGCCTTGACAGACCATTGGAACCATTTTGATTCTTTGTATACCTATATACTATAGCAGGTTGTACACCTTGTGATTAAACTGGAAAAAATCACTACCGTAATTTTGTGTATTTATAAATTAATGGGATTTTCCACATCCACTAAAGTGTGTAATTTTTCATCATCTTTCTGTATATGTTCATCTGTTTATGGTCTGTGTCCATTTTTATCATCATATTTTTCTCTTATGCTTTACCTCACAACCAGTGACAAAAAATTAACTGAACACGGACGCCGGTCATGTGCATTCCATTTTTCCCACTGAACCATTCACTAGAAATCAGTAGGACAGACTTGTTCATGTGTATATAGGTAAAGATGGTTGACCTTAGGGAGATCAACATCCAGCATCGCGGAGAACAATCAGTGTCTGTGGATGGATACCATGTTTTGGCATAGGTGGTTTCCTTCACCAGAGACGGCCCTTCCCGTGGTTTTTCCTTCCCGGTGAAAGACCTGGCTAGTTACCTGCCAGCGTTGAGAAACATGTGATGGTGTCTCCGCGGCTTCCTTGTTTTGGATATTTCCCAGGGGGCATTGCTCTAGAATCACTGCGTTGAAAAAACACGTGACGGTGCTAGATGTTGATCTCCCTAAGGTCAACCATCCTTACCTATATAGTCTTCTACTAGGTATTGCTCCCACTAGCCAGTTTCCTACTCCACACTGATGAGGGGCAAATACCCCAAAACAGCTGTCTGTGGATTTTGGCATAGGTGGTTTCCTTGACCGGAGGCTGCCCTTCCCGTGGTTTTTCCTTCCTGGTGAAAGACGTGGCTAGATACCTGCCAGCGTTGAGAAACATGTGATGGTGTTTCCGCGGCTTCCTTGTTTTGCAGACTTGTTTATGTGGACTAAGAAAGCTCCATAGAATATAATGTTAATAGCTCGATAGAATATAACGTTCGAATAATGAATACTGATGGCTGAAAAAGTCTCTAACTACACGGCATCTTTGCTGTGACACAGACCATGAGACTGTAGCTCGATAGATGTTGCTGCTACATCACAAGCGCAATACAAGTGAATAAGGCTGCACCGCAACCCCAAGGGGACTTTAACCACGACAAACGAATCTGCCATTTTGGATTTTATTTTGTGACTTACCTGTGACTTGTCACAGTATCCTTGGGGTCACATTGAGAACAAATTTACTTCTCAATTCTTATATTTAATGTTTCAATACCTTAGAATCTCAGGGTGCAGCTGTATATTTGTTAGAGCATATTTCCATGTTCGGTCTGCACCTGTTCACATTTGTCTGTTAGGAAATGCTGTCAGTTTTCTCATGTTATGTTACCATCACTCATCCGTTGTACACCTTCATGTACTGTCAGCTTTCTAAATAGTCAACACATCACCTGAGTTTGAATAATCCATATCTTTATAAAAAAAAAATGGATCTGTGCGACTCAGACCATGTCTTTTTCTCATTCGTTTTGTGGATGAGAATTGGCCATTAAAGTCTATTGTATAGGGATCTACTAAACACAGATGAAAATCACAAAAAGTACTTTGTACTTCAATTTTTCATGTTTTTCTCAAAGATCCATGGATAAATAAAAGTTCAGGCAATCTAGCTCCAGTTTTTAAAAAGATCTGAGAAAATAATGGAAGCAACATCGATGTTAGAGACAATGTGGCTGACACAAAAGAAAATACACCCTTCTACACGAAAGTTTTCATGTACTCTCTAAATAAAGATATATATGTATGTTTTTCTCACTATCTGACATGAAATCAGAATAAACCTTTCCCGTTGTTGGAACGATAGAGAGAGAGAGCCCATTCCTCCTGACAGAACTGGTGTACTTGAGCCATGTTTGTAGCTCGCCTAAAGGTACCGTCACACTAAGCGACGCTACAGCGATCCCACCAGCAACCTGACCTGGCAGTGATCGCTGGAGCGTCGCTACACGGGTTGCTGGTGAGCTGTCACCCAGGCAAATCTCACCAGTGACCAGCCTCCAGCGACGCGTGGAAGCGACGCTGCGCTTGGTAACTAAGGTAAATATCAGGTAACCAACCCGATATTTACCTTGGTTACCAGTGCACACCGCTTAGCGCTGGCTCCCTGCACTCCTAGCTAGAGTACACATCAGGTTAATTACCCAATGTGTAGTGTGGCTATGTGTGCAGGGAGCAGGGAGCCGGTACTGGCAGCGTGAGAGCGGCAGATGCTGGTAACAAAGGTAAATATCGGGTAACCAAGGAAAGGGCTTCTTGTTTACCCGATATTTGCATTGATTACCAGCGTCCGCAGAAGCTGTCTCCCTGCACATTCAGTTGTTGCTCTCTCACTGTCACACACAGCGATGTGCGCTTCACCGCAGGAGAGCAACAACTAAAAAATGGTCCAGGACATTCAGCAACAACCAGCGACCTCAAAGCAGGGGGCAGGTTGTTGCTGGATGTCACACACAGCAACATCGCTAGCAAGTCGTGCCTCAGCAGAGATGTTGCTAGCGTGACAGTACCTTTACTCGCACCAGCCTTTTCAGCTTTGCCCATAAATTTTCAATAGGATAGAGATCAGGGTTTTGTGATGGCAACTCCAAAACATTGACATTGTTATCCTTAAGCCACTTTGTAACCAGTTTGGCAGTATGGTCATTGTCCATTTGGAAGACCCATTTATGGCCAAGCTTTAAGTTCCTGGCTGATGTCTTGAGATGTTGCTTCAGTATTGCCACAATCTTCTTTCCTCATGATGCCAGTTATTTTGTGAAGTGCACCAGTCCCTCCTGCAGCAAAACAATCCCACAACATGATGCTGCCGCCCCCCTGTTTCACAGTTTGGATGATGTTCTTAGGCTTCAAAGCTTCTCCCTTTATCCTCCAAACATAACGATGGTCATTATGGCCAAAAAGTTCAATTTTATTTTTGTCAGATCACAGGACATGTCTCCAAAAGTTAAGGTCTTTGTTCCTGTGTGCATATGCAAATATAAATCTACCTTTTTTGATTCTTTTGAAGTAATGGCTTCTTCCTGGCAGAGTGTTCTGTCAGCCCATGTTGTACAGTACTCATTTCACTGTGGATAATGACACAATCTTACAAGCTTCCGCCAGCATCTTCACATGGTTTTTTGCTTTTGTTCTTGGGCTGATGTGAACACGTGTGACCAAAGCACATTCATCTCTGGTACACAGAAACCATCTCCTTCCTGAATGGTATGATGGCTGGATACTACCATCTTGTTTGTACTTGTGTATAATTGTTTGTACAGATGAACAAGACAGCTTCAGGTATCTGGAAATTGTACCCAGGGATGAACCAAACTTATACAATTCTCTTCCTGAGATCTTGGCTGATTTCTTTAGACTTTCCCATTATGCAAATTTTTTTATTTTTTTTATAAAGCGCTAACATATTCCGTGTTTTACATAAAAAGCAATAAATACATCCACAGGTCTGTCACTAATTAACTGATCATAAGCATCCAAAGACATGACATCATCATATGGACTATCCCATATTATTTAAAGGCATAGCACTCTTAGCCTATGTAAACTTATGACTTTGCAGAAAGTAATAAAAATGCCTTAAACTTTCTCTCTCTCTCATTATTCTGCAATTTGGCTTCATTCACACATCCATATCTATTACACTTGGAAATAGATAGCATAACGGTAGTTCTCACCCGAAACTGCAGTCCTGGATCCTGTTTGTAAATACAATAATTCCATATGAGAGGAGAGAACAGTATATCAAAATAGGAGCTATCCCCAGAAATTCTCTAAAATTTGGGAGGTTTGGAATTCTTCTCTGACAATGACCTCAAGCAGATAATGACACTCCTAACGTAGGTACGGGCTGACGCAAATGAGATCCTGGGGCTTCATATACTTTTTGCTAATAGTACACTTGTAGATAGTTGTAAAGTAAGATGCAATAGGGAATATTTTCCTCTTTTTTTTTTTTTGACAGCCAGTTCTGTTATAGTTTTGTTTCTGTTTTAATAATTGATTGTCACACAATCCTTAGTGTGTATGTGTCTAGGATATTTTCACTCTTACCTAGTTATTACAATCAGGAGTCTTTAGATACACATTTCTGTACAAAGACACATCCTGTATGTAACGTAAAGGTGTGGTTTATTCTGGTATATGATGTAGCATTTAAAGGATTCACTTGCTTTTTTGAAGCACAATTTTTTAATTTTCATTTTCAAAGTGTCAGCAAAAATTAATGGAACTGAAATGTAAAATTAAGATATGACATGCCACTGTCACCAGCCTGAAAGAGAAGACTTAAGGCCGCTTTACACGCTGCGATATCGGTACCGATATCGCTAGCGTGGGTAACCGCCCCCATCTGTTGTGCGACACGGGCAAATCTCTGCCTGTGCCGCACAACATTGCCCAGACCTGTCACACATACTTACCTGCCCGGCGACGTTGCCGTGACCGGCGAACCGCCTCCTTTCTAAGGGGGCGGTTCATTCAGCATCACAGCGAAGACACAGCTGCGTCACTGAACCGCTGGCCAATAGAAGCGAAGGGGCGGAGATGAGCGGGACGAACATCCCGCCCACCTCCTTCCTTCCGCATAGCGGCCGGGAGGCAGGAAAGGAGAGCTTCCTCGTTCCTGCGGTGTCACACGGAGCGTTGTGTGCTGCCGCAGGAACGAGGAACAACCTCGTTACTGCTGCAGTAACGATTTTTGAGAATGGACCCCCATGTCACCGATGAGCGATTTTGCATGTTTTTGCAACGATGCAAAAATCGCTCATAGGTGTCACACGCAACGGCATCGCTAATACGGCCGGATGTGCGTCACCAATTCCGTGACCGCAACGAGTTCGCATTAGCGATGTTGTAGCGTGTAAAGCCCCCTTTACAGTAACCCATCTCCTGTCATGCACCAAATATTAAGCATTATTCTCTACACGTACATAATCCCATTTAGCATATGATATAAATCCACACTTTATTCCTAAATTCATTTATTGCCCAATGACACAGAAATGTTTCCAATTGATTATATCATTTTCCTTTAATTGAAGACTATGTATTCTAATGCATCACTCCGTTATACCATTTATTGATTTCTTCAATGGCTTACAGTATTCAGCCCCTGATAAATTGTACAGATAGTTACTATCAACCATTAATTTATTTGTTAACCATTGATTTCTTATTGCATGATGAATTGTGTCATTGATTATGTAATTTTTCCTCAGGTACCTTTAATTGAAGTCTGTACATTGTCTAATGCATCAATCCCATACATCCCATTAATTGGCTTGCCTGACATGCAAGTGGCTTAGGCGGGAGACACTGAGGCCGTGCAGCATGTGCCTTAATGATGTAATAATTCCTGCGACTGATGTGTGGGGAAAGCAAATGGACCCATATTGCAAGGCTTTCTTCTTCCCCTTTCACCATTTTCCTTTGTCTTTAAATTTTAACAATGTACAATTTTGTAATAGCTGCTCGGGTATACCAAGATTCATGTGGTTCTAGAGAATTAACAAATCATTATTGAATATGTCTTGTACTAATTCTTTAAAGTAGTATTTCTAGAAGGTGAAGTCACAAAAAAAAACCCAAGAATGCTAAAAAGTTTAATCGTCTTCCACTAAGCTGCCACGGTATCTTACTACGCCTGGTATAAAAAAAATCCCCATACATTTTGGAGTAACACAAATTTTTTTCTCCTTAAGAATTCACATCAAAAAGATAATTTTATTTATATACACAGTGCGTGCACCCATATTCTGTCTAACGCCATTAACTTGAGAACGGCGGCAGCTATAGGCATAGAAGTGGTATCTAGGTATAGTAAAGTAGCCATGTGCTACGCAATGAAACCACCTATAGCGCCACCTGGTGGAAAACAACGGAGTTAGCATTTTATCTCGAAAACGGAACGAGATAGAGAAAAAACTGAATTAAAAAATTGTAGGGCATCATCAATTCAATACGAATCGACACCTCACATACAGAAATGTTATGATATGAAACCCATGACCCTCCTCATAACATTGAATGCTGGTCACGCATATGGCGCTCATTTAACTTTGATGCTCAAAGTGGCCACCGTCAGCTGCAATGCACATCTGGACTCTGGACAGCATACTGTATCTTGCTGCACATTGTGCAATATGGTAGGCGACACGTTACACAAGCATCTGTGATACGTCGTCGTAGGTCCTGCAATGTTGGTGGAGGGGTCGTATACACCTGCTGTTTGATGTGACCTCACAGAAAGAAGTCCAATGGGGTCAGGTCAGGTGAGCATGCAGGCCACTCCACGCAGTCACCATACCCAATGACTTGTAGGAAGGTCTCCATAAGGTATCACTTCACATCCGCAGCCTTGTGGGTTTTACATGTTGAAATCATAGCATTTCTGTATGCAAGGTGTCGATTCGTATTGAATTGATGATGCCCTACAACTTTGTAATTCACTTTTTTTCTCTATCTCGTTCCATTTTCGAGATAAAAATGCTAACTCCGTTGTTTTCCACCAGGTGGCGCTATAGGTGGTTTCATTGCGTAGCACATGGATACTTTACTATACCTAGACACCACTTCTATGCCTATAGCTGCTTCTCAAGTTAATGGCGGTGGACAGGATATGGGTGGACACACTGTAATATATATATTATATATATTTAGTATTCTTAGGGGTTTTTTTGTATTTTCTTTTGCTTTTTTTTTTTTTTTTTTTTTTAAAGAAAAAGGCTTTTAAAATGGATTAGTTGCTCATGTGACAAAAACAGCAACATCTGTTCTACAGGTGTGTTTCCCCACTGAAATAACACCTATTACATGGGTATTTGAAGCAGAATCCACGGCAGAATACCGTATTTTTTTTTTTTTTTTTTTTAAGACGCACCGGATTATAAGACGCACCCCAAATTTGGAGAAAAAAAAAATATGGGGTCCGTTTTATAATCTGGTGGTGTCTTACCAGGGAGAGGGGGCAGCAGCGGAGCGGGGTGATGCAGCCCAGATACTCACTGCTGCGGTCTCTGCTCTGTGCAGGCCCGGAGCAACTCTGTGCGGGGGGCCAGTGACGCCGCTCTGCTCTGTGCGGGGGGCAGGGAGTTACCGGCCATTCTGAAGATGTCGGTCTACGGTGAGGGCTTCAAATAATGGCGGTCATAGTTGGCGCGTGCGCCGATGACAGCTTGAGCTGAGAGCTCCATCTGCGCAGGCGCTGACTGTAGGTGCCATTATTTGAATCCCAGACCACCGACATCTTCAGAATGACCGGCCGCCGCACAGAGCAGCCGTGTGGCGAGCAGCACAAGGCAGCCATGCGCCGAGCAGAACAGACCAGCCGTGCACAGAGCAGAGCCGAGCAGAGTGGAGCCGATGCACACAACAGCGCCGTACTGACAAGCGCCGGCAGCACCCAGTAAGCTACATTCGGATTTTAAGAGGCACCCCTCATTTTCCTCCCAAATTTTTGGGAGGAAAAGTGCGTATTATCCGAAAAATACGGTATACAACAAAGAGCATTTGAAGAGGTTTTTGATGTGGATATTCTAGCAAAATAGATTTCAAATTAACATAAAAAGCCTCAATACCAAAATACCTTTAAGCTCTGGCCTTATGTGCCCCAGTCTTACCCCCAGAGATGTACAGTGGGTACGGACAGTATTCAGACCACTTTCAATTTTTCACTCTTTTTTGAATTTACCAAGTGGTTGCAATGAAACAAAGTTCATATTTTTTCTCATTAATGTACACTGTGCACCCCATCTTGACAGAAAAAACAGAAATATTTGCAAATTTATTAAACAAGAAAAACTGAAATATCACATGGTCATAGGTATTCAGACCCTTTGTTCAGACACTCATATTTAAAGGGGTTATCCGGCTTCTTTTGACTTTTTTTTTTTTTTATTAGCCTATTGGGCTACATTGGGGCAGGTAAGTAGATAGTGACCACTTACCTGCCCTGCTGTCAGCCCCTCTCCCCCGACTCAGAGTGGTCATGTGACCGCTCCTGCCGCGATTTTGCTGCTTCCGGTCATTTCATGTCAACATGGGCAGGGCCATGTTGACATGCAAATCTGGAACAGCATGTCGCCTCCCTGCTGGGCGGGAACAGTGCGATGAGCCCCGCCCCCTTCCCTGCACCCTCCCACACATTCCCCGCAACCCTTACTCTCCCGGCAACCACCCCCTGCACTGCTGTGGGGTCCATGACCTGGGGGAGGGGCCTGGCAGTGGCTGCCTACGGTGGCACTGGGCCCCCTGCTCAGGATCACACATTCAAATATACCGGCATCACAGATCACAGATGCCGGTACATTTGAAAGCGCTGATGAGAGGGAACGCTGCTTCTCATCACTGTCCCGCTGTCTGTGTCTGACAGATCAGGACAGCGGTGACGTCACTACTGTGCTGATATGTCCAGAGCACAGACAGCGGACGAACGTGCAGGAGCGGTGGGGACCGAGGACGGGTGAGTATGTATTCCCTACATGTGTTCCCTATGGGGGTAGGGGGGTCGGTACAGAGCGCTGTGTGTGTATGTGTATGTGTGTGTGTGTGTGTGTGTGTGGTGCAGAGCCCTGTGTGTGCGGTGCAGAGCCCTGTGTGTGTGCGGTGCAGAGCCCTATGTGTGTGCGGTGCAGAGCCCTGTGCGTGTGCAGTGCAGAGTCCAATGTGCGTGTGCAGTGCAGAGTCCAATGTGCGTGTGCAGTGCAGAGCCCGATGTGTGTGTGCGGTGCAGAGCCCGATGTGCGTGTGTGTGGTGCAGAACCATATGTGCGTGTGTGTGGTGCAGAACCATATGTGCGTGTGTGTGGTGCAGAGCCATGTGGGTGTGTGTGCAGTGCAGAGCCATATGTGTGAGTGTGCGGTGCAGAGCCATATGTGTGCGTTGCAGAGTCCGATGTGCGTGTGCGGTGCAGAGCCATATGTGCGTGTGCGGTGCAGAGCCATATGTGCGTGTGCGGTGCAGAGCCATATGTGCGTGTGCGGTGCAGAGCCCGATGTGCGTGTGTGTGCTGCAGAACCATATGTGCGTGTGTGTGGTGCAGAACCATATGTGCGTGTGTGTGGTGCAGAGCCATATGTGCGTGTGTGTGGTGCAGAGCCATGTGGGTGTGTGTGCAGTGCAAAGCCATATGTGAGTGTGCGGTGCAGAGCCATATGTGTGCGGTGCAGAGTCCGATGTGCGTGTGCGGTGCAGAGCCATATGTGCGTGTGCGGTGCAGAGCCATATGTGCGTGTGCGGTGCAGAGCCATATGTGCGTGTGCGGTGCAGAGCCATATGTGCGTGTGCGGTGCAGAGCCATATGTGCGTGTGCGGTGCAGAGCCATATGTGCGTGTGCAGTGCAGAGTCCGATGTGCGTACGCGGTGCAAAGCCATATGTGCGTGTGTGGTGCAGAGCCCGATGTGCGTGTGCGGAGCAGAGCCCGATGTACGTGTGCGGTGCAGAGCCCGATGTGCGTGTGCGGTGCAGAGTGCGTGTGCGGTGCAGAGTCCGATGTGCGTGTGCGGTGCAGAGTCCGATGTGCGTGTGCGGTGCAGAGTCCGATGTGCGTGTGCGGTGCAGAGTCCGATGTGCATAAGCGGTGCAGAGTCCGATGTGCGTGTGTGTGGCGCAGAGCTATATGTGCGTGTGTGTGGTGCAGAGCCATATGTGTGTGTGTGGTGAAGAGCCATATGTGTGTGTGTGGTGCAGAGTCCGATGTGCGTGTGCGGTGCAGAGTCCGATGTGCGTGTGCGGTGCAGAGTCCGATGTGCGTGTGCGGTGCAGAGTCCGATGTGCGTGTGCGGTGCAGAGTCCGATGTGCGTGTGCGGTGCAGAGTCCGATGTGCGTGTGCGGTGCAGAGTCCGATGTGCGTGTGTGTGGCGCAGAGCTATATGTGCGTGTGTGTGGTGCAGAGCCATATGTGTGTGTGTGGTGCAGAGCCCGATGTGCTTGTGGTGTGCAGAGCCATATGTGTGTGTGCGGTGCAGAGCCCGATGTGGTGTGGGGTGCAGAGCCCGATGTGGTGTGGGGTGCAGAGCCCGATGTGGTGTGGGGTGCAGAGCCCGATGTGGTGTGGGGTGCAGAGCCCGATGTGGTGTGGGGTGCAGAGCCCGATGTGGGGCTGTTAGAAAAAATGCTGTAGTGATACCAGGTCAGGTGCTGGGGAAGAATACTGACAGGGAATGTGTGTGCAAGGGGCGGGGCTGGACACTGGGGAGGGGCTGGACACTGAGGGCGGGCGGTGCCAGCTGTGACTGGGAGGTTTAGCACAGGAAGTGGTCATGTTTGCTAGAGCTGAATGTAAACAGAGCGCTGCAGAGAATAAAGGGTGAATTCAAGAGGAACAAAAGTTGGAAGACAAAAAATAACAATGTAGGGGTGATTTATACGACAATACAGCACAGATTAGCTTAACAAAAATTTTTGAGTTTATGTCGGACAACTCCTTTAAGTCAAATGCTGTCCATTTCCTTGTGATCCTCTTTGAGATGGTTCTACTCCTTCATTGGAGTTCAGCTGTGTTTAATTATACAGAAAGGACTTGATTTGGAAAGGCACGTACTTGTCTACAGTCATGGCCAAAAGTTTTGAGAATGCTACAAATATTAAGTTTTACAAAGTCTACTGCTTAAGTTTTTCTAATGGCAATTTGCATATACTCCAGAATGTTATAAAGAGTAATCAGCTTAACAGCAATTTTCTTGCAAAGTCAATATTGGCTAAGAAAATGAACTTTAACCCCCAAAACACATTTCAACATCATTGCATTCCTGCCTTAAAAGGAGCAGCTAACATTGTTTTACTGATTGTTCCATTAACACAGGTGTGGGTGTTGATGAGGACAGGGCTGGCGATCAATCAGTCATGATAAAGTAAGAATGACACCACTGGACACTTTAAAAGGAGGCTGGTGCTTGGTATCATTGTTTCTCTTCAGTTAACCATGGTTATCTCTAAAGAAACACGTGCAGCCATCATTGCTCTGCACAAAAATGGCCTAACAGGGAAGAGTATCGCAGCTACAAAGATTGCACCTCAGTCAACAATCTATCGCATCATCAAGACCTTCAAGGAGAGAGCTTCCATTGTTGCCAAAAAGGCACCTGGGCGCCCAAGAAGAACCAGCAAACGCCAGGACCGTATTTTAAAACTGTTTCAGCTGCGGGATCGGACTTCGGACTACCAGCAGTGCCGAGCTAGCTCAGCAATGGCAGCAGGCTGGTGTGACTGCTTCTGCACGCACTGTGAGGTGGAGACTCTTTGAGCAAAGCTGGTTTCAAGGAGGGCAGCAAAGAAGCCACTTCTCTCCAGAAAAAACATCAGGGACCGACTGATATTCTGCAAAAGGTACAAGGAGTGGACTGCTGAGGACTGGGGTAAAGTCATTTTCTCAGATGAATCCCCTTTTCGATTGTTTGGGACATCTGGAAAACAGCTTATTAGGAGAAGAAGAGGTGAGCGCTACCACCAGTCTTGTCTCATGCCAACTGTTAAGCATCCTGAAACGATTCATGTGTGGGGTTGCTTCTCAGCCAAGGGAATCGGCTCACTCACAGTCTTGCCTAAAAACATAGCCATGAATAAAGAATGGTACCAGAATGTCCTCCAAGAGCAACTTCTCCCAACTGTCCAAGAGCAGTTTGGCGCCCAACAATGCCTTTTCCAGCATGATGGAGCACCTTGCCATAAAGCAAAGGTGATCACTAAATGGCTCATGGAACAAAACATAGAGATTTTGGGTCCATGGCCTGGAAACTCCCCAGATCTTAATCCCATTGAGAACTTGTGGGCAATCATCAAGAGACGGGTGGACAAACAAAAACCAACAAATTCTGGCAAAATGCAAGCATTGCTTATGCAAGAATGGACAGCTATCAGTCAGGATTTGATCCAGAAGTTGATTGAGAGCATGCCAGAGGTCCTGAAGAAGAAGGGTCAACACTGCAAATATTGACTTGCTGCATTAACTCATTCTAACTGTCAATATAACCTTTTGGTACTCATAATATGATTGCAATTATATTTCTGTATGTGATGTAAACATCAGACAAACACAATTAAAAACAAGAGGGCAACAGATCATGTGAAAATATAATTTTGGTGTTATGCTCACAACTTTTGGCCATGACTGTATATAAGACCTCCCAGCTCACAGTGCATGTTAGACCAAATGAGAATCATGAAGTCAGAGGAACTGCCCAAGGAGCTGAGACAAACTTGTGTCAAGGCACAGATCTGGCCAAGGTTACAAAATAATTTCTGAAGTACTCAAGGTTTCTAAGAGCACAGTGGCCTCCATAATCCTTAAATGGAAGAAGTTTGGGACCACCAGAACTCTTCTTAGACCTGGCCTCAAGCCAAACTGAGCATTAGTGGGAGAAGAGCCTTGGTGAGAGAGGTAAAGAAGAACCCCAAGATCACTGTGGCTGAGCTCCAGTGATGCAGTAGGGAGATGGGAGAAAGTTCCACAAAGTCAACTATCACTGCAGCCCTCCACCAGTCAGGTCTTTATGGCAGAGTGGTCCGACGGAAGCCTCTCCTCAGTGCAAAACATATGAAAACCTGCATAGAGTTTGCAAAAAAAAACAAACAACAAAACACATTAAGGACTCCCAGATTATCAGAAATAAGATTCTCTGGTCTGATGAGACAAAGATGGAACTTTTTGGTGATAGTTCTAAGCGGTGTGGAGAAAACCAGACACTGCTCATCACCTGCCCAATACAATCCCAACAGTGAAACATGGTGGTGGCAACATCATGCTATGGGAGTATTTTTCAGCTGCAGGGACAGGATGACTGGTTGCAATTAAAGGCAAAATGAATGCGGCCAACTACAGAGATATCCTGGAAGAAAACCTCTTCCAGCGTGATGTGGACCTCAGACTTGGCGGAAGGCCCACCTTCCAACAAGACAATGACCTTAAGCACACAGCTAAAATAAAAAAGGAGTGGCTTCAGAACAACTATGTGACCATTCATGACTGGCCCAGTCAGAGCCCTGACCTAAACCCAATTGATCATCTCTGGAGAGACCTGAAAATGGCTGTCCACCAAGGTTCACCATCCAACCTGACGGAACTGGAGAAGATCTGCAAGGAAGAATGGCAGAGGATCCCCAAATCCAGGTGTGAAAAACTTGTTGCATCATTCCCAAGACTTCTCATGGCTGTACTAGCTTAAAAGGTGCTTCTACTCAATACTGAGCAAAGGGTCTGAATACTTATGACCATGTGATATTTCAAGTTTTCTTGTTTAATACATTTGCAAAAAGGTCTACATTTCTGGTTTTTTTTCTGTCAAGATGGGGTGCAGAGTGTTCATTAATGAGAAAAAAAATGAACTTTTTTGAATTTACCAAATGGCTGCAATGACACAAAGTGAAGAATTGAAAGGGGTCTGAATACTTTCCGTACCCACCATATATCAATAAGATGCAGGCCCTGTAGAAGAATGTGGTAAAGGCTAAAAACAACATTCGGTAGGACCTCTGTTCTATTTCCCAAAAAATAATGTACAAAAATTAGTTATACCGTGCACTTCACTGAAAGTCCAGGCATCCTTTTCATACACATTTGTATACGGCAGAAAAAAATGAACCTTGATGAAATGGCTCAAAAGTTTTGATCTTCATGCTACACTAATTAAACAGCAAGAATAAGGGGTACTTCTCACATAGCAACATCGCTAGCGAGATCGCTGCTGAGTCACAGGTTTTGTGACGTACCAGTGACCTCATCAGCGATTTCGCTGTGAAATCGCTGATCGTCACACACTGTTCTGGTTCATTTTTTGCTCGTTGGTCTCCCGCTGTGCAGCACCAACGAGCACCGACTCGGTGTAAGCAGCGTACGCTGGTAACCAGGGTAAATATCAGGTAACTAAGCAAAGCGCTTTGCTTGGTTACCTGATATTTATCCTGGTTAACAGCATACACCGCTTACAGGCTGCCAGCGCTTGCTCCCTGTATACGTAGCCAGGGTAAATATCGGGTAACTAAGCAAAGCGCTTTGCTTAGTAACCCGATGTGTACCTTAGCTACGTATACAGGGAGCCAGAGAGAGAATACAGCTCCCTGGAGATAATTAAGGTTGCGATGCTTGGATAGCCTGGTCCGACTCACAGGTGAGCAGCAGAAAAAAAATACAAATATTGGTGCTAGCAATGAATTAAAACAAACTTTGTTAAAGAAAAATAAAAACTCAATGTAAAAACGTATGGGACATATTTTAAGAACAAGGAATCAACATGTTTCAAGCAGATAAAAGCTCTTGTTCATGACCAAATCATAAGAGCTTTTTGTCTGCTTGAAAGGCGTTGAGGTTTCCTTGTTCTTACAATATGTCCCATACGTTTTTACGATGGGTTTTTAATTTTCTTTAATAAACTATGTTTTAATGCATTGGTGGCGCCAAGTTTTTATTTTTTTTCTACTCGTTATGAGTAGAGTTGAGCGATGTTAGATTCGAACCGTTCGCCAATTTCAAATTCGAGTGATTTTGGTCGGTGTTCAAGTCGTTCTACGAACTCGAACGATTTGCTTCAAGTTCGGCAGTTCGAGTTACCGTTCGATAATGGTTCGATCACCAAAAGCGTAGCTAGTTACTAGCTGACTTTTCACTGTAATACTGTCAGTCACTGCTAATAATAATATTATCAAAATTCAGCGTATAGTGTGTGGGGGAACGGGGTTTAGATCAGTGCTGCGTGCTGAGTGCTGAAAGAATGGAGATCGCCATTTTTTTTCCCTAACAACGCGTACAGTGGGGCGGGCCAGGCTGTCAGCCAATCACAGAGACACACACAGCAAAGTGGATTTTTGCCAGACAAGCAAGAGCATGTGTCATAGGCTGTACATGTCACATGTCCTTGCCCTATAAGACCCGGCCATTTTCCCCTTCGCCGCCATTATCTCTCTGCTGCGGGTGTGTGACAGTCACCGCTCCCCACTGCTGCTGATGAGTGCGCTATAGACCTATACAGTGCAATCTACACATCGGTTTAGGGATTAGGGACTACTTGTAATTTCAGACCTTTTCAGGGCTACATTACAGCACTTCAGAGCCATTTTTGCTAGGCAGGTTTTATCACAGCGTCTGTCTAACTCAGCTCAGGCAATTCCTTGGGGCTTAGTTTCATTGTCAGGGATAGTACGTGAGGGTTCCTCTGCTGACATCCAAGATACACCACCTCTGCATAATACACCACCTGTCCATTTTTGCTACGCAATTTTAATTGCAAAAAGTGCTGCCAGTTTTAGGGGCATAGTTTCATTGTCTGGGATATTCAGTGTTGGTTCATCAGCGGTCAATAAAGCTAGACCACCTCTGCAATCTACACCACCTCTCCATTTTTGCGATGACATTTTAAGTGTCCAATTTGGCCACAAACAAAATGAGTAGCAAAAGGACAGATGCTGGTGGAAAGGGGAACAGGCATGTTGGAAAGGGAAAAAAAGTTCGTGTCCGTGGGGTAGGTGGTAAAGCAACAGTGAAGAAAGGCCATCTTCCAGCAAAAGTAAGATGTCTACTGCTTTCCGTGGACAATCTGATGTGATCCCTTTTTTACGGAAACGACCAACTCTACCAAAGGTAGATGATGCACAAAAAAAGCACATGCTTGAATGGATCTCAAGTGCTCCATCAAGTGGCCTCTCCTCCACCTCAACTTCAACATCCCAAAGACTCCAGTCCTCTGAGTTGTCACCCCAATCGTACTTGCTTTCTAACAGCTCTCAAATCTCCACCCGCCCTGCAGAGTATGGGGTAACAGAGATGGTTGAGTCTGCAGAGCTGTTCAGTCAACCTATAGCCTGGAAATCAGAGGTCTGCTCCAAAGCTACAGTGAGTCCAGACCAGGAAATGATCTGCAGTGATGGCCAGAAGCTTTGTGAGTCAGATTCAGGCCCTGATGAAGACGTTTCTGAGCATAATGTAGACCCTCATTCCCAAACTGTAACTCCTCTTGGTGGAGACAATGAGGAACATGCTGATGACGATGAGACTCAGATACCTGATTGGAATGACAACTTAACTATTCGGTCAGGGCAGGAAGAGGTTAGCTTTGAGGACGAGGGGAGTGCAAACACACAGGGTGATGATGAGGTTGTAGATTCCACTTACTGTCAACCCACAGTCAGGCACTCGATGAGGTCAGCAGAGGCGGTGGAGGAGGATGCGACTGACGATGAGGTTAGCTTGCGCCTTCCTGGACAGAGACGGAGTACTGGAAGCACGTCAACAACTGCATCCTCAGCCACAACTCTGCCTCTGAGCACAAGTCGGGGTGGCTCTGCAGGTCGCATGGGCTCTAAGCCTTGCCTAGCCTGGTCCTTTTTTGACATCGCAAAGGATCTACCAACTCATGTCATCTGTAAGATTTGTCGGCAATCTCTAAGTAGAGGCCAAAACCTCACTAGTTTGACTACTTCGTCCATGAACCGTCACATGGATATGAAGCATAAGTCCCAGTGGGAAGCTCACTGTGCTACAATGCGGCCTAGCGGAACGGGACAACCACTGTTTGCCCCTTCAAGTACATCCACGTGCTCTTCATCCTCTATGACTGTGGGGACAGCATTCACACATGCTTTGCGACGCAGACCTTTCACCTCTTTAACCGCAACAGGAAGTGTGATTGACAGATCGTCAGTTGTTTTGGAAGTGGAAACAGCTGCTGGTGTTGAGCTCTCTCAGACATCGAGAGCACCAACTTTGGATGAAGGCAACATTATGTCTCTGCCTGCAGTTTCCTCACAGACCAGCAGTTTTCCAGGGACACTCTACTCAACTCAGCACAGCAACCAGATCTCGGTCCCGCAGATGTGGACAATTAAAAGACCATTTCCTCCTAGCCATGACAAAGCTAAGACGTTGACTTTCACACTTTGTAAGCTGTTGGCTACAGAAATGCTGCCTTTCCGCCTGGTGGACACAGAGGATTTTCGAGACCTTATGTTCGTCGCAGTGCCCCAGTACCAGATGCCCAGTCGCCACTACTTCTCCAAGAAAGGTGTGCCTGTGCTACACCAGCATGTCGCACACAACATCACCGCTTCCTTGAGAAACTCTGTGTGAACGGGTGCATTTCACCACCGATACTTGGACCAGTAAGCATGGACAGGGGTGTTACATGTTGCTGACTGGGTACTGGGTAACTATGGTGAGAAATGGAGAAGGGTCTGCTGTACAAGTCTTGCCGTCCCCACGAGTTGTGCGTCAATCCTATGTATGTAGAAGTTCCTCCACTGCTTCTGCCTCCTCAACCTCGTCTGGGTCCTCCACCTCCGCCCAAAGCCTGTCTGGTCAGGCCACCCGCGTTGTAACAGCGCACAAGGAATCCCGCACACCTCCTTACTATGCTGGCAGTAGAGCTCAACGGCATCAAGCGGTCTTTACGTTGAAATGTCTGGGAAATAAAAGTCACACAGCTGACCAGTTGTCGTCAGCTCTGGAGACCGAGTTTCATAAATGGTTGTCTCCACTCAGCCTGCAGCCAGGGAAGGCCGTGTGCGACAATGCTACAAACCTGGGTGCGACCTTTCGCCGGGGCAAGGTGACACACATGCCTTGTATGGCTCACGTGTTGAACCTTGTTGTCCAGCAATTTTTAACCCACTATCCCGGCCTAGATGGGCTTCTGCACAGGGCACGGTCACTATCTGCTCACGTCCGCCATTCAAACGGCGCAGCTGACTTGCATCGCTCCAGAAGTCTTTGGCCTGCCGGTTCACTGCCTGACATGCGATGAGTCGACACGCTGGAATTCGACTCTTCACATGTTGCAGCGACTGCGGCAGCACCGCAGAGCCCTGGTGCAATACGTTATGACGTATAGCCTGGGCCAACGAGATGCAGAGGCGGGGCAGATCACGCTGATGCAGTGGTCTCAGATCAAGGACCTATGCACCCTTCTGCACAGTTTCGACATGGCGACGAAGATGTTTAGCGCTGACAATGACATTATCAGCATGACAATTCCAGCCATTTACATGTTGGAGCACACTTTAAACAGTATTCGGAGTCAGGTGGTGGGACAAGAGGAAGGGGAGGAAGTACAGGAGGATTCATATGCTGAAGGCTTACCAAGATCTACAAGGTCCAGATGTTCAGCATCACCAAGGCGGCAGGCATGGGACGGTGGTGGACAGGGATTAACAAGGGCGCATGGTAGCAGCCAAACTGTTGAGGAAGGTGCAGGAGCCCAAGAAGAAATGGAGGACGAACTGGCGATGGGCATGGAAGGCTCAGCAGATGAGGTACACCTTGATCACATTTCTGTTGTTCGAGGTTGGGGGGAGAGGTCAGAGGAAGAAAGCACGATTCTCACCTCGCCGACACAAACACAACAAGGACTTGGTCCGCATGGATGCGCAAGACACATGAGCGCCTTCTTGTTGTACTACCTACAACATGATCCTCGGATTGTCCGAATTAGAAGTAATGCTGACTACTGGGTTATCACACTCTTAGGGGTAACTTTACATGCTGCGACATTGCTGCCGATACATCGTCGGGGACACGCCCTTAGTGACGCACATCCAGCGCCGGTAGCGACATCGGAGCGTGTAAAACAAATGAGCGACGATCAACGAGCACAAAAACGTGAAAAATCGTTGCTCGTTGTTCCTTTCCATAATATCAGTGCTGCTGCAGGTACAATGTTGTTTGTCGTTCCTGCAGCAGCACACATCGCTATGTGTGACGCCGCTGGAACGACAAACATCTCCTTACCTGCGTCCACCGGAAAAGGAGGAAGGAAGGAGGTGGGCGGCATGTTCCAGCCGTTCATCTCCTCCCCTCCTGTTCTATTGGGTGGCGGTTCAGTGACGCTGCTGTGACGTCGCTGTGACGCTGAACGAACCACCCCCTTAGAAAGGAGGTGGTTCGCTGGTCACCGCGACGTCGCAGAGCAGGTATGTGCGTGTGATGCTGCCGTAGCGGTAACGTTCGCTACGGCAGCGATCGCCACATATCGGCTGTGTGACAGGGGTGGGTGCAATCGCGCTCGACATCGCTAGCAATGTCGCAACGTGTAACGTACCCCTTAGATCCCCGGTACAAGTCAAAATTTGGCGAAATAATCCAGCCATAGAAAGAGACGCACGTATGCAGGAGTATCAGCAGAAGCTGTTATGCAATCTTAGCTCGGCTTTTCCACTAAACACCAGTGGTGCACAGAGTGAATCTCACAGTTGTAACTTGCCGCCCATGGGACTGTCGAGTCATCATCAGTCAAACCGTACCAGCAACACCGTATCTGGTGGTAACAGCAATTTTATGGAATCGTTTCATGATTTTTTTTTTAGACCATCCTATACAGGAGTATCTCCAAGTGAATATAGATGTCATGACTCTGCAACTGGAGCCTTGCTCATTTTGGGCTTACAATCTGGAAAAATGGCCTGAGCTCGCCACTTACACCTTGGAGGTCTTGTTGTGTCCCGCAGCCAGCGTTCTCTCGGAACGTGTCTTCAGTGCTGCTGGGTATGTGCTGACAGATAAACGCGCACGTCTGTCCAGTGACAATGTGGACAGACTAACATTCAGTCATGGATTCACAAGGACTTTTCTACCCCTGTGTCCTCCTGGGGAGAGTAAATGCTTGTGGATTTGGATTGTGCTTTATGCAAATCAACATGTGAAGTTTGCAACTGGGGGACTGATGCCACTTAAGTGGTGTCTGTGGCCCAATTTTTGGAAAAAAGGGAGACTCTGGTTGGAGTCCCCTTGCTGTGTTTTACATGATTTTAGAACTACAAGACATGCCTATATCTGTGTCTCCTCTTCCTTTTACTCGTCCAGCTCTTTTGTTTTCGCATGAGTATATATATGTTCTTGACACTTTCCATGTGTTTGTGGGTGTCTTGTGAGTTGTTTGTCACCTTTTGGACACCTTAGAAGGTGTTTTCTATGTGTTTGTATGTGTTTGCGTCTGCCTCCCATTGTTTTCAATGGGGCTCGAAGGTGTTTGTTGAACGTTTGCCGAACTGAGCCGCCATTCGCCGAACCGAACTCGAACACTAGGGAGGTGGCTCAACACTAGTTATCAGTACCCAAACATACTACTGCTCGCTCATCACTAGCACTGAGCACCAGAGTACGGTAGTGGCTTGCTCATCACTAGTTATCCCCTTCAGACCATGTGCGCACTGAGTAGATTTGTTTCTTTCAGCATAAAACACATCCTCTGGCAGAATTCCGTACCTGCTGCAAAAAACGCACAAAAAACACACCCACCTGCATGCGGTATTGGTGCGGTTTTCTCCCTGTGGTGACATGTGACATGCTGCTACTTTTTTCTGCAGAAATTCTGCAGCAAAACTTGTAGGGAGAAAAGAAACAACGTACGCACAGCATTTTGGATTTCTCTAAGGCCATGTGCAAACGTTGCGTTCAGTTGCAGTTGTAAGCGCATCCTCTGGCAGAATTTGTCAATGTCAATTTTGGTTTTGACCACAAAAACGCTAAAAATATGTATGCGTTTTTATAGCGTTTTTGCCGCGTTTAGACCGCGTTTTACATGCATTTTCAGCGCTTAAAGACAGATGTGTTTTCAATACAAATACACTACTAAATAAAGTTTAAACATTCAAACACTATGTAAAAAATGGAAAAAAATGATAACAAATATTATGCATTAAATCAGGGGTGGGGAACCTTTTCTGTGGCCCCCGGGGCACTGGAGCAGATTCCCAGTGGCTGCGGTGCTCGGGCAGCCGCTCATCTTGTCTATTGCCGGGAGACAGCACTGGGGGTGGGACTTCCTCCCTCTTGCTCCTACATGCTTCCCTGTGAGATTACAGCTAGAATCAGAGTGATGGGGTTGGGGCCTGTACGGGACATAGAAGGCTGCATAGTGCTGTGCGTGCTGCCTCTCACACTCCCGTTCTGTGCTCGGCTGCTCAGGTCTAGGAGGTCTTTTCTTGGAGAGAAGACGAGAATGAAGCCAGCCCTTGAGCTGAGCTGCTGCATCCATCACTTGTGCTGCACCTGATCTTACAGGGCACCTAAGCAGCAGGTACTTATATCTGCGCTAAGTGTGTTTATATCTAATATATACCACCATATATCAAATGTATTTGTGACTTCAGTGTCCAGCGTCTGTTGTGTATACATGTGCGTGTATACGGCTTGTGCATGTGCTGTGTATACGGCGTGTGTGCTGTGTATGTGCTGTGTATACGGCGTGTGTGCTGTGTATGTGCTGTGTATACGGCGTGTGCGCTGTGTATACGGCGTGTGTGCTGTGTGTGCGGCATGTGTGCTGTGTGTGCGCGCTGTTTATACGGCGTGTGTCTGCTGTGTATACAGCGTGTGTGTGCTGTGTATACGGCATGTGTGTGCTGTGTATACGGCGTGTGTGTGCTGTGTATACGGCGTGTGTGTGTGTGTGTGTGCGCGCTCTGTTTGTTGTGTTTGGCACTTAATAAAGTTTCATATTGTAAGGTTTATTGGTATATCTAATTCCTGGTGTGCACATGTTTACATGCAGAGCTTTTTTTCTTCTCCTTATGTACTGTGTATGCGGCATGTTGAGTGCTATGTATGGCTTGTTGAGTGCTGTGTATGGCGTGTGTGTGTGCTGTATACGGCGTGTGAGTGCTATGTATGGCTTGTGTGTGTGCTGTATACGACGTGTGAGTGCTGTGTATGGCTTGTGTGTGTGCTGTATACGGCGTGTGAGTGCTGTGTATGGCTTGTGTGTGTGCTGTATACGGTGTGTGAGTGCTGTGTATGGCTTGTTGAGTGCTGTGTATGGCTTGTGTGTGTGCTGTATACGGCGTGTGAGTGCTGCGTATGGCATGTGTGTGTGTGCTGTATACGGCGTGTGAGTGCTGCGTATGGCTTGTGTGTGTGCTGTATACGGTGTGTGAGTGCTGCGTATGGCTTGTGTGTGTGCTGTATATGGCGTGTGAGTGCTGTGTATGGCTTGTGTGTGTGCTGTATACGGCGTGTGAGTGCTGCGTATGGCTTGTGTGTGTGCTGTATACGGCGTGTGAGTGCTGTGTATGGCTTGTGTGTGTGCTGTATACGGCGTGTGAGTGCTGCGTATGGCTTGTGTGTGTGCTGTATACGGCGTGTGAGTGCTGCGTATGGCTTGTGTGTGTGCTGTATACGGCGTGTGAGTGCTGTGTATGGCTTGTGTGTGTGCTGTATACGGCGTGTGAGTGCTGTGTGCAGTATACAGTATCTCCTGTGCATGTGTACTATATATGGCCAGTGTGTATCGTGGGTGGTGTAAAATAGGACAACTGTGTCAAGGCTGTGTGCAGTATACGGCCAGTGTGTCAGAGCGGTGTGTGTATGCACAGTGTCTCCTGTGTGATATATATGATTTACCAATCTGCGCTTCAAACAAAGACAAACCTGGAAAAGCAGTTGTGAGAAGCAAACATCACAGCGCACCAAAGAGAATCATCTACGGCCGCCACAGTAGGGGTATAGGGGAGAGTTAATTGTTTGACTAATTATAGCCGGGTCATTTTCAAGTTGATAATTTTGTGCGGCCCCCGAAGGTTGGTAGAATTTTCCAAATGGCCCCCGGCAGTAAAAAGGTTCCCCACCCCTGCTTAAAATCATACACAAAATAGCTAATTTTAATAAAAGGATTAATGTGATCTAATATTTATGTATAAAATAACGTTAATTTATTGTTTTTCACTATTTTAATTGTCGGACTATATGATTGTGAAAACGGACACATCATGACCTCACTATAATGTTAAAAACGCATGCGTTTATTTTGTCAAAAAAGCATGTAAAACGCTAGAATTTTGATTTAGGATGCGTTTTGAAAGTTCTCATTAACTTTAATGTTAGCAAAACGCTGCCAAAATGGCAAAAACAATTGACATGTTGCTTCTTCAAACGCAGAGATTGACAAATTTTCTGCAACTAAAACGCTGCGTTTTTAGGCTATGTGCGCACTTTGCATTTTTTCATGCGTTTCCACAACGTTTTGAGCTGCAGCATTTTAATGCCAAAATGCATGCGTTTTGATTTTCAAGCAAAGTCTATGGGAAATAGGGCTTTCTTGTGCGCACAATGCTGTTCAAAACGCAGCGTTTCAGTTGCAGAAAAATTGTCAAAATCTCAGCGTTTAAAGAAGCAGCATGTCATTTGTTTTTGCTATTTTGGCTGCGTTTTGTTAACATTAGAGTCAATGAGAATTTTCCAAACGCATCCAAAATCAAACTTCTTGCATTTTACATCCTTTTTTGACAAATTAAATGCATGCGTTTTTGACATTATATTAAGGGCATGATATGTCCCTTTACACACACACATAGTCCGACAATTAAATTAATGAAAATCATTAATTTAACGTTATTTTATATATAAATATTAGAACACAGTTATTTTAATAAAATTAGCTTTTTTGTATTATTTTACTCATGATATTTGTTATCATTTTTTCCGTTTTTTTCATAATGTTTGAATGTTTAAACTTTATTTAGTAGTGTATTTATATTAAAACGCATCTTACTTTAAGCAATGAAAAAGCATGTAAATCGCGGTAAAAACGCAAGCGTATTTTTAGCATTTTTGTGGACAAAACCAAATTTGACAAAGACAATTTCTGCCAGAGGATGCGTTTAGAACTGCAACTAACTCAACACAAAGTGCGCACGTAGCCTCAAAAGCATTGTGCGCACAAGAAAGCCCTATTTCCCGTAGACTTTGCTTGGAAATCAAAACGCATGCATTTTTGCATTACAACGCTGCAGTTCAAAATGCTGCAGAAACGCAAGAAAAAACGCAACGTGCGCAAACAGCCTTAGACTTTGCTGGGGAAGGACTGCATGAACGTTATGAACACAAACTGCACCTTTTCTGCAGCAAAAACCGTGGCAAATCTGCGGCAAAAAACAGTGTGCGCACAGGGCCTTAAGGCAGCATAGAGAAGAAATGCGTGTAACATGCTTGGCATGATAGCTCAAATCTATCTTTTCGTATTCACAAATTAAGTTTTATTTTTTTGTTTTTTTTTTTATCAAATTGTGGGTCTGAGTCAAATATTTCATGTGTGAATCCAGTCACAGGCCACATTACATTAAAATTTATTATACAAAAGAAATATGGAGAATATGGCCAAGTAAACGAGTGATTAGCCATATGCCCCGGCCCAGAGAGCCAGGTGCACACAATGGAAATGTGAACGCTGATGAAATAGGCACAGACGTTCCCTGCCCCAGAAACTCCCACGTGCTCTCAGGATATAGATTTTTATCACTTCTATAAACTTAAATTACAACCACCGAGGGAGGCGACACCTTCCAGTTTATTTTTATTGCTTTTACTCTCTGGTGTAGAAACTTTCAGTCTTTTCTTCCAGGTGAAGAAGTAAATCTGAAATTTCATGAAGTCCAACAGGTCTGTAGCACATTTAATTCAAGAGACAGGCAAAAAGGTCAGAACACATTGAGCTCCCTGAAATTCTGTCAGCACAGGCGGTGGGAGAAAATAAACTGTTTGACACTCCGCAGCGAGGGAAATCCTGCACGGCGTCAGATAGAAAAGCAAAGATACACCATACAGCACTCATCTCTCACTACAAGGCCCAGCTTTATTTTCCGAATTGTTTGTGGCTTTCAAGCTATTTTTATGAAGTTTCTAAAGAAGTCTGAATAATTTATTAATTCTGCATATGTAGATTACTTTATGTTCCTCTTTAGTCTGTTGCCAAAGCGTTATTTTTAACATTAAAGTGATGCTGCTCAAATGTGGTAACCCCAAAATGTGTTTGTGAAAGAAGAAAAGGTAAGAGAAAAAATATACACCAAGATTTTCATATATTTTGTAAAAAATGTTTCTCCTCTTTACCAAAAGTGTTTTTCAATGGGCAGCATTTACCATATAATGTAAAAATGGGAAACAATTCCAAGTTCAGTGAAATTGCAAAAATAAAAAAAAAAAAAAAAATGCAATTGCACGACTGTTTTTTTATTTTTTTTTTACTTACTATGTTCGCTATATAGTAAAACTGACCTGTCATTATGATTTCCCACGTCAGTAAGAGTTTGTAGATACCACACATGTAAAGTTTTACTTTTATCTTAGTGGTGAAAATAAATTTCATAAGTTTGTATAACCCCCCCCCCCCCCTCTCAAAAAACACTTTTGTCGCCATTTACCAAGATCCGTAGCGTTCTCACTCTTAAGGATCTGGGACTCAGTGATGGCTTATTGTTTGGGTCTTGTGCTGGAGTTTTTAAGTATACCATTTTTGTGTAGATGTGATGTTTTGATCGCCTGTTATTGGATTTTTAATGCAATATTGCTGCGACCAAAAAAACAAATTGTGGCATTTGGATTTCTTTTCTCACTACGTTGTGTTCTGATCAGATTAAATGAGTTTATATTTGATAGTTCAGATATTTCTGAAATGGTGATACCAAATATGTGTATTTATTTTTGTATGGTATTAGTCTCAATGGGGCAAAAAAAAGGGTGATTAGAAAGTTTAGGGGTCTTTTAAAAATTTTTTTTTACTGATTTTACTAGTCTTCCTAGGAGACTTTATGACTGCTGTCTCTTCAGCTTCACTCTGATCAGGAGAAATGCTGTGTGACTGAGTGCCAGCGCTCTGCCGGCATTCACAAGAAACACTTCATGGCAGTGACAGGGGTCACCATCTGACCCCGTGCTGCCATGCCAACCTATTGGTGCCCTGTAAATGTGTAACAGGGCCGCCAATGGTGGCAGGGAACAGCGTGATTTTTACAGCAATCTCATGCCTGTTAAGGGTTCAACAGGCACGGGTGGATCTCCTATGCACCCACATCTGTTAGCCGCACGTCTGCTGATCAGGTCAACAGACATATGCGAGGATAACTGTGGGTTCACCATGAGCCGTGGTAACCGGGGGGAGGTGCCAAAGGACATATATACACGACCTAGGTTGTGAAGGGGGTTAAAAAGTAAAAGTCATCATTTTTTCATAAATCAATAGTACACGAGTCTTTCTCCTCCAGGACTGATCTTTCACTCTGTAAACTCAGTGTTCAGTGGTAAAATTTTCCCTTTACTGAGATAGGAGATGGCATTTTGTGCTTATAATTATCTATGGAGAGGGGGAAGATGGGGAGGGAGAAGGTAGAGGCAGATGCAGACATTCTCTTACAAGTTTTCCTGACACATCAGCTACACTTTAATATTTTAAGGCTGAAAGTAATTTGGCGCAGTCCATATTAGGATGGAACCAGATAATCAGGTGCAACACGCCAGATGAAATGGAAGTGTGGTCAAGTGTCAAAACCGAATAGTAGAAGAGAAGGCACCAATCAAAGAACAATCAAAGAACAAGGCAATGAGAAGAGCCCAGGAACAGAGCAGGGTCAAACACAGGCAATCAACATAGGCATATAACTGACACGAGTGGCTGTACAGTAGTGATGGCTGGCTTTTTGGCAATCTGGATCATCTGGTTCCTTTCATAAAAAAGAACAGGCTCTTTAGGATCCCAATCGGATGCTTGTTTAATATGTGATCACCTGCAGATGAACACATATTTATGGTAAAATCAATGGAGTCTGAAATGTTCTTAACTTTCATAGGCCACAAAACACCATAATTTTACCCCCAGTGACATCCATTAAGAAACTGCAAGCAGCTCTCACTGGTGCGCCATCTTCCATTATTCACAGAAAGGCGCCGGCTCCTTATGTCTGATTGCTTGTAAATGACCCATCCCTACTGTACAGGATCTGATCTGATACTCAGGCAATGAATTGCAGAGCTGGCTGGGTTTGAATTGGTGAGCTTATCAGAAGTAGTCTTGGAGTTATCTGTTTCTTTTCCCCTTTTATAATTTTCCAAAGCTTGCTTGTGTTTTAAGTGATGAACAAAGCTTTACTGTACCTAGTGATCTCTGCTCCAGTGTTGGCTTTCTGCCATGCGCCCCAATGATTTACAGGCTGCAGCAGTGACAATGACTACAGCGTGTGACTCTTGCAGCCAAAAATCGGGGTCAGCAGCACATGCGGTCTACGTCAGAAAAGCCGAGTGATTCGCTGCAGCGTACATGTGCATTGTAACCGAGAGGTAATTTAATAAACAGTCTTTAAACATTTACCAAGAGCAAAGGTGGAAAATGGCAACTGGAGCAGCAATCAGTAATGAAAAGTGAGGAGCGAGCACTACCATGCTCGGGTGCTCGGTATTCTAAACGAGCAGTTGGATGCTCAGACGGGCTCAACTCGAGTACCGAGCATAAAGGTGGTCAATGGGACGACCTACCGGAAAAATGCTTGACTTTCCTATTAACTTTCATTATGTTTGGTACTCAAGTTAAGCCTGTCTGATCTGCTCATTTTGAGTACTGAGCATGGTAGGGCTCATCACTAGTAATGAAATCTCTGACATTTTAAACAAGCGGAAGCTGATGGGTGTTGTGAATGTCAGTTATGCTTTGACTGCTGTGAGGCTTCCTCTTGTGGCCAGGAATGGTTTGGACAGAGACCAGGTGTGTTGAGCAATGGGCGTTTCCATTGCTAACTCTCTGCTTATTTAAACCCTGGTCTGATAGCAGGCTATGCCGGATGTCAGTTGTTCTTTGTTCACCAGCCTGCTTCATCCTGCTCCAGACCACATCTACCCCAGATAAGTGCTTGGCTCTTTATTTTTGTTTGTTTCTTTTTGTTCTTATCTGAGTTTGTCATTTGCTGTGGTTGTTTTCAGTTTATTTGCATGCAGGTATCTTCCCTCAGTTGCTTAGCTGGAAAGCTCCCTGCAGCTATGTTTGGAGTATTGCTCCTATAAGTCCATGTGTTTGTTGCTTCTTGAATTTGTAATGGTTCCTGCTTTCTGTTCATTGGTATGACAAGAGCGCCTGGTATAGGACGGAGTTCAGATCTAGCGATCTGAGGGCTTTTTTGTACTATCAGGTTGTTGGATTTTTGCAGGGCTTTTCTCTGGCCACCATCAGTCCCTTTCCTGTCCTGTCCTATTTAGTCAGTAGTGCCTCATCTTTTGCTAATCCTATCATCTGTGTATTGTGTTTTCCTATATCACCGCGGTCTTTGAATGTGGGGTGCTTACTATTCTTTATTTTCTGAGGCAGAGAGTTATTCATCTTTCTTTCCTTTAGGATAGCTAGTTCTCCTGCTGGGTTCACGGTGCACAGGATGTTAGTTCACCCCTCGGCTACTTCTAGTTGTGATGGTTAGTAAGGGGATGGCGGCCAGATTAGTTGCCAATGCTCGTCACCTTTTACCAATGATTTATGGTTGTCTTCCATGGTTCCGGATCATAACACATGGGCTTAAAAAAAAATCCTGTAAACGGAAAACCCCTTTACTATGGTGTTGCTAATCAAAAGAGCTCCAAACTAGAAAAAGTGAATAATTACTGCGCAAACCGTGTTCTTTGTCAGGCTTGACAAAGAATGCAGCTTGTGTTAGAAATGTGTTGCCGATCTCCTGGCTCCCTGGCTTTACCTAGAATGATGTTTTCATATATATTTTTTTGAGGATTTTAATTCAATAATGTTTCTCCTTTTTAATGCACTACAGAAGATGGATCCTCCTTGTTTCCTGCAATCATCCATGTCTCAGAGCGTTTGATCCGTGCATGCCGCTTCATCACCACTGATTGAGCTGGATTAACCTTACTGCCTGAAGAGGTACAGTATGTAACACATAGGATCCAGGAAAAAATGAAATGGTCTATGAAAAATCTTGGCATTAGACATGGATTTTATAATCTATTTTTTAAAACTAATTAAACCCACCACATATAAAACCAAAAACCTTTTGTAAATATTTTTATTTTCTGTATATAATAAATGGGGCAGCCACTTTGCTTGAGCTTCTGGTTAGCAGCAATTCAGAGATCAGCTTCACATGAGCCACAATGACTAGGAAAGATGTTTGCGGAGATCTCATTGACTTTTATGAAAGTTTGCAATATCAAAGAAAAACACCACCGAAAATGTCCAAGATAACCCTGTGTAAAATAACATTGTGAATAAAAAAAAATAGTTTTTTGAGTATATGTTGCTTGCCTCCAGATTGAGCAGTTGTAGGATCTCAGCCCGCACATTATCATGGATAGAGCTCAATATTTCAGCGCTCAGGACGATCATCTTGCATTCATCAGCCTTCCTTCAAAGTATTTAAATGTCTTTTTTGAGGATCACCTCATTTAGATCCTGTAGCACGGAATATTCCTGGGAGAACATCCTGTTCTGCCGTCTTCATGTTCCCTCACATTGTGCTAAAAACGGTGTGTGTTTTGAGTGAACCTAAAGGTTAACATTTTATTACTTCCCGTTGATTATATAGCGACAGCATATTCTGCAGCACTGTACACTGACTGTTATCACTCATCAGTCCCTGTCCACACATGGGGCCAAAACCCAAGGTTTTTGGGAGTATATAGAAGAAACCCAACCTGCACAATAAGAGAACATGCGAACTCCCGGCTGATTTTAATCAAGGTTGTGCATATAAGGAGCACAGTGCAAACCACTGAGACGGATAAGTGAATAAACTACTTTTGAGTATATAACTTCGCTTTTATGGCTGAGCAATACTATGTTATACCGCACAAACATGGCAGAGCAGTAGGGAATCAATGTGCACTTTTGGTTACTGTACATTGGGGATCTTGTTTGCTAGAATGTATGCGTTGTATATATGCTTTGTAATATGTTATGTGTAGTAGGACACAGTTATTTTTTTTTCAATTGAATTTCGTCAAGACAACAGCCCTCTAATGCTGGAGTCACCAATACTTTGTTGGGGTAGTTGACAGGAATACAGTAGAGTTGGGTCATCATACTGTGTGTATGGAGGGTACTGTGGAGGAATTCACTGTGGGGCTATCATACAGTGTTTCTGGGCACTTTTATTGGCATCACACGTTATGGCTGCAATGAAAAAGGATTCTAGGGCTTGAATAGGAGGAAACTTACTTTGTATGTGGCTATAAAGTTGTGAGGTATGCTCTCCTGTGACTCAGCCACATTTTTTTTTTTTTAATGTACGGCCCTGATAGTGAGGACTCATTTCAGTGTTGCATGTATATATCTGTTATTGCCTCGGTGTACGTCAACTAGGATTGCTAATGTTTATACTAGTAATAAGCAGCATCAGATGCGAGACGAACTACACCCACGTTAATAGGGAATACACTTTTACAATAGGCAGCCTGGAGTCAATGATGATCATATTTTCACACTTCAGGATACGGATTTTAAACCAAAAAATTATCTGTAAAAGAGATGAGCAAAATAATATGCACAACCCCGGTCTGGAGTTACCATGCAAAAAGTGACATTCGAAATGACAAACTAGGTGCTGCCAATCCATATAGATTGTTATCCATAATTAGGGCTCATTCAAATGTCTGTGCACATCACTCCGATCTTGGATGACAATTCACGGACTGGCAGCTGGTCTCCTGACCGGATCGTGACTGCTTTGTACATTTTTAGGAGGCTGACATGCTCGGGTTGGGAGAGCCGCAGCCAGTCCGTGCATTGCCATCCAAGATCGTACTGATGTGCACAGACATCTGAATGAGCCTTTAGGCTGGACATACAGATTAGATGGATGCTTCAGTTGACAGGCCCATCAGTGTCTCTCCCATCCTTCAGCCAAGCGCTCCAGAGTTCTCTATGACAAAACCGTTGAAGCCCAGGTCGTCCGACAGCTTATCGAAGGGAGTGCAATGTGAATGTAGGTACGAAATTGAACATGTGATTGACATCTCTCCTTACCATAGGTTGGCCTGAGCCCCCACACACATTAGGCCACTGGCCGAACCCGTAAATATCAAATTCAGCCGACATTAGTCTAATGTGTATAGACGCCTGTACACTTCAGTACTGAGTAGCCTATAGAAAGGCATGATTCATCTAAAGATCTGTCAATGTTCCAGATTATGTATCGTTGGGACAATTGGTGTGTCCTCTGTTTTTAAACCCACAGGCAGGTGTGAAGGATAACATTGCTTTGTAGTCCAATACCAATATGAACCATATTAGATGAAATTAAAGAAACAGTCAAAGACAGTTTAACACATGAACTGATGTGGTTTTACTGCATTTGGCCATAATACACTGTCCCGCAACAAGACATATAAGAGCCATAAACATAAACCTTCTGTTATATACGATAGTGTCTATCCTGCTCATTAATACATGCTTGTCTTCATTGGGCTAGCTGATGTCGGAGCGCAGAATGCAGGTATTAAAAACACTCAGTTGATGTAACTGTGAGTCATTACAACACAATGGGTGTAAATGTTTTTCACACGACAGCGTGTAGGGCAGGCTAAAGGACAAATAAAAATGGTCAACTCTGAAAAGAAACTTTTTGTTTTCTAGTTACAGGGCGGGTAGTACCTAAACTGCGGACTCCGGGGCACACTGTGACTTAATGCTACAAACATCAGCTCATGTATTTTAAGCAAATGTTGGTCATGAATTGATTGATTTTTTTTTTTTCGTTAGTTCGGATCTTCTCACTAAATGCCGTAAATCTATTTCAGACTGCGCTTTTGCTTTCGAAATAAGATAAGCAGTGAATATATATGAAGACAACAACTATGACTCTCACAAGCACTAAGCACTGTCATTGGTTAAGTCTTAAAATATCAAAGCAGTTACTAAAACAAACAAAAAATTAGGATTATATCGGTAAAACAACACTAAAACGCTAACCAATGTGGTTTCCTTAACCTTTTCTTTTTCCTTAAACGTTTAGCTGGTTAAAGTCGAGTTTCATTTCTCTTAACACTTCCGCTAATAAACTACGTAGAAGCTCTAGTGAGATCAGATTTCTGTTGTCTCAAAGCAATTAAATTAAAGATGTGGTCTCAAATTGCAGGGGAAGTGCTTTACGCTAATATGTCCCCCTCTTAATATAAACAGTACTGTGTATTATCTCTTGCTTTAGGATAGTGTTGTCTTCACATAAGACTTGTTTAATGGTATTAGTGATTCGTTTCCTTGTACACGTACACCCTATTGCGTGTTGACAGGTTTATAAGGATGCAGCGGCCGCCGTGAAGCTCCTAGACGACGGCCTTTGAATCCTTGCAGTCCTGAGCGCTGGTGCCTGAGTTAGCCTGCGGATTGTCTCCTTTCTCTCCACGGTGCTTGGCTTGTCTGAAAGATTAATACATTAACAAGAGGCTTTAGGGTCCAGGGCCGTACATCTCAAGACATGTTTATTAGCTGATGGCACAGAAGACTCAGAGGTCAACCCAAGGGGTGACATTTTGAAAGGAAACAACAATATTTATGTTCAGATAGCAAGATGATGAGATCATGTGGAGACCTCTCTGATGGAATTACTCCGATATCAGGAGACAAACCTGTCTATTGCAATATTCTACCTATTAACATTTCATCTTTCTGGCAATTTATGTCTATACGTATTTATTCTGAACATCAGAATATAAGACAGGACATTCTGAGATGGAACCATCATTAAATATTAACCATAATTCATAAAAATATACATACAAGGTGTATATATATTATATATATATTATATACACACACATATCTATATCTCTCTCGAGATATATATATATATATATATATATATATATATATATATATGTCCTTAAAGGGTTGTTCCCATCTTATCTTCAAACTCCTGTCCCAATATGTACTAGGTGTAATAATGAAAATATTGACAAACACTTTCGATTAGAAATGTAGTATAGTTCTCCTGATGTAGCCATGTCTCTTACCTCATGTGCAGGGCATTGCAGCTTAGGCATCTATGGTTATGATTAACTGTCACTATATGAGTGGACATAAGCATGGATACCTTAGCTGCAATGCCCTGCACATGAGGTAAGAGACATGGCTATATCAGGAGAACTATTTAACATTTCTAATCGGAGACATTTGCTAATCTCATTATTATTACACCTACTACATATTGGGATAGGATCTTGGAGATGGGAATACCCCTTTAAGTCATCTTCCTCTGAATTTATTAAAACATTTCTTAATTATCTAGCTTCCCCATAGACAGTAGTGACTACAAATATGGCAATCCTTATGGCACATCGCTGGCAAAGCTTCCTTGTTATAGGTATAATTTAGTAAACTTGTTTTTCAGTAGGAAATTTAATATTTGATGTTAGATTTTAAACCCCACTATACTATGGGGTGCTAAGTATGGTTGTAACTGTTAGGGGCCTTTCACACTGCGTTCTGATCTCAATTCAGTGGTCCAATTGGAGCTTCCATCCGAACCCGCCTGGGTGTCCAACTCCAATAAGCGTATACTCCTGAAAATGGTGCACGACAGAGCACACAGTGACTCCATCTGCACCATTATAGTCAATGGCTCCGACGACGCATGCATCCGAAACCTTCTTTGTGGGGGGTTCAGACAGAAGCCTTGATGGGACCACTGGATGGAGATCGGAACGCAGTGTGAAAGTGGCCTTAAAGTTTAGGCCCCAAGAGCTGACCTGGAAGATGAGGGGGCATGGATATTTAAAAGGGTTGTACATGATTAGAAAAACATGACTACTTTGTAACAAAAAGAGCTCCCCACTTGTCCACAGGATGTGTTTGGTATTACAACTTAGTTTGATTCCATGAAATAGAACTGAGCTACAATTCCCCACAAAACCCCGGACAGATGTGGGTTGTTTCTGAAGTATATGAAGACTTCAGATAGAGATGGTAACCCCCCACCTTGAAATGTAGACATGTTACAACACCTTTCTTTTCATAACAGCATTTTATGTTGCACATCAGTGAAAAGTTATTGAAGACACCCACGACAACCAATCAGATTGTGCATTTAATTTTCAACAGCAGTTTAGGAAAATGAGAGCTTGAATGTGATTGGTAGCTGTGGATTTCTTCACGACTTTCCATTCCACTATATTTTACTACAATTACAAACACAGTAATTACTGGACAATATCCCCCTCCATAGACTGTTAGGTTGAGAATCAGTATTTGGCGCCTGTGTTACCTCCTTTATTAAGGGGGGTGGCTGCTGCATCCTGTCTGTGCATTTGTTTCCTTGACCTTGCCTGGTAAATACCATTGCTTTTTCGCTATGTTTATAATTGAATTTGGGATTTTTTTTTTCAAAATAACTTCCTTATATTTCTTTGACTATGCTTTTTATTTATTTTACTACAATAAATATATTAATCCGCTATATACAATAAAAAATGAAACCACAAGTGAAAATACTTACTCAAATGGTCCGTTTTCTTTCATGAGAGCGCCTTCCACGGAATCTAGTCCTTGTTCTGAAAATTGTTTCAAGGCACTTAAAGCGGCCTGGAGACGACACAAAATGAGATGTGAATTAGGCTTTATACTTTAGGGGAACGCAGTGAACTTAGCAACATATGAAAATAAGAGCGGGTTAATAGAAATGAAAAATTTAAGTAACATACATAGAGAGTAGTAACAAAGTTCTTTCCTAGACAATAATGTATCAATTTATCTCAATCTTTACCAATATTTTTCTGTAATAACTATGCTACATATTAACTTGTCATTAAAGAGGATGTCCACTACTTTTACATTGATGGCCCATCCTTAGGATCAACGTCCGATCGGCCAGGGACTGACACCCAGCACCCCTGCTGATCAGCTGTTTTCATGTGGCAGCTGAAAACGCTCAGTTCCAGAGATGCCCTGTCTAATGATAGCTGCCGCGGCCGGGTACTACATATCAGCCTCTCATTGAATTGAATGGGAGGCGGATGTGCAGTACCTGGCAGCTATCAGAAGACAGGGCAGCTCCGGAACTGAGCATTTCTGGCTGCCTGCTGCTGATGGTGGTGGCACCGAAAACAGCTGATCAGTAGTGGTGCCCGGTGTCGGACTCTGGCCGATCAGACATTGATGACCTATCCTAAGGATAGGCCATCAATGTTAAAGTAGAAGGAAAAGATATCGGCACATCAAAGTAAAATAATTTCTTTCTTTATTGTAACATAGTATTAAAGTCCATCCATATTTAGAAGACCCTGAAGCGTTTCCGACACAAAAGAGCATCCTTAATCATAGGCTCAGGTCGGAAACACATCAGGGTCTTCTAAATATGGATGGACTTTTTTAATACTATGTGAAAGACAAAGAAAGAAATTAGTTTACATTGGATGTGCCAATATCTTTTCCTTCTATTCAAGTTATAGTCCACCTGGCGGACTTCATATCGTTGCACTCCATGGATGTGTGGTGACCTATTCCATTGGGCATGTCAAGCTTTCCTCCACCTCGTCAATGTTAAAGTAGTGGAAAACCTATTTAACTATGCAAATCCACTCATCCAAGCAGTGCATCCAAGCAGGTCTCGAGGATTCCAGATTAGAACCACAATGATCTGCACCAATAACATAAAGCAAACATGACATCCTACCGATTGTACTCTTTAATTTGTGCCACAGATTTGGTGCGGATGTGCAGACGATCGACAGTAGGATTAGTCTCCAATCTAAAATAGTGAGGTTAAAGCTTTGTGTTTTGCAAGTGAAATCATTTTTCCACACTGCAGCCAAAAATTCCCTGGAAATATTTCATTACATGTGAACAGTGTGGCAATGACATTTACATGCAATGGGATGCAGATGGTTTGCATATTCCACAAGAATTTCTGTATAGATTCTAGCGGCATCCTTTCCGCCTAGTGTGAATGGGGCCTAAGTAATCTGAGTATACAGTCTTCTGAAATGAAAATCTGGTTCTTCACCAATGTGTAACTATATAGCATGGTGGCTCAGTGGTTAGCACTGCAGTCTTCCAGCGCTGGGGTCCTGGGTTCAAATCCCACCAAGGACAACATCTGCAAGGAGTGTGTATGTTCACCTCGTGTTTGCGTGGGTTTCCACCGGGTACTCCGGTTTCCTCCCACACTCCAAAAACATACAGATAGGGAATTTAGATTGTGAGCCCCAATGGAGACAGTGTGTCCAATGTATGTAATAGCGCTATATAAATGAATAAATATTATTATATATTATTATTATATAGCAGCTATTTCTATATCTATTTTTCTCGATTCGATCAAGATCCGTATCTTATTATTTATCTATACAAGAATTCTAAGCTTTTTAAATACTTTAAAGGGTTTTTTTTTTCTGTTTCTATACATCTTTCTCTCTAAATAAAATCTATTTTCATCTACTTACCTTTAGTTATCTACATATCTCATAGATTCTTACTTATCTCCCTTATATCTATTTTTAAATCTAATCCATCTAGAAAAAAAATAGGAAACATCTTTTACATATACATCACTAATACATCTATAACAGAGGAATGACTATTATCCATGTTATTCTCCTCAGGCTTTGAGCAATCTTAAGTATTGTGTTTCCTACCTTTTCTGCCATCTGCAATGACTTTAAACTTTCTAGACCCATGTTGTCAATCCACACCCATTAATGTTATTCTCCACCCAGATTACATCTTCTTCTACCCATCCCATTACATTCTTAGTCCCGAATGTGGCAATAGCACAAGAAAATGGGGTTATCAAAGGGAAGGAAAGGGAAAATGGACTAGTTTAACAATTGCCTGTTAAACTCATCACTAACTCAATTTTTTTAACCAATGGCAGGACAAGCTTTCTTGGTGCCCAAGGTGATGGGTTCTGATGTTCCCCACCACACTCAGCCCCTGAAGTTCTTTATCAGATCTCTAACCCCCTTTGCAATGACCAATCCTTACGGTTCTATTACGGAGCTTATTGGAGAATTAATGTAATATTCATATACAACCCCAATTCCAAAAAAGTTGGAAAACTGTAAAATATAAAAAAAATAAGAATGCAATGATACGAAATCTTATAGCCAGATTTTATTCACAACATAACTCAGAACAGATATCGAAAGGTGAAGGTTATTTCTTTTTTCAAACTCTTGTAGAAGTTGATGGCAGCAAGACATCTCCATAAAGTTGGGGCAGGATTAATAAAAGGCTATAAAAGAAAGTGGTACTAATGAAAAATATCTGCAGGGTGAATTTTCATCTATGTCACATCTATAAAAAGAGCATGTTAGAAAGGCAGAGTCTCTCAGAAGCAAAGATGGTTAGAGGTTCACCAATCTGAATAACTGTCTAAAAATTGTGGAACAATTTCATAAACATGAAATTGCAGAGACTTTATATCTTTTGATAATATCTAGTGTAGATGGTGGTATATTCAGAGATTCTGGAAAAATCTATGTGCACAAGGACAACAGTGATTATTGGATGCTTGTGGTCTACAGGTCCTCAGGTGGCCCTGCACTGAAAACAGGCATGGATTCGTCCTGCACATCACTGTATGGGCTAGGAATATTTATAAAAATCAATCAAGTCCAATTCAGAAATGCAAGATAAAGCTCTTTCAAAGAGAAAGCCATATATCAACAAAATCTAGAAATACTGCAGTCAAACCCTGGACCAAACCACACTTAAAATTGACTGAGGCAAAATGGAAAACTGTTCTGAGGTCAGATGAATGAAAAATTTGAAACTCTTCATAGAATCCAATGATGCTGTGTCCTATGGCCTCTAGAGGAGAGGGACCAACCAGCTTGTTATCAGTGCATAGTACAAAAGCTTGCATCTCTGATTGTTTGAGGTTGTATTATTACCAATGGTATGGGCATCTTACACTATTTCTAAGGCACTATCAATGCTGAGGATTATATAAAGGTTTTAGAATAACATATGCTCCCATTTAGTCACTGTCTTTTTCGGGAAAGGCCTTGAATATTTCAGCAAGACAATGATAAAACAGCAAGGCTTCGCAGAAGACTTCAGGTAATGTACTGGCTGCCGGCAGTCCAGATCTTTCAACTTTAAAAAAATTGACGCATTATGAAATTAAAAACACGGCAATGATCAAGACTGTTGAGGACAAGAATCCTGCATCTGACAAGAAAGAGACAACAGTCCTCTCCCAAAACTCCAGCAATTCATCTACTCTCTTCCCAGACATTTACATACTGTTGTGAAAAGAAGACACAATGGTAGATCTGGTCCCGTCCCAACTTCTTTGAGATCTGTTGCTGCCATACATTTCAAAATTAGTAAATTGTGTAACATGAAAAATCTCTAACACTCACCTTCTGATATGTAATCTATATTTTGTTGAGAATGATATGGCTATAAAGAGATTTACACATCATTGCTTTTTGTTTTTTATTTTACACAGTTTCCCAACTTTTTTTTTTGAAGTTGGGGTAATATTAAAGACACACATGGATACACAATTTATATATAGGTGTATAAAATCCTGCCAAATGGTGCCTTAGGCAGCTTCGTAATTCTCAGCCTGCCCATGGTCATACCTAGTAAGTTAAGCCCTAGTTTAAGTAACATTTATGGCTGCGAATAAGCAACAATAAAGCTTAACACCTAACCTTAAATCTCAAAGTGGCATCATTTTTCACCACTCATGAAGTGATATTTGGAGTATTTTCTATACAAAATACTAAGCTGGGTAATGAGTTAGCCCCAGTTATTGCAGCCATGTAATGGCCAACATAAGCCTCAGCTTGGAGAGTACACCAGATCTGCCCCATTCAGAAAAAAAACTATGGGGGCAAAACTTAAAATATAATGTGGACCTATGTAGAATTGGGATTATGTGGATCTTTAAAAATAAGTACAATTGTGTTATCAGATTTAATAAATAAGTTGGTATTGTGAAATCTGATGACAGGTGCGTGTGAAGTGAGACTATTTGGTGACCACCCTCTCTAAGGCTGGGCCCACACGGGGATTATTGCGATCCCCTCACATGACACTCTGCTCACACTGGCAGTACAGCAGAGCCGAGTGTCATGCGATTGTCCCTGCAACTGAGGTCCGACCGTGCGAACGGACCTCAGCTGCTGGGGGCGGGCCAGCGTTGAGGAGGGGCGGGCCGGCACTGAGGAGGGGAGGGAATTATCTCCCGCTCTCCTCCGTAGCTGACTATTGCCATTCTCGCCCTGCACTATCGGTACACCGGTGTACTGCGAGTGCAGTGCGATTTTTCTCTCGCCCCTACACTTGAATGGGTGCGAGAGAAAGAGTCTCGCATTACAGTCGCAGCATGCTGCGATTGTGTTCTCGGTCCGATTAGGGCTGAGAAAATAATCTCGCATGGGTGCTGACACATAGGCTAATATTGGTCCGAGTGGAAAGTTTTATCGCACTCCACTCGTACCGATTTTCATGCCGTTTGTCTTAGGCCTAATAACAAAAGTAACAATATACGTGCAAGTGACTGTTTTCACAGGGTGATCGAATATATTTGTAGCAAAGCCTGCCCTTATTTATATAAAGCTGTAGAAACCTTGTGGGTTATTTCTCATCTGTGACTTTTAAATAAACCGTAGATGCAATTTCATATTTTATTTTCAATTTCTTAGCAATAACTTAGGGGCAAATAAGGTAACAACACTGTACAATGCAATGCACAAACCCAGGGGAGTCATTAACACAACGCTGGAGGAGTCAAACCAATGATTATGGCCTGAAACAAAATGGAGCAACGGTGCCAAAGGCACAACGGTGTCGAAAAATGCTGGGAGGGTAAAGCTTTTTAATTATACTTGATACCAGTTGAATGGTGTTTGAAAAGCTGTCTCCTGCTGATGAGAAATGTTCAGCCTTGAAAACCTGAGGAGCAACAAAATTCATCTGGCATTTTCCGGAGCGGAGGAAAGGTTAATCACAGATTGGTAAATGGTGGGGAATGCTTGCGCCCTCCAGTTAATTAAGACACACGACTTCTCTGCCATTATTTACACAAATGCATAAAGGATATTTCACTCTACAAACATTTTACAATTGCATTGTGAGCTAATTCCCACAGGTTCTCAAACAGATGTTGTTTAAAATTTTTTATGTAATACTTGTTTTAGACATTTCAGTGGTGCCAAAATTCAGATGCCAGCAGGAGGCTGTTTGTTTTGGCTTCACCTCGTCTTATAAATATGCAGACGTATCTGCATGAAGTCACACTTCCTTGAGGGAATTACATCTTTATCTCTTCCACTGTCAATCACAGACCCCACTATGCGCACACGCACTTAAATGGATGGAGTTCATGTTTTATAGCGCACGCTCCATATATTTTACTGTGTCATGTCGGGCCTCGGAATCGCAATCAAACAAGATTTGCAAGTTAACACCATTAAACCTCCTTTAGTATCGTAGAAATCTGGAGAAGATCTGCTGGTCTTTTCCAGTGGGATCACCGATCTGTATATAAGTCTATATATCAGATTGTGAATCAGATAATCATGGGGGAAAATTAACCATATGGTATTTCTGGTGTGAGCAAAATACTCTCCTTCAATGCCTCTTGAACTGTAAATTAATAAGATTTGTTTTACGAGCGCTTAGGAAATAAATACAGCACACAAATTAGTATGGTGTATTCAAAGAATTCTCCTTTTTTAGGAAATGTGACCAGTTTGTATAGGGTCACAAAGGATAAGTACCCTCTGAACCAATAAGAGCAGTAGGGCCGTGAACAGAAATATGAAACTTCCCCGGCCCATCAGTGATAGCTGAATCCTATGACATCATTAGGCTACTTTCACACATTAGTTTTTTGCCACCAGGCACAATCCGGTAGAAAAACTGATGAGACAGATCAGTCAAAAAAACGGATCCGTCGCATCAGTTTTTTCCATCCGTTTCTTCTGTTTTTTGACGGATCCGTTGTGATACTGAGCATGCTCAGTTTAAAAAAAAAACAATCCGTCGTTGGATTCCGTCATATGATGGATGACGCCGGATCCAGCGCCAATAGGCTTCAATTATACAACATGCTGGACGGCGCTGCACGTGGTCTGTTTTTTTGCCATTGCCAAAAAAAGTTCCATGCTGCGTCCTTTCCGGCAGGCGGACGAAGAAATTTCACCGGATCGCCACATGCAACGCAAGGCCATCCGGCACAATCCGGCGCTAACACAAGTCACTGGGGAATAAAACTGATCCAGCGCCGGATCAATTTTATTCGCATTTCGCCAGATTGTGCCTGACAGCAAAAACCAGATGTGTGAAAGCAGCCTTAGTTATAAGGTTTTTCAAGTTAGAAAAATATAACTGCATGCATGCACTATTCTGACAATCAAACCTGGGATAAATTGCAATGGAAGCGTAAAAAAAGAGCCTTTGAGACAAATGTAAACCCTGCAGGTCAAATTGCAGTGGCGAAACGTGAAGCTCGTAGGAGTAATGTGCAATCGATAATACTGCCCTTCCAATTTTCAAAGATTATATGGGGGCAGGGGGACTCACGGACTACCCTTTACCTGGGTACAATTGACCCCTTTATAATTACATTTTTGTTCTTGACAGATTAGATTAAAAAAAACAAAAACTTGTAATGAGGAAAAAAAAATAAAAATGGTATTTTGATTAAAATCTTTTGTAGCATACTTCTAGAAGATGCCAGGACAATTTTATTTTACTTAAATGAATCTATTTGGGGCTAAAATGATTATTTTCTGCCATGGATTGCTTTCAACATTATTCACAGTTTGCCTTCTACAGAATGTGTTACACAGTTTATTGTTGGCTGCAGAATGAGTTAACTGAGAATTCGTCAGTGAGCTTGTTCTGACAGAGTTTATAACTCTTACCTGTCATCCTTTTTTGCACTCGTCTCCGCTAATTTATGGCCCTAGGAGAGGACTGGGCAAAGAGCAGCCTGTGAGCCACATTCAGCCCTCTGGCTGTCCCAGTCCGATCCATGGACCGAGACTGGCGAAGAGCTGAAAACAGTAGACCACACAATGCCCTCCTCCGTCACCCGTCCACTGCACGATGTTATTGCTATTTGCATCCTTAGGGTGCAGACAGCAGTGAACAAATGTTTGGAGAACAGTGCCTCTGGCTCAGTCTCCCATCAATCAGCCGAGGCACAGCAGACACAATGACATCACATCATTTATTTTTATGTGTATGGGATGTTTTCATATACATCGGAGGCTGTGCTCATAATGTGGGTGCTCATAATGTATATAGGAGGCTATGCAGGGCTCAATGTATTTAGGAGGCTATGTGAGGGCTCCTGCTGTACATAGTGGCTATGTGTGGGCTCAAAATGTATACAGGAGGCTATGTGCGGGCTCATACTGTTTGTAGAGGGCTGTGTGTGAGATCATACTGTATGTAGGGGCCTGTATGTTGTATTCATACACTATATAGGGGGCTGTGTAAGGGATCATTCTGTATGTAGAGGGCTGTATGTGAGCTCATATTGTATGTTGGGGGCTCACAGTGTATGTAGGGGGCTGTGTGGGGGCTCACACTATGTAGGGGGCTGTGTGGAGGCTTATACTGTATGTAGGGGGCTGTATGTTTTACTTATACACTATATAGGGGGCTGTGTAAGCGTTCATTCTGTATGTAGAGGGCTGTATGTGAGCTCATACTATATGTAGGGGGCTGTGTGAGGGCTCATGCTGTATACACAGTAAGTGGATATCGGCATACTTAATTCTGCTCATTATTAAGTTACACAATTAATATGAATATACAATAAATATTTTGGACTGGTTACAAATCAAGATAATGCCCATGCTGTGTTCCCAGTAACTGCTCTAAAACCAAAAAAATGCAGAAGAAAACTGGCAATGCTGGAAGAAGGCAACTGGTGCTCCTTCAGTGGACCTGGCGTAGTCCATGGAAGTATACTTAGAGAACCACCAAGCCTAGAATTACAGACGATTATCTCTCCCAGAATATTCCTAGTCCTGCTGCAAACCTTGTTAAAGGGTCACGCATTGACTTTCAAGTTGGCCCTAACCTTCCATTAAGCCCCCATCACATTTAGCGACTTACCAGCGATCCCGAAAACGATGCGACCAGATAAGGATCGCTGGTAAGATGTCACACAGTCAGACCTTACCAACGACTCAGTAACGATACAGGTTGCAGTAGCGACCTGTATAACGATCTCTGCTGTCATTGGGACCCTGTCACACAGTGTCAAACACAGCGATGCGTCCTGCCCAGCAGGACATCGCCTTTGAAGAATATGGTCCAGGACATTCAGCAATGACCGGCGACCTCACTGCAGGGGCCAGGTTGTTGCTGGATGTCACACACAGCTGATCGCTGTTGCGTCACAAAAACCGTGACTCAGCAGCCTTGTCGCTAACGATGTCGCTTAGTGAGACGTGGCCTTAAGTGGCACCAGGAAAGGAAAAGTGAGAAACGTCTCTACGAGCCCAGGGAACATCTGACACTTAGCTTGTCATTATTCCACCTCTTGTAAGTCAATAGAGACTGCAGCGCATGGATTCTTGCTCTTCTACTTTTTCTTTTTTCTTTTGCTGTAGGCTTAGAAGTGTACAGAGTAGTAGGCGACTATGTTCTTGTGGAAAACACAATCAACATTTTGTGGCACAATAGAAAGTCAATAATAGTTATTCACCGGAATCCATTTACACAGCAGATTTCTGCTCAGTGTTTTGCATCAGTATTTGTAAGCAAAAACTAGGAGCGGTTCCAGAACATGGAAGAGATGAATAACCAAGTTTTGGCTTACAAATACTGATGCAAAATACTGATTACAATACTGCTATGTAAAATGGCCTTTAAGCAATTTTTTTTAACCAAAATTTGAAAGCAAAGTATTATGTTCAGAGATATTTAAATCCCATTAATATTTATTTGGATGAGAGTAAACCCGAACACGATCCAATGGGAATATTTTTAAGGACAAGTTCCACATGTGCACTTACAAGTATATCTCTTTTATCGTATATTTCCTAAATATTTATACACAAGTGTGGGAATACTGGCTGTTTTATTAATCGTCTGTAATTCTAGGCTTGGTGGTCCTCTAAGTATACTATGTTACGGGAGCGTCATAATCTGTTTATATACTGGAGGCTTGGAAATCCCAAAAAAAGATCTCTAAAGAGTATTTTCAGTAAACAGCTTTAACTTCAGACATCATGAGAAAAAAAAAAAGTTAATTCCTTTGGACGGCAGTAGCTCACGATTAGTTTAGAACAGTATTATCTATTACTAATGGGTTTTGGGAGACTTTTTGTACTAAATCGGAGTAAGTTGTGTTTAGACATTTATTAGAACAATTGGTACTGCAAAGGAAAATTACATGAAATAATTACTTTGCACAAAGCTTCCCTGGGTCTAATTGGACACACATGGTCATGCTTATCTGTAATAACTATAGTACAGTCCACAGCCAATTAAAAGAGAAAAAACGTAGTAATGACTGGTTTATATCGCAGCTCAATGACAAGTTGTTTGTGTTAAAGCTTTACAGAAAAAAACTGTTTTAATGGTCAAAAAGAAAGAAGGAAGCTTAGTGTAAACCATTCGGAAAGTAAGAGGAGTATAGAAATCATAGATTTTTTAACATAAGTGGAAATAAAGGCCTCCACTTCAGTCATTTTTGCAGTAGGTGTAGTGCAGCCAACTTCACAGATAAGATTCCTCCACTTAAAGGGAATCTGTCATCAGGTTTTTGCCACCTAATCTGAGAGCAGCATAATATAGGGGCAGAGATCCTGATTCTAGCGGTGTGTCACGTACTGAGCTACTTACTGTAGTTTTGATAAAAATCACTGTTTAATCAGCAGTAGATTATCATTACATGACTACTTGGCGTGCTGCAGGTAGTCCAGCATATTCATGAGCTCTGTATAACTGCTAGATCTGCAGCAGAGAAAACATTGATTTTATCAAAATGACAGCAAACAGCTCAGTAAGTGACACATCGCTGGAATGAGGGTCCCTGTCTCTACATTATGCTGCTCTCAGATGGGGGAGCAAAAACCTGGTGACAGATTACCCTTAACAAACGCCTCTGTCTCCCTGAGGGAAGAAAATCAAACAACTATAGATATATTGGTTGGGCTGTGAAAGTCACACAGAGGTTGAAATCTAATAAAGACACAGATCAACTTTAAGGGGACATATAGCGAAACCCGTAACATAGTCCACAGCATATCCACTCCATGTGGACATATAGTTTAGGCTACAATGAACTGACTAACGTTAGTCAAAACTGCCAATAACGACAGGCTCATCTGACAAATATAATGTGTACGGTATGCCGCTCAATTCTCCCCTGACAGATGATACCGGGAAAGATGAACATCTGGCATGTTCACTGCTAATTAGAGTTGAGCAGACCTGTTGAAGTTCGGGTTCTGCGGGTTTAGCCGGACTTTAGCTAAAGTTCGGTTCTGGACCTCATTGGAAGTCACTGGTTGGGCAGTTCGGCTCTTCGTCCACATATAGCCAGCCTTAAACAAATCACTTCCGGGGAGGGAGGTTTTTTCATTTTGTTTTTCTTTCTACACACTACATTGGATACCACTGATTTTATCCCCAGTGCGAACAGTTCAAACACTGCATGCAGCTCGCACTGAGCCAAGCGTCGAACGTACCTGAGCAAGCGATGTTCACTCAAGTAGTTTGCATACATAAAGCACCGGAACGCCGAACACTGATGTTTTCTGTAACGTTAGTGGTTGGGTCAGCTCATCTTTACCAGACAGCTGTTTATTGTATCTGGGGCACCTAAGGGCTTATGTAGACAGATTGCACTGTGCAGACTGTTTGTCAGATTCCCGACCAGAATGCAACAGCCTCATAGGAATATATCGGAAGAGTTGGAAGACCTATAGACCACCCGTACACGGTGGTCCATGCTTGGATGAAGTTTCTTGGATGTCTGTATAAACCCTAACAGTGTGTTGCAAGATAATAATAAAAAAAAAAAATTATGCACTATGCAAAATTAACACTGAAGAAGATAGGATACTGTTTTTGTTATTTCATGACACCATTTACTGAGACACTGCATGGTGGCTATAAAGGCATTGCATGGCAATATTCAATATGGCACTGTTTGGCAATATTTAGCATCTGGGCCTTAGATAAAACCAATATTGATGCTGTATTTTTTTTTAGCTCACATAATGGCACTTTTCATCTGAGCTCTGCACGACACGGTTAACTGGCCAAAACTAACTGGGCTCTATGTTATTACCATAAACATACAAGCGATATAGTTCGGTAGAGGTGGCAATGCTAGGTAAAGGACTAAGTTTAAAAAAATGTGTTTGATTTATCTTACTAATATTTAGGATATGTCATAAGTGTCTTGTCATTGGTGAGCTGAGTCACTCCACTGAAGAGTTGGCCGAAGAGTGCGTCATCATTGTACTCTATTACCAGGCACACATTTCGTAGTGGCTGTGTTGGGTACGGCAGCTCAGACCAGTCCTCCTGAATAGGACTGCAGGTCAATGAACGTGACCGTAATGAACATGTCCATCAAGTAACTTTTTGCTATGACCATCAATAAAATGGCTGTAACCATTTTTTGGTACAATGGTTACCTGACTCCTAGGACGTTTTTGAGAATTTAAACAACATGATCGTCTATAAATGGTTAAGAAAAGCCACACTATTAAACATACATGTAAAGAGAGAGAAACTCGAGGATTCTGGCTCTGCTGACAAACCCAACGCCTCGTAGGCAAGTAGGGTCAGGTCAGCACACCAGAAGACAAAGTCCGTACACAAGTCAAAAAACTCAAAAACGGAAATCTGCCCTTATTTATAGACCATGTTCCTCTTCCATAATATTTTTTTTATCACTGATCATTCCTTGGAAAAAAAATAATCTCCACATAACTCTATATCTCTTCATTAAGAGCAAAGAACCCTCAAGATTCTCCATATACCTTTGCTTTTCTTCAAAAGGTAGCCTGAAGCTGTTAACCAGTTAAATCCCGCTGTTAATCTCTGACAGTTGTATTTAAACACACCCCCCGGAGTTGGGCGTGCCATGCCTCCTTCCCATCAGCGCGCCCGTGATGTCATCGTGGAGCACCAATCAGATGTCATGACAGCCCGATCTGTTGATAACCCCCGTGTCTGTCAGTACGACTCTCCATTGAACACTCCTCAGTTCGAAGCAGATGATCTGATTTGACAAGGTGGGAGGCCTCTGACTGTGCACATAAGGGGGTACACTTACTTGCAGAGAGTGCCACGCTGGCTTACAGGCCATGCATACTCCGCTGAGAATTTAAAGGACTATTCCCGTCTCCAAGATCCTATCCCTATACGTAGTAGGTGTAATAATAATAATATTAGCAAATATCTTCAATTACAAATTTAGTATAGTTCTTCTGATTCACTATGTCCCTTACCTCATGTTCAGGGCATTGCAGGGCCTTACGCATCCATGGTCATGACCACACATGTAGTCACAGTTAGTTAGTTGCTTGTGATCATAATCATGGGTACGAAGGTCCTGCAATGCCCTGAATATGAGGTAAGAGACATGGCTATATCAAAAGAACTAGACTACATTTCTAATTGGAGGTATTTGCGAATATTATTATTAAGGGGAACCTGTCACCGGATGTTTACAATACTTACCTAACGGTCGGTACAGAGCAGACTGGTCAGATGGGCGTCTCCCTTCCCTGTGTCTTGCGCCTTCTCTTTCGGCTAACTTTGTCCTCCTTCTGAAGCTAGTGTGGATGACGTGACCTACATATTGGGATAGGATCTTGGAGATATACCCCTTTCAAGATGCAAATAGCATCTTCAGAAGGAAGAGGACTGGCTCTCAGGCTCCACCTATTGGATGTAGCCATACTAAAAGTCAATATCAAACCTTTAAGGAATTCAAACTTCATTCAATAACCTTTAGTAGGGAGTCTATTATAATATTTTGTGAGTATAAATGAAAAAAAGAAAAAAAAAAACAAAACAAAAGACAGTCCTGCTAAGGGTGTCCTTGGACAATTTTAAACATTCACGGCCATTACCTCTTATATATATATATACGGTAAATGCTGTTTTGGAGTTCTGAACAAGCCATCTAAAATGGTTCTGAGATTAATTATTTGACATATTCTCATACAATTAACAGCTGGTAATTCCAGAGGAAGGTGTGGGGATAGGGAGTCTAATTGTTGATAATTAAAATGTCACATGAACACTAAGAGCGGGTTGTGCCACACTGGGCTGATTACCGGATGGTCATCAAGCTACGTGTCACCCGGTCCAGTGTTTTCATGTCATACTGTGAGGGCCAGAACAAAAATAAAGCAGCCCATTAAAATCATGCCGCAGCACAAAGCTCCAGACAAGTTTAGGAACCTGTGAACTTTTACATTTTAATTTAATCTGACGGTTCTTACTGCTGATATTTTGATTTCAAGGAAGGGTAAAAAATACACCATCAACATTAGCTCTATTGTGTAGATTTGTATGTGAAGAAATTCCCTGGGTTTATAATTCTCTATGAACTAAATTTCTACTATACAAGTCTAAAAATACAAAGCATTGTCTTCTATGTGCCCCTTCTTAAAGATCATGGAGGATGAAAAAAATAATTTTTTTAATAGTTCATGTGAGCAGAGCATTACATTATAACATCAACCTAATATTATACAAGCTTAAAATTGTGTAAACGCTGCCAAAAACAGAAACTAATGCTAGTTATCCCCAGTGAGAGCCATTCAGTCCCGTCATCTCTGATGGGTTGGAGTCAGACAGCCTGTGTCACAGAGTGTCTGAACATAACCAATCACAGATGCATTTTGCGTCTAGATTGGTGTAAAAATAAATAAATTGTTGTAGGGTCCCCCCACATTATGATACAAAGTACAGATAAAGCATGTGACTAGATGTGGTATGTGGTATTTTCAGGCTGTGGAGACCCATGCTTATTGAGACCCCCAGCCTAAAAATAGCAGCCTCCAGCTGCCCAGGATTGTCGCATCCTGACTGACCTGGTTCGGTTGCAATCAGGGTAAATCAGAGGTTAATAACAGCGTACACCTGCCACTAAGCCCTAGATTAGTAATGGAAGGCATCCATGAGCAATCCTCACCCCATTACTAATCTGTACGTGAAAAGAAATAAACATTAACCTCGAAAAAAATCCTTTATTTGAAATAAAATACAAAAAACCCACTCTCTTTCACCAATTTATTAAACCCAAAACACCCAGATCAGATAATAATCCACATGAGGTCCCATGATGATTCCAGCACTGCTATATCTGAAGTAACAGCGCAAGGACACATTATAAAACATGACTACACGTTGTCGGCTTCAGGCAGAGATTGAGTCGCTGCGAAGAGCGGTGACATCACAGGTTATTTGAGGTCACAGCTGGATGTCCCCACGGTCCTCCTCCTGTGACCGCAGGTAACCTGACCTCAGTTTACCTCATTGAATTTAGTGACCTCCCCTCAGGTGAGGTCACTGAGTTCAGGGACCTCACTGTCAGACTTGGTCATGGCTGGGTATCAAAATTGGGGGGTACCGCAGGCCGGATTTTTAAATTATTTATTTAAATCATTTTTAAAAAAGTCGCATGTGGTTCCTCTAATTTTGATACATAGCCAAGATAATGCAAACGGCTGGGGGCTGCATCATAATATGGGACGTACCTATGCCAATTTTATTTATTTATTTTTATACCAATCTAGACATAGCACCTCTGATTGGTTTTAGTCAGACACGCTCTCACACAGGCTGGGGGTGCATCTGATTGCAACAAGAGACGTTGGGACTGCCGTTGGGCTTGGGAAGCAGTGCATATGCATGAAGCTAATGAGCGGCCCTGAAAGAAGAGTGAGTGGAGCTGTAATTAGAGTTGTGCTGATATCGGTAAGTATGAAGCACTTGCTCTAATCCCCCTATCCCTTCTACTACCATTTTTAAGAGCCTGATTTGGGTCCCCATAAAGTTGGGGACAGGAGTCTAATCAGATATCCAGCATCAATTCCAGGCTAACCGAACCTGGGCATCTGCGGGTCCACCCATCACTAGTGAAGACAGATCTTCACATTGCTGAGATAAGAGATGATAGTTTTTAAAATTCTATGGAGAGAGCAGGATGGGAGGAGATCGAGGCAGACAGACATTCTGCTGAAAGTTCTCCTCATGTGACACAGTTCTTCATAGATCTTTATGGTCACCAAATGCAATGTCCTATATCAGTAATGGGAAAATGTGTGTTAACTGAAGACTGATTCTGCACATTAATTGATAAACTTCGAGAATGAATGATCAGTCCAGGAGAGAGAAGGAAACAGATTTCTATGGTAAGATTTATTACAAAAATTCTTATTTTTCATGTGTATTATTGATTTATGATAAAAAAAAATATTAAAACTACAGTTATTCTTTAAATCTGCATATTTTATTCTATTTTTTTTGTTTCTCTAATTAGTGCACAACAATTTATGGCCCAAGGGTCATATTGTCATACTGCATCAATCCCAAGGGCCGCAAAAAATATAATTTATTTAAACGAATACATCATCAGACCCACCATCAGTACATTAATACATCACCAGTACAGAACCACCAATACAGAACTAAGTTTTAAGTATTTGAGAAGAATTTGGAGATACTCTGCCCAGTTTCAACTCTTAAAAAAAAAAAAAGTGTGAACACATCCAACTTAGAGAGGTAGTCCACTACTTTAAAATTGAGGCCCCATCTTCTGATAGTGGAGGCTGATGTGCAGTACCCAGCTGCTATTAGAAGACGCGGCAGCTTCGGAACTGAGCATTTCTGGCTGCCTGCTGCCGGCACTGAGAATAGCTGATCAGCGGGGGTACCGGGTGACGGACCCTGGCTGGTTGGACATTGATGACCTATCCTAAGGATAGGCCATTAATGTTAAAGTCATAGACAACCTCTTTAAACTGAGTGCGTATTTGGAGCAGAAACTCACCAGATTCTCCTTATAAAAATTCTCAAAAATGTAGAAATTTGAGATTGTTTTAACATAGTCATGAAGCAGGTTATCGCTCGCTACATATGTAGAAGATCAGAACCACTGAGTGAGTTTTTGGAACAGAAACTCACCAAATCTGCCTTATGAAAATACTAAAAACGTAAAAATTTGAGATCACGTTTTAACATAGCCATGAAGCAGATTATCGATTGCTACATGTTGAGAAGATCAGAACCACCATCAGTACATGAGTGCGGTGCCAGAACCATTATCAGTACAGATATGCAGCACCAAAAACACTGGCAGTACATGTACTGTATAAAGCATCAGAATTACCATCGCTAAATGAATACACCGCCAGAACCACTGTTAGTACATGTATAAAGCACCAAACATAGTTCAGCGATCAAATATACTGTTATGTCAGCCCTTTACCTGTAATGCTTGAACCTACAATTCCCAATATGTCCTTAACAATTGTAAGACTGCGGACCATACAGGAACCCCAGTACTGATGAGATGTAGTTAGAATCACAAAACATGTACATATGGGTACCTTATAGGGTACATCTTCCCTTATTGAAGTAGTTTCCATCCCTTCATCTCCATGTAGTAAAGATGTAATGATGAGATTTAATGCCCAGAGCTCATCTCTGCAGACTTCCCACTTTACCGTCTTCAGCAGCACATCCCAACGTTGTACCCTTAAAAAGTATCATTATAGTGCACAATAAAAATATCTCCCATGCTGCGTCCCTGAAAAAATGATATCCCCCCACAGTGAACATCTCCATAATATACCCCCATACTGATCACTTCAATAATATACCCCCATACTGAGCCTGTGCATAATACCTTCTAAGTGAGGCTCTCCATAAGATCCCCATACTGAGCCTCTCCATAATATCTCCCTCATACAGAGCCTCTCCATAATACAGTCATATGAAAACGTTTGTGCACCCCTATTAATGTTAACCTTTTTTCTTTATAACAATTTGGGTTTTTGCAACAGCTATTTCTGTTTCATATATCTAATAACTGATGGACTGAGAAATATTTCTGGATTGAAATGAGGTTTATTGTACTAACAGAAAATGTGCAATCCGCATTTGAACAAAATTTGACCGGTGCAAAAGTATGGGCACCCTTATCAATTTCTTGATTTTAACACTCCTAATTACTTTTTACTGACTTACTAAAGCACTAAATTGGTTTTGTAACCTCATTGAGCTTTGAACTTCATAGGCAGGTGTATCCAATCATGAGAAAAGGTATTTAAGGTGGCCATTTGCAAGTTGTTCTTCTATTTGAATCTCCTATGAAGAGTGGCATCATGGGCTCCTCAAAACAACTCTCAAATGATCTGAAAACAAAGATTATGCAACATAGTTGTTCAGGGGAAGGATACAAAAAGTTGTCTCAGAGATCTAAACTGTCAGTTTCCACTGTGAGGAACATAGTAAGGAAATGGAAGAACACAGGTACAGTTCTTGTTAAGCCCAGAAGTGGCAGGCCAAGAAAAATATCAGAAAGGCAGAGAAGAAGAATGGTGAGAACAGTCAAGGACAATCCACAGACCACCTCCAAAGACCTGCAGCATCACCTTGTTGCAGATGGTGTCAATGTGCAACGGTCAACAATACAGCGCACGTTGCACAAGGAGATGCTGTATGGGAGAGTGATGCAAAAGAAGCCGTTTCTGCAAGAACGCCACAAACAGAGTCACCTGAGGTATGCAAAAGCACATTTGGACAAGCCAGTTACATTTTGAAAGAAGGTCCTGTGGACTGATGAAACAAAGATTGAGTTGTTTGGTCATACAAAAAGGCGTTATGCATGGAGGCAAAAAACCATGGCATTCCAAGAAAAGCACTTGCTACCCACAGTAAAATTTGGTGGCGGTTCCATCATGCTTTGGGGCTGTGTGGCCAATGCAGGCACCGGGAATCTTGTTAAAGTTGAGGGTCGTATGGATTCAACTCATTAGTACACAAGATGACCAAATTGTGAAAAGAGAACAGGAAAACCAAAACATGGCACCTGTGAAAGCACACTCAGAGCATAGAATAAAAACTGGAGGACAAGGAGTACAGTGCAAGGATATTTATTGTGGAGCAACTGGCACATAAGAATCAGCGGCAAATCAGGCCGGTATTGTATAAAAAATACAAATACACATATAAAATTAGTATAAAGCACAAGTAAAGAAACTGACAGGCTGGGTCAGGAATCACGGCATAAGAATAAGCACGGGCACCCTATATACATATAGCATGATAGGATTTTGATAATTGTTACACATGGATGAGTCATAAAAACCAGCACTAATTGTTACACATGGATAAATCACTACGTAAAGTGAAAAAAGTGTGTGTACTCTAAAATAGCAGAGAGTCTAGTAAACATTGCTTTTACAAAAGTGCTGGTAAAATAGACTTTACAATGGCAGATTAACATGAAACAAACAGGATCAATGCTACATTAAAGAGATTTAGCCCAAATAATAATGGGTGGATGCCAGTGAGCAGTTAGAGTGAATAAAAGGACACCAGTACAGGGCAATAGCCCAGCCAGTTAGGTAAACATACCCATAAAGTGCAAATACAAGCCTGAAAAAGCAGCAGAGAGGACCCCCTGGAGAGAGAGCCCCAACGTATACGTTTCACGATCGTTAGTGTAGGATCATTTCATCAGGGGGAGGTGGAACGCTATGAAGCAGCCATGTGTATTTATACATGGCGCTCGCACGCTCCAGCCACTCCACCCCCACTGTGTCGGCGCGACCGGACCAACCGAGGCTGAGACCCAGCGCTGTCAGCCGTCAACGCCCCTAAAAGGTAGCGCGCATGCGCGGGAAACGGGGACGCGTCACCCGGAAACCGCGCATGCGCACAGACGATAAAGACGCTGACAGAGCCGGGCCAGCAAGCCATTGATGCGACCGCGCCGACAGGGGGAGGAGGAGCGGGAGCGAGCATGATAAACAGGAGGTAGATAGATACAGACACTGTGACACAGGTGGACATGATCCATCAAAATAACATAACGCAAATTTTTCAATCTTGTTAAAGATGTCCCAGCCGTGGCGCGCAAAAAGGAGGTAATAGGATATATAATATCTCCATGTCCATCAGTTAATATCACAAGTGTAGTTCCACAAAAGTGCCAGCAGAAAAAGAGATTATAAAAGTGAATCTGAATCTCCAGGGGGTCCTCTCTGCTGCTTTTTCAGGCTTGTATTTGCACTTTGAGTATGTTTACCTAACTGGCTGGGCTATTGCCCTGTACTAGTGTTCTTTTATTCACTCTAAGGCTATGTGCGCACGTGTGCGCTCTGCACCGCACCGAAAAGGTGCGCTTCAGAGCGCAGCTGAAAAGCTGCGTTCTGAAGCGCATGGTGCCGGCGAGAACGTGCGCTCTGCATGCTGCCTCTCCCTATAGACAGAGCAGGGGCTGCCGGCAAAGCGCACGGAAGAATTGACATGTCACTTCTTAGAACGCAGCGATTCAGGCAGCAGCCGAAGCGCAGCGCTCTAAATACGCCACGTGCGCACGGCCCCTGCACAATCTCCATAGATTGTGCAGGGGACGCAGGACGCATGCAGTTACGCTGCGCTACAAAGCGCAGCGTAACTGCATGAATTACGCACACGTGCGCACATAGCCTAACTGCTCACTGGCATCCACCCATTATTATTTGGGCTAAATCTCTTTAATGTAGCATTGAGCCTGTTTGTTTCATGTTAATCTGCCATTGTAAAGTCTATTTTACCAGCACTTTTGTAAAAGCAATGTTTACTAGACTCTCTGCTATTTTAGAGTACACACACTTTTTTCACTTTACGTAGTGATTTATCCATGTGTAACAATTAGTGCTGGTTTTTAGGACTCATCCATGTGTAACAATTGTCAAAATCCTATCATGCTATATGTATATAGGGTGCCCGTGCTTATTCTTATGCCGTGATTCCTGACCCAGCCTGTCAGTTTCTTTACTTGTGCTTTATACTAATTTTATATGTGTATTTGTATTTTTTATACAATACCGGCCTTATTTGCCGCTGATTCTTATGTGCCAGTTGCTCCACAATAAATATGCTTGCACTGTACTCCTTGTCCTCCAGTTTTTATTATATGGATTCAACTCAGTATCAGCAGATTCTTGACAATAATGTGCAAGAATCAGTGACGAAGTTGAAGTTACGCAGGGGATGGATATTTCAGCAAGACAATGATCCAAAACACCGCTCCAAATCTACTCAGGCATTCATGCAGAGGAACAATTACAATCTTCTGGAATGGCCATCCCAGTCCCCAGACCTGAATATCATTGAAAATCTGCGGGATGATTTGAAGCGGGTTGTCCATGCTCGGCGACCATCAAACTTAACTGAACTGGAATTGTTTTGTAAACAGGAATGGTCAAATATACCTTCATCCAGGAACTCATTAAAAGCTACAGGAAGCAACTAGAGGCTGTTATTTTTGCAAAAGGAGGATCTACAAAATATTAATGTCACTTTTATGTTGAGGTGCCCATGCTTTTGCACCGGTCAAATTTTGTTTAAATGCGGATTGCACATTTTCTGTTAGTAGAATAAACCTCATTTCAATCCAGAAATATTACTCAATCCATCAGTTATTAGATATATGAAACTGAAATAGATGTTGCAAAAACACAAATTGTTATAAAGAAAAAGGTTAACATTAATAGGGGTGCCCAAACTTTTTCATATGACTGTATCACTCCCATACTGAGCCTCTCCATAATATCTTCCTCATACTGAGTCTCTCCATAACATCACTCTCATACTGAGCCTCTTCATATTATCCCCCCATACTGAGCCTCTCGATAATATCTTCCTCATACTGAGTCTCTCAATATCCCCCCAACTGAGCGTCTCGATAATATCTCACTCACTCTGAATGTCTCTATAATATCTCCCTCATACTGAGCCTCTCTATAATATCCCCCTCATACTTATCCTCTCCATTATACCGTTCCAAACTCATCCTCTCCATAATATCCCCCCATACTGAGCCTCTGCATATCGCCACCCACCCCCAAAGAAATCTCTCCATAATATTCCCCCCACACTGCCCTTCTACAAAATATCCCCCCAAAAAAGCCCCATGCATACTTTATTTCCCTCACACTGCCTCTTGCTATATTGTGCTCCCTTTAACAATCCCCTCTCTACCATATTGTGGCTTGTCAGTAACCCCAATCCTCCTCCTCTACTCCCTTCAGATTTGATCTTCATCGCCTCCACTGAGCTCTTACTAGAGGCAGCCATCTAAGATGCCTCTGCGGCACCAGCAGCGTGATGACATCACCAGGATGCTGACTTCATCACGCTCCTGCATATCAGGCAACGAATAACGGATGCTTCTCTGCTCTGCGTTCCTCTTCCCAAGTCCTGGCGCCACAGTGTTCAAATGTATTCACTTCTGAAAGAAGCAAATACAATTGAATATAGATAGAAGGAAGTGCTGTGTGCTGGACAGGTCCTCGGCCGCAGCAAATCCTCTGACTGGCCACATGTGGCCCGTAGCCGTATGCTGTACAAGCTCTAAAGTGACTTTCTACTTATAGCGTGACATTTCCTACTGGAGCCCTAAACATCAAAAGATATTCTGTTTTCATTACGGTGTGATAAGGATATGTATTCGATATTTTGACTGGGAGCACAGTCCACAGTCTCATTCTTTGCCCTTGCAATTTTTGAGTTGTTATGATGATTATCAATGCGTTAAGTCGATCTAATAAAGTGGGATCATGTAGCACCTGGCCGCATGAAAGAAACTCTCAACAAACATTAACAAGATATATTGTGGTGAAATTCGCCGGACACCTAGCAACAGTTGACTATTCAGAAATGTTTTTGATCTTTCGAAGCCTGGAGAAGAGACCCTTTCCGCAAATTTTTTTTTCTAAATTTCATCACCAACCTTCATGTGAAAATCACCATTTCCTCCATTTCTTTCAAATAATCATCTATAAAGATCTTTACCAAAATGTGCTTTTTAGTACACTTAATGTCTTCCAAATGAAGTCCAGATGTATGAGGCTGGAGGAATAGTTCTCAGGACTGAAAAAGATGACATAAATCTCGCAGCTGACTGAGATCCTGTTGAGCTCAGTTGGGGAAACTCACAAAGGACTTGTTTTGGGCCAGAAAAGCTGCTGGGTATGAAGACAGATGTGTACACTCCTATTAAAAAAAGAATGATTAAAAAGAGAACGAAAAAAAAAAAAGGCTGTAGCAAGTCAATACCAATATTCCCAAAGTCCAAGCAGGATGATGATTTATTCCGCTTAACTAAAAGAAAAGAAAGCATCTCACCTCAAAATAAAATATTTATTTTAATTAAAGAGCAAATGAATCAAAGGAAATATTGCACATCCGCATCTCAATCTGAATAAACCAAGACTATTGTTTTTTATTGATGACTTCACAAGTATAAAATGCATAACGCTCACATCCGTGTTTATCCAGATGCCAGAGGAACACAGAAAATATCTTCCATTTGTTCCAGATTTTGTCCTGCGGCTCAGTGTGAACATAATCATCTGGCAAAGGTGGCACATGGACAAACACACACAACATTTAGAATGTGACATACTGCTGGTGTGATTGCCAGGGTTTATTAAAAAAAAGAAAAAGAAAAATTATATTAGTGTCCGCTCCTTATTTCTTGAACCTAAAAATAGAAGGTATTTTATTAGATTGGAAAAGATGGCCGCTTTCTTCTTTAAGTTTGCCACTATTGTCCGTCCGCGGAGTGAGACAATGAATAGGCAGGGTGGCATATCAGAAGCTGTCCGGAAACAACAAAATGTATAATGGACCGTATGAGCTCTTAGGGTAGGCTCACATGGCAGTTTCCCAAACTCTAGTCTTCATTACCCCGAACAGGTCATGTCTTCAGGACTTCCTTAGTATTGCACAGGTAATGGAATCATGATCAAGGCATCCCCTGTTTAATCCTAAAGAAATCCTGAAAACATGACCTGTTGAGGGCCGTGAGGACTGGATTTCGGGAAACAATGCTCTAAACCAGGGGTCGGGAACCTTTTTGGCTGGAAGAGCCAAGAACACCACATATTTTAAAATGTAATTCCGTGAGAGCCATACTCAGCAGGGGGGGGGGGAGTGGTGGTTGTGGAGCGGCTGGGAAGATCCTTGAAGACAGGGTAGGTGATGCTGCTGGCACAGAGGAGGGGGTGTCGTGGCTCGAGGGTCAGTGATACTGCTGCGGGCTCGTGGGATGTTACGATGGTGTAACGCCTGCCTGGATCAACAGACTCAGGGGGGATGTAAAGGACAGGCTAGAGGGAAGCCACTCACCAAGCAGGATCCCCAGAACCCTGAAACCCTTTAACCCCTATACAAGGATTTGGAATTACACAGGGCCCTGGAGATCACTACCTGTGGAAGGCTGCAGTCCGATGAGAGTAGTCGTCAGGCATGGTCAAACCAGGAATAGCAGAACAGGGACAGAATCGGCAGACAAGGACATAATCAGAAAACGTAGCAGAGGTCAAATCCGGATCGGGCAGCGAGGTACAAAAACAGCAGGCAGAAGGGTAGTCAGAAAACATGCAGAAGTCAGCACACAGGAATCACAAAACAGAATAGGGCGGACCAGGAACCAGGAAATCAGAACTCTCTCTGGCAGTGGTCATGTGACAGGAGGGGGAATAAGAAGGGTGTGGTGTCTTCCCATTGGCTGTAGCTGAACGCTGGCAACTTCAGCTGGAAATCACACGCCACCCACAGTCAGCCAGCGGTACTGCAGATCCCAAGATAACCCAGCCCAGAGGATGATCGGAGCCTGCGCCCACTGGTGCCGCTGGCATCGACTCCTCTCCCATCACCAGCACCATCAACGGCAGGAACACGGCGTCGCCTGGTGATCGGAGCAGAAGTCGCTGGAGCAGACTCCGGTGGTGACGTAACAGGCGGTGGGTACAATTGATCTGTGGGCTGCTTTGAATCTCCCGCAGTTGATCGACAAGATCAACTTCAAGAAAATGACAGCGGCGCGTGCGCAGATCGACGTTTTGCACTTCAAGATAATGGCCACGGAGTCCTATCTGCGAACACACCACCTCCGCAGCCATTTTCTTGAAGTCGATCTCGTCAACTGCGAGAGATTGAAAACAGCCCACAGATCAATGGAGCCCGCAGCCGCGACATCCCACAATCCCGCAGTATCGCTGACCCTGCCGTCCTGATAAGCCATATGCGGTTTGTAAGACGCACCCTCATTTCCCCCCACAGTTTGGGGGGGGGGGAGAAAAAAAAGGGCATCTTACAAACCGGAAAATACAGTATTTTTTTTTTTCTATAAAAGATTTGTCTGCAAGCCAGATGCAGCCATCAAAAGAGCCACAGCTGGCTCGCGAGCCACAGGTTCATGGCCCTTGCTCTAAACAGAAAAACTCATACTTACCCATACACAGTAGTTTTTTTAACCCAGAAAGAGGTGTTAGAGTAGGTACCCAGTATACAAGGTATGCCTTGACGTGGCAACTGGGTTAGCTATAGAAATGGTCATTTTTGTATGCTAAATATCTACATTTTTCCCAGATTTCCTTGATCAATAATGCATGTCAATAGTCTTACATTCCTGGTTTGCATGCTTTAGCATTTCAGAGTGCAATTGCCTTTTTTTTTTTATTAATTACATTATTCATCATGTCTGTATTTTACCTAGTAGTAAAAGGGAACCTGTCAGGTGCAATACGCACCCAGAACCACGAGCAGTTCTGAGTGCATATTGCTAATCTCTACCTAACTGTCCCTGTATCTAGTAGCACAGATAAAGAGATCTTTAGAAAAAGTATTTCTAAGATCTTTTATCATATGCTAATGAGGGCAGCGACTAGTCACAAAAGCTGGGTTCACACATAGCGACAGCGACAACGACGTCGCTGTTATGTCACCATGTTCTGTGACGCAACAGCGACCTAGTAAGTCGCTGTTATGATCGCTGCTTAGGCTGCTTTCACGCTACTTTTTTTAACATGCGTCATGAACGTTTTTTTGCTGCAAAAGTGGATCCTGCTTTTACAGCAAAAAACGCATGCAAACGCATGTGTTATTTTGCAGGATCCGGTCACTGGATGTTTAGGGGCGGGCATTGGAGTCATGTGATCGGGAGTGTGGGGAACTAAACGTGCCAGACTGGGAGCCGGCATCTGACAGCTGTGAGGCTCGTAACCAAGGTAAACATCGGGTATACTTGCTTGGATACCCGATATTTACTTTTGGTTACGAGCTTCTGCAGCTGCTAGGAGCCGGGCTGCCTGCACACGTAACCAACGTAAACATCGGGTAACTAAGATAAGTGGTTACCCGATATTTACCTTGATAACGAGTGTCCGCAGCTCTCAGGTGGGGGAGAGACAGAGAGAGAGAGGGAGGAGAGAGATAGACTGATCACGGAGGCTGGCTTCTGGGCATGCTCAGTAGAGCAAGCAGGATCCTGTCTATCAGCATGCCAGCGTTCACATGCGTTTGCGTGCTGTTTAGTCAGGATCCAGCAATTTGCAGTATTTGGACGCAGCTCAAAAACGCTACAAGTAGCGTTTTTGAAAGATGTTAAAAAACTGCAAGTAGCTGGATCCTCACTATAACGCACGCAAACGCAGGTGAACGCATGTTAACGCGAGTCCATTGCAAATGCATTGAAATGAAAACGCATTTGCACTGGATCCGTTTTTGCGTTAAAAAAACGTTCATGACGCATGTTAAAAAGACGTAGTGTGAAAGCAGCCTTAGCTGTCAAACACAGCAGACGCAGCAGCGATCATAACGACACGCGTCGCTGTGGAAGCCATGCTGCACTTGGTAACTAAGGTAAATATCGGGTAACCATTACCCGATATATACCTTGGTTACCAGCGCACGCGCTTAGCGCTGGCTACATGTGCAGTGAGCCAGCGCTAAGCGGTGTGCTCTCACGCTGCCAGTGCCAGCTCCCTGCTCACATAGCTGGAGTACACATCGGGTAATTAACCCGATGTGTACTCTGGCTAGGAGTGCAGGGAGCCGGCACTGGCAGCGTGAGAGCGGTGGTGCTAGTAACTAATGTAAATATCGTGTAACCAAGGAAAGGGCTTCTTGGTTACCCGATGTTTACCTTGGTTACAGCTTACCGCAGGCTGCCAGAAGCCGGCTCCTGCTCCCTGTTCGCTTCAGTTCGTCGCTCTCTCGCTGTCACACACAGCGATGTGTGCTTCACAGCGGGAGAGCGATGAGCAAAAAATGAAGCAGGACATTCAGCAACGACCGGCGACCTCACTGCAGGGGCCAGCTCGTTGCTGGATGTTACATACAGCGACAGCGACGGGACGTTGCTGCCACGTCACAGAAAATGGTGACGTAGCAGCGTCGTCGTTGTCGCCGTCGCTGTGTGTGACACCACCTAAAGGGTATTACTTCCCTTGACTAGTCGGCCCTCTTAGCATATAAGCAAGCCCCTGTGGGCTTGCTAACATGCTAATAAATTTACAACGTCAGAGGCATGGTCGCTCACACCTCTGCTGCCACTGCTGGTTTTCGGCTCAGTGCACATGATCAGAACATCCCGGACCTCCACTAATGCGTACTATGAAGCCGGGTGTACGCGCCCTGTCTTCAAACCGGTGCAGAGAGCATGACCAGAATTCCGGGGAAGTTTTGATCGTGCGCACTAAGCCGAAAACCAGCAGAGGTGAGAGTGACTAGGTCTCTGATGTTGCCCATTCATTAGCACGTTAGCACGTCCACAGAGGTGTGCTTACATGCTAAAAGAGCCGACTAGCCAAGGGAACTAACGCCATTGTGACTAGTCGCTGCCCTCATTAGCATATTATAAAGTATCTTTAAAAATACTTTTACTAAAGATTTCTTTATCTATTCTACTAGATAAAGGGACAGTTAGACAGCGATTAGAAATATGCACCCAGAACTGCTCATGGTTTTGAGTGCATATTGCACCTGACAGGTTCACTTTAAAACAGATCTGTTACTAGACATCACAGTACAAACTGCATCCAATAGATACCCCAAACCTATTTTTTTTTCTAAATCCAATTCAGAATGGCTGTATAGTCCTTTATGAAAGTTTAACGTAATCTTTACCCTGCTAGCCTAATCTTTACCCTAATATCTCCTCAGTGTCACTCCTCCCTGCTGTGTCTGAAATCTCACCCTGCTCAATACAAGCTGCAGCTGTCAGTCTGGCTGGAGATTGAATACACTTGTATATATTGTATACTCCTAACATGCTCTTTTTAATATAAGAATTATGAAGCTATTCTGACGTGAATATTCATAATAAATTCACCAGCATCATCAGGTCTAAAATATATTTAATAATTTGCAGTTTATGTTGTGAAATTTAGTGACCAATCCGATGCACCTACATAGTACATATAGTCAGAGGATTAACCAGAATAATTTGGACAATAAAGGTAAAAGTAATGCCTTGGGCAATGAAGGTAGAAGGTAAAATTGACAGAAACCACACCAGAAATGTAAAATACAAATGTGGTAATAGCCGAATTCTGTGAAATCCAGTTCCGGTTACAAAGTCAGATAAATAACTCACTGAATGAGGATTTGAGAATTAAAGGTCTCAAATCCCTACGAAAGAGAAAACAAGTATGTGTCCTTGTATATAACAGAACATCTTGGAGCTGTGGTTCCAGAACAGCTGGAAAGCCACTGGTTCCTGGAGCATGCGTTACCATACTGTGGGGAAGACAATCAGATGGAACTTGTCTATAACACTGGATGTTAATGGGGGGAGGCACGTTTTCTTTGCATGTGCACTGATAATCAGATAGCCATCTTTTACTGTAGTAGTTGAACAGCTGGGTTGTAATGTAAGCATGCTGTGAAAACACTCAACATGACTGGTCTGTGTCAAATTAAAGCTGCTTCCCCACATAGCAGATATACGAAGTCTCCGTACTACAGCTACACCACATTTATTTAGGAGAACGCTCAAACAGCATGAAGGTAGAAGAAAAGACATAAATGTGACATAGGAGGTCACTGTACAATCCCATACATGCAGCCATTTTTTTATTTAAATACAATCTGGGAAACTGTTTAAAAAAAAAAAAAAAACACAACACACATTGTGGAATTAATTGGAGTTTGTGCCCCTTCCAAATTCATACTGTGCCAGATGTTGGGAGTAAAACCAGACAGCGGCCTGACATTATATTTCTGGGTAGGACGTTAATGATCTTGTTATTCCAACTCTTAATCGTAGAGCTCTCCAGATGTGAGGTCCACACTAAGTGGGAGCATGGCTGATAATCCGGCATACTCAGGTGCGGACAGGTTACAGGATTTGCATGACTTTGTCTCAAAAAACAAACAAAACAATAACAGTAGTCTAAACTAAAAAAATCAGGTATGTTGGTGCTCACACTACAATGTAAAGGCTATGTGCTTCCCGTATTCACTGCTCCAAGACAAGCTCATATTTACTTCCTTCTTTTAGTAGACATAGCGGACATCGCCTGCAAAAAATGGCTGGTGTTCTGGAGGATTTATCACTAGTGATGGGGGAATAACTAGTAATGTTTGGATCATTCGTAACGAATCCCAAAGTACTATTTCGGCACCCGTCACAAATAAAATACCTTGTACAAGTCAATGGGCAAACCGAGCGTGTGTGTGTGTGTGTGTGTGTGTGTAAATTTATGAAGAAATGGACAACTGGGTGCTACTAGTTGTGGAGATCTCCACAGACGCCACAGCTATTTACTCAGAGCTCACAGTACCAGACATTGAACAAGAAGGTTCTCACAATGGGGAACAGTAAAGAGCAGTTGTCTAGTTCCATAATTTTTTAGGTGGCATATGAGAGAAATGGTCCAGAATTATGACTCTATGAGGAATGGATTATTTGCTAAAGTTCTCTTTATTGGAACTTGTAAGAAGTCACTAGGTGGATCCAAGTTGGAGTTCTGGAGACTCTGCATGATATACAGTCACTCTGTCCATTAATTCTATAGCGCTTTACATATGAAAAGGGTTTATACATAAAACAAGTACAATAATCATGACCAGGAGGAGATAGGAACCTGCCGACGAGGGCTCACAATCTACCAGGGATGGGTGAGGATACAGTAGGTGAGAGTGGAGTTAGTCGTGCGGCGCTAAAGTGGACTGAGGGTTACTGCAGGTTGTAGGCTTCTCGGAAAAGGTGACTAAACTTTATCAGACTAATATGTAATTTAGTGGATTGGAAACTAATTGCTAAAGTGTGAAACAAATAAGTCTAAAAGTAGTAACTAATAATAGAATTGTTTGTTTTCACTTGGGACAGAGGCTAATCCAGCGTTGAAACGCCTTGTGGAAATAAAAAACGTTCAATTCTTTTTGGTCGGAAGGATTCTTCATCACAGCAGCGCAGCTTAAAATCATGATATCATCCAAATTGGTCAACTATCCTATCCTGGGAAGGTCACCCCCAGTCATGAGGCAGCAGCACCTGATATTATTAGGGAAGTCGTGACTCTACACACCCTGCTCAGAGGAACACCTTCCTTTTAATTTCCTTATACCCAAAATGGTATCACCCAATGGTCTTGTGCACTATAGTTCCCCCTACAGTATTTCTACTAATAGTCATAACAGTAGTAGTGGTCTACACGTTTGCTGTGATATCTCCACTATACAACTAACCAGGGTCTTATTACAAACGGGGCAATTCCAACCTATGCTATGTCAGGATATAATCACTAGGCCCAGTGATCAGACGTTACCTTCTAGACTTTTTGTAATTCTGAAATCATTGCCTGATTATCTGGCTCTGAAGGTATCAGACCCTATCGAAATACACATTGAATAAGGTTTCTTCTAATTGCAATGTTCAAGTTACACTGCAACTGTAACTCATCCACAGCCAAACTATATACCATAATACTGTATAGTGGAAGCCAAAATAACTATTTGGCCAAAAATATAATCAGATAATTCTGTCACAAATGATTTGAAACACTCAAACAAAAAATATCACAAATCAACCTAACAAAAACACCTATCCTTAGACTACTCTGCACCCGAGAGAAAACTTGACCTCGCCTCCAAGTAGTCAAGCTAGTGAAAGGGTCCACTGGACAACTATTCACTTTTTCCCCACATCCAACCCATATCATCTCACAGCTTAAATCAAAACGATTCGGACATTGAAGATTGAGTCATAATGCGTCAAAATGATTCATTCAAGCTACAAACCAGATTGAAGAGATAAGCGTAAGACACTCGCATTCAAAATAAATAGATATTTCATCCTTTTAGAATCCAAGAACGTCAAAAAACCAGGAGTAATGCCAAAGAAAAGTGGAGATACAGAGCTTATGAAATTTTAGCCCTGGGCTGATAGGGGTTGTTCCCAAAACTTCACTTTATCTGCATAGTATTTTGAAGAGCAAATCTCATTTTGGACGTGGATAAATCCAATTTCCGTTTTTCTCTTGTGGCCAAATTAGATCAACAAATCTAACTCTATAGCAGTTTCCTTTTATTGACTGGAAATAAACGTCTTTGAGCATTAAGTTTATAAAGAGTCTAATGCGAAGACTGCAGTAATGTTGGTGATGTTTCGTCAGCCCCAAAGCAGCAAATAGAACGGTGGCCAAGCATGCTTAACATGGCTCCATTCACATTTTAAGGAACCACATTTTTGAGGTTGCTGTGGCACCCCGCGATCAGACCCATTTACTATCTATACTGTGAATAGGTGATATATTTATTTAATGGTAAAACCTCTTAAACCTCAAAAGGTGTCTATAGTTCAAGCTATCAGGAGACGCTTTTAGCTTGAAGATCTCCAATATAATAGAAAAAAAAAAAAAGGTGACGGATCCAGAACTCGATAAAATGATTTCTTTTTTGTAAATCCATAAAACAGTGATGTAAAAACAAGGTGCTCATGGGCGACTTAAAGCCTCCAGCTTACGAGTTTTGGACATATGCCCTTACACATTGCCTATGAGTAAAGACATATGTCTGAAACGTGTACGCCGGGGGTTTTAACTAGCCCATGAGCACCTTGTTTTTACATCACTGTTTTATGGAGTTCCAATAAAGGATTAATTTTATCAGGTGATGGATGCCTCAACCCTTTTCTCTCTTGCTTCTCTGGATACCAGTTCCAGCGATCGGTGCACCTGCACTTATTTTTGTGGATCCATTGGCTGTATGGTGAGCTGACTATCCCTTCCCCCTCTCCTCCTATCTACATCACTAATGTAATAGTGATGAGGCTTCCATAAATTGCAAAATCCAAGGGAAACAGGAATAAAAACGTGGTTAATCCTGCACTGCTGCTTGTGAAGGAATCCAATATAAAAGCAAAGTTGAAAATAAAAGGTGGTTGATTTTGGTGGCTCTTTTCTGAAGAAGTGAAATTCCCTTCAAAACGCGTTGAATAAGCCCACCTTTTATTTTCAACTTTGCTGTTATATTGGATTCCTTCACCGTCATCAGCGCAGGATTATCCACGTTTTTATTCCTTTTTCGCTTTGATTTTGCATTTTAGCCCTTGTGGTGCGTGGTTCGTGCAGCAGCTGTACATGCGATTTATACGGGTTGTGGGTCACACATCGCGACCAGGTGAGCGGTTTGAATATCTGTTATCCTTCCGGTATTCTTGGATAAGACCCTATTGCGCTTTTCTCTTTATATTCACCGGCTTTCATAAATTGTAAGGTGACCCACCATTCCAGTTATTGGTGGTTTACAGCTTGCAGACACAAAAATAGTATTATGCTATATTAGAAATACAAAAAACCCCAAAACAACTAGAAGTGTTCTTTTCAATAATGCATCAGACACATTCAGAAACACGTCCTGTACAAAAAAAATGTACTTGAATTATTAAAGGTGCCTCAATGTTTTGATATCAGTGCTGACTGGAGGCTCTGGCAGCTCAACAGTGTTGGCATGTCTTCAGTGCTGTGTGTGATGGGGGACTAGCTATCTGGTCATTTCAATAGCTGAGCCAGCCCCGTTCCCTGTCAAGGCATAGGCCTTAGGCTATGTGCGCACGCTGCGGTTTGTGACGCGTTTTTTGGGTGCAGTTTTGATCTCAAAACTGCATGAATTTCTTTCCCCAGCAAAGTCTATAAGATTTTATTTTTACTGTCCGCACATTGCAGTTCTTTTTTGCTGCATTTTTGTGGTGACCACAAAGATACAGCATGTCAATTCTTTTTGTGTTTTTCCTGCATTTTTCAGCCATTGAATGTAATGGAGAAAAACGCAGCACAAAAATGCATCGGAACGCACAAAAACGTATGTTTTTTATGCGTTTTTGCCGTGGATTTGTTTTTGTGCGTTTTTTTGGGGTCAAAAACGCTGCATCTTTGTGGTCAGAAAAAAAAGTAGTGTGCGCACTTAGCCTTAAGTGGGCTTTACACGCTACAAGATCGCTACAGCGATCTCATTGGGGTCACGGATTTTGTGACGCACATCCGGCCGCTGTAGCGATCTCGTTCTGTGCGACTCCTAGGAGCGATTTTGGATCGTTGCAAAAACGTCCAAAATCGCTCCTCGTTGACATGGGGGTCCTCTCCCAATTATCGCTGCTGTCGCTTGGGCGAAGTTGATCCTCGTCCCTGCGGCAGCACACATAGCTACGTGTGACGCCGCAGGAAAGAGGAACCTCTCCTTACCTGCCACACGCCAGCAATGAGGAAGGAAGAAGGTGGGCGGGATGTTCGTCCCGCTCATCTCTGCCCCTCCGCTTTGATTGGGCGGCCGCTTAGTGACATCGCTGTGACGCCGAGGGCGGTTCGCCAGTCACAGCGACGTCGCCGAGCAGGTAAGTTTGTGTGACGCTGCCGTAGCGATAATGTTCGCTACGGCAGCGATCTTCACATATCGGCATAACGATAGGGGCGGGTGCTATCACGCTCGCCATCTCTAGCATCGGCTAACGATCTCGTAGTGTGAAAAGCCACCCTTAGGGGAACTTTGCACACTACGACATCGCAAGCCGATGCTTGCGATGCTGAGCGCGATAGTCCCCGCCCCTGTCGCAGCAACGATATCTTGTGATTGCTGCCGTAGCGAACATTATCGCGACGGCAGCTTCACATGCACTCACCTGCCCTGCGACGTCGCTCTGGCCGGTGAACTGCCTCCTTCCTAAGGGTGCGGGTCGTGCGGCGTCACAGCGACGTCACACGGCAGGTGGCCAATAGAAGCAGAGGGGTGGAGATGAGCGGGACGTAAACATCCCGCCCACCTCCATCCTTCCACATAGCCGGCGTGAGCCGCGGTGACGCAGGTAGGAGATGTTCCTTGCTCCTGCGGCTTCTCACACAGCGATGTGTGGAGTTGCAGGAACGAGGAACAACATCGTACCGTCGCTGCAGCTACATTATAGAAATGTCGGACACTACCCCGATGATACGATTACAACGCTTTTACGCTCGTTAATCGAATCATAAAGGATGTACACACTACGATATCGACAGCGACGCCGGATGTGCGTCACTTTCGATTTGACCCCAGAGACATCGCACCTGCGATATCGTAGTGTGCAAAGTACCCCTTAGAATTCAGGATAAAGATTTGCAGAACACTTGCCCAGAGACCTGTGAACCTCCTACCTGCTGGCACCCCCACCTCTTCTGATGACCTGGCCCAATGCCACATCATTACGGTGGACCATTGCATGAGGTGTACTAATCAGAGGTGACGCAGGGAATGCAATAATTTAGGAATCTCGTAGGGTTCTGGTCTGGCAGCCACAGACTACCAATGTGGCTGCGTGACCATGCAAACTCCTTTGTTCAACTATAATGAGCAGTGATGGAGGAAATCGAAGCTCAGCTATGCAGATGTGTCAGTCAGACACACAGGACTGGTTTACAGAAAGTCCTCTGTCTGGTGAGCACAAGCTGCAAGTGGAGCTACCAAAATTACAAATTGATGATTACATTAAAAAAAAAAATAATGAAAAAATAAGTAAACTATACAAGATTTCCAATTAGCCAATTGTAATTTTTTTTTTCAAACTATAAAATCACTATTTTATGACTGCACCAGGAAATCTATACTTTCAGCTCTTAAAGAGGACCAACCAGCAGGATTTTGCTTTATGAGGTAAAGGCAGTGCCATACAGGCAGTAAGATGCTGAATCCAGGCATACCTGTTATAGAGAGATCTGATGCTTGGTTGATTAAATATCTTTAATCAAAGTTGCACAAATGCACTGCACTATAATTGATGTGTGCAACATAGGCGGGTCAGGTCCTCACGTTTATTCCTCCTCCTCCTGGCTTGGCCCTTTTTCTTTATTTCAATACCGGGCCGTGCCGCCTTTGCTGTTGTTGATGGTGCATGCGCATTGCCACAGCACTCAGGTTTTCATTAAAATGGGGCCGGAGTCCGTGCATGCGCGTATCGTGATCTTCTGTGCCATATTATTGAACACACCGTGGTGAAGACTATGAGAAGCATTGGTGCGTGCACAGATTTTTTTTCTTGTATCTGTGCATGCGACAAGGCTTCTCAGTCTGGGCCACAGTGTGTTCAATAAAATGGCACCAGAGATCGCGGTATTTTAATGAAGACCTAAGTACTGTGGCAATGCGCATGCACCACCAACAAGAGATATGGTGGCACGATATTCAAATAAAGAAAAGATGGCAAGCCAGGAGGACACCAGAGGAGGATATAATGCTGAGGACGAGACCTACAAAGACCCGGTCATGTTGCACACATCAATCATAGTGCAGTGCATTTCTGCAAGTTTCATTAAAGATATTTAAATAAAAAAAGCATCAGATCTTTCTATAACAGGTAGGCCTGTGGGACGCCCCTGGACTATCTGGTCGTCACAGGGTATTGCACAATCTGCCCTCCCGTGCAGTATTCACTTCCTTCTTGGTTTTGGGTCCTTAACCATATGGTGTTGCCTACATCAGCTAATCAAACCCTAGATACACCCTGCACCACACCCACCAAACACACCAGTGGATGGCTTGACTGGAATAGAGTCGCCCACCTGGGGGGTGGGGGGAAGGGAGGTGAGGAGTGTCAAAAGAGAAGGGACTGAGTAGTGAAAGTGAGAGGAGATCGGAAGAGAGGTTCCTGGGAAACTATCTAGGTGGCAGACGGTGGTCTGGGCCTAGAGGAGTCGGACCCATGGTCGCAGGGGATCGTGGCAAGTGGCACAGATCTGTCGAGGAGGACAGCCGGCGGCCTTGCACCATCACAGATACAGGACTGAGGCAAGACGGGGTACGTGCACCCTAGGTCGGGGAGTAGCTTCAGGCAACCCAATAATTTACCAGCGGAGAACGGAGCCTTCAAGATTCATTCCCCACCCGCTCCAAAATCGGGGCACTAGCGCAGGGGATAAGAATTTCCAATACAAAACGGTCCAGAAAATCCCAAGCGTGAGCCCTGAGAGCAAGCTCCCACACTTAGCCATAGTGGGGAGCGGGACCCGGCAAGTTTCGCACTACCGGGACCGCCAAAGAAGTAAACTTAGTGCCAGGAGGCAGGTCAAGGATCACCAGGCAGCACCATTGGGGATGGGACCCGAACTAGCTCCCCTCAGCAGCAGCGGTGTCCAGAGACTTAGTTTACCAGTTGTCTGTGTCTGCTTAATGGACTGAGTGAGTACCAAAGTGACCCACTGAACCCAACGGCATTTCCGCACCATCACAGAGTCCCGGGGTATTCCCCCCTACCGGTGGAGGGGTCTAACATCTGGCTGCCCCATTCCATCACCCCGGGTACTGCCAACTGCAGCGGTGGTACTCCTAATTACCACAAACCACGGGTGGCGTCACAAACTCTATAAAATCCCTTGTAAATAATCCCATTTGTTTGAGTGGCCGCACGACCCCTGGGTCCGGAGACCCTCGAGCTACTGAGAACCTGGATCCGAGCAGCTTGGCTGCTGGCACGGGGGCGGCATACCTGGATTCTGCATCTTACTGCCTGTATGGCACTGCCTTTACCTCATATAGCAAAATCCTGCTGGTTGGTCCCCATTAAGGAAACCGGTCATGTTCAGCATAGTTTCTAATCTGCAGGCAGGATGTTATGGAGCAGGAGGAGCTCATCAGATTGATGCACATTTTTATGGTAAAGTTTCAGTAGAATGTGTATTTTATTCACTTAAATCTTGATGTTTGTAAGCATGAGTCCAGTGGGCGGTCGTATTCAGTGACTTAAAGTCCTCTCTGTATGACTGTGCATATAGACATAACTGTCAATCACTAGTAGCCCCGCCCACTGGACTCATGCATGTAAACACCAGAGATGTTAATGAATAAAATACAAATTATACTGAATCTTTTCCTACAAACAGACATCGGTCTGCTCAGCTTCTCCTTCTCTATAACGTGCTGCGCACAGGTCAGACCGCATGTACAATGTGAAAGGTTCCCTTTATTTCTATATTATACACGTCTTTCAGGATTTTAATTCCGTCCAACCCTTTACAATCAGAGCCGAGTTTTGTTACATTACCACACAGGACGATCAAAATCCCAGCGCTTACTGTTGATTCAACAGACGGAAACAACAATCTAATAGGAAACATGTCTTTGTATAAAAGCTAGTATAAAGCAATTGACCATTTCATGACAACTTGGAAAAAAAAACCCCATTGCATATCAAAGGGATAGAAAATGTACTTTGTGAGCCATGTAATGAAGCGGCTAAGCAGAAGTGACAGCAACATTTATAGGAGAAAAATAACACTGGGATTGTTCCTGTCGTGTTAGTAGTAGTCGCTGCATAAGAAATGATGTGCTTAAGTGACTCAGAAGTTCATTACAGACGTGACGCTGACATGGCCTTCACTTCTCATTCACAAACTTCGCTCTGACAATCTCGCTCCTTTGTACGTTGGAACGAGACAATGAAGAGCTCTGGAGAAAGCCCCGGTAACAACAGACGGGCAACTGTGAGACGGACTCGGAAAAACCCTCTAAACAAAATCAGCCATAGTGTGTCCGGAAGAGAGTGTGGACTCAGAAAATAATATTATTTATTCATGTATATAGCGCTATTCATTCCATGGCACTTAACATACACTGACAACTCTGTCCCCAATGGGGCTCACAATCTAAAGAGGTCATTCCCTATTTAACATCTATATATAGAATATTTCTGCGAGTTAGCGGCCGCTAGTGAACGGACATGAGGCGAGCTCTAACAAATATGTAAAAATACGTTCCTGATATTAAATCAGATTACAGCCAAAAATCTTTTATAGGCTGTAAATGTTTCCGTAATGACCGCTAGGCTGAGCAGCCCCTCTTAGCATTTCTCTATAAAATCACTTGCCGGTAATTGTATAAGTTAGTAATGGGGATGTCTGCGTTATAAAACCAATTTTGAAATACCCTATTACGGGATTCCAATTCAGGAGCCTGAGCGGCTATAACTACAGAGGACTCAGCGTATCCATCCATTACATCCACCACTCATTAATTTTAACAAGATCTGTGCATTGCTTACAGTAAAGGGAATCTGACACCAGGTTTTTGCTAACTCATCTGAGAGCAGAATAATGTAGGAATCGGGCCCCCGATTCCAACAATGTATTACTTAGATAAGTGGGTGCAGCAGTTGCGACACAGTGTTTGTATTTGAGGCATAGCTCAGACAGCTAACTCCGCCCACACCTCAGCTTTCTGTGTACATTATCTGTTAACAGTGAGCTGCTTATCAGAGGAGGGGATGTGGTCAGAACAGGGCTCATGGAGCTGTAGTCAAGGCAGTGATAACATCCTGGCGATAAAGCCTTCATTATATGGAAACTAACAGCACACAGCCTGATAAGTGACATCGCTGAAATCTGTGTCTCAGCACCTAAAATCATGCTCTACTCAAATTACATAGCAAAAACCTGCTGACAGATTCCTTTTAAAGGGCTGCACCACTTTTTTTTTTTTTTATTGCTGACTTATCTTAATATCACATCTGTGCAGCTCCGCAACTGATCACATCCAGCTGGCACAGAATGGCTCCACCAATGACCGCCACTGGCTACTGCACTATCCGCCCCTTCAAATCCAGTCCTATTAACTCGAATTATTCATTTCCTATTAGGTGTAATGGGTGATACTTTGCCACCTAGTTCCCTCCCAGAAATGAGACACAGGGAAATTTCAAGGGTTTGGATAATTTTTAATAAATATGAGATACTTACACACAAAGATATTATACACACATTGGAAAAGCGATATTTTGTTAAAAAGCTGGAAAAAAAATAAAAATAAGAAAAAAAAAATATATATATATACACACACACACATACATATACATATATATATATATATTAAAAAAAATGAAAACAATTTTATTTGCATATAGATCTGACAGCTATTACATAAGAGCAGAAGTCTAAAATATACAATGTCCCCCACCTTAGGTCTCCATGTGACCTGCAAGCAAAGGTTAAGAATGTTGTCCAATAATGTCTCCCTGAAGATGTGACAAGGGCAAGACAAACCTATTGAAGATTATTATTCACAGGGTCCAATTTACAGAGTGACAGGCGGACAGAAGACATTATCTGCCAGTGCTCCTTCGAGAAAGATCTGAGCTGAACTTGTGAAGCTGTATTATAAATGTATTCGCCCAATATTCCTTTAGAGTAATTGACACATGATAAACCTGTTTTATATAATTTTGAGGTTTGTACTTAGTTTGTAGACAGTATCATGCGTTAATTAGGAGAGGGGATTGTATGAATGTATTCAGCATCTAAATTGTTAATGAACCATTTTTTACTTGCTTTTTTTTCCCCATTCATTTGAACAGCTAAAAATGCTGCAAGATGAAGAACCTAGTGATGAGCGGGCACTACCATGCTCAGGAACTTGGTACTTGTAACTAATGATGAGCGGGCACTACCATGCTCAGGAACTTGGTACTTGTAACTAATGATGAGCGGGCACTACCATGCTCAGGAACTTGGTACTTGTAACTAATGATGAGCGGGCACTACCATGCTCAGGAACTTGGTACTTGTAACTAATGATGAGCGGGCACTACCATGCTCAGGAACTTGGTACTTGTAACTAATTATGAGCGGGCACTACCATGCTCAGGAACTTGGTACTCATAACTAGTGATGAGTGGGCACTATCATGCTCAGGTGCGCGGTACTCGTAACGAGCAGGCAAACACTCAGATGGACGCAACTCATGCACCGAATATAATGGAAGTCAATGGGAAACGCAAGCATTTTTCAGCAAGACCTTAAAAGGGAACCGGTCACTAGTTTTCCCCTTATGAGCTTCGGCCACCACCAGTGAGCCCTTATATACAGCATTCTCGAATACTGTATATTAGAGCACAGGTCACTCTGTATAACGTAAAAAACACCTTTATCATACTCACATTGGGAGCGGTCCGGTGTGATGGGCATCACTGCTCTCAGTCCGGCGCCTCCTCCATCTTATGTGATCGCCGTCCTCCTGCCCAGCCCCGTGTGCATGACGCGTACTGCGTCACTCACAGAGAGGACTTTATTGCGTTCCTGCGCAGGCGCACTTTGATCTGCCCGGCCGAGTGCAGATCAAAGTATTGTAATGTGCATGCGCGGCGTTCTTTGACCTTTTCTCGAGCCTGCGCATTACAGTACTTTGCTCTGACCTCAGCTGGGCAGATCAAAGTGCGCATATGCAGGACCGCAATGAAGGACTCTCTGTGAATGAAAAGGACGCATCAGGCACGCGGGGCTGGGCAGGAAGACTGAGATCGCAAGAAGAGAGGAGGCACCAAACTGAGAGCAGCTTCAATCAGACCGGACTGCACCCTAGGGGAGTATAATAAAGATAGAGTGGCCTGGGCTCTTATATACAGTATTCTAGAATGCTGTGTATAAGGGCTCAGTGGTGGTGGCTGCAGCTCATAAGGGAAAAACCTGGTGACAAGTTCCCTTTAAAGAAAAATGTTTGAGATCCTCATTGAGTTCCATTATACTTGGTGCATGAAATCCTCGCATCTGAGCACTAACTGCTTGTTACGAGTACCCAGCACCCCAGCATGGTAGTGCATGCTGATGACTAGTTAAGAGTACCCAGCACCCGAGCATGGTAGTGTCCGCTCATTACTAGTTACGAGTACCCAGCACCCGAGCATGGTAGTGTCCGCTCATCACTAGTTACTAGTACCCAGCACCCTAGCATGGTTGTGCCCGCTCATCACTAGTTATGAGTACCCAGCACCCGAGCATGGTAGTGCTCGCTCATTACTAGTTACGAGTACCCAGCACCCTAGCATGGTAGTGCCCGCTCATCACTAGTTACTAGTACCCAGCACCCTAGCATGGTAGTGCCCGCTCATCACTAGTTACTAGTACCCAGCACCCAAGCATGGTAGTGCCTGCTCATCACTAGTTATGAGTACCCAGCACCCTAGCATGGTAGTGCCTGCTCATCACTAGTTATGAGTACCCAGCATCCGAGCATGGTAGTGCTTACTCATCACTAGTTACGAGTACCCAGCACCCGCGCATGGTAGTGCCCGCTCATCACTAGTTATGAGTACCCAGCACCCGCGCATGGTAGTGCCTGCTCATCACTAGTTATGAGTACCCAGCATCCGAGCATGGTAGTGCTTACTCATCACTAGTTACGAGTACCCAGCACCCGCGCATGGTAGTGCCCGCTCATCACTAGTTATGAGTACCCAGCACCCGCGCATGGTAGTGCCTGCTCATCACTAGTTATGAGTACCCAGCATCCGAGCATGGTAGTGCTTACTCATCACTAGTTGAAAGAATAAATACTTCAGATTTTAAAAAACGCTTTGATGATTAAAATTTGCAAGGAAAAAAATAGGCAGCATGTGCATGAGATTTTAGAAATCTTATTCACTTTGTTGGTGGTGTACAATGTTGCGTGTTTTTAGGCTGTGTGCACACTTTGCGCTTTTGCTTGCAGATTTGTCACAAAACTGCAAGCAAATCTTGTCACCAGCAAATAGTGATGGGCAGTGCGGCTCTTTTTGGTGATCCGGTTCCTATGGCTCCACTCACTAAAAAGAGCTGGATCTTTCAGATTGTTCTCGGCTCCTTATTAAATGTGTGTTCACCCCAGGTGAACACATATTTAAGATTATAGTAACGCCGCCAAAACCCGCCCACCCGTGGCTAAACCCCACCCACTTACAAATGACCAATTAGATTGTTGAGTAGGCGGAGTTTAGCCGGGATTTCAGCGGTGAAAAGAGCAGTTTAGAGATTTTAGTGGCTCACACTGGTGATCTGACTCCTGTCGGTCACAGCAGGGAGCCGGATCTTTGTGTCGGATCGTTCACGACCGACACATCACTACCAGCAAAGTCTAGGAGAATCCTGAATTGCTGTGCACATGTTCAGGATTTTCTCCTTGCAGATCTGGTGCAGAAAATCTGCAGCATGTCAAGTCTTTCTGCGTTTTTGGCTGCGTTTTTCACCGTTGAAAGCAATGAAAGAAACGCATGCAAAAACGCAATGAAAACACATTGTAAAACATGTGATTATGCAGCTGCCTTTTTCCAGCCAAGAGATAAGGAAATGGTGCAGAAATTTCTACAGCGTGGGAACGTAGACTTAACCTGGAAAAAAACGAGAGGGAAAACTGTGATAAGAATGCAGCATCTGAACAAGCCCTTAGGGGGGCTTTACACATTGCGACATCGCTTCCGAAATATCGTCGGGGTCACGTCGTTAGTGTCGCACATCCGGCGCCGGTAACGACATCGCAAGGTGTAAATCCTAGATGTGCCGATTAATTAACCCGATGTGTACTGTAGCTAGGAGAGCAAGGAGCCAGCGCTAAACAGTGTGCGCGGCTCCCTGCTCTCTGCACATGTAGCTGCATTACACATTGGGTTAATTAACCCGATGTGTACTGTAGCTAGGAGAGCAAAGCTAAGCGGTGTACGCTGGTAACTAATGTAAACATCGGGTAACTATACCTGATGTTTACCTTAGTTACCAGTGTCCGCAGCTTCCAGACGCTGGCTCGGTGCAAGCGCAGCGTCGCTTGCACGTCGCTGCTGGCTGGGGGCTGGTCACTGGTCGCTGGTGAGATCTGCCTGTTTGACAGCTCACCAGCGACCATGTAGCGATGCAGCAGCGATCCTGACCAGGTCAGATCGCTGGTCGGATCGCTGCTGCATCGCTAAAGTGTGAAGGCACCCTTACGATGTGACCCCGCCGACACATCGTTAGATTTATTGTAGCGTGTAAAGCCCTCTTTAGGCTCTGTGCGCACTGGGAAATGGAATTTTCTTGTGAAAATTCCGCATGCTCTCAAAGATTACCGCACCCACGGTAAAAAACCGCGGGAAACCGCACCCGAAAACCGCATGCGGTTTGCCGCGGTTTTACCGCGGTATTATTCGCGGTATTGCCGCGTGCGGGTTGGGATGTGCTTTATTGCATTCAATGCAATAAAGCACATTGAAGAAAAAAAAAAAAAAAAAAAAGTCATTTAATTCTGAGATAGACAGAAGAATAGATAGAGGGATAGATAGATGACAGATCGCTGCATTTCCCACGGTCAGCAGTGAGTTCACATTACCGGCCGTGGGAAATGACCGGTAATTACCTCTGCTGTCTGCTGCTTTCAGCGCTGTGTCTGTGACAGTCGCGGCTGGATGGAAGCAGGACCTGTGGATTACGCCGGAGCGATGGATTACGCCGGAGCTTTGTTTGGGGGGGTTAATAAAATGGTGAACGAGGCTTGTTTGTTTTATTTAAAATAAAGGATTTTTCTGTGTGTGTGTTTTATTCACTTTACTTACGGGTTGATCATGTCAGCTGTCACATAGACGCTGCCATGATCAAGCCTGGAGTTAATGGCGGTGGTCCCCCATCACCATTAACCCCTTGTATTACCTTGCCACCACTGCTACACGGTGGCAAGAAGAGCCGAGGACACGCCGGTATTGTCGCATAATGCATGCGACAGTGCCGGGGCAGCTGCGGCTGATATTCTCGGCTGCCGGAGGGGGAGTGAGGCGGGGGACATTACCCCTGCCCCTCTCCCTCCCCAGCCTGAGAATACCGGGCCGCCGCTTTGTGCTTACCTCGGCTGGAAGGTAAATATGCAGTGGAGCCCACGTTCTTTTTTTTCTATATTTCCGTTTTCTTTCTATGTGTGTTCTATGTGTCTGTGTCTATGTGTTCTATGTGTCTGTGTCTATGTGTTCTATGTCTGTGATGTCTGTATGTGTCTGATCTGTGTGTGTTTACTCTGCACGGCTTCCTCTTCCTGTAATGACATCACTTCCCTGCAAAACCGCAGACAGGCGATGCACATTACCGGAGGTAAACCGCGAAATACCGCAGGGAATAACGCAGGAAAACGCAGTGAACCGCACAGAATTTGCTGCCTGCGTTATTCCCTGCGGGATTTCATGATTAACATTGAGTCAATGGAGTGAAATCCCGCAGCGATGTGCGGAAAAGAAGTGACATGCACTTGTTTTTGCTGCGGGATTCCCGCAGCAAAACATGCAGCTGTCAAATTCCGCCCAGTGCGCACAGGATTTTTTTCTCCATAGGATTTGCTGGTGATTCACTGCAGAGATGTTATGAACATTTTCTGCAGCGAAACATGCAGAAAATCCGCGGCAAAATCCGGTAAGTGCGCACATAGCCTTACACTTATATCTTGATTTTAAGTTACAAGAATCAATTCTGTATGTGGATTATATCTACATAATAATTTGTTTTCATACCCGATCTCTGATGTACCATGCACAGTTATGGACGACACTTCCGATGGCGGTGGAAGTGACACGGAGAATGTTGTAAAAACAAATTACTTTCTGGATTTCATTTCTCCGCACAGCCCAAGTCTGGGACATTTAATTTCTAGATTCAATTAGAATCCCAACATCTGCTTTTCCCCGTCCGACTGACAGTGACATAGGTGGAAGACCGACTCCTCCAAGTCTGTAGCGAAATTAAACTTGAAAAGAGGATAAACTATTAGCTCATGTGGATGTCTGGCTACACATGAATGCCCATCACTTTAGACAACTCACACATTCCTGTCGGATGAATACAACAAAAGCCTTATTAAGCAACCACAAATAACCCTGGGGAAAGTAAGAAAAAAAATCTTCATTTAGAAGGGGCTGGTAATTCCACAATCAGGACTGTGGGGAAAACATATCTGCAACTTGTGGAGGGAAATAAACCAAAGCACTGACTCATTAGAGACGACTTCAATGCAGTCACTCCGCTATTGTACGACGCTATGGCAGGTGCCTCCCCAAAAACAGTGGGATCTGTTACATTACTTATGCAATTTTAAGACAATAAAACCCAATAAGGCTTGTTTTTTATCTGCGTTGATAACAATCAAGGCTCTTAGATTTTCACAACTTTTAAATCTAACATCTATAGTTTACAGCAAGAACCTCCACTAAAGCCACTACTTAAAGGGAACCTGTCACCAGATTTGGGACCTATAAGCTGCGGCCACCACCACCAGGCTCTTATATACAGCATTCTAGCATGCTGTATATAAGAGCTCAGGCCACTGTGTAGAACATAAACACTTTATAATACTCACCTAAATTGGTCGCGGCGGCGGATGTGGGTCAAATGGACGTCTTCGTCCTCCGGTGCCGGCGCCGCTTCTTTCGACCATCTTTGTTGCTGCATCTGTCATCCTTCTGAAGCCGGGGTGCATGACACGTCTGACGTCATACACACTCGCCGGCATTCAGGTCCTGAGCAGGGCAGTTCAATGTAATGTAGTGCGCATGCGTGGGACAGGCAAGTGTGTATGATGTAGACGCGTCATGCACATAAACTTCAGAAGGAGGATGAAGATGGCCGAAAGAGGAGGCGACGGCACCGGAGGACGAAGATGCCCATTTGAGCCACATCCACCGCAGCGACCGGTTTACGTGAGTATTATAAAGTGTTTATGTTCTACACAGCGGTCTGGGCTCTTATATACAGTATGTTAGAATGCTGTATATATGAGCCCAGTGGTGGTGGCTGCAGCTTATAGGCCAAAAAAGTGGTGACAGGTTCCCTTTAATACATCCGAAAAGACAAGAAAATGATCACTGCAAGGAAATCATTCATATTTTAAAGGGAATCTGTCACCAGGTATTTGCTCCCCCATCTGAGAGCAGCATAGTGTAGAGACAGAGACCCGGATTCCAGTGATGTGTCACTTACTGAGCTGTTTGCTGTCATTTTGATAAAATCAATGTTTTCTCTGCTGCAGATCTTACAGTTCTACAGAGCTCATGAATATGCTGGACTACCTGTTAGCACACCACATAGTCCTGTAATCATAATCTACTGCCGATTAAACAGTGATTTTATCAAAACTATATTAAGCAGATCAGTAAGTGATACTTTGCTGGAATTAGGATCTCTGCCCGTATGTTATTTTTTATTAATTATTATTATGTTATGCTAATCTCAGATTAGGTGGCAAAAATCTGTTGACAGATTCTCTTTAACCATAAAACCTAACAAAACTGCTTCTAAAAACAGCCAAAGCTCACTAAAAAGATCTCATTTACACTACACGATCCATGACGCTATACGACTGTTGATTGATACATGTTTGTCGATCAATAGCATTTTTAGACAGGCAGATTGAGCTTACAATATGCACAGAACGATCATTGCTCTCGGCAGCACAGATCCGGTTTACACAGAACAACGTGCTACAGAGAACACAGCTTAAAAACGAACACACCCGACGAATAAACGTTTGCTAGGAGCGATAATTGTGAAACATAAAGGCACCCTAGATGTCCTCGTATATGGATGCCAACAGGGTTACCCGCAAAACAAGTCCCGATACACATGTGCAAAGTTAGAAAGACATTTTTTTTACATAGTCTTTAGTAACAGTGGTAATAAAGGCATCATTAAAACCATTACTGGGAGCCTGATAAAGCGCTTAATACATTATAGGATTAAAGCCCCTTGACAGATCCTATTTAAAGGGAATCTGTCACCAGGTTTTTGCTCCCCATCTGAGAGCAGCATAATGTAGAGACAGAGACCCTGATTCCAGCGATGTGTCACTTACTGAGCTGTTTGCTGTCATTTTGACAAAATCAATGTTTTTCTCTGCTGCAGATCTAGCAGTTATACAGAGCTCATGAATATGCTGGACTACCTGCAGTATGCCAAGTAGTCCTGTATTAATAATAATCTATAGCTGATTATACAGTGATTTTATCAAAACTACACTAAGCAGCTCTGTAAGTGACACATCGCTGGAATCAGTGTCTCTGTCTATATTGTGCTGCTCTTAGATTAGGTGGCAAAAACCTTGTGACAAATTCCCTTTAAATACGCATTACTGTAACGCTCCAGTTACTTATCACACAAATACATTGTCTACTTACATTGAAAAATCTCTGCTTAAAACACGGAGCGCACAGATTTGATTTGTGAAACCTTATGTGGATAAATAAGGACTAAAAGGTTTAGGATTGCATGAGAAACACTCCACATCCAAGACCTCGCCGAGACAAGATGTCTCCCCTATACACAATGATTGTAAATCAATAAATCCTTAGAGGACAATAAAGCTGGCACTTTAATTTGCTGTAAAATTACATTTTATGATGGTCCTATATTTTTAAAGCTACATGACATAATAAATGTTTCATGAAAAGTTATGGGCCAGAAAGCTTTCAGTGGTCAGCTGCCTGGTCATTCGGGTTTCATCTTGGTTGATTTGCTGGAGTTCCAATACAGAACAACGGGGATGTCCGGAGCCCTGCGCCGAATGTTACGAGCCTTTAATGCCAATTCTAATTTACAGCCTATTCATTACGGCCATAACATTAGCAATAAAACAAATGGAGAGTATTGTTTTACTACAGCAATGTCAGCTTTAAATTTAACGACGGCCAATGCATCAAACAACACTATGACAATGGGATACGGAAGATACTGCTAAAATGGAGGTTTCTTCTTAAACTGAGGCCAAGGGATTTCTATATATTAAACTGCACAACCATGGCGCTTTATATTAGGACATCTAAGACATCATAATAGCGGTACATTAATATATCAATCAATGTGTAACTTTAAAACCACTGATATGGGGTGAAAGGGGTGGAAAAAAGGCACCATTTATATGTAAAACTGAGCCACCAACTGTTAAAGGGAGTCAGTCAGCCCCAAATCGCATCTTAAATAAGTGACATAGCCTTAAAGGGGGCTCAAAAATCATCCCTTTTTCTTTTATAATCTTGCTACATTGTCCAAGAAAGCAACTTTATTCATATCGGCAAATTTTAATGCTCAATGAATACTTGGGTTGGATGAGCACCTCTGTACACTCTCCCTATATTTAACTCCCTACCATGCTCGGCACTCTTAACGAGCAGTTGGACTCTCACATGGGCTCTATTGGTGTACAGAGTATAATGGAAGTCAATGGGAAATTCAAGCATTTTTCTGGGAAATCTTCTGGAAAAATGCTCGAATTGCCCACTGACTTTCATTATACTTGAATATTTGAGTCACGCCCATCTGAGCATCCAACTGCTGGTGAGCACCTGAGCATGGGAGTGCTCGCTCATCCCTAGTGCATATGTAAATATATGTAAATAGTGGTTTTTGGACAATGGAACAAATAGCCAATAGATGAATGGAACTAGGTTTCCTTAGAAGGATATATAAAGCTAGCTAAGAATGCTATTAGGGAGAGAGAGAGAGAGAGAAAGAGAGAGAGCGAGTGAAAGAGGGGGAGAGATGAGAGGGGGGGAAGAGAGGAGAGAGAGGGGGGAGAGGGAGAGAGAGAGAGGGGGAGAGCGAGTGAAAGAGGGGGAGAGATGAGGGGGGGGAGAGGAGAGAGAGGGGGGAGAGGGAGAGAGAGAGAGGGGGAGAGCGAGTGAAAGAGGGGGAGAGATGAGGGGGGGAGAGGAGAGAGGGGGGGAGAGGGAGAGAGAGAGAGGGGGAGAGCGAGTGAAAGAGGGGGAGAGATGAGAGGGGGGAAGAGAGAGAGGAGAGAGAGGGAGAGGGAGAGAGAGGGAGGGGGAGAGGGAGGGAGGGGGAGAGAGAGAGAGTGAGGGTGAGAGATAGAGAGGGAGAGAGGGTGAGAGGGAGAGAGGGAGAGAGGGAGAGAGGGTGAGAGTGTGAGAGGGTGAGAGGGAGAGGGGGAGAGGGGGAGAGGGGGAGAGGGAGGGAGAGAGGGAGAGAGGGAGAGAGGGAGAGAGGGGGAGAGGGAGAGAGGGAGAGAGGGCGAGAGGGGGAGAGGGAGAGAGGGCGAGAGGGAGAGAGGGAAAGAGGGAGAGGGAAAGAGGGAGAGGGAAAGAGGGAGAGGGAAAGAGGGAGAGGGAAAGAGAGGGGGAGGGAAAGAGAGGGGGAGGGAAAGAGAGGGGGAGGGAAAGAGAGGGGGAGGGAAAGAGCGGGGGAGGGAAAGAGCGGGGGAGAGGAGAGGGAAAGAGAGGGGGAGAGGAGCGGGTGGGATGGGGGGAGGGGGAGAGGGGAGAGGAGGGGAGTGGGGGGGGAGAGGAGACAGGGGATAGGGGGGAGAAAGATCACTCATCTCTATCAGACTTTTCTTACCTTCAGAGCAAAAAGGATTCCCCATATAAATTCAAACCACCCAATTCCTAGCTCAACTGACATTATCAAGGAGAGTTGAGAGGCCACCATACATACGAGTCAAATTATCCCACCAAAAACGGCTGGTTCAGCAAACCTTTGCATATAGTGCATGGTGGCCTCTAGGTTGCTCAAAAAGAGTTCACAAGTAATATACTTAGAAAAAAAATGGTGCTACTGTGCAAATGAAGTGCCTGCTCACTGGACAAAGACAGGAACGCTTTCTATGCTGGCACCAGAAATTGGCATTTGGGCAGCTATGCTCTTCATATAACAGTACAATATTAGTCAGCCTTGATGACAGATCCTCTGTAATAGCGGAGGAATTACAGTACACACTGTGCATAGGAAAATCCAGTCTACATATATATTATACAGATGTAAATAGAGTGTTCATTGGATGACTTGTGCAGCGGATTAAAGTGAGATTTCGCTTTACAAACTGTTAGACTATAGACCGTCATAATATAACAGAGGGAATCTGTCACCAGGTTTTACTACCAAATCTAAAGGGGGCTTTACACGCTGCGACATCGCTAATGCGGAGTCGTTGGAGTCACGGAATTGGTGACGCACATCCGGCCGCATTAGCGATGCCGTTGCGTGTGACACCGATAAGCGATTTTGCATCGTTGCAAAAACGTGCAAAATCGCTAATCGGCGACATGGGGGTCCATTCTTAAAAATCGTTACTGCAGCAGTAACGAAGTTGTTCCTCGTTCCTGCGGCAGCACACATCGCTGCATGTGACGCCGCAGGAACGAGGAAGCTCCCCTTACCTGCCTCCCGGCTGCTATGCAGAAGGAAGGAGGTGGGCGGGATGTTACGTCCCGCTCATCTCCGCCCCTCCGCTGCTATTGGGCGGCGGTTCAGTGACGCTTCAGTGACGCCGCTGTGACGCCGCACGGACCGCCCCCTTAGAAAGGAGGCGGTTCGCCGGTCACAGCGACGTCGCCGGACAGGTAAGTATGTGTGACGGCTCTGGGCGATGTTGTGCGGCACGGGCAGCGATTTGCCAGTGTCGCGCAACAGATGGGGGCGGGTACCCACACTAGCGATATCGGGACCGATATCGCAGTGTGTAAAGTAGCCTTTAGGGAAGCATGATGTAGAGACAGAGACCCGGTTTCCAATCATATATCACTTATCAAACTTGCAGCAACTGAGTAATAAAAGTTATCTGCTGCAAATCTACCAATTCACTGACTGCAGAGTTCTTTATAACCCTGCCTACACCACTTATTGGCAGCTTTCTATATACAATGTGCATAGGTAGGAAGCTGCCAATCAGTGGTGAGGTTGGGGTTATACAGAGTTCATGAATATGGAGGACTACACAGCACCACGTTTACTAGTCCTCTAGTGATAATCTCCTGCTGATAAAATCGGTTTATCCAAACTACAGCACACAGCCATGTAAGTGACACATTGCTGGACTCAGGGTCTCAGTCTCTATATTATGCTGCTCTCAGATTAGTTGGCAAAGACCTGCTGACATTTTCCCTTTACACTGAGCATACAGAAGACATAGCTGTCTGCCAAAAGAATGTTTGGAAGACACATATCTCCCTGACTACCCCATCTACAACGGTGTTCATTCATTTTCAATGGCAACAGAAGAGCAAGTCCATGGCAGGCACCTCTGGTGGTGGCTTATCTCCCCTGAAAACAAAAAGATTAATTCCAACTGCCCAATATTTCTCTCTTCTGACATCAGTCGGACATTTTCCTCTGATTAGTATGGGGCCATTGGTCTTGGAGTCCACTGCACGCATGGGAAGGGGCAGAGGTTTTTGCTAGTCCAAAAGAAACAACACTGACTGAGATGGCAAATGTAAAAAGAAAAGTATGTTCACCAAGATGTATCTAGACAATCGCCACGTTATAAAATGTTTTGGTGAAGAGAATAGAAACCAATCAAATTCCAATTTGCCAGGTTTCCTAGTCAAAAATAATAAAGAACTCTTCCATGTTAATCAAATAAAGGTACATGTAAAGAAAATCTTCAAGATCTAGGTGGAAAATCTCAGACAAGGTTCTGGAAATCCCAGTTAATGATCACTAATGATTACCAGAGGCAGGTTAAAGAATAACAGTAAGCTAATGATTAATTATGACGAGACATTGGATTATTCCTCTTTATGAATAAAAGCTGAAATTTTAGACAAGTTCATATGACTCAAGTAAGAGGAATGTGATTGAAAGTCTGGCCTGGTCAGTCCAGGACCACGTTCACATAATGGAGCTTAACACCAAACCATTGTGTCCATCAAAGAGGAATCTTTATCAGACTAGCCACTGCAGCAAACACAAGAGGCAGATAGGCCCAGGCTAGTGATGGGTGAACATGCTCGGCACTGCTTTGTTACTTGAACGAGCATTCGCGTACTCACGGAGCTCGGCCGATTATCACAGGTTCTCGCGTGTGTCAACTACAACAACAACAGGCATCCCAGGGAGAGCCAGCCACAGTCTCTGAATGGCTCTCCCGTGGGATAAAACAATATAGAGTAGCAAAAAAAACCCTGCCTTCCCTCCTGCCGGAAATGCTTTGTTTATGGCTGGCTGTATGTGGGTGCAGAACCGAACAGGCCAATCACTGACTTTCCAGAATGCTCGTTACTCATGTCGAGCTTGTCAGAGCGTCTGACCAGCTAGAATTGAGTAAACAGCACCTTAAGGTACTGTCACACATAACGAGATCGCTAGCGAGATCGCAGCTGAGTCACGGTTTCTGTGACGCAGTAGCGATCCCGTTAGCGATCTCGTTATGTGTGACACTTACCAGCGATCAGGCCCCTGCTGTGAGATCTCTAGTCGTTGCTGAATGGTCCAGGTCATTTTCTTCAAAGGTGATGTTCTGCTGGGCAGGACACCTCGCTGTGTTTGACACTGTGTGACAGGGTCACAGTGACTGCTGAGATCGTTATACAGGTCACTACTGCGACCTATATTATTCCTGCATCGCTGGTAAGATCTGACTGTGTGACATCTCACCTGCGACCTCCCAGCGACTTACCTGCGATCCCTATCAAGTCGCATCGTTTTCGGGATCGCTGGTAAGTCGTTGTGTGTGACTGGGCCTTTAGCGCTCGCCTATCACTAGTCCTGTCATCTTTTTCTCACTCTTCAGCTTTGTTTTGTACACTGGGGCAGAATTAGCAGAGTCATATCATGTTCTATAGCAATATTATACATATATAGAAAAGGTTCTGCATTCATCTTTGACACTAGTTTCTGGGGGAGCAGGCTGTACACCATCTATTGGGGAGCAGGCTGTACACCATCTATTCCTTGAGGTTATTAATTTGTTTGACCATTAACTTTCATTCCATGCAGTTATTAAAAATCAATCACCAATCTGCACTGTGCATATGGTAAAGGGTTAAGGAAGACCATTTCTATATTATGGCAAACCAAACTGTGGAACTATAAGGCTGTGTGCGCACATTGCGTCGTGTCTCTGCAGAAATTTCTGCAGGGATTTGACAGCACATGTGCGCTTTAAATCGCTGCAGAAACACTACATAATTGATGCAGTGTTTCTGCAGAAAAAAAGCCGATTTCATGCGCTCTGGATGCTGCCCCCACCATAGACAGAGCGGGAGCAGCATCCAAAGCACACAGAATAATTGACATGTTGCTTTTTAGAACACAGCGATTTGAAACAAAATTTTGGCATCCAAATCGCTGCGCTCTCAAACGCAACGTGCGCATGGATTATACACAATCTTCACAGATTTTGCAGGGGACGCATGTCGCATGCATTTACGCTGCGGTGAAATACGCAGCGTAAATGCATGAAATTCGGCAACGTGCACATGAGCCCTAAGTCATATCATTTCTTTGCAGGCAATGCCACAATCCAAGTGCTGCTAAATAACGGCCTAGAAAAAAAAAATATAGAAAAATAAATATATAAATAAAAAATGATTACTTTAATTCAAAGTGATCTCAAATTAACTATAACACGCAAGTAAAAAATGACACAAGCTGATGTCAGACTTCCGATAACGAGATATCTAGGTCTCTGACGTCAGTCAACAGCGGAGATGAAGAAGGTGGTGACTAAGCAAAGCTTAAGGCTATGTGCCCACGCTGCAGAAAATGCACGGATTTTGCCGCGGATTTCTCGCGGAAAAGCCGCGGATTTTCCAGAAATCTGCAGCACAGCTACTCCCCAGCCATTTCTATGGCATTTGGGAAATGCTGTGCCCACGCTGCGGATTTTTCCGCAGCGGAAATCATGCAGATTTTCGTGCAGAAAAATCTGCAGCATGTCAATTATTGTTGCGGATTTTCGTGCGTATTTTGCCTATTCAATTGAATTAAAAAAAACAAAAACGCAAAATCCGCAACAAAATCCGCGTCAAATCCACACCTATGAAAAGGTGCGGATTCCGGGGGAAAGCTGCGGATTTTGATGCAGAAAAATCCGCAGATACAGAGTCCCGTGGGCACATAGCCTTACATGGCTCAAAATGCTTGATAAGACAAATAAACCATAAAGATTGATGTCTATGGGGACACAACTTCACCCCACTGACATTCCCAAATGCAATGTCTGTAAGGAGCCGGACACAGCTTGTACAAGGGTCGTGTAGGTTTACTCTTATTTTTATTTATTTACTTTATTATTGCAAAATGCAGTCAGGTTTTACACACATTAGAACAATGATATTAACGGCACATTATGTCCGCTGCATTGTAACCCGGCCGCTTATTAGTGTAATATCAACACAGGTTAGGAAAATGCTCTGCATGGGGTGCCTTGATTTTTGTAATTAAATTGTGCAGTGAAAGGGCTTTAATTAGAGAATAAAAAATAATTGTATTGTCAAAACTTTGTTTATGCAAGCAATTAAAAACCTCTATAAACAGAATGGCCCCTTTTAACAAAGAAAAGCTTTGGGAAAAACTGTACAAATGTGACACAGACAAGAACAGACGGGGAGCGACGTGTTGATAAACAAGGAAATAGATCATTGTAAACTTTTTAGTTGGAAGCGCCATTGTTCCGTAATGGGTGGGAAACCGCTCTGGTGGCAGATTTTTTTTTTCTTCATTCCGCTGTTACCAACTATTATCAGGCATGGAGAACTGGGCAGGTGCTGCCATATAACAATAGACAACACTACTAAAGCCATAATTACAGCATTGTAATATCCAATCCTGAATATGTAGGTTATACAAAAATAAAAAAAAGAAACCCTATTAGAAAATAGGCCGTATGCACAAAACACTAGTAACTATTAGAGTAAAAGGCAAAAAAACCCCAATCAATATCTATATACACCGATCAGCCATAACATTAACCCCTTCCAAGCATGGTGATTTCAGCTTTTGAGCTTCTATTTTTGTTCTCCCTCTATTCAAAGAGTCATAACTGTTTTATTATTCCGTAAATAGACATATTAACACTTGTTTTTGTTTTTTTTTGGCAGGATGAATTTTAGCGTTGAGTGGCACCATTCCTTTTACCATTCATTCAATATACTGGAAAATGGGGGGGATTAAAAATGTGGAGAAATTGCAAAAACAAAACAGCCCCAAAACATATGTATAATAATAAAGAAAATCATTGAGTATATTTGCAGTGATACCAAATTTACTTAGTTTTTATATATTTTATTATGCTTTACTTTTATAGCATCATCATGTTCCACACCACTTTCCAAAGATTATACTGTCTGTCCCCATTGGGGCTCACAATCTGAATTTCCTATCAATATGTCTTTGCAGTGTGGGAGGAAACCGGACAACCTGGAGGAAGCCCACGGAAACATAGGGAGAACATACAAACTCCTTATAGATGGTTATAGATGGGGGTTTGAACCCAAACGCTGCAAACAGTGCTGAGCCACCGTACTGCTCGTTATATATATTTAAAGAGAACCAACCAGTAGGATTTTCATATATAAAGTAAAGCCAGTGCAATACTGATGCTAGGATGCTGAATGTAATTATACCTTTTTGTTCAGAGATTGGATGTTTTATTTCCAAATATGTGCAAGTAAAGTTCCAGCAATGCACTGCTATTTGATTGACAGGTGCAACAGGGGTGGGAATATGTGGGTCTGGTTTTGCGATCTATTCACGCCTCTGTCTGCCTGTGCTGGAATTAATGTCTATAATGGCGACAGGGGGAGGAAGGCCAGGCAGCATACAGGGGTGGGAATAGATAGCAATACCCCCTACCCACATATTCCCACCCCTGTTGCACCTGTCAATCAAATAGCAGTGCATTGCTGGAACTTTACTTGCACATATTTCTGAAATAAAACATTCAATCTCAGAACAAAAGCCATGCTTACATTCAGCATCCCAGCGACAGTATAGCGCTGGCTTTACTTTCTATATGAAAATCCTGCTGGTTGGTTCCCTTTAAGTGGTAAAAACAAAATTGGAAATTCGGAATAAATAAATTCCATTTAGTAGACATTTTCTGGGAACCCAAAATGTTATTTATTTTTCGTTTAATGGTGATGTGGTGAGGGCTTGTTATTTTGAGTGGCAGGCTAGTCTTCCCCGGACGATGGTTATACGATCTACGGGGCCTTCAGCAGGCAAGCCTGCCGCAACAGCGCGCCTTCCTGGACAGGAGTCGTTATCACTTATTTATAGATGGGGGATAACTTCCAAACTTGAGAATACACCTTTAATTCTCAAGTGCAATGAAGCAAGTACTGCATTGTCTATATTTCATAATGTATTGGCTTTGTACCAAATCAGGTGATTTTGCTATTAATTTTAATTAGCGGCCAATTCTCTGCACACACAATCTAGGTAGTGTTGAAATGTATCATATTGCTCCTTTTCGCTGAGCGCTGTGAAGGATATGAAAGTCTGTGGATATGTACTGTCAACTGTTCTCTATGAAGGAAACTTCAGGTTAAATATTCCCCATCCATAGTGAGGAGTGAACGAGTGGGAAAGTATTGCAGATTGCCACAGGCATTTCTCTCTGGATCATTGCCAGGTTATAAAGCACAAATTGTATGTAATTAATGGCCGTGCAGGTTTTATAGTTCTCTCTGGTATGCAAATCTTTACATTTCTTTCAGAGAGACTACAAGTACTAAGGTATATGATTAGTGCTTGGTTAAAAGGAAACCTCTGGGGAAAACCAGTCTGCGCCTGCCGAGCTTAGTCTTTATTATATACACATACATGGTATGCTACGGGGCTCTCCCGATATAAATGGTGTGAATTGCATGTCCAGGCATGGGGATGGCAGATTGTCAGATAATTATATAGTCTCTGCTAATGATGGCGTTATGGATTCATCATTACTGGACCAATAAAAGATTATTTTATGTTTAGACTTTTAGCTTATATTTTGTCAAAGGATATTGCAGAACTGACTTTTTCTACATTACGTCTTTCCCAATCTTCGCGACATTGACCTACTTGAACATTAATTTCCTCCTGGGTCTTAAGCCCGCTTTACACACTGCAATGTATCTTACAATGTGTCGGCGGGGTCACGTCGTAAGTGACGCACATCCGGCATCGTAAGTTACATTGCAGTGTGTGACAGGTACGTGCGATTGCACGAAAATCCGTTCATCGCATGCACATCGTTCATTCCTCATGAATTGAACATGAGGTTGTTCAATGTTCCCGAGGCAGCACACATTGCAGTGTGTGACACCCCTGGAACATTGAACAGATCTTACCTGTGTCCCGCGGCTCCAACCGGCAATGCGGAAGGAAGGAGGTGGGCGGGATGTTTACGTCCCGCTCATCTCTGCCCCTCCGCTTCTATTGGCCGGCTGCCGCGTGACGTCGATGTGACGCCGAACGTCCCTCCCACTCCAGGAAGTGGACGTTCGCCGCCCACACCGAGGTCGTATGGACGGGTAAGTACGTGTGACGGGGGTTAATCGTTTGTGCGGCATGTTCAACAAATTGAATGTGCCACACATACGATGGGGGCGTTGCAAATCGCATACGATATCGTATGCGAAATTGCAACGTGTAAAGCAGGCTTTAGGATGGGTGCACACAATCTGGACATGCTGCGTGCTGGTCACAGCGCGTTTTCTCCTGCGGAGATTCAAGTGTTGTCTGCAGGAGACCGCAGTTTCCCGTGCCCATGATCAGAGCTTGGGGTGCTAAGGACTTCACCCTCACCTACTGTATTCTCAGTCATCACTTGTAGACTGTGATCCTTCGCGGGCAGGGACCTGTCTGCTCCTGTACCTGTCTGTGCCTTGTATTGTTTATGATTATTGTACTTGCCCCTATTATGTATACCCCTTTTACATGTAAAGTGCCATGAAATGACCCTATAATACATAATAATAATGACTTTGTCTCTATTCTCCCCGTGTAGATCACTTGCATCTCTGCAGCATAAACTGGCATGCTGCATCTAGGTAAGCTGGGCCACAGGTCAGTTTATGCTGCAAAGAAGAGAACCCCAATGGGCATTGGATTTCTGTAAATCCCATCCACTGTGCTTAAACTGTACAAAGCAGAGTTTTAGTCGTAGCGACAACACACAGGGTCCAAAACACTGCTATTCCTGATCATGGGCACGCACCCCAACAGCTTCAACCAAAGGGAACCTGTCACACGATTCATTCTGCTCAAACTACAGACCGCATGAATCGCAGCCTGGCTGTAGGATTAGAGCAGTGAAATGTTCAGAGAAAATATAATTAGAAGGTTCAGCCGGGAACCATAGCTAGTGTTTCAGAGAATATATAATGTTAACAGTTGGTTGGGGACAATAGGAAGAAACCTGCCAAGTCCCCCATCGGCACTGGCCTGCTTTTCCTCTTGCCCCTCCAAATAACCCACAGGTTTTTATCATGCGGGTTTGTAGTGAGAGACTCAATCACCTAAGAAGAGCTAAAAAAAAAAAAAAAAAAAAAAAAAAAAGTCGACTAGGGATAGCACCGGACTAACACAGGGGTGGGATTCAAATTTTTAACAGGTTCTCTGTAAACCCCGCCCATTTGACAACTACGCCCCATTCTGTAACTACACCCATTTTTGCGCACTTTCCTCAACCACAAAATACAAGTAAATAATAAAAACTTTCCCCTTCTTACTCTTCCTATACCTTCACTTTCCTATCAAGTACCAGTTGTTTCAGTCAGTGTCAGTCACTTATTTACTTGGCATATTATATGAAAGTTTTTCTACAATGTTTGAAAATTATTACTAAAGGAACCCTGCTCAAATTGGAACGGACAACCTTCCCCATGCAGGCCTTCTCCTGCCATGCAGGCTCCCATCCCATGTCGCTTCCTCCTGCCATGCAGGCTCCCATCTCATGTGGCCTCCTCCTGCCCTGCAGGCTCCCATCCCATGTGGCCTCCTCCTGCCCTGCAGGCTCCATGTGGCCTCCTCCTGCCCTGCAGGCTCCATGTGGCCTCCTCATGCCCTGCAGGCTCCATGTGGCCTCCTCCTGCCCTGCAGAGCCCATGTGGCCTCCTCCTGCCCTGCAGAGCCCATGTGGCCTCCTCCTGCCCTGCAGAGCCCATGTGGCCTCCTACTGCCCTGCAGGCTCCATGTGGCCTCCTCCTGCCCTGCAGAGCCCGTGTGGCCTCCTACTGCCCTGCAGGCTCCATGTGGCCTCCTCCTGCCCTGCAGAGCCTGTGTGGCCTCCTCCTGCCCTGCAGAGCCCGTGTGACCTCCTCCTGCCCTGCAGAGTCGCATCTTCGGCTCACAGAGTGCTTACCTGCTCTTAGTGCCGGCGGCCTCTCCTCCGTCCTCCTGCTCCGCTGCACTCTGCATACTGACGCTGACAGGCGGCAGCATGGTGATTTAATCTCACCACACTGCCATGACATCGGCAGCATCATCACGCCGCCGGACGTCGAGTGAGAGAGCGAACTGGCTCCACTGAACCTGGAAGAGTGACATGCACGGAGGTACGGGGATTCATTTGTATAGGCGTCTTAAAGACACGGATACAAATGAATACAGGGAACCAGGTCGCGACGTTGATTCTTGCCGGTTCGGCGAACCGGCTGTTATTTTAACAACCGGTTTGCCCGAACAGGACAGAACCAGCTGAATCCCACCCCTGGACTAACGTTTTCTCTAGTGTCCTCTTTTCAAACTAAATTTTCTCAGAAATAAAACAAAGTTTTAAAGAACAATATACTTTGCTGCAATCGTGCAGCCAGGCACTGATTTATTGGCATCATGATTCACGCGACAGGTTCTCTCTAAGTCAGTTATTTCAGATCGCTAGACTTCTTATTGCTAAGTAAATCATCCTGGATGTACATCCAACACACTTCAAGACCTTCTCATATCTGAAGAAGGTAGTAGTGAAATAACCCTCTCAGGTTCCCATCCTACATGCACATGATGTACTTTTATTTAATTACGTAGTACCCACCAGTTTAAGATATTTTTTCTCAAAAAAAATCCTCTTAGGTCTCTTACACGGTGGTATTATGGCCTGCTGTAAAAGTTTTCTCCCTTAGGGTTTGTAAATTCTACTACCCATCATACGATCTGGGGCAGTAGACTGATCACTTGTTTGTCCCCATATTACTTATATAATTACTTGATGGGCATAATAGTAGATCCCAGATTCAACATGAGCCAACAATGCGGCGTTGCAGCTAAAAAAAGGGCAACAAAATGATTGATAAATCAAGATAAGTAATGAATCTAGAGCCAGAGAGGTAATTATTCCCCTATACTCTGCTCTGGTCAGACCACACCTGGAATACTGTGTACAGTTCTGGGAGCCCCAATGCTAGAAAGACATCGATATACTGGAACAAGTCCAGACAAGAGCAACCAAGATGTTAGAAGGTCTGCAAACCATGTCATATGAAGACCGGCTAAAAGAACTAGGAATGTTTAGCTTGCAAAAGAGAATGCTGAGAGGAGACTTAATAGTGGTCTACATATATCTGAAAGGTAGTCACAGTGCAGAGGGAACTACCCTATTCTCATTAGCACAATAAGCAATGGGATGAAACTAAAAGGAAGGAGATTCAGATTAGACATTAAGAAAAACTTTCTGACAGTGAGGGCAGTCAGGGAGTGGAACAGTCGACCACGAGAGGTAGTGAGCTCTCCATCAAAGGAAATCTTCAAGCGGAAACTGGAGAAACATATAACTGGGATGATTTAGGAAAACCTGCACTCGCAGGAGGTTGGACCCGATGGCACTTGAGGTCCCTTCCAACTCTACCATTCTATGATTCTATAATCATTGGTAATTACGCAGAACGTCTTAAGAGGAGTTGGGAGCAACTATTAGGTCTTGTGCCCACAAAAAGTTTTAGGTGAGTTGTCGACACAAAGACGAAATAAAAACACATGTAGAAAGAAATGCTACATAATTTCTGCAACATCAAAAACTCACCAAAAGCTCAACATGAGAATATTGCCTTAAAACAAGAGATTGCAGCTGAACTGTTCTAGGACGCTGACTTTGGCGGCTGTAGTGACCGCAAAATATCGCTCTGCTGGGCAGTCTCTCGGCCATGTGGCAGTACACAGATGATGACCAGTATAGACTATATATGCCACTGCACACAATGCTGGAAAAATGAGAAGGTGTGACTAGCTGAAATAGACTTTCACCTCTTTTATATACTGAACTGTCCATTGTATAAAGCTTTGTACATACTGGCTTTCTTTTTGATTGGATTCATAATGGACAGGATGGAAATGTTCTGATTATTTCTTCCCATTGGCTTATATGCTCCAGTCTACCCAAAAAATAAAACATTCAATTTATATCTGTTATGGCACCTTAGTAAATAGAACCCAAGTACAAAATGTAAAAACAAGGATTTTTCTTTTGAAGGAAGTTATGGAACCAATATATAAATTGCCTTAAAGATCAGCAAAATAACAACTTTTTTTTAACCAATCTTTAACACTTGCTGAAAATGTGCGTGTCTGAGAGAAGAGCGATGGGGAGAAAGTAGTAAGCTAGATCAGCATTAGTAGGACAGAACCGCGGATCGAGAATGAGCCATTACATTAATCGATGATGAAGATGGCACTAAAAGGTAAGCAGTACTTTGTAGGTGAAATCTACTTTAGTGCAATGACAAATTATAGTGATTGATATCAACCATGTATAATTGCTTTAAAAGACCCATCTTACGTTACATAGAGGCTGCTTGTACTGGAGCCAAAGAGTGGAGTCAGCAGAAGTATGATGGAAAAGAAGAAAACCAGTCATGGGATCAGGACCATCTATGAGCAAGAGGCACCATAGGCACAATCCAATGGATCAGAGATATTAGTAATATGCCAGGGCGTTGGTGCGATATGAGCAGGGATAGAGCTTGCTGTCATATTTTCTCTCCAGCATTTTAACTCATAGATATCCATCTCTTGAATGTAATTTTAATGCACACTTGCCTTTCCACTGTGTTGCCTCCAGCCTAGCCTATTGGTTCTACAGAATATAAGATTCTTGGAATCAGCAGACAATTTTTACAGTATCGTTTGCAACATGTTAACCCATAAAGCAGGTATTCACAGGTGCCAGGTAGTGAGACAACTTACTGAGCGCAGTTAGGAGCTGGTGGCTCTGATGAGAGTTGTCATCAGTACCTAACGCCTGTGAAAAGCTGTATTTTACTGCTATTCACAGTTGCCGGAGCTACATTGGGGATCATAGATTCATAAAAACGAAACAAAAATAAACGGCCCTTTAAAAGCACAAATAAAACTGCATAATAGAAAACTCTTAAACTCTTCAAAAACTGACCGCACTTTAATGTAGACTAAAATCTTCTGCATGACGTGAAAAAAACAGCACATCTCTGACAATGGTGACATGAAAGGCCACCAACCTGGATAATATCTGTTCGTCCCAGTCTTTAGCTAATTTTCCCTAATTTTCTCCTCCGCCAACTTAAAAGCCATTTCCTAAACAAAACCAGACAGACAACTTGAGTGAGTGATTCTACTATGGCATCGCTGTGTTTTTTTAAGAAGGCTTTCTTTACAAGACATCAATGTTGGAGGGAAAGACAAGAAGAAGAGCTTTACATTTCAGATCTGTTCAAAGAAGATCTAATGCTAGTTCACCGATGTGCAATCAACTTGACAAATGGATCCTGTGCAACCCCGTGCCTCCCTCTGAAACCCGAGAACCTGATTTGCACAATATTCTGCAAAGTGAGGGAAGCCCGAATTCCAGACAGACTTAGTGCTGTCATGCTGGAAAAAAAAAAGCTGATCTGATAATTCTTCCCATATATTGAAATCTGATCACACTGGGAAAAAAATGAACCCACAGGGTGGGATAAACTGGGGAAATGTTAAAATAACACACTTAACTATCATAATTAAAACAACAAAAACACAATATAAACCCTTGTTTATTTGGCCAGTCCCCACAATTGTAAGCCCATTAAAGAGACAGATGGAGAAAATGAGTTTTTTTTTATGGCGTGTAGCTTCAAGCTGTTGAATCTGGGCAGACCACAAGCAACAAATTCATTAAATTAATTTACTCGTAAATAACAATAAATTATTATAGTACGAGAGCGAAATTCAAAGGTTTGTGATTGAAAAAAGATCTTTTAAAAAGAAGAAATAAAATGCAGGACCCATTAAAATGACAGTATCCCAATTATTGCAGGCATTAACATCGAAGCGGTAGCCCATTATTGCACAATGCCTTTTTAACTGCCCCCAAAAACGTACCCCATTTAATCACCCTCTAGTTCAGCTGTGTTCCAACAATGTTGGCGCTGCAATTACGGTCAGTCATGTGACACTAGTCATCTGAGTGCTGCAGCCTATCAGCAGCCACTGATCAACCGCAGCGCTCATAATTCCTTCAGACGGAAAAGTTAAGCCTGACAGATATTGCGGCTGCAGTCAAGTGACCATTGGAAGGTTTGTGCTGTAGTGATCAACACCTTTAAAATAATTTTTAATGATTTAATATTAGTAGTAAATGACCGCACTATGATTAATGAGATGATCACTATTGAGAATGAATGGGTTAAATTTTTTTTAATGTTGCCTACATCTAGGTTTTCCATGTGCAGAGACACTTCCCACAGCTGCATTCAATGATATGGGGCCGTGCTGCAATTGCCTGTACAGTGGGTGGCAAGGGATATCATAGAATGGTAGAGTTAGAAGGAACCTCAAGGGTCATCGAGTCAAACCCACTCCAAGTGCAGGTTTTCCTATCATCCTAGCTATAGGTTTTTCCAGCTTCCGATTGAAGATTTCCATTGATGGAGAGCTCACTACTAGAGATGAGCGGACTCGTGGAAGTTCGGTTTAGCCAGACTTTAGATAAAGTTCAGTTTGGGACCCAGACTTGACCTGAACCCCAATGGAAGTTACTAATTGGGCAGTTTGGGTCTCCGCCAACATGTAGCCAGCCATCAACAGAACATTTTTAGGGGAGGGTGGCAGAGTTTTTTTTATTTTTTTTGGTGCACACTACAGCCGATCATGCTGTTGTTAACCCCACTACGAGCCGTTCAAACACTGCAAGCGGCCCGAAGCATACCGGAGCATAGTGATGCTCGCGTAAGTGGTTTGGGTACTTAAAGTACCCAAACGCAAACACTAAGTCTATTTATTTTGTTAAGTCTGAGTTTGGTACGAACACCGAACCTCGAGTTCACTCATCTCTACTCACTACCTCTCGTGGTAGCCTGTTCAACTCTCTAACTGCCCACACTGTCAAAGTTTTTTCTAATGTCTAATCTGTAACTCCTTCCTCTGAGGCTGGTTTCAGACGTCCGTGTTTTAGGTACGTGTGACATCCGTTTTTAACACGGATGTCACACGTACCCATGTTACCCTATTGTGTACTCTCACACGGCCGTGTTTTCACACGGACCGTGTGGCCCCGCTATTTCACACGGAGACGTGCCAGTTTTTCTTCAGCAGCACGGGTGTCACACGGACCGTACACTGATGTGATCCATGTGACATCAGTGTGACACGTACCGGAGAAAACACTGGTTTTTAAAGAAATTTTTTTTCCATATTTACCTCTCCCCAGTGATGCTGTCTCCGGCTCTGCTGCGTCCCGCTCCTGACCCCCGCTCATTATTTTCATTGATTATTCACCGCGTTGAGCAGCTGAGAGCAGGGGCATCGCGGTGACAGCAAAAGAGACAGCACCGCCAAGGACAGCACGAGCCGAGGACAGCATCGCTAAGGACATCGCTAGTGACAGGTGAGTATCCTGCCAGCATTGTGTGTTCAGGGACGTCCAGGAGGTCATCGGATTTCCCAATGAACTCTGATGACCTCCTGATGACACCCCTGCGACAACTGCGAGTGTCACGATGGTGACTTTCAGGGGTTCATGAGAGTTCATTGGGAACCCTGATGAGTCCCTGGATGTCACTGCACAAACTGCTGTATACTCACCTGTCACCGGCGATGTCCCCGGTGATATCCACAGCGATGCTGTCCTCGGCTGTGCTGTACCCAGCCTGTCCCCGCAATGTTCCGGATTCCAGATCCTCAGGCAGTGAATAATCAATGAAAATAATGAGCGGGGATCAGGAGCGGGACGCAGCAGAGCCGGAGACAACATCGCTGGATACAGGTAAATATAGAAAATCTTTTCATTACAGAGACACGTGTTTTACCCGGTACGTGTCACACATATGCAAACACCTTGTAAAGCTGTAGGAGGGAAAAAGCGCAATAGGGTCATACCCGGTATGAGGGTAGAGAGACAGAAAGAGATACACTCACCTGGTAGGGTTGTGCCAGTCACAACCCCCTATGATCGCATGTGAGTGTTTTTATGTGGTTTAGCAGCGGCCCCGGAAAGCAGGTTAAAGAGATTTCCTTTATTTCACAGTTCTACGCGTTTCAGAGACATCTCCATCTCCTTCCTCAGGAAAAGAAATATGATTTCTTTTCCTGAGGAAGGAGACGGAGATGTCTATGAAACGCGTAGAACTGTGAAATAAAGGAAATCTCTTTATCTACAGCATCTGTGATTTATAGCGCTGCATTTAAAACCGATTTTCTAATTGATTTATATGATACATATGCAAACACGGATGTCACACGCGTGACACACGCTTGACACACGCGTGAGACACGTATGACCATAACCATGCGTGTGACTGGTACCTGATTAAACACGGACGTGTGAAACCAGCCTTAGTGTCAGCCCATTGCTTCTTGTACTTCCTTCTCCTATGAGCATAGGGTCGTTCCATAGCTCCCAACTGTCCCGGACTCAGCGGACTGTCCTGATGTGAGGGCTCTGTTCTGCTGTCCCGGCAATCACTGCTCTTGTCCTGGCTCCTCCTCCTCGCAGTGCAGTGCACACAATAAATTAAATATATTCCTATGGTCTGGTTTCCCCAGGAGTAGAACTTGTGAACTCTTTGTTCATCACAGTGCAGGGCAAAAACAGCAGAGTGGGCCAAGCCCTACATCAGTACTGCTATCACTGTATTCTCCGGATTGGTGGAGATCCCTAGCAATGTGCCATCACTTTATAAGGGAAAACCCCATTAATGAGCATTTCAATGTAAAACAAAAATATATGTCTGATGACAGTTTGCTTACGGGTCACAACCATCAATGTCTATTTCAATGTCTACCTTGGCACTTAACTTTCAATTGCAGTTTCCTTTCATCTCTCTCATTTTACAGATTGGCTAAAGTTAGACATCTCACAGACGGAAGATAGGGTTTGTTTCCAGGTTTCAACATCTACACTCTGCACAGTCCAACCACGAACGCTTTGGAATTCAGTGCCACAGCTGTGTCTTCAAATAGAAGTAATGCAAAAAATAGCCCAGATGTTTTTTTTAGTACGCATTGTCTGTTATCCAAGCGTTTCTAGAATTACAAAATTGACTGCATATCCCTAGGATTGGCCACGGGGGAGGCTCCGCAGCATCAGTCAATCTGCAGGTTGAAGGGGCCATTCTTTAGATTGCTCCTCCTACCTGTACCTGCGATTGCACCACAGCAAATAGCATAATCCTGCAATATCCAACCCAGATGTGACTACGTGCATGGCAAGGAGCAATTAAAGCAATAAAAAGGATGCAGCTAATCAGTAGGGGTGCCCAGTCAGACCACACAAATCCAATATTGATGGCTTTTTTTACTAACAGGCCATAAACATTGTGATCTCTTAAAACAAAATGTACATATATAATAGAAGTAGTTTTGTTTACATTTAGTATATAGTATAGAAGTATATTGTACAATTATACACATATTGGTATATTGTAACATTATTCCATTTTCTTTATCATAGTAAATAGGAACCCCGTAAAATAAATGTTTTCACGTCAGGATATCTCATTGAGGATGTGGTAGCTGTGATCACTACATAAACACGAAAACTGCTGGGAAAAAAAATGTTGCACAGTTGGAGTAAGAAACATTCATCAAGCTACAGACCCAGCTGATTCCTCATTTTATAGCACAATATTTTGGATATAGTCAATGCACATCGCATCCTAATGGGTTTTGCAAAACTGAGAAAAACAATTGGGTCAAAAGTCTAAGGCAGGGGTGGGGGAACCTCCGGCCCGCGGGCCGCATGCGGCCCGCCATGACCTTTTGTGCGGCCCCCGGGCAGGTTCCCGGGATTGGCAGTGCTCTGGCCACCGCTGTGGTTTTACCGGCCGCCGGCCCTTTAAATCTTCACATGCGTTGCTTGCGCACACCAATGAGCTCTTTCCCTGGCAGGTGCCAGTGTGCTCAGGACTTATTTGTGGGCGGGTTTAGCGCTCTGCGCTTCCGTCCCACAGCAGCTTCACCGTAAGCATTGTGCCGCCCGTTCCCCGCCCCTTCTCCGGTGCAACATGCCCTATCAGTGCTGTGCCCCCGTCAGTGGTGTGGGCACCTCCTAGCGCTGTGTGCCGCCAGCTCTCCGGTGCAGCGTGCCCCATCTGTGCTGTGTGCAGCTCCTAGTGCTGTGTGCAGCGCCCGCTCTCCGGTGCAGTGTGCCCCCGTCAGTGGTGTGTGCAGCTCCCAGCACTGTGTGCCACCCGCTCTCCCGTGCAGCGTGCCCCATCAGTGCAGTGTGCAGGTCCCAGAGCTGTGTGCCGCCCGCTATCCGGCGCTGTGTGCCGCCCGCTCTCCGATTCAGCGTGCCCACTGCAGTGCTGTGTGCAGCCTCACCAGTGATGTGGATCACCCCCAGTGTTGTGTTCTCTCTAGTGCTGTGTACCACCCCAAGTGCTGTGTACCCCTTAGTGATGTCTGTCTGGCCCCCCTTAGTGATGTCTATGTGCCCCCCCTCGCCCCCCTTGGTGATGTCTGTGTGCCCCCCCACGCCTTAGTGATGTCTGTGTGCCCCTCCCGCCTTAGTGATGCCTGTGTGCCCCCCCTTAGTGATGTCTGTGTGCCCCCCCCCTTAGTGATGTCTGTGTGCCCCCCCTTAGTGATGTCTGTGTGCCCCCCCTTAGTGATGTCTGTGTGCCCCCCGCCTTAGTGATGTCTGTGTGCCCCCCGCCTTAGTGATGTCTGTGTGCCCCCCGCCTTAGTGATGTCTGTGTGCCCCCCGCCTTAGTGATGTCTGTGTGCCCCTCCCCTTAGTGATGTCTGTGTGCCCCTCCCCTTAGTGATGTCTGTGTGCCCCCCCTTAGTGATGTCTGTGTGCCCCCTCCTTAGTGATGTCTGTGTGCCCCCCCTTAGTGATGTCTGTGTGCCCCCCCCCCTTAGTGATGTCTGTGTGCCCCCCCCTTAGTGATGTCTGTGTGCCTCCTTCTTAGTGATGTCTGTGTGCCCCCCCTTAGTGATGTCTGTGTGCCTCCCCCCTTAGTGATGCCTGTGCCCTCTTAATGATGCCTGTGCCCACCTAGTGATGTCCGTACCTCCCCTAGTGCTCTCTGTGCCGCCCTAGTGATGTGTGCCCCCCCAGTGCCGTCTGTGCCCCACAGCAATGCTTATGCCTCCATGTGACCTAGTAATGTCTGTTCCCCAGCCCCTCTTGTCATGTATATGCCCCCAGCATCTCTGGTCATGTATTTGCTCCCAGCCCCTCCTGTCATGGATATGCCCCAGCGTCTCCTGTTATGTGTATGCCCCAACCCCTCCTGTGATATATACATCACATTGGAGCGGCTGGGGGCATATACCTCACAGGAGAGGCTGGGGGTATATACCTCACAGGAGAGGCTGGGGGCATATACCTCACAGGAGAGGCTGGGGGTATATACCTCACAGGAGAGGCTGGGGGCATATACCTCACAGCAGAGGCTGGGGGCATATACCTCACAGGAGGGGCTGGGCGCATATACATCAAAGGAGAGGCTGAAAGCATATACATCACAGGAGGGGGCTGGGGGCATATACATCAAAGGAGAAGCTGAAAGCATATACATCAAAGGAGAAGCTGAAAGCATATACATCACAGGAGGGGGCTGGGGGCATATACATGTCCCCAGCCCCTCGTGTGATGTATGTGCCCCCAGTGTCTCCTGTGATGTAGGTGTCTCCTTTGATGTATATACAGCAGTCCCAGCATCTCCTATGCGATGTATATGCCAACAGCACCTTTAGTGATGTATGTGTCTCCTGTGATTTATATACACAAGTCCCTGTGTCTGTTGTGTGGTGTATATAGTCTACCAATCTTATTATCACAAAGAGTTGCCTGCGCTCCAGACAAAGACAAACCTGGAAAAGAGAGCAGCAACATAAGTATCACTGAACATCACAGCCGCACAAAACAGAAGCAGCTCCGGCCACCACAATAGGGGTGAGTTAATTAATCATTTGACCAAATATAACCGGTTCATGTTCACATTGATTATTTTGTGCGGCCCCCGAAGGTTGGCAGAAATTTCCAAATGGCCCCCGGCAGTAAAAAGGTTCCCCACCCCTAGTCTAAGGGGTACTTTGCACGTTGCAACATCGCTAGCATCGGCTAGCGATGCCGAGCGCGATAGTACCCGCCCCTGTCACACATGCGATATGTGGTGATTGCTGCCGTAGCGAACATTATCGCTACGGCAGCTTCACATGCACATACCGGCTCGGCGACGTCGCTGTGACTGCCGAACTATCCCTCCTTCAAGGGGGAGGTGCGTTCGGCGTCACAGCGACGTCACTAATCGGCCGGTCAATAGAAGTGGAGGGGTGGAGATGAGTGGGACATAACATTCCCCCCACCTTCTCCCGTCCGCATTACCGTCGGGACGCAGGTAAGGAGATGTTTGTCGCTCCTGCGGGTTTACACACAGCGATGTGTGCTGCCACAGGAGCGACAAACAACATCGTACCTGCGGTCGACCCGACATTATGAAAATGACCGACACTACACAGATCACCGATTTTCGATGCTTTTGCGATCGTTTATCGGGCGCATCTGGGATTTACACGTTGCGATGTCGTTACTGGCGCTGGATGTGCGTCAATAACAACGTGACCGTGACGATATTTCGGATGCGATGTCGCAACGTGTAAAGTAACCCTAAGGCGGGCTTTGCACGCTGCGACATCGGTAACAATGTGTTACCGATGCTGCAGCGATAGTCCCGCCCCCGTCGCACGTGCAATATCTAGTGAAAGCTGCCGTAGCGATTATTATCGCTACGGCAGTTTCACATGCACATACCTGCCGTGCGACGTCCCTCTGGCCGGCGACCCGCCTACTTCCTAAGGGGGTGGGTCGTGCGGCGTCACATCGACGTCACACGGCAGGCGGCCAATTGAAGTGGAGGGGCGGAGATGAGCAGGATGTAAACATCCCGCCCACCTCCGTCCTTCTCATTGCAGCCGGCGGCAGGTAAGGTGATGTTCCTCGCTCCTGCGGCTTCACACACAGCGATGTGTGCTGCCGCAGGAGCGAGGAACAACATCGCACCTGTCGCTGCACCGGCATTATGGAAATGTCGGAGGCTGCAGCGATGATACGATAACGACGCTTTTGCGCTCGTTCATCGTATCAAAAAGGATTTGCACGTTGCGATATCGACTGCGACGCCGGATGTGCGTCACTTTCGATTTGACCCCATCGACATCGCACGTGCAATGTCGCAACGTGCAAAGCCGCCCTAAGGCTATGTTCACACATTGCTTCTTTTGGTGCATTTTTGAAGTCACAAAGATGCACCTAAATGCATGTGTTTCCCTCTCCCAGCAAAGTCTATGATATTTTATTTTGCTGTCCGCACAATGCATCTTTTTTGGCTACATTTTGGAAGACACAGCCGAGATGCACCATGACCATTCTTTTTGTGTCTTGTCCCTGCATTTTGGAGGACTGGCAGATCAATCCCCTGCTGACATAGGGTTGGTGGAGGATTGATCCCTAGTATCTGGCTAGATACTGGTTCCCATAAAGTCAATGGGGCTTAGAATCTGGCGCAAAGGGGTAGGAGCAAATGCTTCATATTTACCGAATCACCAGCGAGGCTGTCACACTGCTCCCGTGGTCGGTCATTCACTTCCCAGGCCGCTCATTACATTCATTGAATATGCACAGCTTCTCCCACCCTCCGGTGGCTGTGATTGGTTGCAGTCAGATGAACCCCCATCGATTGACAGCATATCTGACTGCAACCAACCACGGACGCTGGTGGGTGGGTCTGTCATACAGTACAATAAATAAATAAAAACAAATTTTGGTGTAGGATCCCCCCATATTTTGATACCAGCACAGATAAAGCCCAACAGCTGGCGGCTGGTATTCTCAGGCTGGGGATACCCTTGGTTATTTGGCATCCCCCAGCCTAAAAATATCAGTGGCAGGTGCCGAAAATTGCCGCATCCATTAGATGCGACATTCCCAGAACTTCACCCGGCTCGTCCTGCATTGCCGTGGTGCTTTGGCAGTCGGAGTAATAAAGAGTTAATAACAGCCCACAGCTGTTACTAAGTCCTATATTAGTGAAAGGGGAGAGTCTAGGGTAGACACCTGCCATCACTAATCGGTAAGGGAAATGAAATAAACACAAACAGTGCAATAATGCTTTATTTAGAATGAAAGACAAAAAAAGCACTCTCTTTAACCACTTTATTAACCCCAACACAACCCTCCAGGTCTGACGTAATCCACACGAGGTTCGACGATGCTTTCAGCACTGCTTCATATCTAAAGCTCAAAGCAAGCGCGATAGAACAAGCCTGCCCGGTGTGAAGTTGAGGCGGCAACTGAAATGAGCCGTGCGCTCAGCGGTGACGTCACTCAGGTTAGCTATAGCCACGGCCACCACCTGTGACAGCAAATCACCTAAGTGATATCCCGCTGATCGCACTACTTACTTTAGTCACAGCCTGATTTGCAGTCACAGGTGGAGGACTCCAGCTGTGGCTGCTGGTGACCTGAGTGCGCGCGGCTTACTTCACTTGCTGCGTGGAGCTCACAGCGGGCAGTCCTGTTCTATGGCGCTCGCTGTGAGCTTCAGATATGTAGCAGTGCTGGAAGCGTTGTGGGACCTCGTGTGGATTACGTCGGACCTGAAGGGTTGTTTGGGGGTTTAATAAAGTGGTGCTTTTTTGTCTTTTAATTAAAATAAAGGATTTTTTGGGTGTTTGTGTTAAATAAAATGATAAAATGGAGCGGCAATGTATACGCACCCATTCACTATGGGATTGCTGAGAGGATTGTCCACCAGTCCCATAGAGCAGCGGTCAAACATTCTATTCTAAGGGAATAAAAGGGCCCTGTTCTGGGGATCAGTGGGGGTCCCAGCTGTCAGACCCACAGCGACCTAGAATAGATAACTTTGTTTTCATCAGGTTTGGTTCACAAATTACAAAAGAAAAAACATACAAAAAAACATTTTCTCCAGGCACTTTACAAATATACGGTAAAGAATCATAGTACCTTGGTAGGGCAGCAGTCTTTTAAGTGAAAACCTGTAATTGATGAGTTGGTTTTAGCAGCAAAACTATTGAGGAGTTAACTAAAATAAACTGATATTCAGCAGGATATCCGAGGACTGTTTATTCTCCTGTTGTCGCAATCTCAGAAAAGGAGTCCCTACCTAAACATGTCATGCTGGACAGAATGAATAGTAACAGCTGCCGGCCTGGTATCACTGAGAACCCCAGTGGGGATGTCCTGCTGAATTAACGTCTTGTAAAACTTAAGAAACATCAAACAGGTCATGGGGGGTTTCTCTGTGTGAGAGATGTTGCAGAGGAGTACCGTGGTCACTCACAAACTGGCAAGTCTTGTAAATAGTTGTGTACTTTATCAACAGGTGTCAAATCCAAATCCTGCTCCGTGGACTGACATTGCCCTCAGGAAGCAATACATATGGTTAGGCCCATGCAAAAGACGCAGATCACATCATTTCAGGATTGGATACGTTTCTCATGATCTTCAAGATGGCGTCTGTAGAGTATGATACAATGCTTCATTATTTAAAGGGGTGATCCGGCTGCACTCATTTCTGCATCAGGAGGTGAACGGGGGCGGGGACATTACCTTTACAGATATCTTCCACCTTGCGTGTGTGAGCAGCAGATATTGCGCACCTGTATAGCACTATGGAATTAATGGTGCGCTAAAAATAAATAATAATAATAGTGAGGAGCAGGATACCTGCCACTCACATGCGAGAAGGAAGACATCTGCAGATGTGAGGTGTCTGCTCCCACTCAATACAGAAGTGAGAGGAGCTGGATTACACATTGACTTACCCACTTATCATTCAAAAAAATGGACAGAATGTAGAATGAATATTGTTCAACATCTGCAGTTATTCAAAGGATAGACAAAACCTGCACTAATATTACTCATTACATTTAGCAATAGCCATAAACTCTAGGTCACAATGCATATATGCATTCATGTGCAAGGTACCACATGTTAAAGCACCACTCCAGTGTTTTATTTTATTTTACCTCTGCAGTGGTGCTTTACACTCACCTGCCGCTGTGTTCATCTTCTATCACCGCCGTTTTGGTCGGTCTTCTGAAGTTTGTGACCTGCCGGTTGCTCCAGTACTTTATGGAACCAGCCGGAAGTCACTCTTCAATGCAAGTCTATGAGAACCTTGTTCTGGCCCTCATAGACTTGCACTAAGAACTTGTGACCAGTTAAGTGCGAGCATTAACATGCTCATTCCTCGATTCGAGCTTGTAAGATGCGCAGACGAGATAGATGCGAGTAACAAGCATTATGAGAAGTCAATGACTGGCCTGTGTGGGTCTCGGCCCACATACAGCCAGCCATAAACAAACCAAACCATTCATGGTGGGTGGGAGAGCGAGTTTTTTTTTTTTGCCACATTATGAGAACGTTGTTTTAAACCCTGGGAGAGCTATTCAAAGAATGCGAATGGCTCTTCCTCTGGTTCCTGCACACATTATGCAGTGAAGCTAGCCTGTGCGTTGTGGTCGTTATTTCACGGATGAAAAATCCGATCACCCACGACACTCGACCGAGCTCCACGAGTTCCCGAGGAGCCCGATGCTCAATTGAGTACTGAGTAGTGCCGAGCACACCCACTCATCACTTCTTGTGATATAACTTGTGACTTCCGGCCAGTCAGAAGTTATAGGCACAAGTTGACGCTGACGAATCGGAGCAGTGTTTGTAAAAGGTGAATACGCCAGAAGATGTGTGTGTGTGAGCGCACACATATATATATATATATATATATATATATATATATATATATATATATATATATATATATATATATATATATATATATATATATTACAGTACAGAACAAAAGTTTGGACACACCTCCCCTAGAACAGCTGTTAAGAGACTTTGCGCAGCAGGCCTTCATGGTAAAATAGCTGCTAGGAAACCACTGCTAAGGACAGGCAACAAGCAGAAGAAACTTGTTTGGGCTAAAGAACACAAGGAATGGACATTAGACCAGTGGAAATCTGTGCTTGGTCTGATGAGTCCAAATTTGAGATCTTTGGATCCAACCACCGTGTCTTTGTAGAAAAGGTGAACGGATGGACTCTACATGGCTGGTTCCCACCGTGAAGCATGGAGGAGGAGGTGTGATGGTGTGGGCGTGCTTTGCTGGTGACACTGTTGGGGATTGATTCAAAAGTTGAAGTCATACAGAACCAGCATGGCTACTACAGCATCTTGCAGCGGCATGCTATTCCATCCGGTTTGATTTAGTTGGACCATCATTTATTTTTCAACAGGACAATGACCCCAAACACATCTCCAGGCTGTGAAAGGGCTATTTGACTAAAAAGTAGAGTGATGGGGTGCTGCGCCAGATGACCTGGTCTCCACAGTCACCAGACCTGAACCCAATCGAGATGGTTTGTGGTGAGCTGGACCGCAGAGTGAAGGCAAAAGGGTCAACAAGTACGAAGCATCTCTGGGAACTTCTTCAAGACTGTTGAAAAACCATTTCCGGTGACAACCTCTTGAAGCTCATCAAGAGAATGTCAAGAGTGTGCAAAGTAGTAATCAAAGCAAAAGGTGGCTACTTTGAAAAACCTAGAATTTAAGACATATTTTCAGTTGTTTCACCCTTAAGTATTACATTCCACATGTTTTAATTCATAGTTTTGATGCCTTCAATGTGAATCTACAATTTTCAGGGTCCTGAAAATAAAGAAAACTCTTTGAATGAGAAGGTGTGTCCAAACTTTTGAAAAAGTTTGGGCACCCCTATTAATGTTAACCTTTTTTCTTTATAACAAATTGGGTTTTTGCAACAGCTATTCCAGTTTCATATATCTAATAACTGACGGACTGAGTAATATTTCTGGATTGAAATGAGGTTTATTGTACTAACAGAAAATGTGCAATCCGCATTTAAACAAAATTTGACCAGTGCAAAAGTATGGGCACCTCAACATAAAAGTGACATTAATGTTTTGTAGATCCTCCTTTTGCAAAAAATAACAGTCTAGTCGCTTCCTGTAGCTTTTAATGAGTTCCTGGATCCTGGATGAAGGTATATTTGACCATTCCTGTTTACAAAACAATTCCAGTTCAGTTAAGTTTGATGGTTGCCGAGCATGGACAGCACGCTTCACATCATCCCACAGATGTTCAATGATATTCAGGTCTGGGGACTGGGATGGCCATTCCAGAACATTGTAATTGTTCCTCTGCATGAATGCCTGAGTAGATTTGGAGCGGTGTTTTGGATCATTGTCTTGCTGAAATATCCATCCCCTGCGTAACTTCAACTTCGTCACTGATTCTTGCACATTATTGTCAAGAATCTGCTGATACTGAGTTGAATCCATGCGACCCTCAACTTTAACAAGATTCCCGGTGTCGGCATTAGCCACACAGCCCCAAAGCATGATGGAACCTCCACCAAATTTTACTGTGGGTAGCAAGTGCTTTTTTTGGAATGCCATGTTTTTTTGCCTCCATGCATAACGCCTTTATGTATGACCAAACAACTCAATCTTTGTTTCATCAGTCCACAGGACCTTCTTCCAAAATGTAACTGGCTTGTCCAAATGTGCTTTTGCATACTTCAGGCGACTCTGTTTGTGGCGTACTTGCAGATACGGCTACTTTCGCATCACTCTCCCATACAACTTCTCCTTGTGCAACATGCGCTGTATTGTTGACCGATGCACATTGACACCATTTGCAGCAAGATGAAGCTGCAGGTCTTTGGAGGTGGTCTGTGGATTGTCCTTGACTGTTCTCACCATTCTTCTTCTCTGCCTTTCTGATATCTTTCTTGGCCTGCCACTTCTGGGCTTAACAAGAACTGTAGCTGTGTTCTTCCATTTCCTTACTATGTTCCTCACAGTGGAAACTGACAGTTTAAATCTCTGAGACAACTTTTTGTATCCTTCCCCTGAACAACTATGTTGAATAATCTTTGTTTTCAGATCATTTGAGAGTTGTTTTGAGGAGCCCATGATGCCACTCTTCATAGGAGATTCAAACAGGAGAACAACTTGCAAATGGCCACCTTAAATACCTTTTCTCATGATTGGATACACCTGCCTATGAAGTTCAAAGCTCAATGAGGTTACAAAACCAATTTAGTGCTTTAGTAAGTCACTAAAAAGTAGTTAGGAGTGTTCAAATCAAGAAATTGATAAGGGTGCCCATACTTTTGTACCGGTCAAATTTTGTTTAAATGCGGATTGCACATTTTCTGTTAGTACAATAAACCTCATTTCAATCCAGAAATATTACTCAGTCCATCAGTTATTAGATATGAAACCGAAATAGCTGTTGCAAAAACCCAATTTGTTATAAAGAAAAAAGGTTAACATTAATAGGGGTGCCCAAACATTTTCATATGACTGTATATATGACTGTATGTATATATGTGTATGTATGTATGTATATGTATATGTCAGTCTTTTTCTTAGGCTATGTGCCCACGCTGCAGAAAATTCGCGGAATTTGCCGCCATTTTTTTGCGGAAATTCCGCAGATTTTTCAAAAATCCGCAGTACAGCGAGTCCCCAGCCATTTCTATGGCATTTTGGAACTCCTGTGCCCATGCTGCGTTTTTTTACGCAGCAGAAATAATGCCAATTTCCCTGCGGAAAAATCTGCATGTGAATTATTCCTGCGGATTTCTCCGCAGGGTCCCATACTTACCTGCATTGATAGAAGACACCGGAGTCACTTCCTCCTTTGCAGAGGAACGCAGTGGAGGAGGTGGGCGGGGCCTGCACGAGCTCCGGTCATGTGACAGCCGGAGCTAGTTCAGGCCCGCCGACCTTCTCCGGCAATGTGCAGACAGACACGTCCGGAAAGTGAAGTGCTGCGTGATGGAGGTAAGTATGAACTCCCCCATCACTCCAGCACTTGTTCTGCATTGAGGATGCAGTGCCGAAGCCACAGAACTGTATCCTCAAATGTAGAATGACTGCAGCATATCCACAGGACATTCCACAATACATCCGCAGCATGAAAATAGACAAAGTTGTGCTACGGTTTTCTGGGAGCTCCTGCGGAATGTCCTGCGGATATATCTGCAGGACACTTTCCCCGTGGGCACATAGCCTTAGATTACAGCATTATGCCTTCTGATTGAGAACTCCTAATCTTCGGCCTTAGGCGATTTTAACTTTCCAATTGCAGGTTCCTGTTCGCCCATAAATTGTAGTTTTTTTTTAACCCAAACAGAGGCATTAGTTTGATAGAGACCTAACAAAAATGAGGTCGCCTTGCCGCTGGCTGTTGGGCTCACATAAAATCTGGCCAATTTTGTGTGCTAAGTAACTCAATCTTTCCATGCTTTTCATAGCAGTAATGCATGTATATATTCCTATATTCATTGTTCCACATATCCTAGCACTACAGAGTGCAACTGTCTCATTTTTGTTATTAAGAGGATGAGTATAGGACCTTACATTAAAAGCACCACTCCAGTGTGCTGAAAACCCCCCAAAATATTGGGTTGTGCTGTAAATTGGTTTCATAAGAAATCTAGTACAAGATCTGTTACACTCAAACTGGATTAAAGAAATAAATAAATAAGATGCTTTATGGTTCAGCCGTACTATAAGAAAAAATCCAGTGACATTGGCCACTACACCATAAAGGTCGTTTTAGTAAAAAAAACAACTATTTTTAGGACTCAAAAAACTCTAAATATAGCACAAAATAAAAGTTATAATCTGCGAAGAATTATAGGTCCTACATAAAAATCATGTTTATTGACTTGAAGCAGGAACGGTGTTTTTCAGACCTGTCCTTCGGTACTGTATTACTACCGTTTTTCCCCGAAAGTAAGACCCTGTCTTACATTAATTTTACCCCAAAAAGTCCCACCCTGTCTTACTTTCGGGGGAGGTCTTACATTAGCCGAAAAAAAAACAGTGCCGTATCCCACTGCACATAGCCCCATACCCCATAACAGTGCCGTATCCCACTGCACACAGCCCCATACCCCATAACAGTGCCGTATCCCACTGCACACAGCCCCATACCCCATAACAGTGCCGTATCCCACTGCACACAGCCCCATACCCCATAACAGTGCCGTATCCCACTGCACACAGCCCCATACCCCATAACAGTGCCGTATCCCACTGCACACAGCCCCATACCCCATAACAGTGCCGTATCCCACTGCACACAGCCCCATACCCCATAACAGTGCCGTATCCCACTGCACACAGCCCCATACCCCATAACCAGGGCTGTGGAGTCGGTAAGCCAAACCTTCGACTCCGACTCCGACTCCTCAAATTCTCTTGCACCGACTCCGACTCCAGCTCCGACTCCGACTCCGGCTCCGACTCCGACTCCTACATATATTGCTTATAGTTAGGTGAAAAATTTATTGTAGTACATGAATATGTGTATGTGAACATCAGACATTTAATAATTTTTATGATACAATAATCAAGATATTTGGATAGAACATAAAATATATTTATTGGAATACAACTTTAGAACACAAAAAAACTGTAATAAATTGTAAATAAGTAATACACTATGTAATATACAGTAGATTACATATATATCTTGTGTGTGTATATACACTGTATATATATATATATATATATATATATATATATATATATATATATATATATATTTATTACATATTTACAATTTATTAGTTTTTTGTGTTCTAAAGTTGTATTCAAATAAATATTTTATGTTCTATCCAAATATCTTGATTATTGTATCATAAAAACAATTAAATGTCTGATGTTCACATTGTACTACAATAAATTTTTCACTTAAATATACGCATTATACTAAATGTTATTATTTAGTAAAATATTCAGCACATTCTGCATTGCACTCCTGTCCCCAATTTATTATATATTTTAGGAGTCGGAGCATTTTATACCGACTCCGACTCCGACTCCGACTCCACCAAAATGAGCTCCGACTCCGACTCCACGACTCCGACTCCGACTCCACAGCCCTGCCCATAACAGTGCTCTATCCCACTGCACACAGCCCCACACCCCATAACAGTGCCGTATCCCACTGCACACAGCCCCACACCCCATAACAGTGCCGTATCCCACTGCACACAGCCCCATACCCTATACAGTACATGTTTCCCTACTTGGTTTTTAAATGCTGGACGTTTTCCTCTGCGGTGCGGCTGTGGGTGCGGAAGGCCTGTGCTGCAGGGAACGCTGTGCCAATCAGCAGGGAAACAGCGGTGACGTGGGGCTGGGGCGGCCAATTACAGCCCGAGCTGCTGGGCCAATCAGCGCTCGAGCCGGGGGCCGGCGGTGACGTGGGGAGTAGGGGCGGCCAATGAGCTGTTGAGCTGGGCGGATTGCGGGGTTAACACGGCGAGTTAACCCCATGAGCGCTGGACCCGCCCAGCTGCACCTGAGGACACCTCTGGAGCCTGGGGACCCAATGGGGGACAGCAGCGGCCCAAAGGTAAGGGCCTTACATTTCACAGCGGCCCCCCAACCCTGCCTTACATTCGGGGGAGGCCTTACATTGAAGGACCCCCCCGTAACCCCCACCCTGTCTTACTTTCGGGGGGGTCCTACTTTCGGGGAAACACGGTAGTTTTGGCAACCATGTAAACAGGGCTGTGGAGTCGGAGCTCATTTTGGTGGAGTCGGAGTAGGTATAAAATGCACTAACTCCGACTCCTAAAATATATAATAAATTGGTGACAGTCGTGCAATGCAGAATGTGCTGAATATTTTTTCATAGGAATTTGGGAAAGTTATGAAATGTCCTATAAATGTCTGTTCTATTCCTGATCTAAGGCTGCATTCACACACAGCATTTTTGCTGTGTTTTTTGAGGATATGTTTTTCAGCTGCAAAGCAGATCAGCTTTTAAAAAAAAACGCATCACCTGAAAGGTTTTTGAGCTTATAAATAATGCTTTCAATAGCAAAAGCAGATTAGAAAAAGGCCAAACAAACTGACATGCTCATTCTTTGTGAGGATCCTCACAAAACGCTGTGTCTGAATGTCCTATCTTTCACCCATTGCCTTTGCTGGGTGCCCAGAGTCACTGCATTTCACTGAATTATTTTGCCATCAATGTTCGATATGTTTGTAACAAGAAAGAAATTGTTAGCAAGTCACTGGCAGTAAAATATACTAAAGCTCATCACACCAGCCAGTTTCTCCAGGCCTTAATGGAAAAAGTTCTGCAAGACTACAAACTCGAAAAAGAACAGGTTCTTGCTATTGTAAAGGACAATGCTTCAAACATGATAAGTACAATTAAACTGATGAATAAGAGTAATGAACAACAGCTAGAGGAAAATTTAGGATTTAGTATGTTAGAGATGGAGACACAGTGCTGTTCATGCAACTGAGGAACAAACAGATATTACAACAGAAGAACAGCAAAATGATACTTTAGGATTAGATGATCTTATTGAAGCTGCTTCAAAACACTTTCATATTCATCACATGCGCTGTGTTGTGCACACGCTGCAGCTGGCATAAGAGAGAGTCTGCAAGAGGGACCCCAGTTTCACACATCCGGCTTTTCGCCAGTTTTCTTGTGACCCGGAAGTTGCGGCGCTGCCACTGTACTGTATTGTACTGTACTGGTGTGCGCCGCATCCGCCAAACTGGCGAAAAGCCTGATAAGTGAAACTGGGCGGACATGCTGGAAATCTAATTGAAAAAGTGAGGAAGTTGGTTATTGCCGCCAGAACCTTTAAAATTGATTCCATCTTGAAGAGACGTGCTGGGAAAGGGGCAATTGTTGATCAAGCCACTCGGTGAGGCAGCACTTATTTAATGACTTAGCGATTGCTTGAACTAAAATAATTTCTTATAGATATGGTGAATCCTCAAGTAACATTAAATGAAGGTCAATGGACACAGGTGGCTGAATTGAAGGAATTGCTTAATCACCCATTTACCGTGACTAAAAAATTACAAGCTGATGATTTAACTCCTGGCATTTTCATAAGGGAGTGGAAGAACTTGCTATTTTGCCTGTCTCAAAGAGGAGGTTTAATCGCAGATGGCATTTCTGCTTCAATGAAACGGAAATTGGAAAATAAAATTCTTCTGGCAGCTGTTTATGTGGACCCAAGTCATCGTATACTGCTTGATGATCAACAGCTTACCAAAGGAAAAGAAGCTTTGAGTGAGGTAGCAGTTAGGATGAGCACCTACAGGACTGGCAGGCAGAAGAGGACTTGGGTCCTGACAGTGCTACTGCTGCCATATCTTCAGCCTCATCAGATGAGGAGTTTAACTTTGACAAGTATTTGGATGACATGGAGCAGACAAAGCGTTGCCGCAAGGAAAAATATTTCAGTCTGTCTCCTATAGCAAGCAGATTGACCAGATTTCAGTAAAATGTTTCACTTGCTCTCAAAGAAATAGAAAAATTCAACCGTTCATCAAAACTGACTGTGCATGAGGCAATTCCTTTATACCTGGAATTGTTAGAGATGTTGCCCATGTGGTTATGGCTTTGCCTCCAACCCAAGTTACTGCAGAGAGGTTGTTCTCTAGCCTTAAAATTATTAGGTCAGATTTGAGGTCATCTGCAAAGGAGGATCTGATGGAAGCAATTCTATTTCTTAGAATAAATTCATAGACTGCACAAATGTTATTTAGCATACTTTTGTTGAAAACTGTTTTTTGACACTTACATAGTGTATTACATAGTTTATTATATATTGTTATATATAACACTATGTAAGTGGCAAAAAACAGTTTTCAACAAAAGCATACTAAATAATAACATTTAGTATAATGCTTATATTTAAGTGAAAAAATGATTGTAGTACAATGTGAACATCAGACATTTAATCACTTTTATGATACAATAATCAAGATATTTAGATAGAACATAAAAATATATTTATTGGAATACAACATCAAAAAGCAAAAAACTGTAATAAATTGTAAATATGTTAAACACTATGTAATATACAGTAGATTACATATATATCTTGTGTATGTGTGTGTGTGTGTATATATATTATATACACACACACAAGATATATATGTAATCTACTGTATATTACATAGTGTTTAACATATTTACAATTTATTACAGTTTTTTGCATTTTGAAGTTGTATTTTGAAATAATATATATTATATGTTCTATCTAAATATCTTGATTATTGTATCATAAAAATTATTGAATGTCTGATGTTCACATTGTACTACAATACATTTTTCACTTAAATATAAGCAATATGTGTAGGAGTTGGAGTCGGTGCAAGGGAAAATGAGAACTCTGAGTCAAAGGTTTGGCTTACCGACTCCACAGCCCTGGTAAACAATATTGCAGCTAAAATGATGGGAGCCGCTATCAGTAACTGATGGTTTAAAAAATGTCTATGTACATAAATACATGAAGAAACATTTGCCTAAATCTATTACAAGCTCACTATACCCATGTACTAGTCTAGCAATCATGTCTACTCCAATGAGCAAAAGAAGGCTCTATACGTCCGACCAGGCGCAAACAGCGCATCAAAATGTGGCTGGAAATGGCGTTATTTTCCATGAGCTTTAATAGTTACTATTTAAAGTGTCAAGTACCCCATATAATGTGAGGCTGACCATGCAAATGCTATCCCAATACTAGCTCTATTCTACACATCATTGTAAGAAAAAACTACCGAACCAGTGCATATTATTTTGGACACACTGTGTTATGGACATTAGTTTTAGATCTCATAAATTGTGACATCTTTTGTACCGGATTGTACAGAAATTACGATCTACATAGAGGACTGTACAGAGACTCCGGTGAGTAGTAGGATCTTACCGAGCTTCAAAGTTATGGCTTCCAATCATCAAATTGGGCAACTAAGGAAACTTCTGGGGCATTTATTGACACACAACCAGAGCAGATACGCTTTACTTGTTCTCTACAGATTGTGTCTTGATTTTTTCTTTTAGTTTTTTTGTGTCCACCCATATCCTGTCCACCGCCATTAACTTGAGAACGGCGGCAGTTATAAGCATAGAAGTGGTGTCTAGGTATAGTAAAGTAGCCATGCGCTACGCAATGAAACCACCTATAGCGCCACCTGGTGGAAAACAACGGAGTTAGCATTTTTATCTCGAAAACGGAATGAGATAGAGAAAAAAAGTGAATTACAAAGTTGTAGGGCATCATCAATTCAATATGAATCCACCTTACATACAGAAATGCTATGATTAGAACGTGTAAAACTCACAAGGCTGCGGACGTGAAGCGATACCTCAAGGAGACCTTCCTACAAGTCATTGGGTATGGTGGCTACGTGGAGTGGCCTCCACGCTAACCTGGCCTGACCTGACCCCATTGGACTTCTTTCTGTGAGATCACATCAAACAGCAGGTGTATGCGACCTCTCAACCAACATTGCAGGACCTACAACGACGTATCACAGATGCTTGTGCAAACTGGTCACCTACCATATTGCATAACGTGCAGCAAGATACAGTATGCTGTCCAGAGTACAGGTGTGCATTGCAGCTGACGGTGGCTACTTTGAGCATCAAAGTTAAATGAGCACCATATGCGTGACCAGCATAAAATGTTTTTGGGGGGGGGGTCATGGGTTTCATATCATAGCATTTCTGTATGCAAGGTGTCGATTCGTATTGAATTGATGATGCCCTACAATTGTTTTAATTCACTTTTTTCTCTATCTCGTTCCGTTTTTGAGAAAAAAATGCTAACTCCGTTGTTTTCCACCAGGTGGCGCTATAGGTAGTTTCATTGCGTAGTGCATGGATACTTTACTATACCTAGACACCACTTCTATGCCTATAGCTGCTGCCGTTCTCAAGTTAATGGCGGTGGACAGGATATGGGTGGACACACTGTATAACTGAAGCAAAAACAGGGCAAACAGAGATTTATAGAGTAGTCCACTCTCACGCTCCAACAAGCTTGGATTTGTTTCTGGAGCAGTACATTAGAGGAAAAGTTCCTTTTACCAGCCCTGATTTCTCCTCCTCCGCAGCACTGTTGTCCAAAAACATCACTTTACTGAACAGAAAACAAACACCAACAAAAAGCATGCACTTCAAGATATGGAAGTGTCCCCTCGCCTCATCTCAGGAACAAATGAAGCGATTTATGTTACATGGAAAAGGAAATGGTTACCCAGAAAATGTGCAGTCCAATCTCCATGCACCAGGTTACACTGTAGAGCGGGGGAGCCAAGTAGAATGATATCAATGTATGAGAAAAAGTCAGTATAACTTGTGTTTAAGTCATTACTACCTCTGCATTTTCTGGGATTTTTGGTCCAATTAATGATTGACAGCTATGTCTATATGCAAACTTATACAAGAAATCTGTCAATCACTGATAGGACCGCCCACTGAACACTGAAGGGTTGACTATAATTACGGATGTTTGCTGTCCTTAAAGGGAAGGTGTTGTCCAAAAAAAATGTCAACAACTGAAATGTAAAGTATTAATGTTTTAATGTTTTGTTTAAACATTCTTTGTTTTTAATTGAGCAAAATATAAAAAAAAATAAAAAGTTTGATATTTTCCACTCAAACACTAGGGGGAGCAGCTTCTGAAATCCTACAGAAATCCTACAGTAGAAATATCACACATTACAGCTGCAGTAAAAGTGGGCGGAATCTACTCGCCTGTATGTGATGTCACCTCCACCTCCCAATCTGGGTGTTTCCAAAAGGATAAGAGAGAATGAAGTTTAGGATCACAGTGCAGAGCTCAGCAGTCAGTATCCCACAGGCTAGGATAAGATACATGGCTTAGCAGACAGTATCACAGGATATGATTAGATACACAGCTCAGCAGATAGTATCACACAGGATAGGATTAGATACACAGCTAAGCAGGCAGTATCACACAGGATATGATTAGATACACAGCTCGGCAGACAGTATCACACAGTTTAGGATCACAAGTGTCACCAAGGAAAGCTGCATAGTGCTCCCTAAAAAAGCGCTCTGCACGCGCCGGTCCAGCAATGCTCTGTCACATACATGCCAACCCACAATGTTCTGCCACATGCATGCCTGCAATGCTCTGCCACATGCACGGCCAAAATGCTCTGCATTCACACACGCACACATTGCTCTGCATGTACACATGCAATGTTCTGCATGTACACCCGCATACAATGCTCTGCATTCACGCACTGCTATGCACATATGTCCACACTGCTCTGCATGCACGCTCACACACAATGCTCTGCATGCATGCACGCCCGCACACAATGCTCTGCATGCAAGCCCACACACAATGCTCTGCATGCACGCAATGTTCTGCATGCACACAATGTTCTGCATGCATACCCGCACGCAATGCTCTGCATGCTTGCCCACACACAATGCTCTACATTTACGTCCGCACACAATGCTCTGCATGCACACACGCAATGCTCTGCATTCACGCACACAATGTTCTGCATGCACACAATGTCCTGCATGCACGCCCGCAGTGGCAAGGAGAGTGGGGGGGGAGCAGCATCGGCGTCGCGGGGAGTGTCATTGGCAATGGCAGCAGTGGTGGTGGGGGGAGGGGCGCCCGTACTCATGCAATGCTCTGATTGCACGCCCGCTGCGGCAAGGAGAGTGAGGGGGGAGGTCGGGGGTTATCATTTGAGATGGTAGCGGTGGAGACGGGGGGAGAGGCGACGGTACTCACAAAGGCCGAACGGGTGGTAGGGGGAAAGTGCAGCACACAGCATACGCTGTGAGCTGCACAAAGATGGCGCTGATCTCCTCCCTCTGCCAGGGTGCGCGTCCAGGTTACAGCAGGGAGCTGTTCTGTATAGAGTCACAGTCCGACCATCAGAGTGAATGCACAGGGGGCTGCCATAAATGAGGCAAGTAACTGTCGTTACACACACAGCAAATCCAAGATGGCAGCCCCCAGTGCTTCTGTAAAACTAGAATTAAATAAAAACTAAATAAATAGTGAGTTTAATTTTGTATTTAAAATATTTGATTTCACAATCACTACTATTAATACAAAAATAAAAAACACGGCACCTTCCCTTTAAGTGACTGTTTGCTATCCTTAAGTGGCTATGTCACTCATTGAAATCCTTCAATATGGGAAATTTTATTTAAAAGGAGAGGACAACTAGAGTCTGTAAACACCTGTTTTAGCTGAACAGGTTGACGTTCTGCGTCTCATAGTTGGAAGAATTTTCTTGATGTCCTTTGCTGCATTGTGTATTTTTCTTTATTTGTCCTGTACTTGTACTTGTACCTGTAACTCTTTAGCATGTATATAGCTTTTATTACTCAGTGTCCTCCCATTCAACCCTCCAATAACACCCAGTATACTTCTGGATGGTAGAAGTACCATGATCAGTCATTATCTCTAGTTAATAATCTAAAGGCCCAGTCACACTAAACAACTTACCAGCGATCCCAACAACGATCAAACCTGATAGGGATCGCTGGTAAGTTGCTAGGAGGTTGCTGGTGAGATGTCACACTGCGACGCTCCAGCGATCCCACCAGCAACCTGCCCTGGCAGGGATCGCTGGAGCGTGGCTACACGAGTTGCTGGTGAGCTCACCAGCAACCAGTGACCAGCCCCCCAGCGCAGCGTGGAAGATGCTGCGCTTGGTAACTAAGGTAAATATCGGGTAACCAACCCGATATTTACCTTGGTTACCAGCGCACGCAGCTACACGTGCAGAGAGCAGGGAGCAGCGCACACCGCTTAGCGCTGGCTCCCTGCTCTCCTAGTTACAGCACACATCGGGTTAATTAACCCGATGTGTCCTGCAGCTACATGTGCACAGAGCAGGGAGCAGCGCACAATGCTTAGCGCTGGCTCCCTGCTCTCCTAGTTACAGCACACATCGGGTTAATTAACCCGATGTGTCCTGCAGCTACATGTGCACAGAGCAGGGAGCAGCGCACAATGCTTAGTGCTGGCTCCTTGCTCTCCTAGTTACAGCACACATCGGGTTAATTACACGATGTGTGCTGCAGCTACATGTACACAGAGCAGGAGCTGGCACTGACAGTGAGAGCGGAGGAGGCTGGTAACAAAGGTAAATATCGGGTAACCAAGGACAGGGCTTCTTGGTTACCCGATGTTTACATTGGTTACCAGCCTCCGCAGAAGCCGGCTCCTGCTGCCTGCACATCCAGTTGTTGCTGTCTCGCTGTCACACACAGCGATCTGTGCTTCACAGCAGGACAGCAACAACTAAAAAATGGCCCAGAACATTCAGCAACAACCAACGACCTCACAGCAGGGGCCAGGTTGTTGCTGGATGTCACACACAGCAACATCGCTAGCAACATCGCTGCTACGTCACAAAAGTTGTTCGTTAGCAGTGATGTTGCTAGCGATGTTGCTTAGTGTGACGGGGCCTTAACCCTCTTGCTTAGTCTACAATCTTTTCATTGCCACCAAAAAAACTTTCTATAAAATATAATATCTGATCTACTGTTCTTATCCAAGGTATTTTTGGATATAATAAAGTAGAATTAAAAAAATAGTAACAAACGTCAAAGGTATAGTAATAACATGTCATATCAGCCTTCGCAGTACTGATGAGTGGCCAAGGGCACACTGAGGAGTAGAACTGGCCTAGGAATTGAGCGTTACTTTGGAGTCCCGATCAACTTTCAAGAGTCACTAGTTTAGCTTTTCAGTCAATAATGATCATTAAAGGTGTTTTTTTTCTATTGTATTTTAGATACTTACATCATTGTATAATTTAAAATACAATCTGATCATGTATAATACACACAATCTATCACAATAACTTCATGACAAAAACAAGCAAAACATTTAAAGTAGTCACTGCCACTTATGACTTACATATTTTTTCTCATGAAAACCACACTTGATATAATTATTTCCAAATGCTGCAGTGGCTACGTCATTTCTGCAACAAAAATATGGTCAATTTACTCAAGACTTCATCTAAATGTCAAGATTCTTCCGCACTGTTGGCTGACTTGAAAGTGAAGCTGTAGTGCTTAACATGTGAGATTTAATATTCTTAATATACATGGGCTAACTTTTATCTTTAGCATCAATAAATGACAGGTTTACCATCTAATTCAGGGAAGGAACAGGGCTACACAAAATCTTGGGATCAAATGTCGCTTGAAAAATTCTTAGAATCACTTTACATTGAAGAAAAAAACTCAAATTACTTTCAACCAAAGACAAAGGGAAATAAAAAAAAAACACAACTTAGAAGAATCTACCCTAAATGTACAACAGCAACTTGAAATAAAACGTAAAAGTGTTAGTAAGCCGTCATCAGCCAGACCACAAAACACAATGTAAATGAATAATAGTTGCTTGGGGGAAAAATGCGGATTGCATACAGATAGCATACAGATGACAGCTGAAGAAAAAACATATACACTAGTGTGACTGTACCCTAAAAGTGAGGAGCTTTTGGCTTTAAATAATTTGACGAAAAATAGCGTCCTGACGATCAAACCTGCACATAAGTGTGGGACATTAGTGGTCATGGACAATTGGACACCTACAGACTTGGAGAAGATTGAAAGACACATTAATCACCAAATAGCATTTGAAAAGGCTGGGGTGATGCAAGATTTTGCATACAGAAAAAAATACATATCTTATTTCAACAGGCTTTAATAAACTAGAGTTAATGATTCAGGACACCTGTCCTTTGTCCCAAAAATTCATAAACACGGAGATTGGCTGCCAGGGTGGCAAACTGCCTCAAATAAAGGATCTATTATTGACCTAAGTGTTTGATATTTAAAAATCTTAGAATATTTGCTATTTCAGTTAATTCTTATATTAGGAATACAACAGACTTTTTCATAAGATTGAGTCAGGTGTCTCAAACAAATCATATTAGTATTGTTTGAGGTTACCAATTTTTATTCAGTACATCTATGTGTTAATTATATAAAGGTCCTTGAATCCTTTAGCAGACATTGATGGGCAATACTTACAATGGTGAATTATTTCCTTTTAAATCTATTGGAGAATATACTTAATGACAATTACTTCCTTTTCAAAACTTTTCTCTACATCTCAAAATGAGGTACTGCCATGGGGTCCAATGTGACCCCCTACATATGCTAACATCTTTATGGCTACCCCCAAGATCTTAACATAAATGAATTGGAGCACTTCAAGTATTGAAGTGGTGGTGATATATTGATGACATCATGGTGATTTGGATAGACACACAGAATCAATTTGAAGAATTTTTCAAAATTTTGAATCAAATTGATTAAGACATGAAATTTACAATAGTGATATCCAGAGTACAGCTACAATTTCTTGACAATTGTATTTATAAAAAGGGTGATCAGGTGATACAGACATCTACCAGATGCTCAACTAGTGTTTACTGACATTTTAAAGTGCACATATGCTAAAAGCCTTTCAATACAGTTAACTACTCAGGATTAAAAACTGTACAGGATCCAGATATTTTTCCAAAAAGACATGTTAAGATGGGTAAGAAATTTAGAGAGAAGGGGTAACCATTAGTATTGCTGAACAAGCAGAATATTCTGAAGAAATCTCCAGAAAAAAAATAATTTGATGAGCAAGGAGAGAAAACAGTGTCCTCAGAGATTGGCATCTGCATGTACACTACAGTTCAAAAGTTGGGGTCACCCAGACAATTTTGTCTTTTACATGAAAAATCATACTTTTATTTATCAAATGAGTTGCATAATGAAAAGAAAATATAGTCCAGATATTGACTAGGTTAGAAATAATGATTTTCACTTGAAATCATTTTCTCCTTCAAACTTTGCTTTTGTCACAGAATGCTCCTTTGCAGCAATTACAGATTTGCAGACCTTTGGCATTCTAGCTGTTAATTTGATGAGGTAATCTGGAGATATTTCCCCCCATGCTTCCAGAACCCCCCTCCCACAAGTTGGATTGACTTGATGGGCACTTTTTGGTACCATACAGTCAAGCTGCTCCTACAACAGCTCAATAGAATTGAGATCTGGTGACTGGGCTGGCCACTCCATTACAGATAGAATATCAGCTGCCTGCTTCTTCCATAAATAGTTCATGCATAATTTGGAGGTGTGCTTTGGGTCATTGTCCTGTTGTAGGATGAAATTGGCTCCAATCAAGCGCTGTCCACGGGGTATGCCATGGCGTTGCAAAATGGAGTGATAGCCTTCCTTATTCAAAATCCCTTTTACTTTGTACAAATCTCCCACTTTACCAGCACCAAAGTAACCATCACATTGCCTCCGCTATGCTTGACAGATGGTGTGTCAGGCACTCTTCCAGCATCTTTTCAGTAGTTCTGTGTCTCACAAACGTTCTTCTGTGTGATCCAAACACCTCAAACGTTGATTCGTCTGTCTATAACACTTTTTTCCAATCTTCCTCTGTCCAATGTCAGTGTTCTTTTGCCCATATTAATCTTTTCCTCTTATTAGCCAGTCTCACATATGGCGTTTTTTTGCCACTCTGTCCTGAAGGCCAACATCCCGGAGTCGCCTCTTCACTGTAGACGTTGACACTGGTGTTTAGCGGGTACTATTTAAAGAAGCTGCCAGTTGAGGACCTGTGAGGCGTCAATTTCTCAAATTAGAGACTCTAATGTACTTGTCTTGTTGCTCAATTGTGCAGCGGGGACTCCCACTCTTCTTTCTACTCTGGTTAGAGCCTGTTTGTGCTCTCCTCAGAAGCGAGTAGTACACACCATTGTAAGAAATCTTCAGTTTCTTGGCAATTACTTGCATGGAATATCTTTCATTTCTTAGAACAAGAATAGACTGTTGAGTTTCACATGAAAGTTCTCTTTTTCTGGCCATTTTGAGCGTTTAATGGAACCAACAAATGTAATGCTCCAGATTATCAACTAGCTCAAAGGAAGGTCAGTTTTATAGCTCCTATAAATCAACAAAACTGTTTTCAGCTGTGCGAACATACTTGCACAAGGGTTTTCAAGGAATTTGTAAACATCCATTAGCCTTCTAACACAGGAAACACAATGTACCATAAGAATACTTGAGTGGTCGTTGTTGGAAATGGGCCTCTATACACCTATGTAGATATTGCATTCAAAACGAAACGTTTGTGACTAGAATATTCATTTACCACATTAACAAATGTATAGAGTGTATTTCTGTTTAATTTAATGTTATCTTCATTTAAAAAAAATGTGCTTTTCTTTCAAAAATAAGGAAATATCTAAGAGACCCTAAATTTTTGAACTGTAGTGTATATAGTCACATATTAGCAGTAAAGTAGGTCATATTATTAGGAGAGATTGTCAGATGTCTGATTTGTTTCTGATGTCTAACGAACACTTGTTCCTCACTTGTCCACATATACCTTTGTATGGGAAAGCAGGATTGTCAATAGGCCAACAAAACTATAAAACATGTTGCAATTCAAATTGTCCATTCCCCATTCGAGAAAACACCGAGCACCATATACATCAGGCATCGTGTCATGTGACCAATATGCACCACTGCAGCAAGTGATTGTCTGCAGCGGGCACATGTCTGTGCAATCTGAACAGAATGTGCAAAGACTTGTACTGTACATTTTTCTCTGGAAATTTAGAGTTGTAATGAAGAACACTTTCTTCTGGACATGAAAAATTCCACGATAAATCTAAATTAGGATCTCATAATGAAATATCTAGCTTCATGCAAGGTTCTATTCCCACATTTTATGTGGTAACTAGTTAATTCCAATGTACGATATATGCTTTACATAAAATACATCATTGTAACAAGGGATAAAGTAACCCAATAGGATCCCAGTGTGTAAAATGTGGAATGTAAACAACTCATTTAACGCTTCTCAAATCAAGCACAAAAGGAGCAAAATCCAACTTAATGAGACGAAGGAAAAAGAAAACAAATTATGCAATCTACCAAAACTTGCCATCCGAAGAGCTTTTCACAATGTTATTTTAGTGCAAACATGGCAGCATAGGAAAAACTCACTGGAATAAGCTGCATCTAGACAATCATGCAGATTTTCTATTAATGCGAAGGAAGACCTGTCTCAAATATTTTACAATGTAATTCCTACATTAATCAATGAAAAAAATGAAGTGATACCTCTATTGGCTAGCCAGAAAAATTCTATTTGCAGTCTCCAGAGCACAAGGGCCGCTTCGTCAGGCAGGTATACAAATTCATTACTGAGGCATTTTGGGGGCTTAAGTATTTACATTGATTTTTCCGGCACTGTACATCATTTCTTACATTAAGAATCACAAAATGCATTAGGACACCAATCTACAGATATCTTATTGTCTTCGACGGCCATTACTAAGTTGATGTAGTAGTTCATTCCAGACACAAAGCTAAGAATGTGTGCTATGGTCTGTAGTTTGTGAATGAATCCTGTTAAAGACTTCATTCAGACATCAGTGTTTTTCAAGTATATAATAAATAAATGGTATTCAGTGCCTTCAGTGTTAGGCCGAGGCCACACGAGGGACTACTGCGATTCCCGCATGACACTCGGCTCCCGCTGGTAGCGCAGCGGGAGCCAAGTGTCATGTGACTGTCATTGCGACTGAGGTCCGATCATGCGATCAGACCACAGCTGCGGGGGACGGCCCGGTGCTGAGGAGGGGACGGGCCGGCGATGAGGAGGGGCGGGCCAGCACAGAGGAGGGGCGGGCCAGCACAGAGGAGGGGCGGGCCAGCACAGAGGAGGGGCGGGCCAGCACAGAGGATGGGCGAGCCAGCACAGAAGATGGGCGAGCCAGCACAGAGGAGGGGAGGGCCGGCGCTGAGGAGGGGAAAGCCGGAGCTGAGGAGGGGAGGGCCGGCGCTGAGGAGGGGAGGGAGGGATTTATCTCCCTATCTCCTCCGTAGCCGGCTATTGCTATTCTCGCTCTGCACTCGCAGTACACTGGTGTACTGCGAGTGCAGTGCGATTTTTCTCTCGCCCAATAGACTTGAATGAGTGCGAGAGAAACAAGGATGTTCGCGTGCTGCGACTATTTTCTCAGTCCGATTAGAGCTGAGAAAATAATCGCTTACGGGTGCTGGCACATAGGCTAATATTGGTCCGAGTGGAAGGCAATGTTTTATCGCAATCCACTTACTCCAATTTTCCTGCCATGTGTCTTAGGCCTTAGGATTGTATATGATCAGTGGTTAGTCAGTGGTTTTCGCACGTGGATAAATAAAGAAATTACAAAGCTTCCCTAATTCTTTGTGAAGTTAAATATAGACAGCACATGGATACCATTAATGTTACGTTCATGTTCTTTTACAGACACACAGCCAAGAAAAAATAGCAAGATAGAGTGTAATGAGTACATGTTCTGTTTGTGAAAAAGGTGATGATGATGTTATTTGTACCGACAATTCACTCAGTAAAAAGTACCTGTTCTTAAAAAGTCAAAGGAAAAGAATTATTCACATGAGCGTTTTATACGCCAGTCTTAAATTGAAGTTTGAGTAAATAGTTGTTGCTTTTTTAAAGAGCATACCTCTTACTAAAGTAATCGCATCTTTGGGCATGAAAAAATTAACTCTACAGCAGAAAGGACTTGTCTTAGATTTGTGCTAAAATGGGTGACATGTTTGCTTAAGTAAAAAGTCCATCATCAGAATAAACTTCAAGGTTTTATGAGGGATCCAAGTTAAAATCCATCAGGGCACAGCGATGCAGAATGGATGATGCATTACAGTCTGACAATGGCCTTTAATTTTAGCATTGTTGTTAATTAAGGGCCCATAGCCTGAAACATGTGAGCTAAAGCCATCATACACACACAGGATCCGGAACATTGCTGATTGACATGCAGCTGAAATTCATCAGAAATTCTATGTTTGTATGACGTGAAGGATTTTAACCTGGATCCCTAATAAAGCAATTGAAGGATCATTTAAAGGGAAGGTTTTCTGCAATTTACTGGTGTCACCTTGCACCTCTTTTATAGCACAACTTTTAGGGTGGCTTTGCACGTTGCGACATCGCAAGCCGATGCTGCGCTGTCGCACGCGATAGTCCCCGCCCCCGTCGCAGGTGCGATATCGTGTGATAGCTGGCGTAGTGAAAATTTTCGCTACGCCAGCTTCACATGCACTCACCTGGCCTGCGACCGTAGCTCTGGCCGGCGACCCGCCTCCTTCCTAAGGGGGCGGGTCGTGCGGCGTCATAGCGACGTCACACGGCAGGCGGCCAATAGCGGCGGAGGGGCGGAGATGAGCAGGATGTAAACATCCCGCCCACCTCCTTCCTTCTGCATATCCTACGGAAGCCGCGGTGACGCCGGTAGATGTTCCTCGCTCCTGCGGCTTCACACACAGCGATGTGTGCTGCCGCAGGAACGAGGAACAACATCGGCCCGTCGCGTCAGCGTAATTATGGATTACGCTGACGCTGCACCGATGATACGATTACGACGATTTTGCGCTCGTTAATCGTATCATCTAGGCTTTACACACTACGATGTCGCATGCGATGCCAGATGTGCGTCACTTTCAATTTGACCCCACCGACATCGCACCTGCGATGTCATAGTGTGCAAAGCCCGCCTTAGAATTGATTGAGTGTGGTTGAGGCCATTCATGTATTTGAATTCCTATGGAAGCTAGAGCCTTACTAATTTAAAATACGAATTTCGAGTCAGTTTAGCCATGGCCATAGGTTAATAAAAAAAACAACAAAACAAAACATAAAACCAAATTCTCGTCTATTCTCTCTTATGGCATTAAGTTTCTCATATAATTTTTATTTTTATCAATATGAGCTTTTACTGCCGTTACTGAGAGTTTGCATTTCTTCAAGTTCTGGGGGGCTTTATGAATTTGAGCATACATCATTATGTATTGTAATAATCAATAAGATGCATTAGTGAATTCTGAATGTTTGTCCCCCAAAAAGACAAGTTATTGGGTATGGAGTCAAGGTGGGAAACCTTCAGTCCCACAGCCCCTAAAACGCAGGTCAGAATTAGTAAAATGAAACCTGACAGGCATCATAGACTTTGGAAGATATAGTAGTGACTTGCTATATACCTTTATTGACAATGCAGATTTTCCTTCACTTATCAAATCAAATTTTAATCCCTAAAATGAATTCACTCTGGGGTATAGCCAATGGAAATTAATTAGACGTATTCAACTGAAACCTGTTCACAACATAGAAACCAATGAGAATTGTACATTATATATTTTATCGTAATAAATAAACACCCCCCTAAAAAACTAAAAATAATAATTATGGGCCCCATACACAGACTAATGCCGGCCAAACCTATCGATATCAAGAAGTTTGGCCAACAGTGTCATGTTTATGAAGGCCCCAAATGGTGATGATTAGGGTTAGTGAGATAAGGATCCAAAATGTCCGATTTCTAACTACCGATCCTTCTATCTTCACGACGAAAAGCCGATAGCAGAGGTGTCTGGTTGTGCCTTACTCCCAGAACACAGGAGCACTTGGTAAAGCTAGCACTTCTGATTATACAGTAGATGGCTGAGATCACTGCCGGTCAAATGATTGGCCAAACACCATCTAAAATGCATATAGTCTTTAGGCTCTATTCCCATTAGTGCTGTTCTCCATATTATCAGGTTTCTGTTGCGTTTTAACACATCTCCATTTTGAAAGGAATCCATGATGCTTCGGTGAATAGCGTTGTATGCTGCTCACACTTGAGTCTGTTTTTATGTATCAGAAAACTACACTTCAATATATAGATCTGAATATAAATATGAAGCATTTATCCAAATTTACTGCCAATGGATATAAAGTCGAAATGCCTGGTTATTGTACTGTAAAAAAAAAAATATATCAGGCAGAATAGTTTCAGAACTTTTTCCACCTGCAATGTTACCTATAATTTGTATCAATCTATTGAGAAACAAAGGAGAAATAATTTAAAGGGAAATAAAAATAACAAAAGTAAAATAACGCCCTTTTATAATTGGGGATGTGGTTGTGTTCAGAATTACATTTTAATTCATGTTAAATGGTACTAAAGAGGTACATATCCATTCCCAGCATATATAGAAGACTCTTCTTTATTTCATTTTTTACATGAGAAAAAAATGCAAGAAACAAACGCGTTTCGGGCACGAGTCCTTAATCATGGATCATCAGCATTAAAATCTGGAGGATTTTTGCTTGAACGTGGACCATTATGAGTTAATGGTGAGCTCATCACATGTTTACTGCTAAATGGTAGTCCATACACAAGTGTCATCATTTAACCCCTTAACAAAGGGGGCCATATTCCTCAGTCCTGCTTTTTAACGGCACTTAGGAAAAAGGGTATAGCGCCCCCCCCCCTCCCCAGCGTCAGAAAATTTCTGGGGTTGCAGTTACCGGGGATAGCAGAGACCCTGAAGGTCAAGATCTGGGTAGTTTTTTCTGGTCCCCGGTCACATGATCACCCTTATACACCGTATAATAATGATTATGCAAAAGTCAATGCGGCGCCAAAAAAAAAAATTCTCTCCCATCTGACAAGATCAAGCATGTCAGATGAGAGGGAAATGTCCTCTCCTCCCCCGGTCCTCCGATGTGGTCAAAGTCCCTCCCCTTCCCAGTCATCTAAAATGACGGGTAAATGAGTTGTGCACGTGCGGCAATCATCCTCTTCTGATTTCTATCCCACCTGACATGTCAGATGGGAGACAAAAGTCCTTCCCAGGTCACCCCATGTCCTGCCCCGGTACCTTCTATAGTGCAGAGTCCCCCGCAGCTCTCGTTGTCCTTGTCGTTTGAAAAAACGGTGGGCGCATACGCAGAGAGCTGGCTCTCAGTCGGTTCCCTGTAAGCAGTGAAACTGCAATGACGTCACTGAGGTTACTGCAGTTCACACTACCCTCAGTGTGACCGGGGTGTGCGCCTGAAGTAATGTCACTGAGATCACTGCAGGCATACTCCTCACATGAAGTGCCTGCACTTCCAGAACATGGGCGATGCGTCTACTAATAATTCCAGCTAATTTTGAAGTCAAATGGCACTCCTTTCCTTTCGAGCCCTGCCATGCTCCCAAACAGTTGATTTTCACCACATGAGGTATCAGCGTACTCAGGAGAAATTACACAATAAATTGTATGATGCATTTTTTCCTGCTACCCTGTGAAAAAATGCTATCTGGTTGAAGTAACAATTTTATGGTAAAAATGTATTTTTATATTTTCACGACTCCACATTATAAAATTCTGTGAGGCACCTGGGGGTTCACGGTATTCACCAAACATCTAGATAAATTCCTTCAGGGATCTAGTTTCCAAAATGGGGTCATTTGTGGGTGGTTTCTGCGGTTTAGGCTCTATCCTGCAATCTATTTCAGCCTAATTTGTGTTCCAAAATTGAAATATTGCTCCTTCTGTTCCGAGCCCTCCCTTTTGTCCAAACAGAAGTTTCTGACCACATGTGGGGTATCCTGGCGCTCAGAAGAAACCGGGTAACATATTTTGGGTTCCATTTTGTTGTGTTATTTTTTTAATAGTGAATAGATTGGGGCTAGAGCAAAATTTTTAGGTACAATTATTTGTTTTTTTTTTTCTTCATTCAACATTGCTTTAGTTCCTGTGAAGCACCTGAAGGGTTAATAAACTTCTTGGATGTGGTTTTGAGTACTTTGAGGGCTGCAGTTTTTATAGTGGTGTCACTTTTGGGTACTTTCTGTCACCTAGGTCTCTCAAAGTCACTTCAAATATGATTTGGTCCCTAAAAAAATGGTTTTGTAAATTTTGTTGAAACAAATGAGAAATTGCTGATGAACTTTAAACCTTTCTAACTTCCTAATCCCCAAAAAATTTGTTTCAAATATTGTGCTTATGTAAAGAAAGTAGACATGTGCGAACTATTAACTATTTTGTGTGACAGAACTAGTTTGAAAATTGCAAAATTTTCAACTTTTTGTCAAATTTCCAATTTTTTCTCAAAAAATATAAACCCAAATTTATCACTAACAAAGTACAATATGTCACAAAAAAAAAATTTTTTAGAATCATTGGGATCTGTAGAAGCATTCCAGAGTTATTAACTCAAAGTGACAGTGGTTAGATTTCTAAAATTTGCCCTGGTCATTAAGGTCAAAATTGGCTTCATCCTAAACGGGTTAAGGCGATTCTGATTAACTTCAAATGATATGGTTGTTTTCATAGGATTTTCCTCACATTTTCTTAGTTGCATTTTATAGTAAAAGTCATAGTCTGTAAACAGCTTAAAACACAGCAAAGGGATCTCATTGTTAAAAGATCTTAAGCTTGCTTTTCACATTGCAATTTCGCATACGATATCGTATGCGATTTGCAACGCCCCCATCGTATGCCCCCATCAATTTGTTGAACGTGCCGCACAAACGATTACCCCCCGTCACACATACTTACCTTCCATACGACCTCGATGTGGGCGGCGAACGTCCACTTCCTGGAGTGGGAGGGACGTTTGGCGTCACATCGACGTCACGCGGCAGCCGGCCAATAGAAGCGGAGGGGCGGAGCTGAGCGGGACGAAAACATCCCGCCCACCTCCTTCCTTCCGCATTGTGGGCCGGGAGCCGCAGGAGGCAGGTGAGATCTGTTCATCGTTCCTGGGGTGTCACACACTGCGATGTGTGATACCCCGGGTACGATTAACAATCGGACGTTCAATTCGTCAGGAATGAACAACGTGCATGCAATGAACGGTTTTTCATTCAATCGCAATTGCACGTCGCTGTCACATGCTACAACATACCTTACGATGCCGGATGTGCGTCACTTACGACAAGACCCCGCCGACACATCGTAAGATATCTTGTAGCGTGTAAAGCAGGCTTTAGTCAGGAGAGTGGTGCAAAAATATTTATGTTATAGGCTATACCATGGAACACTGTGAAAACAGTCATCAAGAAGTGGCTTAAATTTGCTGATTATGGAGTGGCCACCCTGCTGGATCACAGCTACAAAGACAACATGCCATCCTTACTTCAGTTACTGGAACGTAATAGAGAAATGCGGGAATACAAGCAAATGCTGGTAGACACACTACTGAAAGTGTTAGCACTTGACAGTGGGGGAGGCAGCATTTCAACAACATGGTGGAAGAGTAAGTGTCCACACGTCTCCACGTACTGAGTGATGGGTCCGCTCCATTTAACTTCTGGGTCTTCAAATTAGACACATGGCCTGAGCTTGTCCGTAACATCTTGGAGGTGCTGGCCTGCGTACTGTCGGAAGGTGTGTTTAGCATAGCATGGGCTGTGATCACAGACAGGCGCATCTGCCTATCCACAGGAAACGTGGGCAAGCTCACATAAAATAAAAAGAACTAGGCATGGATCCCACAGGACATGTCCATACCTTTGGCTGACTAGATAAGAATACCTGCTGCACCCATCCATTGTTACAGACAAAAATAATAATCTTGAACCAGGAGGCGGAGGTCCAAGTGGAGGAGGAAATTGAGGAGGAGGTGTTGGTATAGATGCAGGCAGTAGGAGGTAGCCAACACTATTTTTGAGTGTGTGTATGGGGGGGAGGGGTTGTTTTTGTTTGTTTTTTTATTTAGGCAGGCCTCAAAATTGTGGGAATGGCAAATAGAACTGCTGTGGAATATAACAATGGCTGTAGAAAATACCATGTCCAGCTCACCTGTTCCTTGAGTGCTCCGTCCGGATAAAAGAGTTTAGAACATGTAGACGAAATCCACAGAAATTCAGCACTTCCAAAAAGGTAGGTTTTATTCCAATAAAAATATTTTTACAAAAGGTGCAATACAAACATGTAAAAAATACGCGGTTGCGGTTTACGCGTTTTAAAGCCGCATGTCTCTTAGTCATAAGTTAGTCAGCCTATGACTAAGAGGGCATGTGGCTGTTATTCAGCATCTGGAACTGGGACTTTAGTCAAGGTGGAGGATCTGGACGGTTCTAAATAGTAGTCAATCTGTAAGACCTCTACTAAAAAACTGAAGATGAATTTTAATTTTAACGACCATAAGCATACCTCCAAATCAACAAAATAATGAGTTCACTAAAACAAGATTAAGGTTGGACCTGAAACTTATTGAAAATCTGTGTGCTGTGTACTCAGTAGATATCCTCATATTTTGACAGATATAGAGCGCTACTGTAAGGAATAGTGGTCAAAGATTGACAAATCTATATATGCCATACTGATATCCTCCTAACCAAAAAGACTGAATGCTGTCATGAACAAAGAAGGGAACTTGAACAAAGTATTACTTAAAGGGTGTACATAATTATGCAACCACATAAAGTTCTTTAGTTTGTTTTTCAATTGAATTCTACAGATTATGGGTGACATTAAAGGTTAAAAAAAGCTAATAAATGATTCTTCTTAGTTTGATTTCTTTTACATTACAAAAACCTTTTATTTTAGAAGGTGTGTGTAGGCTTTCTATATCCACTGTATTTAACAATTTTTTTATTTTGCCATAAAAAAGTAAGAAAAAGATAATTTACTGCTCTTCCAGGAAAAAGGAGAATGAGCCCACCCAATTCCAACAGGTATTCTTACCCATTACCTGCTTTTTAGAGATTCATAGAGGTCCTCACATATGTGTCTCCTCAATTATGGTCATTAGTTACTTGAGAAAATATAAAGCATAATAACTTACTGTGCACACTCCTGTGTAGGCCTCCATGAATCTCCAGAACGAAAGGGAATAGGTTATTAAACTTTGGGCATTATGTGCCGTCCTCCTCCTGGAAAGTGCATTTTTAGCAATTCCCAAGAAGTTCACTTTATGTGCATCATTCATTCTTTGCTCAATAACATACAATATGGTACCTGATCATGGCTGGTTTCCACACAGTTGCCAATGCCATGGAATGTCATCTGCAGCGGCGAAAGAGTCAAACATGTCAAGAACTCATTCCCACTCTGTCGATCACTGTAATTTACCTTTAATGTATGAAAAAAAAAAATAAAAACGTGGAAAAAAGAATTAAAATCTGAAAATGCAAAGCAGACAATCTAAAGAAAATAATGTAGAAAAAAAATTATGCAAAATGTAATGTATTGTTGAAATGTGATTCTATCTAAATCGTTGGATTTAAACCAAGTAAAGACCCATTTATACGGCACGATTATTATCGTTTACAGACAATCGTACAGTCTATACAGGCTGTCAATCACTTGACAAATGAGCAAAACATTTGTTCGTTGGGTGAAATGATCTGTTGGTTTGCCCAATAGATCATTGTTGCAAGCAGCACCTCATCCTGTGCTACCAGGACCTGTGCTGCCAAAAACAACGTCATATTAAAACTGTGCGATCTATTACTGATTGGTCACTGTGCATTTGAAGCGCGGTTGACCTTGTTAGGCTGTCGTAAAATGACCATCGACTGGCAAGCTTGTTGTTGGTTGGCGGATGTTTAGGAGGTCTACATTGCTTTTTGTTGTAGATGATATTTTGATTATCCATACTGTAGAGCAGGGATCCCCAACCTGTGGCTCGAGAGCCACATGTGGCTCACAAACCTGTGATGTGTGGCTCGCGACTCTGTTCCAGCTTGGTGCAAAAAAGCTATGAATAGCAGGTCTCTACATTTTTACTTTTGTGAGTAGCCAACATAGAAGAGCAAATCTAAATGGGGGAAAGAAAGGAACCCCTGGATCTTGGTATACTGCCTAGGTGTATTTTGCTCCCATATTGGTAATGGGGGCTCTGGACGGCTCTATTGTGAGGAGGTGGGAGCTGGAAAGTGGCTCACAACCCTCTCCGAGCTGAATGTGGCTCATGACCCTTTTTCCAGAGATGAATGTGGTTCACCGCCAGAAAGGTTGGGGACCTCTGCTGTACAGTAATATAAATGAGACGCTTTCTTGATAGAAAGCAGGCACAAAAGAAAACCAAAAGAAAAAATATAAAACAGTCATTACAACATGACTCTGGATAATTCTGGATTCAATATAGAAAGACCCTTTCTGTATTTATTCATGTTATGAAGCTTTTTTTCTCATTAAAAACGGCTTCCAAGTTCACTCCCCATTATAACGGATGGGAATTGCAATACATTCTGGAAGACTGTAAAACCCACCAGTTCTGAGAGTGGACATCTACTATCAAGAACATGTCCTACCAAAAGAGGAAATAATGAATATGGTGAAATAATGCAATGTTTTGTATTTGGCAAACTAATTTATATCTTTGGCATTTCAAGTCCTAATGCATAGTAGTACACCAGTATTTATGTTTTTTAGTAATGCTTTTGGATTTCACAGGAGAAAGAATTCTGAAAAATATATTTCTTCCAAGCCTGAAATGAAACCATTTCTTCTAGTTGATACTAAAGATAATGGACATCGAAAAATTAATACCCAGAACAGGAATGCTTGTGAATTACTAATGAAACATCCATTTCTACCAGCTGTGTCCCATCAGACTTGACCCTCCTCTATGTATCACCTCTTTTATCTGTCCAAGCCCAGATAACAGAACATCATGAATATAGATGTGCAGCGGTATGTACCAAGGAAGGCTTGATGCAGACAGATGAAAGCAAGGATAGAATACCAGGTCATATTGCGTAATGTACCCTCAAATTCCTTTGGGGTTTCATCTTCCTCATATCTTGACTTCCCCAATAAACTTGCAAGTCTTTGTCTGTCTGACACATCTTCAGGCACTTGTTCCACAAGAGATCAGTGCAATCCTATCAGTACAAAGCCACACGGTAACTTTAAAACTGTCAGACATATCAATGCTAACATATCAATGCAGTTTTTACTTATTTATATCGAATGAATTATAGATTTTAGCCATAATATCAAAAATATAACACAACTTGTCTGGATGGCGGTCACAAAGTTGCTTAATGAAGATTCCAAGCAGAAACAACTTTTCACCATATCATCCCTCACCAGACTAGTTTATCAAACTCTTGACATCTTGAATTTTAGATGTCGGTTTCTCATGCTGTTCTACTGGTCAAATAATGTCTCAAGACATGCCCACACGTACAGGTGGGACTACAATGTCTTCATATACTGTATGTAAGTAGGTCATATCGGAAGTCCTGGAGAGTGCCTTTTTCTCATTGACGTGAGCACAGATAGCATGCCACCGAAGCCCAATTTAGAAGCCAACTGACTTGGGCAATTAGTTCATCAAACAGAAAACGTTACTTTTGGGTGGAGTTTCCATTTAATAGCATCAACCCCTACTATGACTATCCACAAGAAACAAACAAAAGCTGATTACATGTATCCGGCAACTTGGGAAATAAAAAAAAAATAAAGGAATAATAAAGTAAATAAGAATGAAGCAAGCACTTCATACTTACTGAGGCTCCAGCGCGGCTCTAACTGCTCCAACAGCCGCTCATTCACTTCCGGGGCTGCTTATTAGCCTCATGCATATGCACTGCTTTCCCTGCCCACCGGTGTCTGTGATTGGTTGCAGTCAGACGCGACACCCACTCTGAGTGACAGGGTGTCTAATGCTTCCAACACAGACCTGGTATGCAGGTCTATAGTACAGTTTAATGGGGGGCATCTCATAGATGCCTCCCATTACTAATCTATGGCTTAGTTGCAGCTGTAAGCTGATATTACCCCGAATTACCAAATCTCCATGGGAAGCAGGATGAGCATGGTAAAGTTCCAGGATTGTCACATCCAAAGAATGCGACAATCCTGGGCAGCTGCAGGCTGCTATTTTTAGGCTGGGGGTGGCAAGTAACCATGGCTCTCCCCAACCTGAGAATACCAGTACCCAGCTGTTGGCTTTATTATGACTGTGTATCAAAATTGGAGAGGACTGTACACCACTATTTAAAGTTGTTTGTTTAAATAATGAAAAAAAAAAAAGCTGAATGAGGTCCCTCTTATTTTGATATACAGATACAATAAGAGCACAGCTGTGGGCTGCAGCCTGTAGCTGTAGGCTTGATCTGTGCTGGTTATCATAATATGGGGAGACCCTACGGCATTTTTACATTTATTTTTACATCGATATACATACGTCGACAGTGTGTGTGATTGCAAGCAATCAGACACGCTGTGACACGTTGGGGGCGTGGTCTGACTGCAACCAATCACAGATGCCAGAACTGCCTGAGGGCTGGGGAACCAGTGCATATGTATGAAGGATAATGAGTGGCCTCAGAGGTAGTATGAGTGCCCTGGAAATAGTGTTACAGCTGCGTGGGAGACTAGTAAGATTAGCTTTTGCTTTTCTCTTTTTTTTCCTTTGTTTTGTTTTTTTTTTTAATTGCTCGAGTTTTCGGATTCGGATAGTTAGGCTCAAGTAACACTAGCGTATGGCATCCAATGCGATTGCATCGGATGAGATATGCTTATGAACCCCAGCTCCTGAGCTGCTGCGATTCATACGCCAGTGTAACACTAGCCTTACCTGGAGTTCCCTAAGAATCCCTGGGTCCCAGAGATGGTGCACAGTTACTTTTGAACCTGGGAGGATCCGGACTTTTACAGTCAGGGTCCGCCCATCAATAGTTACAATGTTTCTTAAATTCGTTTGTGCTATCGGTTTATGCATATTTTGCTGAAAGTACAATTCTCATTTAATTCCACACCAGTGACATTTGTAGATTTTTTCAATAGTAATCTGCAATTACATATTTTAATGGCTATTTCTGCTATTTGTCAGAAACGCTAACAACTTTTTTGGGGAGGGGGTCCATTATTCCCATGTAAGAACACCCAGTATCCAAGTATACCTTATTGAGGACTAATTATATTTGAGAATTGCTATCCCCATGCATGACCACCTCACCAAATAGGAGTCAGCATTGTGCGCAATTATCAATTACCTAGAGTCTAACTTACATTCAGAAATAAAAAGCATGTCAATGTGATGACAATAACTGGCGTTCCCAAAACCTTCCAAAATGACAAATATTCTGGAAAAACATATTTCATCGTTTATCAGACTTGCATAGTAAAGGTAGCATATTGGATAAATGTTCAGGACTGGCCGACCACCAAATGTATATGGCGGATCTCCTGACCCATTATAGCACGGTCACTGCCAGATATGAGCACTCACTCAACTTTAAGCATATAGACATTTGGCCGAAAGGAGCATATACTTGTAGACTGTGAGCCCTCGCGGGCAGGGTCCTCTCTCCTCCTGTACATGTCTGTGCCTTGTATTGTTTATGATTATTGTACTTGTCCCTATTATGTACACCCCTTTCACATGTAACGCCCCATGGAACAAATGGCGCTATAATAGTAAATAATAATAATTTGTATAAGAATGTCTGAAAGATAGCAGTTTGGCCGCCAGCTATCTGAAATGTATGGCTAGCTTTAAAATCCTATAAAGGCTGTATCTTTAGAAAGGCTATTTAGTTCATCCAGATTCGGCCACTATGAATCCTAACGGCATTGCTCATGTTGTAATGCCAGAAGATTAACAGAGATAAATCAGCATAATTAAAAAGAAGGAATAAAAAAAGAAACAGGCATGAGCTCTGGAGATTTGGGCTCACAGTGTGAAAGAAACCCTGCCTGGCAAAAGCTCTGTGCCATCCATTCTCTCTCCGATGTGCATTTATTAAGTGAAAAGAAAAAGGAGACGGAGGGAGAGGGCTCGTGGGGTCAGGCAGCAGCAAAAACATGTCCTAACAAAGTGGTGCTCATGTTCCCAAATACAAGCCTCGCACAAAAAGACGCTGGGAGCAGCGGGAGTCCTCCGTCACTGGACAGAAATATATCAGGCAATAAAACCCCTGAAAGCAGACTTCTTCACAAATCTCACAAATTAAATGGCCAAGACCTTCAAGGGTGCACAATAGATTAAGGTTTCTTTTAATGCTTCCCGAGAATTTACACGAACCTGTAAATGCCACTGAAATAAAGAAAAGATTTGTGGAACATCCTTCCCTTGTAACTAAAAATGTGGCTGCTAATTCATTGTGATGAGGCAATTACACTGTATTTCTTCTGATGAATGTCAAAACTGTCCAACAGGCACGCCATCGTCCGGCAGGCTCCATCGGTTCTGAGAAACAACTTTATATAATTGATGCACAATATGGAATGTATGAGAAAAAAAATCAGACAGTAAGGCTATGTGCACACACTGCAGACATTCTGCAACCAAACCTGCATCTCCTGGAGTGTTTTAGCCGCAAATTGCCACGTTTTCTTTACTACAATTTACCAATTTTGTATGCCTTTTTTTTTTTCATGCTACAGGTTTTTTTCTTTACTACAATTTACCAATTTTTTATGCTTTTTTTTTTTCATGCTACAGGTTTTTTCTGCAACAAAATCTGCAAGGAAAAAGTCCTGAACACTTCAGGATTCTCATAGACTTTGCTGGCACAAGGATATCCTTGTAGATTTGTGAAAATCTGCAAGAAAAAAAAATGCAGTAAAAAAAATGCGACAAAAATGCACCGTGTGCATGCAGCCTAAGGAAGAAAGGATGGCGTCCCCTCTTGGGCATATCCCAGATTAAAATTCCACATATGATGTGGAACCCCCATCATATACATTTCAGTCAGGAAATGTACACAACTGACTAAAATCAACCGCACAAGTCATTAGGAATAATAATAGATAATCCACCAGCTCTAAATATAATAATAAACTGTATAATACAGAATTGTGTAAGTCTTCGTTGACGCCTCACTTAATTTTCAATATGAATTCTGCAACTTATGAAGACCTCCGAAGAGTAGCATACAGTGGTCAGTGACTTACATAGAAAAAACAAAAAACCTCAACGTGTTCTCTTACAGCGTCCCCCTCTATAATAAAATCAGAAGACTACTCTTTTCAATATGGTGAAAAAACTCCAGTCTTCAAGAGCCACTAACAGATCACATTTTCAGGATTTCCTTATGGTAGTTTGCACAAGTGATGGAATTATCCCCTCTGCAATACTATGGAAATCCTGAAAACATGACGATGTGTTGGTGGCTCTCGAGGACTGGAGTTGGGGAACACTGTTCTAGATATTGCTCTCATCTCTGTTGGAGAGTTGAGACTGACACAAACACACCTTTTGGATATATACAGGACCAGCTGATGCTAAAAATATATAATTGATTGCACAGGGACCTACAGATTTTTTGAGCACATGTACAGGGGCCTTCTCAATGCCAGACTTATAGGATATACAAAGAACAGTGCCTTACATACTGGGCTATACTGGTGGTGGGAAGTGACACAACAATAGGATCTGAATCGGAAAGTTAAACAGATCTATTATATGAACACACTTGCGCAATTTTACAAAAAGACACAGTCTGTGGCAATTGTTGTAATGGAAATTATTCTCATGGCCTCTTAAAAATCTCTGAAGCAAGTTTCCGGGTGTCCCCTCAACAACCCAGAGATGTCAATGGCAGCAGCCTCAGCGGTGGAAATATATACCATGTTTCCCCGAAAATAACCCTACTCAGAAAATAAGCCCTAGCAGGACATTGTGGCCTTTTTACAGTTAAGGGTCCCTTACACGCTGCGATATCGCTAGCGATCTCGTTAGCGATGTGACACACCAGATCGCAGATAAGATTTGCCGAGATCGCACATAGGTCATTTTTTGTAGCGCCGGTCACATGTGCGATCTCAGCAAATCGTATGTGCGATCTGGCGTGTTACATCGCTAACGAGATCAATAGCGATGTCGCAGCGTGTAAAGCACTCTTAAGGTTTAAATATAAGCCCTACCCCAAAAATAAACGCTAGTTGGGGTTCAATAATTGTCTATGCAGCAAAAAAAGTTAAAGAATACTGTAGGACACTTCATTATAGAAAGCAGACACCTACCAAAAGAAAGAAAGAAGACAGAAACCCCGCAATCGTGCTCACGAGACCCCGAACGGGAGAACCTAAGGTGGATAACATCAAGGACCTGGAGTGGAATGTGCGCGCACACACACACTGTGATACTGTACTGCTCTGGGGACCTGCACTGCATCCCAGTTCCCTCTGCTGGCTGGAAGCAATACAGTATTACCGGATGTTGTGTGTGTGATCTGATGTTTGTGTGAGTGCCGACCGTAAGTAGGGGAGGACTGCTATGGAGCACACCTGCTGGGAGTTCCCACCGAGGATCGTAGGAGGAACTGGGAGTGATGGAGACATCCATGTCTTGTAAGTATGATTCTCCTGGGGGTTGGAGTTCTGCCTTTTTTAGGGGGTAAACTTACTCCAATTCCATGTTGCCCCGGGAATAAGCCCTAGCACATTTTTTGGGGCAAACATAATATAAGATAGTGTCTTATTTTTGGGGAAAGAGTATTACATGGTGGTCAATAAGAGATGTGTTCAACGAAACAGTATAGAATTCTCAAACATGGTAAATATTCTAACAGTAAAAGCTGCAACAGAACGAGAACACTGAGGACACAGCCTTAGGCAACCACTGGATTAGTGAGCAGACTGGGACTGATGGTCCACCAACAGCTGGCAAGCTGCAGGTTGTTTTGGCAAGCAGCATATCCTCTGTGAAAGTCAAATCTTTATTAGATGGAGTTTTAGGAAATCACGAACTTGACAATTGCAAACCTATGAATTAATTCCAGTTAGGATGCGTGCATAGTGTGAAGTGCTGTGCTCATGGATTTGGAACATCTGTTCGAGAAAGGGCTCACGAGTTTGACTATTCCCACAGAGGAAAAACAAAAGCCATTACAGACTTCCAACCATGGATTACGAAGTGATGCTTCTTTTTAAAGAATCTGGTGCCAGCGTAGCGGATTTGGAAGTGTGTGGCAATGTGCAAGACGTGAATAAGGAAATACTAATGTTTCTTCTCTTGCTGGTCTCCAAAAGCAAAATAAGTCCGCCATTTATAAGATGCATTACTCAACCAAGAACACTGGAACAATGGATTTTTCATGAAAAACACAAACTGTGAAGTGTCCACGATATGACCAGCATTGTGATAGCGGTCAGTGGTCACCAGACAGGAGTTGTTGCATGACATCTGCAATAGCAGGAATGTTTCAGAAATGTAATGGTAATTCCACTAATTATTCACATTGTTGCATAGGTATTACACACATCGTACCGCCAACTGCTAACCACTTTTCCATTTTCAAGGTTATTTATTACCTGCTGCAAATGTAAAGACTAAAAAGTGGCCATATAGGCCGGATAGCTGTTGATGGATCCCTCTTTCCCCAAAGTAATCTGTCCGTGGAGTGTCCAAAGACCTTCATACGCATTCAGTGGACGCCTGCCGAAAACATGGAGGTTCATACAACCTTTCTCGCCTGAACCCCCATGTTCAGATGAGAACTAAGCGTTGCTAACCCTCCCCAAATAAATCCAGCGCTATGTCTCTGCAGCTACGTCAGTCTCTGTTATTTGGCTGCTGTGATATCATCATGTTGATAGTGTGCTGTAATCAATTACTACGCCTAGCAACTTGTGCCATATAGTCTCTGAACTTAGTGATTGGCTGCAGCGGGGACATCATGTTGACAGCACTGCAGCCAAACAAGAGAGGCCCAGGCAGTGGCAGAGATACAGTGCTGGAAACGCACAGGGAAAGTAAAGCTCAGTTTCTATTTTTAATGGTTATTCAGCCAATAAGGAAAAGTTATTCAAAAGGGGAAAAGCCTTTAGTGTTGAGGCAGTTTTTTTATGGAGCACCACCAGAATGGTGGACATCCTAATAGAACAGCAATAAACTCCATTATCAGACAAAGGGGCACAACAGGCACCACTAAAAAAAATCCAATCACAAAAGTCATACGAGAATGAAGAGCATGGGTGTAAGAGCAGATTACGGTAGTCATTGTACAGATCTGAGACATGAAGGACTAGACCTGAGGGGTGCGTAATGTGCAGAAATACACAAAACAAGAATATATAAAGAAGAAAAAAATGGTTTATACAATACAAAACCTTCTTGGAAGTACAAAATTGACACGAACAATAGGTTCCTGAATGCCATGGCAACCATTGGCACAAGGCAACAGTGTTCCGCTGTCAGAGATCAGAGCAGGCTCAGCTCCTGAGCCCGATCCACACACCCTCTGTGCCAGTGTGACTTATATTTACATTGTACGGTTGTAAAAGGGTTAAGCTTCAGTCAGGCTAGTATGTCTCGACAGATGTTGACTCTTACTGTATTAGCTGAGTAGTGTGCTGCCCTTTCATATACAGTGGGGAAAATATTCCACTGTTGGCATATGTCGGGTGTTTGCAATTGTTGCATTAGTCCTCCGCCTATATGATTATTGACCAACAGATATCACTGCCAAAGTCCACGGAATGACCGCCACATGCCATTGGGAGAGCAAGAAATGATCAGTATCTTAATAGAACACAAAGTGAACATCTCAAATTCCAATACTGCTACCTCGGTGTCATCTACCATCATTACGTGTAAGGATTCTTTCATTGTTACCACATTTCTTGACCATACCATCTCTAGCAACCACAAGTGCTGCCTCATCCAGGATGATTCTGGTCTCAGTGGGGATCTGGCTCTGCAATGTTTGTGAAGGTCACCTCCCATGGAGCCAAATCAAGGATAGCATGAAAACCCACACATGTCACAAAGCCAGCCAGCTCCATCATTAGAGGGATATAAAGACAGACATACTCAGCAATGATATATAACACAATCATTGTGTCAAAGCAACATATGTTTGATTAGTGCCTCAAACCATTATTATTCGGCATGTCCAGATCTCAGCAGTGGGCAAACCGGCTATTGTTGGAGTCACAAAACAGACGAAGACCTGCCGGGCTGTGCTGCATTAGGCCTCGACTGATAAATTGGACATTTGCATCGGACCACATGACAATGGCAGTTTTATGTAATGTAACAATTCACACATGGGAACCTGTGTAGGCATCAGACATTGCATTCAGGGTGTCCATAGTTGTGCTTTATACACTAAGTATACAGAAAGTCAGATAGTGAGCCCCAATGTGGACAGTGATGCAGAACACGATGGCGCTATATAAGCAAAATAAATAAATCCAGTCTTAAGCGGGCTTTACACGCTAAGAGATCGCTACAGCGATCTCGTTGGGGTCATGGATTTTGTGACGCACATCTGGCCGCTGTAGCGATGCCGTTGCGTGTGACACCTATGAGCGATTTTGCATCGTCGCAAAAACGTGCAAAATCGCTCATCAGCGACATGGGGGTCCATTCTCAAATATCGTTACTGCAGCAGTAACGAAGTTGTTACTCGCTCCTTCGGCAGCACACATCGCTCCGTGTGACACCGCAGGAACGAGGAAGCTCTCCTTACCTGCCTCCCGGCCACAATGCGGAAGGAAGGAGGTGGGCGGGATGTTCGTCCCGCTCATCTCCGCTCCTCCGCTTCTATCGGGCGGCGGTTCAGTGACGCTGCAGTGACGTTGCTGTGACGCTGAACGAACCGCCCCCTTAGAAAAGAGGCGGTTCGCTGGTCACAGCGACGTCGCAGGGAAGGTAAGTAGTGTGACGGGTCCGGGCGATGTTGTGAGACACGGGCAGCGATTTGCCGTGTTGCACAACAGATGGGGGCGGGTACGCGCGATGGCGATATCGGTACAGATATCGCAGTGTGTAAAGCGGCCTTAAAGCAAATCAATATTTAAAGGAATTGTCTTATCTCCACCATGCATAGGAATAAGCACATGGGAGACCATGGGGATATGAAGGAGTAGAGCATCCTGCTCACTGAGCTGTAGGGTTGTCTTTCTGGACTCCATTTTCAGTATTATTTTAATTTTGTGTGGTTTGTGATCATATGCACTTAAAATTGTCAAAAACCACAAAGACAAAACAAAATCTGAAGTGATGTATGTCACATGCTAACTGTAATCCAGCCGTATTCACTGTAGCTACTGAGGGCTGTTACAAAATTTGACCTTTTTAAACTGTTAATATTGGCATACAGGTTATAGAATAGTGTAAAATGTCATACCTGTCTGCCTCATATCAGAAGCCTTGTTGTGCAAAAATCCTCTATCACTATGTAAATGAGCTCTTCCAGGCTATGGGTCGGATGCTACCTAGAAGATAACCCCACCTCCAGAGCATCTTTTAAATAAAAGGGATGTTGCCCGGTGTCGTACCCCAGCTGATCTGACATTAATGACCTATCCTAAGGAGAGGCCATCAATGTTAAAGTAGTGGACAATTTCTTTAAGAAGTAGCAAAGGAAGCCATCAATGAAGAGGTTGTCCACTACTTTTATACTGATGGCCGCTGGTCAGCTGTTCTTGGTCCCGGCAGTCACAAATGCTAAATTACGGAGCTACTCCGTCTTCTGATTGTGGACGCGGCTGGGTACTGCACCTCCACCTCCCATTCAGATAAATAGGAGGTGGATATGCAGTACCCAGCCATGTCCACTATCAGCAGACAGAGCAGCTCCGGAACAGAGAATTTCCAGCTGCCTTCCGCCGGGACCAACAACAGCTGATCGTCAGGGGTGCAGGATGTCGGATCCCAGCTGATCAGACACTAGTAACCTATCCTAAGGATAGTCCATAAATATAGAAGTAGTGGACAATCCCTTTAAAAAAAAAACTAAAAAAAAAACCTTATGAAATATTTCACAGAATCTAGTGAAAAAAAAAATCAAGTGAGAAAACCTGAAAAAAAGTTCCTATGATCCTACACGCCTATGGTCTGTGGAAACCTAAATTAGACATAAAAAACAATTTCTAATGTACCCAAAATACTGCCCAGCACCAGTGACAGCCCCTCCACACACTGACAAGAGCATGTAGCTGGGGTTAGTGGAATCTCTGCTGTGGGGATACCGAACTTCTCTGCATCAAGCCCATACATTAATTGTAGAAGTAAATTACATACAATATAGGATACAATATAGGGGTCGCCTAGAGGAAAAACCTGCTGCACCGTGCATCATTCTGCATAAGTGGATATGTGTCTGGACTTCACAGTAAATCAAACAAGTCCGTGGAACCTCTGTTAGGAGTCTCAACACAGAATATAGCCAGATATCCCTCTGGGAAGGACCTAGTCAAGGAGTGGCTCTTTTTAGGACACCACCATAACCACCATATTAAGTGGCCCTTTTAGTCAATATCCAACTCTTTGACAAGTTTAAAGATATGACAAGGGAAATACCGAGGCCAGGTATCCATCCACAGACAGCTGTTTCGGGGTATTGCCCCTCATCAGTGTGGACTAGGATTGTGGTTATGGTGGTCTCCTAAAAAGAGCCACTCCTTGGCTAGGTCCTTCCTGGAGGGATATCTGGCTAATTTCTGTGTTGAGACTCCTAACAGAGGCTCCACAGACTTTTTGATTTGCATATTTCCCAGGGGACAATGCACCTAGGATTTCACTGTGTTGAGCGCCCTCGTTGGCTGCCAGCAGTGTTTCTCTGGCTGATCTCCCTGCGATCAGTGATTGTTTTGTCTTGTTGGACTTCACAGTAGACCTCCACTCTGAAACAATTTTGGATAGTTTAAAAAACAGGAAAAGGAAAGTCCAACTGTGCATATAGGATATAGATCTATTAATATAGTCTCCAGGCTGCCACTGCTGCCACAAAATATTGCCTTCATAGTGGTGGGCAGGTATTGATTTCATTATTTTATGTTTAATATTTCTGCTTTGTAGATATTTGTGCTCACGCTGACATATATAACAATGACACATTGTGTCTTCAGTGTTGCTGTATATTATATACACACGCTCGCACAGCCATGTACACTCTCAGCTGTATAGACACAGTAGTCTCTGGAACATGACTTTCTCCCGTGAACAGAACAAACAAAGCAAATGTGTGTGCAGCATTTTTTTTTTGTTATACTATAAAACACAGGCTGCTTTCTACAAGGGAGCCATGTAATAAGAACTGCCTGCGTACCGAGCCATTTCCCACAGAGATACAGTTCACAGGCGCAGCCTCCAGGAGAGAACCCATTACCATCCGGCTGGACATCTCAGCACACTACTTTCTACATGAACAGTTCAAAAACTAATACTTATACTGTACTACCTCCACTAGTGACGCACTGCAGTCACTTCCTAAAACTTCCCTCCATACAGGAGACCTCAGGATAAAGTAAACCATCAATAATGACAGAAAATTGGACAAATAGACGTTTTTAGGGAAAAAGTGTTACTACACAAAATACATTTTAATATAAAATGAAATACTTGATTCCACCTAGAACAAGTCTCCATATTATAAAACAAAGAATATCTTTACCTAGAAGGATTTGTCAGGTGCTAAAGTGACTGTCTATGCCTATGTGGCACCCCAGGGTTCAGTTGCCACAAATATACCTGTACCTGGGCAGGGAAGGATCTCCACATCAGGTAATCCTACATACAACATTTCCACTTCAAGCCTGGAGGGGGAGCTCTACAAGTCGAGTTCAGGTGAGGTCCCCTTTAAAGCCAGGTTTGGAGGCGGAGTCAGAGAGACAGTTGACAGTTGGAGAAAAGGAGACTGTGCGAGCAGAGAGTGAGGGAAGACATCAAAATGGAGAGGGCAGTGCTTAGCCCGCACAAGTAACTGTGTGACCGCCTGAGGGATCAAGAGTGAGGCAAAAGAGGAGAGACCGGGGAGGTGGAGCCAGACCGGTTCATCCCCAAGGAACAGCGCTGATTATCAGACACCGGCGTCTGAGATTGTGAGGGATCTAATCTGCCCAGCAATAAAGACCGGGGGCCAGGGAGACTGCAGATCTCCTGGCCGCAGCAGCACCTGAAGGCAAAGCCGTTACACAGAGCTTAGGGACCGCAGTGAGTACAGCAGTGCCCCTTAGAGAAGCTCCCGCCGCCTGCCATACAGGTGAAGACAGTGAGAAAGGGACAAGGTATAGCTACAGGCAGCCTAGTACCAAGGAGAAACAGCACAGCAGGGAGGCCACACAACTAACCTGGTGCAGAGATCCTGAACTGTTCCCAGATTAACCAAAAACTGTATCATCAGAAACTGAACCAATTTTTAATAACACCTGCAAGTAAAATCTGATCAGAGTTAATGAATTGGTGTGACGCACTTTATTTCTTTCATCTGAGAAGCCATAGGCTGCTGCACTAAAGTGACAGTTGAAAAGGCTGTGAAGAAAAACCGCCATATCTGTGTACTACTAAAACTGCCCTGGGGACCCCGCTTCACCTACGGGAAGCGTAAACAACTGGCTGCCTAACCATCACCCCAGAGGTCTGACTTGCAGCCCCAGTAACCATACTGGAACCGTAGGTGGCGTCACAAAATACTTTTATTTATTTATTTATTTTATTATTTTTTTTTCATTTTAATTTTTTTTTAATTTTTATTATTTATTGACTTTCAGCGACCACCAGGGCCACGGAACCGGGCACAGGCCAACGTGACATAATCCCATTAACCAACACCCGGAACAGAGTACCCCACGGCCCTGGGGCGGGTCAGCTTTTGGCGTCACGAACAGGATATGGACAAAGCCCAGTAACCCTGGGTAACGTGTGCCTTGAAAACTGTTTAATAATAACTGAACTTTGCCGCCATTTTGAGCATTTGAAAAACTAACTGCGCCACAGTGAGGATGGAGATGCAAGGCGATGCTGATGCCGCTGGAGCAGCTGCAGCACCTGAAGCTGTAGCTCCGATCATGCCGCTTGCTCTGCCGTATGTCCCAGGGGCGGCATGGTTACCGCAATATCATGGGGAGCCCAATACCCTAGCTGAATTTAGAGAAAAGATGTGCAATTTCCTGGATATATACTCTATGACTGACAAGCAAAAAGTGTCTGTTTTGCTGGGGCAACTGACGGGTGCAGCAGAGCGAGAGGTTAAATCCTGGCTGAATACAGATAAAAGGACAATAACCCAGATATTTGCTAATTTAAAAGCTGCTTTTGAAACTCGTACTGTAGCTGAGCTAAGAATGAGGTTTTACAACTGCAAACAAAGACCGCAGGATAGCATACGGGATTATGCATTGAACCTTCAGGAGGCGCTGCGGGCTGTAAAGCAGGTAGACCCTGTGCACGAGAGGAAGATAAAATGTTAATTGAACAATTTCTTGAGGGGCTACATTCACCAATTCATCAAACACAGCTGCGTCTATGGGTCATGGAGCATCCGAGTCTAGACTTTGTAACTCTGAAGAACCGGGCCATTAGAGCACTGAGAGTCCCTGTGACTACAGATCCCGCACCTCAACCGCGGCAAGCCATCCCCTCTCCCTCAGAGGTGGCGTCCCTTTCCTTAACTCCAGCAGAAATCAATGGACAGGCTGTAATACCTGGTGCCTCTGATGACTTGCGTTCCCAGGTACAGCAGCTGACAAAAGATGTGGCCATGCTCCTAAAGGCCATGCAACTCCAGCAGAAACCACAGTCGTCGGAGAGGATCCAGTTGGCTGACAGCCCTGAGGACATCCCGTGGATGCGAGGAAGGAGGAACCCACCGCCCAGAGGAAGACCCAACGACTCGTCAGGACAACCTATCTGCCGCCGTTGTAACGAGGCGGGCCACTTTGCCAGGTCATGTCCTATAAACCAGCGACTCCTGGGGCAGCGGGCCGGCCACCAGGAATAAAACAACCAGGCCCATCGAACTGGCGCAATAGATATGTGGGAGGACGACCATTCCTATCTATCGTGCTAGATGGCATTCCCACACTTTCTCTATTGGACACTGGCTCACAGGTGACGACGATCCCGCATATCCTTTACAAAAGATTTTGGGCCGATTCTGAGCTCACTCGCCCAGACCTTACTATATATGCTGCTAATGGACAGCCGGTATCACAAGTAGGGTACAAGGAGGTGACGATAAAGGTGGGGAGGGAGGAGCTAAAGAGCCAAGGACTTATTGTGGTGGATACTGATTGTCGTGAAAGAAATCCAACAATGACATTAGGTACTAATGTTGTTGAAAATTGTCTAGGAGAAGTTCTTTTCTTGCTCCAGCAGGTTGCAGAAACTGCCAGCATCGGGCAGCAGAGGGTCCTACAGAAAGAAATCAAAGCCCTTCTGCAGAGACAACAGGTAGAGTTGTCTGGTGGAGAAATCGGCAGTGTACGGGTAAGCGACCCATTCCCCATTGTGTTACCCCCAAGAAGTGAAGTGATGATTTGGTGTCGGGCAGCTATAGGCCTCAGAGGGCGGGATTACCAGGCAATGGTAGAGCCCATGTACTCAGATAGTAGGCCCACAGTCCTGACAGCCAGGGGGGGATAGTTGATGTACGCAAAGGGAGGGTACCTGTACGAGTTTTAAACTGTGGAGAGGAAGAGGTCAAGCTACCCAGATATGCTACTGTTGCCAAGTTGTTCACTGTCAACAACAACTCAATTCAGGCAGTGGAACCCTTGACCCCGTCCGACCAGGCGGAGGACAACAGCTCCAAGGGACAGCTGGAGGACTGGTGTCAGAAGCTGCATGTCGGCACTGATTCCACCCCTTCTTACCAAAGGCACGGAGTTTATCGGGTGGTGAAGGAAAATGAACGGGTCTTTAGTAAGCATCCATTAGACTTTGGGTGGATAAAAGGGGTACACCATCACATACCCACGGGAGACCATCCACCTATAAAAGAGAGATACAGGCCTATACCACCAGCTCACTATCAGTGTGCTAAAGATATGTTACGGGAAATGAAGGAAGCTGGAGTTATTAGAGATAGTTGTAGCCCCTGGTCAGCTCCACTTGTCCTGGTAAGAAAGAAAGATGGCACAATGAGGATGTGCGTTGACTATAGGCAGATAAACCGCATAACACACAAGGATGCTTACCCGTTGCCCCGCATTGAGGAATCACTTGCTGCACTGAAAGCTGCTAATTTCTTTTCCACCTTAGATCTTACCAGTGGGTATTGGCAGGTTTCCATGGCAGAAGAAGATCGAGAGAAGACCGCATTCACGACGCCGATGGGTCTGTGTGAGTTCAACAGCATGCCGTTTGGACTCTGCAATGCACCCAGCACGTTCCAAAGGCTGATGGAGTGTTGCCTGGGGCACCGAAACTTCGAGACTGTACTGATATATCTTGATGACGTCATCGTGTATTCCAAGACGTATGAGGAACATCTGGAGCACCTGGCCGAGGTGTTTGAAGCATTGTCAAAGTTTGGTATGAAACTAAAGCCTTCAAAATGCCATTTGCTGAAGCCGAAGGTTCAGTATCTTGGGCATGTGGTCAGTGCAGATGGTGTGGCACCAGACCCTGAAAAGGTCACTGCTATCAGAGACTGTCCAAAGCCAACAACCGTTAAAGAGGTGCATCAGTTCTTGGGGCTGGTAGGATACTACAGGAGGTTCATAAAGGACTTCACGAAAATAGCGGCGCCTTTGCAAGATCTCCTGGTAGGCCAGACCAAAAAGGGCAAGACTTCCGGCCCTCCGTTTGAATGGGGTGAGAAAGAAGAAGACTCCTTCAAGCACATGAAGTGGGCCCTGACCGGTGAGGAAATCCTGGCCTACCCTGATTATAATCTGCCATTCGTGCTGTACACAGATGCCAGTAATGTGGGATTGGGAGCTGTGCTGTCGCAGGTGCAGAATGGCAAAGAACGTGTAATTGCCTTTGCAAGCAGGAAGCTCCGTCCTACTGAGAGAAACCCAGAAAACTACAGTTCGTTCAAGCTGGAATTCCTGGCCTTAGTCTGGGCTGTCACTGAACGATTCAAGCACTACCTGGCATCTGAGAAGTTTACCATATTTACGGATAACAACCCGCTTACTCACTTGGACTCCGCAAAACTAGGTGCACTAGAACAGCGATGGATGGCCCGGTTGTCAAACTATGACTTCACCATCAAATATCGGGCAGGCCGCAAAAACGCTAACGCTGATGCATTGTCGAGAATGCCCCATTTACCAGATGCAGGAGAAGACTCGGATGAGCTAGAAGAGATAGAGCTGCCGGCTTTTCACCGCAACAGTGCATCTCAGTGTAACCAAGGTGTTAAAGGCAAACGCCAAGAGGCCACGCTGAACCTGTTACCTTACCACGGGTGGGAGGAAGCGCAAGACAGCGATCCGGCTGTTCACCTAGTTAAAGAGCTAATAATCCAACCAGACTCAAGTCTTAGACCAGATGCCCCACCGGACGCGCAGCACCTGTGGAAGGAAAAGAGCAGATTGTTCATCTACAGGGGTATGCTATGCAGACATTACATCAACCCCCGAACCTATGAGAGGGTGTGGCAAATAGTGGTACCGAAGAGAGATGTTCAGATGGTGCTGGAGGCGTACCATGACGGAGCAGGACACTTCGGGTGGAAGAAGCTTGAGGTACTGTTACGCCACAGATTCTATTGGGTTGGCATGAGAACTACCATTGAGAACTGGTGCCGAAACTGTGGCCCATGCAACCTGAGAAGAAAGGATCGTGACAGTCAAAGAGCTCCACTAGAACCAATTGTCACCAAGCAGCCGCTGGAACTTGTAGCCTTGGACCATGTGAAATTAACACCCAGTAGATCCGGTTATATGTATGCCCTCACTATGGTGGACCACTATTCCCGGTTCCTGGTGGTAGTATCTGTAAAGGACTTGACAGCAAGAACCGCAGCGAGAACCTTTCAAGCCTACTTCTGCAGACCACAAGGCTACCCGGAACAGGTGTTGACGGATCAAGGTTCTGCGTTCGAAGCTGAAGTGTTCCAGGAGTTTTGCAACCTGTATGGATGTAAGAAAATCCGAACCACACCGAATCACCCACAGACAAACGGCATGTGTGAGAAAATGAACCAGGTGGTTATAGACCTGTTGAAAACCTTGCCCTTGGAAGAAAGAAGCATGTGGCCAGAGAAGTTGCCTGATTTAGTGGACATGTACAACAACATCCCTGTGAGTTCTACCAATTGCACGCCAGTATACTTGATGAGAGCAAGACCCGGGAAGTTACCAGTTGACTTAGAAATGGGAATTGTTGTTCCTGAAACCAGTTCACCTGAAACTGAGTGGGACACTAAGCGCCAAGAGCAGTACAAAAAGGTACAGGAGTGCGTTGAAAGAAGCCTAGACCAAATTAGAGAAAGGCAAGAGAAAGATTATAACAAGAATGCACCAGCTGCTCCTTTAATACCTGGAGAGATAGTTCTAAAAAGAAAAAGAAAGACCCATAAAGCTTGATGACCAGTGGGAAGCAGAACCATACACAGTATTGCCCTCTAAATTTGACAACAGGAAAATCTGCTTAATCAGCAAGGATAAGGGAAAAACGTCAGCGGCAGTTTCTAGAGACCACCTTAAAAAATGTCCTGAACAGTTGAAGCAAAAAGAAGTAATCCCCTGTATACCTCAACCTAAAGAGGAAAAGAAAGAGAAGATGATAAGAACAGTACTTGGTGATTTTCCTGAAAGTTGGCCTCAGTACAATGGAGCCATAATTATACCATTATTGACTGGCGCTCAACCAGTAGAAGTCCCAGAAAGACTGGAAAAACCGTCAACGTTTCAGAAGAACTACCTGTCGCAGCAGAACCAGAGAACCCTGCTATTCGGGATCCTGCCAGTCCTATGGTAAGACTAAGACAAGATTCACGCATACCAATATTGCGTAGATCCTCATGCAGACTAGTAGATAGTGCACGCATAGCACCAGAACTAGGTACCAGTACACTGCACCGACCAGTTGTGACACAGGCATTACGTAGGTCTAGCCGTAGCAACTTTGGTCAGCCCCCGTCCCGTTATATAGAAGAATATTAAATAGAAAGTGTAGTAGTTCGTAAAATGTAAAAATATTTTATTTATTTGTTTATTGCAACTAAGTAAATCTGTAACCATCAAGCGTGTTGACCCTGCAGGACGTTTTGCATGAACTTTTGCATCTTCTTGAACTTTTATGGACCACAGAACTGGTAGTGGTTAAAAACTTTCTTATATATACCATACTCACATTTTGCAGCGGAAGGACTGCATTTTTTCTGTTTTATTGGTTTTTGTAATTTTTATTTTTTTAAGACTTTGTAATACTCTTTATTATTCCTAATGTTTTATAAGTTTGTGTTTCCAGTCCAGGAGTACTGAATTTAACTAAGGGGGAATGTGGCACCCCAGGGTTCAGTTGCCACAAATATACCTGTACCTGGGCAGGGAAGGATCTCCACATTAGGTAATCCCACATACAACATTTCCACTTCAAGCCTGGAGGGGGAGCTCTACAAGTCGAGTTCAGGTGAGGTCCCCTTTAAAGCCAGGTTTGGAGGCGGAGTCAGAGAGACAGTTGACAGTTGGAGAAAAGGAGACTGTGCGAGCAGAGAGTGAGGGAAGACATCAAAATGGAGAGGGCAGTGCTTAGCCCGCACAAGTAACTGTGTGACCGCCTGAGGGATCAAGAGTGAGGCAAAAGAGGAGAGACCGGGGAGGTGGAGCCTGACCGGTTCATCCCCAAGGAACAGCGCTGATTATCAGACACCGGCGTCTGAGATTGTGAGGGATCTAATCTGCCCAGCAATAAAGACCGGGGGCCAGGGAGACTGCAGATCTACTGGCCGCAGCAGCACCTGAAGGCAAAGCCGCTACACAGAGCTTAGGGACCGCAGTGAGTACAGCAGTGCCCCTTAGAGAAGCACCCGCCGCCTGCCATACAGGTGAAGACAGTGAGAGAGGGACAAGGTATAGCTACAGGCAGCCTAGTACCAAGGAGAAACAGCACAGCAGGGAGGCCACACAACTGACCTGGTGCAGAGATCCTGAACTGTTCCCAGATTAACCAAAAACTGTATCATCAGAAACTGAACCCATTTTTAATAACACCTGCAAGTAAAATCTGGTCAGAGTTAATGAATTGGTGTGACGCACTTTATTTCTTCATCTGAGGAGCCATAGGCTGCTGCACTAAAGTGACAGTTGAAAAGGCTGTGAAGAAAAACCGCCATATCTGTGTACTACTAAAACTGCCCTGGGGACCCCGCTTCACTTACGGGAAGCGTAAACAACTGGCTGCCTAACCATCACCCCAGAGGTCTGACTTGCAGCCCCAGTAACCATACTGGAACCGTAGGTGGCGTCACAAAATACTTTTATTTATTTATTTATTTTATTTTTTTATTTTATTTTTTTTTAAATTTTTATTATTTATTGACTTTCAGCGACCACCAGGGCCACCGAATCGGGCACAGGCCCCCGTGACATAATCCCATTAACCAACACCCGGAACCGAGTACCCCACGGCCCTGGGGCGGGTCACCTACACACACACATAGACACATATATACATACACACAATGTAAATATAAATTTTATATAAATATATATATATATATATATATATATATATATATACACACACACACACACACAGTATATATACATATATGTATATCTATATATCTATAATATATATATATATATATATATATATATATATATATATATATGTATATATACACATACACACACACACACACACACATATACATACACACACAGTACAGACCAAAAGTAATGGACACACCTTCTCATCTCTAGAACAACTGTTAAGAGGAGACTTTGTGCAGCAGGCCTTCATGGTAAAATAGCTACTGGGAAACCACTGCTAAGGACAGGCAACAAGCAGAAGAGACTTGTTTGGGCTAAAGAACACAAGGAATGGACATTAGACCAGTGGAAATCTGTGCTTTGGTCTGATGAGTCCAAATTTGAGATCTTTGGATCCAACCACCGTGTCTTTGTAGAGAAGGTGAACGGATGAACTCTACATGCCTGGTTCCCACCGTGAAGCATAGAGGAGGAGGTGTGATGGTGTGGGGGTGCTTTGCTGGTGACACTGTTGGGATTTATTCAAAATTGAAGGCATACTGAACCAGCATGGCTACCACAGCATCTTGCAGTGGTGTGCTATTCCATCCGGTTTGTGTTTAGTTGGACCATCATTTATTTTTCAACAGGACAATGACCCCAAACACACTTCCAGGCTGTGTAAGGGCTATTTGACTAAGAAGGAGTGTGATGGGATGCTACGCCAGATGACCTGGCCTCCACAGTCACCAGACCTGAACCCAATCGAGATGGTTTGGGGTGAGCTGGACCTCAGAGTGAAGGCAGAAGGGCAAACAAGTGGTAAGCATCTCTGGGAACTCCTTCAAGACTGTTGGAAGACCATTTCCGGTGACTACCTCTTGAAGCTCATCAAGAGAATGCCAAGAGTGTGCAGAGCAGTAATCAAAGCAGCAAAAGGTGGTTACTTTGAAGAACCTAGAATATAAGACATATTTTCAGTTGTTTCACACTTTTTTTTTTTTTTTTTTAAGTATTTCATTCCACATGTTTTAATTCACAGTTTTGATGCCTTCAATGTGAATCTACAATTTTTAGAGTCATGAAAATAAAGAACACTCTTTGAATGAGGTGTATCCAAACTTTTGGTCTGTACTGTATATATACACATTTTTATTTATTTATTTTTTTACTAAATATCCCGGCATGGTGTAAAAAAGAAAAAAAAATTATAATGTAGCCTGCTGCCTGCCTGCTGCTCTTTTTATGGCTACATGAGTCCCTCCCTGGTGTCTTTGCTTTCTCTTTCTGTCAAACAGGCGTGTGACCACTGCAGCCAACCATTGGCTGCAGTGGTCACACATACTATCTGTACTTCCCGCTTGGTTCCTGCCTATGACTGCTAGCAGCAGAAGTGACAGTCTATTTGCCACTGAAAGAAAAAGCATAAAAACCAGCAGAACTTTAGCAGAGGTAGAAGATCAGTAGTATACTTTTTTTTTTTTTTTTTTTTACCACTAGGGCCTTAAGGGAAGTATATCACCGAGATAAGGTCAGGCCTTTCCGGTCGCCACATATGATTTCTCTCTTGTACACACCAAATGTGTAGGTAAAAGAATCAGACATAAGGTATATAAAGTAGCCATAAGATTGACAGGTGAGACGGCAGCTGAAGTAATCGTCTGATGCCCAACAAAGCAATATGCACAGGTACTATTCTAATTAAGAGGGAAGTAAAAATATAGTATAGTTCTAGTTCGTGCTATTTTCAGATGGACACACAGACAACCTATGAAGTTCACATAGAACAACCGCACACTCTACCACTAAGAAACATTACCTTTAAAGGAGTTGTCCGACATAAACTCCCAAAAAAAAATTAAGTTAATCTGTGCTGTATTGTCATATAAAACACCCCTACATTATTTTTTTGTTTTCGAACTTTTGTTTCTCTTGATTTTTCACTTTATTCTCTGCAGCTCCTTGTTTACATTAAGTACAACCTAACATGACATGTTTGACTGCCAAACCCACAGTCACAGCTGGCACCGCCCCCAGCCTCAGTGTCCAGCCACACCCTCTGCCTGCACACATTCCCTCCTGTCAGTATACTGCCCCAGCACCTGTAGATAAATGAATACTATGTAATGAACATTATATATAGCCCCTAATGTGAGTCTATAGGACACACACACACACACACACACACACACACACACACACACACTCTAGAGTTATATAATATACATTATCCCACTTCATGCATTCTCTTCTCTCCTACTGCACTGTCTCCTCTGCCCCCCAGCACTCCCCTGTCTCTCACCCCCATGAACTCTCGTCTCTGCCCCTCTGCTGTGTTACCCATGAACTCTCTTCCCTAGCCCCCCACTCTGTCAGCCAAGCACGCTCTTCTCTGCCCCCTCCCCCCCCTGCTCGCTCTCCCTTCTCACCCATGCAACATGCTGTCTCTTCTCCGTGCTGTGAGGATTGCAGTGTCCTATATAGAGCTCAGTGCTGTTGTTCGCTGGTGTCAGGTGACATCCCTGCTTCTGACTGTATTTAGAAGCGAGGAGCACGGGAGGCTGCATTCATCACAGAGACAGCGCACGGGGGAGGGGGGGTCACAGTTGCCCGGGCACCATACAACATAATGAGCTGAGGACACTTGAGAAAACAGCGCTAGGGTGTCCTAGACAGAGAGGGCAACCCTGTGTTTGTCCAGCACATAAAGGGCAGAGATAGCAGCGAACAGGGAGGGGGCGGGGCTCATCGCACTGTACAGCCCAGCAGGGCGGCAACATGCAGTGGCAGATTTGCATGTCAACATGGCCCTGCTCATGTTGACATGAAATGACCGGAAGTAGCAAAATCACAGCAGGAGCAGTCACATGACCACTCTGAGCCGGGGGAGAGGGGCTGACAGCAGGGCAGGTAAGTGCTCACTATCTACTTACCTTCCCCAATGTAGCCCAATAGTGTAAATAATAAAAAAAAGCAAAATAAGCCGGATAACCCCTTTAAATAATGTATGAATAATGGAAAGAAAGGATAAGAGGATTCAGATGTCTGGACTGGTCATGATTCTACTGACCCAAACCCCAGACTCTTGGGCATATCTGAGGGTGTTGAGTTTGGCTCAGGAAATCCGGAAATCACGGTCAGAGACACTGATGTCTGAATTCTGCCTATGGTTTTAACCAGTCTTCTTATTGTAGTATATATTCAATCTTCTGCTCTTCATTTTGTGAAATTCCAAAAATTCTTCGTTTTGTGTCAGACTAAAATGATTTAAATCCTTGATATAATAAATATTGAACATGACAGAAGGGTTTATGAGGGTAGACTACATAATATATACTGTATGTATGTGCACAATATATATATAAACATATATATGAAATATATTTATATTATAATATATATATATATATATATATATATATATATATATATATATATATATATATATATATATAAAAGCATGTCTGATCCCCCATGGCTCGCCCACCCCACCCTCAGGCACAACAGACAACACCAATGACCATGGAATTAGTTTCCAGTCTCCTCAGGGAGCCTTCCTGGTCATGAATGACTTCCACACATAGACTTGCTTTAAGGAGCCCATGGTGTGGGAAGGTATAGGGATTAAGTCCCTATGTAAATAAACAAGATTCTGCTAATAAACAGTGAATTAACAGCTCCCTAATTATCACAACTACAATTTAGGTATGCATCACCCACATTGCTTGCTTGTTCAGGTGTCTCGGGTGTGAAGTGAGGCCTGGATTACCATTTAAATGGGCATAACAGTAGGGGATCTTTGTGTACCAGTGTCTTCGTTCACACCACTGCTTCCTAAATATGCCAGTGGCATGATTTTTTTCCCCCTAATCAGTTGATTGCACCAAGGTATATAGCATGCAGAATTTAGGAAATTATCTACATACATGTATATATACATACAACCCCTAGCAAAAATTATGGACTCACCTGGCTCTGAGGATGTTCATTCAGTTGTTTACTTTTGTTTAAAAAAAGCAGATCACAGACATGGCACAAAACTAAAGTCATTTCAAATAGCAACTTTCTGGCTTTAAGAAACACTAAAAAAAAACCATGAAAACATAATGTGCTAGCCAGTAACGGTTAATTTTCAAGACCAAACAGGGGGAAAATATTATGGAATCACCCTGTAAATTTTAATTCCCAATACTAACATCTGCACCAAATAAGATCTGCTCATTAGTCTGCATCTAAAGAGGAGTGATCACACCTTGGAGAGCTATTGCACCAAGTGGACTGACATGAATTATGGCTCCAACATGAGAGATGTCAATTGAAACAAAGGAGAGGATTATCAAACGCTTAAAAGAGGGTAAATCATCACGCAATGTTGCAAAAGATGTTGGTTGTTCAGTCAGCTGTCTAAAATCTGGACCAAATACAAACAACATGGAAGGTTGTTAAAGGCAAACATACTGGTAGACCAAGGAAGATATCAAAGCGTCAAGACAGGAAACTTGCAAATCAAAAAGGTCCGTGGAGCCTCTGTTAGGAGTCTCGACACGGAAAATAGCCAGATATCCCTCCGGAAAGGACCTTGCCAAAGAGTGGCTCTTTTTAGGAGACCACCATAACCACCACCATATTAAGTGGCCCTTTTAGTCAATATCCAGCTCTTGACGAGTTTAAAGATATGACAGACAAGGGAAATACCAAGGCCAGGTATCCATCCACAGAAAGCTGTTTCGGGGTATTGCCTCATCAATGTGGAGTAGGATTCTGGCTAGGTGGGAGCAATGCCTAGTAGACCAGCAAGACAAAACAATCACTGATCTCAGGGAGACCAGCCAGAGAAAACACTGCCAGTAGCCAACAAAAGCGCTCAACACAGTGAAATCCTAGGTGCATTGCCCCCTGGGAAGTATGCAAATCAAAAAGGTCTGTGGAGTTTTTGTTTGGAGTCTCGACACGGAAAATAGCCAGATATCCCTGCAGGAAGGACCTAGCCAAGGAATGGCTCTTTTTAGGACACTACCACAACCATATGAAGTGGCCCTTTGAGTCAATATCCAGCTCTTGACGAGTTTAAAGATATGACAAGGGATGAGGGGCAAAACCCCAAAACAGTTGTCTGTGGATGGATACCTGGCCTAGGTATTTCCCTTGTCAAATCTTTAAACTCATGAAGAGCTGGATAATGACTAAAAGGGCCACTTAATATGGTGGTTATGGTGGTCTCCTATAAAGAGCCACTCCTTGGCTAGGTCCTTCCCGGAGGGATATCTGGCTATTTTCCATGTCGAGACTCCTAAGAGAGGCTCCACGGACCTTTTTGATTTGCATACTTCCCAGGGGGAAGTGCACCTAGGATATCACTGTGTCGAGCGCCTTCGTTGGCTGCCGGCAGTGTTTTCTCTGGCTGGTCTCCCTGCGATCAGTGATGGTTTTGTCAAGACAGGAAACTTAAAGCAATATGTCTCCAAAACAGGAAATGCACAACAAAACAAATGAGGAACGAATTGGGGGAAACTGGAGTTAATGTCTGTGACCGAACTGTAAGATACCGCCTAAAGGAAATGGGATTTACATACAGAAAAGCTAAACAATAAAAAGACGACTGCCTGAAGAGAACATGTAAATTTCAACAGTGATTGATGATATCGGGCTGCATGTTAGGTAAAGGCACTGGGGAGATGGCTATCATTACATCTTCAATAAATGACCAAGTTTACTTTGAAATTTTGAACACTTTTCTTATTTCATCAATTGAAAGGATATTTGGGGATGATGAAATCATTTATCAAGATGATAATGCATCCTGCTATAGAGCAAAAACTGTGAAAACATTCCTTGAAAGAAGACACATAAGGTCAATGACATGGCCTGCAAATAGTCCGGATCTCAATCCAATTGAAAATCATTGGTGGAAGTTGAAGAAAATGGTCCATGACAAGGCTCAAACCTGCGAAGCTGATCTGGCAACAGCAATCAGAGAAAGTTGGAGCCAGATTGATGAAGAGTACTGTTTGTCATTCATTAAGTCCATGCCTAAAGCTGGTGTTACACATAACGACAACGACGTCGCTGCAACGTCACCATATTCTGTGACGTAGCAGCGACCATAGATGATCGTTAGTAAGCTGTCAAACATGTTATATAAAGCAGCGACGGAGCAGCGATCATAGCGACGTCGACGGTCGTTGTGTGGTTTCAGACGTAGCGTAGCGTCGTTGCTGCGGTGTCAAACACAAGGATTATCAGCTTATCAGCATGGCGCAGCGGGATAGCAGCGATCAAAAAATGACCTGGAGCATTCAGGAGCGAGCAACGATTTCGCAGCAGGGGTCTGATCGTTGTTATGTGTCACACACAGCGACGTCGTTGTGGAGGTCGCTGCAACGTCACAGAATATGGTGACGTTGCAGCGACGTCGTTGTCGTTATGTGTGACACCAGCTTAAGAGACTGCAAGCTGTTATTGAAGCCAGAGGTGGTGCAACAAAATACTAGTGCTGTATTGGAGTGTTCTTTTGTTTGTTTTTCATGATTCCATAATTTTTTCCTCATAATTGAGTGATTCAATAATTTTTCCCCATTTGATTTTGAAAATTAACTATTACTAGCTACCACATTATATTTTAATGATATTTTTTCTAGTGTTTCTTAAAGCCAGAAAGTTGCCATTTGAAATGACTTTAGTTTTGTGCCATGCCTGTGATCTGCTTTTTATAAACAAAAGTAAACAACTGAATGAACATCCTCAGAGTCAGGTGAGTCCATAATTTTTGCCAGGGGTTGTATACATGTCCACAATTCTTACACGGTGCTTGTAAGAGTCTTGTTTCTTCTGAGAAGGAGGGAATCGGCTCTGCTAAAAGATGTTAAACATCTCAGGACACAAGGTCCACGATGCTCCTTTTAGTGGCACAAATCCCATACCCGCTGCATTAGATACTAAAATCATTTGTCACTTCATTAGTCAAAGCAGCAGAGGAGGACTGCGGGATAGATGTAACCTGCAGGTAATCAAAACCTATCGATTTTCCACAAGAAGTAAGGGAAAGGCATACTGGGTGCCTAGCCAAGCAAAGGACGGGTTACAGGGAGACAGTACATGGCTGTGGTCCAGCTTTAGATGATAAGTGGAGGAAAATGTATGGTCACTACAGGCGGAAAAACAGCAAACTGACATTGTGATGCTACGAAAAAAAGGAAAAAAACAGCAACTTTGGGGAACACAGTGTGAAGATTTTTTTTTTTTTTATAAAAAAAAAAAAAAAAAAAAAAAGCAAAAAAAAGCAAAATGTATTAATCCATTTAAAATACCATATTAAAACCAAAAACAATACAGACACTCATGGTGCTCTGCCACGTTTCGGACCCACAAACAAAATATGGTCATTATTCGTAGGCCTAATTTTTTCATGCGGTATTCCCCGTGGTAGCTGGTTTTTCCCTTTTCTTCTTAGTGTTCCCTTGCCGGATACACCGATCTGGACTATATCAGTGCACCACCTCTCCACTGGATACTATTACAAGGCATTACATTAGATTGAAGATTTTTTTTCTTTGTTTGGGTTTTTATTTTTAAATTGTGATAGACAAGAGTTCCCAAGCTGAATTGACTTTTACAACTGAACTACAGAGAGACCTGTGACAACATGCAACATCACAGACTATGCTGCCACAATATAACGGCTAAGAGCCGTCAGGTCATATCATCAAAAATTACATAGTAAGACCCATCACAATATGGACGCTGTGTGTCGCCACATGACCTGTGCCTAGACCAGCAAGAAAATGAGCGGTCAGGACAACTACAGTAAAAAATGAGTTATGACTCAGTACTATCATTTTTTTTAAAGTAACTTTTCTCCGCTAATTGATTTTGTACCACATTTATCAAAGCTGGTGCACAATTTTTAATGAATTGGTGCAGAATGAAAAAAGCAAAATTCATTCTGCACCAATTCATCAAAGATTGTGCACCAGCTTTGATAAATGTGGTGCAAAATCAATTAGTGGAGAAAAGATACTTTAAAAAAAAAAAAAAAAAAAAATGATAGTACTGCGCCTTTTACAGTAAAAAGGCAAAAATCAAGAAAATGCTGTACACCAACACCAAGGCGCACCAATAAAAAGGTAGCATTTATTAAACATCCCAACACAAAAGAAAAGAATTAAAAACATTTAAAAAGTCATAACTGATTAGTACTAACCAAGGACACAAGGAACAAGGGAACACTCCCTCCTGTGCTTCGTACAATACCACACCTAAATTCTAAGGTAAATCCACTAACATGTTAAATGCACCAATGTTAGTAATTCCTAGTGATGCTTGGGTGCTCCGTACTTGTAATGAGCAGTTGGATGCTTGGATGGGCATGACTTCAGTACCCGAGTATAATGGAGATCAATGGGAAACTCAAGCATTTTTCTGGAAGATTTCCGAGAAAAATGCTAGAGTCCCTCATTGACTTCCAGTATACCCGGGTTCTCGGGTCGCGCCTATCCGAGCATCCAACTGCTCATTACAAGTACGGAGCACCCAAGCATGGTAGTGCTCACTTATCATTCGTAATAACCATATAATAAATACATGCACGGTATTAATTCCATAAAGTTATACCAAACAATAATATATACCGGTAGTTATAAGGTGTAAAGGTGTAAAGTGCAGGATTTATAACCTGAAAGAATTGAGAAACCAGCCCAAATGTATCAACACAATTGTAAAATACATATAATTGCCATTAATAAAGAAAAACAAAATAATATGGCTGAAGGAAAAATACATATAAAATGCAAGAAGGCATCATTATAGGGGCTCATTCAGACGACCGTGAAATCGGTCCAAGCACGGACCGCACACAGGTCTCCTGACCTGAGCATCACAGCCTCATATCTCTGGAGAGGTATGGCCAGTCCATGCACTGTGGTTGGTTCAAGTGTGAAAGTCAAATGAGCAGTAATAGTGGGCAATAAACTTATAAGAGTTAGTTTAGATGTAATAGGGTATATGCTCTCAAAACAATTTTCAGAAAAAAAGACTTTGGTGCGGCGCTCCTGGAGATGAGGAGGGAGATCCAGAGGCAGTCGGAAAGATGAGTATCTGTATTTTTATTGCTACTGTACTAGAGATACAACGGGTTTCGGCATGAAAATGCCTTCATCAGGCATCAAGCATAAAAACATTACATAAAATATCCTCCTCCAAAAAGCAGGATAAGAGGGCAGGTTCATGCAGGGTGTGGAGATCCTTTTTGGAGTAAACACCCAGTAAAATTCCCTTAGGGAAGAGGATAAGAAACACTGGACTGGGACCCATCCACCCATTGTGCGCAGTCGATTTACTACAAGCGCTTATTAAACCTGCCATAGGTGATTGTAACAATTCATTCACCTAGTTATATTCCAATATATACCAATTACTATGCTTAGATTAGCGCCGCTCTCTTGTCTCTGTTCTCCTCTCTCCCGTAGGGTTTTTTTTTCTCTCACAACAATTCTGCAAGGATATAACCTGAGTCCCCAAGAGAAGATGATGGTGACAGTTATATGTTGGGTAAAAAAAAATCAAGGAGAAGGCAAAAGCAGAACAGGGTAGACAAACTCTTCACACGTATCGCCACTGTAGCTTCCTCAAGGGTAAGAGTTTTGTTTTGAAACAGTAAAATTTCACACAATCTTTTCTAAAAACCTCAAAACTTTCATGCGTAAAGCCCTCGATTCACATTAGACAAACGTGAGATTAACCCGCCTATATAGAAGAGTTTGGCCAAGAGTCTATCGTATTTGTTGGCCAAGCCAGAAGATTACCGTAGAATTTAATGTCTTATTTTGACTTCGGATCCTTTGGTTCTCCCTGAGCTAATGCTCTACTATATGTAAGAGCCGACAGAGACAGCTGCCAGCCTAATCATCGTTGGGTTGACAGCCATTTAAGGTGTATAATGGACTAAGGAGTACTTTACACACATTGCAACATCGCTACCACTATATCGTCGGGGTCACGTCGTTAGTGACGCACATCGGGCGCCGGTAGCGACATCGCAACGTGTAAATCCTAGATGGAACAATGAACGAGCACAGAAGCGTACAATCTCGCTGATCTGTGTAACGTCGTTCATTTCCATAATGTCGGATCGACCGCAGGTACGATGTTGTTGGTCCTTCCTGCAGCTCCACACATCGCTGTGTGTAAACCCGCAGGAGCGACAAACATCTCCTTACCTGCGTCCACCAGCAATGCGGAAGGGAGAAGGTGGGCGGGATGTTATGTCCCGCTCATCTCCGCCCCTCCGCTTCTATTGGCCGGCCGATTAGCGACGTCACGGTGACGTCGCTGTGACGCCGAACGCACCTCCCCCTTGAAGGAGGGATTGTTCGGCAGTCACAGCGACGTCGCCGAGCAGTATGTGCGTGTGATGCTGCCGTAGCGATAACGTTCGCTACAGCAGGAATCAACACATATCGATTGTGCGACGGGGGCGGGTACTATCGCGCTGGACATCGCTAGCCGATGCTAGCGATGTCGAAGCATGTAAAGTACCCCTTAGTCTTCAACTAAGAGTAAAAAAAATTAGACAAATCTTGAACTCCAATAGGACTCTGGTGCAAAAAGTTGCAATAATGAATGAAGCTAAAACATCAGAATAACCAAAACCACGCCCAGGATTTTGAAAAACCATCAAAACCCACATAATATTAACTTATGAGGCAATAATAAAAATATTATTCCAAAAAAAAAAACCATTGATGAATCGGCCTCTATATCTAAGTTACATAGTTACTTAGGTTGAAAAAAGACCTAGGTCCATCTAGTTCACCCTTCCTCCACCAGTTCTACATTTGGTCACTAAGTCATTTATAAACAACAATGTTGTGTGTAGTGAGGAAATCATCCAGCCCTTTATTAAAAGCTGTTACAGTATCTGCCATTGCTACCTCTTGTGGTAGGGTATTCCACAGTCTGACTGCTCTAACTGTAAAGAACCCTTTCCTATTTAGCTGCCGGAATCGCTTTTCTTCCACTCACAGTGAGTGCTCCTGATCCTTAGTATTGTCTTTGGAAGAAATAAGTCAAGTGCCAGTCCTTTATATTGACCACACATGTATTTATATCAAGTTGGTCTTACTGTGTACAGTCTTGTTATTTTAGAGTTATTTAGCCCTTTCTTTACTGGGCCACATTCGTAGTAAAATTATTTCCTAAACATTTTTGAAGAAAAACAAACTAATTAAAGACACTGCCCAAGACATTATGTTCCAGTCACTCATTTTAAACAGGACATGATTTTACAAAGTGTTACACGATAAAGTATCACAAACCATAGAATTGCAAGCTCAATTTTAGAGTCTGCCCAGTTCTTTATTATTATTATTCTGTAGCAGGCATAAATCAGGCATAAATGAGGAATGTCTATGCCGAAAACCTCCAATGCATAGAACTGAATCAGAATTCCGCTCAAGATATCCTAAAAGGACACTTTTTAGATATACTATGAGTGCATTGAGGATATGTTCGCCAGATGTACTGGAAGCTTTCTTGGCGCAATGAGTGGATCAATAAAAAAACGAATTGCAACATGCCGCCACCGATAGGAGACCGCAGCTGCTTGTGCCCATGATCCGGGCTTGGGCAGTTTCGGTCTCTCTCTTCTTTTCTCCTTGCGGAGGACGCTTGCGACTTTGCAGCAAAGAATTGACATGATGCGGCTCGGGAAGCCGCACCGCAGGTCAGTTTACGCTGCGGGCAGTATACACACAGTCAGCATGGGATTTCTATTAAAAAAAACAGCGTTTGAGGCAGCTGAAATATTCTGCATCCAAAACGATGGGAACACTGATCGTGGGCACGCACTTTTAAAAGGGTTTCATATGTTTGGAAAAGTGGAACCCAAATGTTTCCAGTAGTGTAAAATAACAAAATCAGATGGTCCTCACCCTCCCCGGAGACATTACTTACATCATGCCGACAGCTCACATCACCCCTGCAGCCGATCACTGAGCTCACAGCCTGGCCGCTGTAGACAGCCGTGATGTGAGCTATCAATGTGACATTACAACTCAAGCTAAAACATTAAGGGGCCCTTTGCACACTACGACATCGCAAGCCGATGCTGCGATGCCGAGCGCGATAGTCCCCGCCCCTGTCGCAGCTACGATATCATGGTGATAGCTGCCATAGCGAACATTATCGCTACGGCAGCTTCACATGCACTCACCTGCCCTGCCTCGTCGCTCTGGCCGGCGAACCGCCTCCTTCCTAAGGGGGTGGGTCGTGCGGCGTCATAGCAACGTCACACGGCAGGCGGCCAATAGAAGCGGATGGGCGGAGATGAGCGTGACATAAACATCCCGCCCACCTCCTTCCTTCCGTATAGCCGGCCGGGACGCAGGTAGGAGATGTTCCTCGCTCCTGTGGCTTCACACACAGCGATGTGTGCTGCCGCAGGAACAAGGAACAACATCGTAACATCGGTCTTTCCCAAATCATGGGAATGTCCGGCGCTACACCGATGATACGGTTACGACGCTTTTGTGCTCGTTAATCGTATCAAAAATGCTTTACACACTAAAATGTCGACAGCGAGGCCGGATGTGCGTCACTTTCGATTTGACTCCACCGACATCACACCTGCGATGTCGTAGTGTGCAAAGTGCCCCTAAGACTGGAGCAATGCTGGGAAGTTGGTGCTGGCCCTAGGGAGGGTAACTACTTTTTGATTTTATTTTTTTTTTATATATTAGAGGAAACATTTGGGGTCTATTTTTTTAAAATAGGAAAACCACTTTAAAGAGTCCATGCTGCCATTTATGTGGTCACAGCATGTGTGACATCTTACTACCTGGGAAGATACAAAGTTATTAGCAAGTTACTTGCACAAGATTTCACAAGGAGAAGCAAAACCGCAACACCTCAATATATCTGTGTGTCAGGACACAAAACAGAAGGCAGTTGGCTACTACAGAAATCCCATGCAAAATCTGTCAGTGATAGGACGCATCTGCATCTTCTCAGAGATAAAGGCTGTGCTCACCTGTAAGCCTTGAATGCCTGCCAAATACTCGAGCTGCTTGGAAGGTTGTACGGTGGAGCTGGAACATGTCAAGTTGTTGCCAGAAAAGCCAACAGACTCTGCAGTGGGAGAGCTGCCATTGGTCAGGAGCTCTCTGGCAATCGCAGATGTGCAACTTTGGGTTACAGATGTGCTAAAATATGAGCTGGATGTCTGGCTCAATTCTTTGGGTGACAGAAAATTGACAGGAGGAGTGGAGACAGTCTTACTGCGGCTGGCTTCCATCTCTTGATAGACATCAGGGGAAAGATGAAGAATTCCTTTCGGAGCTGTACAAATGGAGAGATAAAAATCAAATTTGAAAGTTCTGAACATAGATTGCACAAACACACATATTAGTAGGAAATGTACAAACTGACAGTGTGCTGCATTTTCCTGATGGGTTCTTGATGGGAGTATGCAACAGCTGCAGGCTTATGCTGTCAGGAAGGGGCTGTTATGAGCAGGCAACAGATGGCGCTGTTCTAATTGATAACATTTGTTAAAGGAGTTGTCTGGTCTTAGGCTACAAGTCTATAGTCAGTATGTGACTGCAGGCCTGTGAATCCACACATCATGTGCATTGTGAGTTGTCAGGAGCCTTCAGTATCGGCACTGAGAGTGGTGGTTAGGTCGGGGCCACACAAGGGACTACTGCGATCCTCGCATGACACTCGGCTCACTCTGGCAGCACAGTGGGAGCAGAGTGTCATGCGAGTGTCACTGCGACTGAGGTCCGATAAGACCACAGCTGCGGGGGGCGGGCCGGCACTGAGGAGGGGAGGGCCAGCGCTGTGGAGGAGAGGGAGGGATTTATCTCTCCCTCTCCTCCGTTGCCGGCTATTGCCATTCTCGCGCCACACTCGCAGTACACCGGTGCACTGGGAGTGCAGTGTGATTTTTCTCTCTCCCCATAGACTTGAATGTGTGCGAGAGAAACAAAGATTGCATTACACTCACAGCATGCTGCATCTATTTTTTCGATCCGGTTAGGGCTGAGAAAATAATCGCTCATGGGTGCTGGCACATAGGCTAATATTGGTCCGAGTAGAATGCGATGTTTTATCGCATTCCACTCACTCCAATTTTCATACAGTGTGTCTTAGGCCAACGGCTACAAATCTAGTCAGTATATGACTGCAGACTTGTGAATCCACACATCACAGGCACTGCGTATAATAATAAGAATAATAATAATAATCTTTATTTCTATAGCGCCAACATATTCCGCAGCGCTTTACAATTCAGGAGGCTCATATACATATATATATCATATATATATAAACATATACAAACAAGTAACAATTATAGAAGATACAATATTTAAAGGGAAAAATGGCAACCCTGCTCGTGAGAGCTTACAATCTACAATGAGATGGGGGGAGGGGCAAGGTACAAGTGCTTATTTACAATGACAATCCAGCCATCTCATGGGGGATAGATAATGGCTGCCTGGACCAGTTGGCCAGAGCCTTGAGATGCATTTGGGTGCCATGGAGTTTGACGTGGGGTTATGTTCTGAGAAGTTGTAGAGGGATTAGGTGAAATTAGTTTGGCTAGGGAGTGTGATAGGCCGCCCTAAAAAGATGCGTTTTTAGGGAGCGTCTGAAGCTGAGTAAGTTGTGATTTGTCCTAACTTCTTGGGGTAGAGCGTTCCAGAGGTTTGGTGCAGCTCGGAAGAAGTCTTGGATTCGGGAGTGGGAGGTTCGAATTAGTGTGGATGTTAGTCGAAAGTCATTTGCAGAGCGTATTGTCAGGAGCCTTCAGTACCGGTGCTGGGAGTGGTAGTTAGGCTACAAATCTAGTCAGTATGTGACTGCATACTTGTGAAACAACACATCACAGGCACTGCGAGTAAGTCTCCAGTACCGGCACCGGGAGTGGTAGCCATGTGACTACAAGTATCTCATTTGCATGCATTTGGTCACATGCCAAAAAGATGGGTGCAGCCTTAATCAATGCAAGTGTATTGAGTGAGGCCAGATAGTCTAGTTCAGACCTGGGCAAAGGGCGGCCCGCGGGCCGAATCCGGCCCGCCTACTGTCTGTGACCGGCCTGCCCGTCTTGCTGAGAGTTGGAGGCGTGGCCTGATCTATGCCTCAGCCCCGCTCTCACTGCCGGGAGCTATGTGCAGTGCAGTGATAAGCAGCTCCACCACCCCACTCTGCCGGTCACGCCCCCTCTTGCTGCCAGTCATGCCCCTCTCTCTGGATGCCTTCTATGGCATCTATGCTGCTAGCCACGCCCATTATGCGGTCGTCCACGCCCCCTCTGAATGCTGGACACACACACTTCTCGGATGACTTCCTTGTCCCCTCCTCCTACTCTCTCGATGCTGGCCACGCCCCCTTTGCCTGACCCCTCTACCCAGGATCCTTACATGTGACCGGCACATCTGCACAGCGGCTGCTTCAAAAACGTCAGTTCTGCAACTGAGGTAAGTGCACCAGCAGCAGCAGGGAGAGAGCAGTGTGCCTGCAGGAGGGGAGACCAGGGGAGCAGCACTTGTGTCTTCTTAGGTCCCCCCGTGCCTGCAATAGAAGAAGCAGACGCAGGCGACTCAGAGAAACCAGCCAGAGGAGCCCTCAGCACCCCCAGGGCCAGTATGCATGCCCCACTGGCCACCAATGTCAGTATGCATCCCCCACTGGCCACCACTGTCAGTATGCATCCCCCACTGGCCACCACTGTCAGTATGCATCCCCCACTGGCCACCACTGTCAGTATGCATCCCCCACTGGCAACCACTGTCAGTATGCATCCCCCACTGGCCACCACTGTCAGTATGCATGCTCCACTGGCCACCACTGTCAGTATGCATGCCCCTCTGGCCACCATTGTCAGTATGCATCCCCCACTGGCCACCACTGTCAGTATGCATGCTCCACTGGCCACCACTGTCAGTATGCGTGCCCCACTGGCCACCACTGTCAGTATGCATGCCCCACTGGCCACCACTGTCAGTATGCATGCCCCACTGGCCACCACTGTCAGTATGCATGCCCCACTGGCCACCACTGTCAGTATGCATGCCCCACTGGCCACCACTGTCAATATGCATGACCCACTGGCCACCATTGTCAGTATGCATGCCCCACTGGCCACCACTGTCAGTATGCATGCCCCACTGGCCACCACTGTCAGTATGCATGCCCCCACTGGCCACCACTGTCAGTATGCATGCTCCACTGGCCACCACTGTCAGTATGCATGCCCCACTGGCCACCATTGTCAGTATGCATGCCCCACTTTCCACCACTGTCAATATCTATGTCCCACTGGCCACCACTGTCAGTATCTATGTCCCACTGGCCACCACTGTCAGTATCTATGTCCCACTGGCCACCACTGTCAGTATCTATGTCCCACTGGCCACCACTGTCAGTATCTATGTCCCACTGGCCACCACTGTCAGTATGTGTGCTCCACTGGCCACCACTGTCAGTATGTGTGCTCCACTGGCCACCAGGGCAAGTATATGTGCTCTACTGGCCACCAGGGCAAGTATATGTGCTCCACTGGCCACCAGGGCCAGTATGTATGCTCCACTGGCCACCAGGGCCAGTATGTATGCTTCATAGGCCACCAGGGCCAGTATGTATGTTCCACAGGCCCCAGGAATGTGTATGCCCCCTACTGACCCCAGTAATGTGTTTGTCCCCCACTGACCCCAGTAATGTCTATGCCTCAAACTGGCCCCAGTAATGTCTATGCCCCCCTGACCTCCATATTTTCATTGCATCTTTGTATTGTTTAAGTTACTGTTTGTTTATGAAGGGATAGTATATATACTACATACAGTATTGGGTAGAACTGAGGTAATTATATTAGCCCGGTCCTCTAAAACCATCCTAATTTCTCATGCGGCCCCATGAGAAAATTAATTGCCCACCCCACTAGTTGGATTGTGGCCAGAAGTATGGAAATCACATTCTTGCGGTCACATGATTGACCAGCACTGGTACCGAAGAATCCTCACATCACACAGTGCATGCAATATGAAGATTCACAAGTCTACAGTCACATTAAGTGACTACAGACTTGTAGCCTAAGGCCTGACAACCCCTTTTTATAATGCTGTATGACCTTTGGTAAGTTTGAATCAGTTTTCTATTGACTCCTCTTTGTTGAGAAGATATGTCTGCTCGCTCAAATGGTTTGCATGTGTAAAACGGTGTCCAGACCACCAAAGATTAAAGTTCGGGTTTGCTCATCTCTACCCATGGATTAAAGGCAATTGCTAAGGGTCATTGCTCCAGGACACCCACTGATTAGAGTATGAATGCACTTTGCCAGGGCCAATTATAGGTCTATGGAGTCTCAGGGGCATAATTTTTAGTGCTTATCACAACTCCGCTTATTTGTAGAAAATAAAAGATCAGTCAGACATATCAGATAAAGCAGCCAACAGTGTAATATATCATAACTCCAGTGTTTGTGCTTGAATCTGCACTGCCAGGAGAATTATGGGGTGGCAGAGGTCTCCAAATGGCAGGCATATAGGGAAAGTATAGCTTTTTGCCTCACCTTTAGGGTACGTGCCCACGATGTGGACATGCTGCGTCCTGGACACAGCGTGTCCTGACCTGCGTGGTCGTAAGTGTTGTCCACAGGAGACCGCAGCTGCCTGTGCCCACGATCAGGGTTCGGGCAGCTGCAGTCTCTCTCTGTTCTCCCTGTGGAGAACATTAATGTCTCCGCAGCAATAAATGGACATGCTGCAGCTTGGGAAGCCGCACCACCTGTCCGTTTACGCTGCAGGAAAAACAAGCACAGTGGGCACGGGATTTCTAGAAATACCATCCATCCACTGTGCTTGTACTGTTTTATGCAGAGTTTTGGAGAAAACACGGCTGCATCCATAACGCTGTGAACCTTGATCATAGGCACGCAGCCTTACAATATTGACATTTTGTCATCATCTAAACCTAGATCTAAAATACAAAGAAATGAAAACAAAAAATCTTGAACAAATGAAACGTAACGTGTGCCAAGTTTAATACCAAAGTCCTCCCAATGTGTCAGATCTGACACCCAAGCTGCAAATCCTCCAAACACACAAAAAGGCATTTTGGAATAAAATCTCTAAAATTGAGAAATAATTTTTCATTTCTAATGTGTTTAGCAGCACAAACGCTCTGTTAGCTTTCAGGGCAAGCTGGTTTAAATGGCCCGGTTCGGAGGAACGTACAGTGTGGTGGATTCATGTCATTTACTATGGAGCGATGCCAGCGCTGAGCGAGGAGACTGAGGGCGATAGGTCTGAATGAACGCTCTGCATCTGAGCAAACGTGACGGACTGTACACGCTGCAAAGTGTTTTATAAAGCCAATACCAGGCAGCAGATGTGTGTCTGTTTGATGTATTAATAACGAAAAACAAACACAAGGCATTGGCCTTCCAGCACTTTCCGTGGTTTTGTGTGATCCGCCCAAGCATCAAATTGATGTCTAGGACGCGGACTTGGATACAATTCACATAGATTAAACAAATAGTAAAAAAAAAAGAATAAAAGTATATCCTGTGGACGGCATTGTTATGCAAGAATACAAGTGCATTGCATGTGTAATTAAAAGCACGTCTTGTTCAAAAACGTGAACTTCAATTTTCAGCTATTTCAGATCACTTTACATTGCTGCCCATTATGAAATAGAGATCCAAATGAAGGGCGGTTATATTTTTCTTTCAATCTTACATTTGGGATAAAAGTCTATGGGACCACCAACATAGAAGAGTCGAAGGAGCGCTAAGCCATGCCCTACAAACTAATGATTCCTAGCAATAAACTAGTACAGTGAGCTACCAAATGTACTGCGCCCATAAAAGAATAAGATTAGTTACTACATCTCATATACAATGCGTGCTACCACATCCTGCAGTGTAAAACAACCGCCAAACACGATTCATGGCATATTTCATGTAAGCTTCTCCTTCTCACAAGACAGAGTTTATTAGATTGAAACTGGTAGGATAGACTACCCAAACCCTTATATCAGGCTCCATCCTTGGCTCAAAATATATTTGCACTAGGTCATTAAAAATGTAACAGGACCCTGTCATCAGGATTTTACACCCCAAAAACATGACATGTATGTGAAGGCGCTGTAATGCTGAATAAATCCTGATCTCACTTGTAGAAATCCTTTGTTGTTTTTGAGTAATTCAGCCTCCTCTGACAGCGTGTCATTCAGTTAGGCCTAAGACACACGGTGTGAAAATCGGAGCGAGTGGGTTGCAATAAAACATTGCATTCCACTCGGACCAATATTACTCCATGTGCCAGCACACATGAACGATTATTTCCTTAACCCTAATCAGACCGAGAAAACAATCGCAGCATGCTGCGGGTACAATGTAATCCAGGCTTCTCTCGCACCCATTCAAGTCTATGGGGCAAGAGAAAAATCGCACTGTACTTGGGGTACACCGGTGTACCGCGAGAATGGAAATAGCCGGCTGCGGAGGAGCAAGGGAGATAAATCCCTCCCCTCCTCAGAGCCTGCCCGCCCACCGCAGCTGAGGTTTGCTTGCATGATCGGACCTCAGTCGCAGTGACACTCACATGACACTCGGCTCCGGCTGTGCTGCCAGAGTGAGCCGAGTGTCATGCGAGGATCGCAGTAGATCCCCGTGTGGTCCCGGCCTTACCTGATTTCCCTATCAATATGTGACGCCCTGGCAAAACCAGGTAGTCACAAATAGGTCCCTGCATTACACCGTTCCCTCATTAAGAAACACACAGCCAACCATTAAACCCTAGTCACCCCCCTTAGGGACAGTTAGACACACCAGGGGGCGTGGCCAGGCGGTTGGTGCATGCCCACCCAGGGGTTTAGACAGCCCAGGGCGGGAAAGAGTGCAGTTCAGTTCAGGGTAGTGGAGAGTGGAGATCAGGCCTGAAGGAAACTGACAGGTAATAGGGTAGGAGCCCTGGTGCCACTGACTAGGAGGCAGACTGTGGTCTCTGTCAACAGGAGACGGGAAGACGGCTTGGTGGAACTGAGGTGGACCGGGACAGGGTTGTAGCCCGCCGGTACAGACACGGGGAACCGACCCGGAAACCGTAGCACAAAGGGGGGTACTCGGACCCTGAAGTCAGGAACCAGAACCTACTAGAACTGGTTAATTAACCGATTGAGGCCAGGACTAGAGGTCCTGTCCCACCTAAAGTCCCTCATAGAAGACAACAGCCCACCGAATAGGGATAAGATGTCACCGCCAAGGCCCAGAGATCACACGGGCCAGCGTCTGCGGGCACGGCTCCTTAGGCCACATCCAACCAGGAGCGGACTCCCGAGTTTCATACCGGGAAAGTCCATTGAACACAAAAAGGTGCAGGAAAAGGATAGAGACCACCAGCCGGGTGGGGGATCCCGAACGCAACCGGCCGCGGCACCGGCCACCACCACCTTGATTTACCAGAGACTCGTGTGTTTTACTGAAAGTGAGTACACCAACACTCCCTGCGGTCATCATTCCCCCTGCACTAGAGCCATTGGGTCCCGGGGCCACCATCCCTGCCCGCGGAGGGGTTAACATCTTGCTGCACAACATCTCCCCTGGGTGCCCCGTAACAGAGGCGGTGGTGTCCCACCTCACCACACACCGTGGGTGGCGTCACAAACCTATTACGGCCTAGCCCGTACATCTACGTCACCCATTTTATTTGGCGTGTCCGCGAGACCCTCGAGCCACCACCCCTGAAGGTCCGGATCCGAGCAGCGGCGGCTGCTGGCACGGGGGCGACACAAATACGTTTCATCAACACCATCACTGCCTGGTAAAGATTTAACAGCAAAAGCAAGGTTACAATGACCAGTAAATCCATTATAGAAAGCTGAAAACAGGGGATTCACCACTCACAATAAGGGATAAAAAATGCTTCAGTACAAAAGATACAGTCAGGGTCTGACCATTACAGCTATGTACATGTGTTGCTTCCTGAAACAGAAAGAAATTACAGCCTAAAAAAGCCCCAGTGGCCAGTGTGAATTACAAAAAATATTTATTTTAAAAATATATATTTTTTTAATACAAATTTTTATACAAAAAAAGATTTTTTTTATAAATTGTACAAATTTATAAAATTATATTATATTTTATAAATTCGTATATTAAATTATTTTACATTAAAAAGAATTTAATATAAATTTTTCATAAAAACACAATTTTAAAGATTAAATTATTTTTCTAATGACAGATTCCCTTTAAAGTTCTATAAATAAATAATAATAATAATAATAATAATAATAATAAAGTTTACATACAGGAATCACTAGTTTTTCCTAGACTAATCTGGAAGAATGAGCCATCAATATTAATGATGAGCAAGCATTAAAATGCTTGAGTGCTCGATACTTGAATCGAACAGGTCAGACGTGCTCGATTCGAATAACGAGCATAATGGAAGTCGATGGGAAATGCAAAAATTTTTCTGAAAGACCCAACCAGGAGAACTGGGGGGGGGGGACAAGAAAATCCCTGAAATGGCTGGAAATAGAGTTCAAATGGAATGGGAACAGCATGGGGATTCCCAGGTCACTGACGGGCATTATTTCACTTTCATGAACTGATAATAAAACATACAAAATCAAACTAAAATGAATTTAAACAGGAAAAATGTTAAGATACATTCTTTACTGTATAACAACTTATATATAAGGCAAAATAAAGAAAGAAAAGAAAAAAAAACACCTTCACCACTTAGGCCATGTTCACAAGTAGCGTTTTTGCACTCTCTCATTTCTTTCAATGTTGAAAAAATGCTGCAAAAGTTCTAAAACGAAGGAGTTTTCCATTTCAGTCAGAAAAAAAAACAATTGTGTGCATTAGAGTTATGAAATCGCCTACAGTAGCTCTTGTTGGTAATGTAAAAATCAGCCTTTAATTTGCACAAAACTCATGAAAAAATGCTGCAAAAAAAAAAAAATGCACCAAAAATGCAACATGTATGTACTGCCCCTGCAGCAGTCAGACTGCTCGGATCTGGGGTTGCTGTGGCTCGAGGGTCTCCGGACCCAGGGTCTTATGGCCACTCGAAAATGAAAGGGGGTTATTTACAGGGGATTAATGATCGTGACGCCACACGTGGTTCGCGGTAAGGGGAGTACCGCCGCTGCTGATGGGAGTACCCAGGGAAGATGGAGTGGGGCAGCCAGATGACGTTCCCTCCACGGGTAGGGGAGGCCCCGGAATTCTGGACTGTGAAGGTGTAGGGAAGCGCGGTGCAGGCCAGGCTGGCAGACTCCGGGGAGAGCAGTGTACTCACTCAGGCCGTGTAGATGTTGGTGCGACCATTAAGCAGACTCTGACACAGGAGTAAACCAAGTGTTTGGGTGCTACTGCCACTCTGGGGAGCTCGTCCGGGAATCCGTCCCCGTTGTTATTGCTGGCGGTCTGGAGCCTGCCTCAATGCACTAGTGTTTAGATGTTTCTGAGTGACCCCTTGGCCTGAAGCTGTCGGGTTCCCGCTCCCTATGGTTAAATAGGGGAGCTGTGCTCTCGATGGCTGACACTTGGGATTTCAGTGGGCCGCATGAGCTGGAAAGCCCTATCCCCCTCGTTGTGTTGGTGCCTTCGACCTCTGAGCTCTTGGGGAAAGTTCATAAAGAGACTATCCTCCACAGGTTAGTTATCAGGTTGCGTGAAGCTACTCCCTGATCTAGGGTCCAGTACCCTGCCGTGCTCGGTACCGGTCCGGTTACTAGATTTTCCGGTGCTGACCATTCTTTAAAAACTAAGTCTGGGCACCCTTACCAAATACCCTGCGACCGGGTCTCCATCTCCTCCAGTCCCAGACCACCGTCTGCGTCCTAACCAACGTCTCCCAGGGAGCTACAACTACCCCAGCTCCTCACTCTTTGAGGGCTACTCTCAAACTGACTATGTCGCTCTCACCAGTCTGCCTGACCCCTAGACGGTTGGCATTTTCCAGCCAGACCACCCACGGTGTGCCTGACAGGGTGTGGTGCGAGGTGTGGCTATGATTTGAATGCTGATGGAAGCAATACCAATAGTTAGGATCCCAAAACCATGGAGGGGGAGTTCTGCACCATAAGAAAAAGGAGTGCAGTACCCTATGACACCCTGATTAGATCAGGGGCGTTACATGTAAACATAGCCTTAATAGCCGGGCCATCTTACACCGTATTTCCCAGTCGCCCTTGACTACAGTATATGACATAGTGGAGGGGGAAATAAAACTACACCCACCGTTAGTCATCAGTAATTGTAATTTTAACATTTAACTACCTTATCTGGGGATGTGGTGTGTAACATGGTCAGACCCATCCTGTTTAATTTATGAAGGAGGGATTCTGAACCTCACAAAGCCTATGCAGACAATGCAAGAACTGTCAAAAATTAAGCTGGGGACACACGGGCTTTATTGTGAGGTAATCGCATAACACTCAGCTCCCGCTCTGGTGGAGTGTAAGCCGTGGGTTATGCGAGTGTCATGCCACTGTTCTGCGATCCTGCGATCACAGCACAGCCGCAGAGGACAGGGCGGGTGCTGCGGAGGAGAGGGAAGGACTAATCTCGACATCTCCTCCACTGTCAACTGATGCGATTCTCGTACTGCACTCGCATTACAATGGTGTAATGCAAGTGCAGTGCGATGTTTCTCTCGCACCCATAGACTTGTATGGGTGCAAGTGAAAACTAATTGGATTCCACTCGCAGCATGCTGCAATTGTTTTCTCGGTCTGATTAGGGCGGAGAAAAAAAATTGTCCCCATAAAGTAACATGGATCAGAGTGGAATGCAATTTTTTTTATCGCAGTCCACTCGCTGTTTTACTTGCCGTGTGTAATTAGCCTAAAAAGGAAGAGGGATTTCAATACATCCTGTATTAGACATAAAGGAAAGGTCTCATGCACATTCTGTTAAACTTGGTAGGTATTGGGACTTCTAAATCCTATGAAATATGTGCAAAGGTTGCCCAATTTTAGAAGGAGGGACTCCAATACACCCTGGAAGACACAGAGGATGACCTCAGAAAATAATTTTTTTCCCGTTATTAAAGAACGGGACTCCTAGACTAGTAAAGCCTATGCAGTATGTGCAAGGGCTGCCAAATATTAGAAAGAGGACCTCCAATACACCCGAAAAGGAGGGCCTCAGGAAAACATTTTTTCTCCATTACTAACTAACTTCACCGCCTGAGCCTGTTTTTGCCTTCCTGACCAGTACTTTTGTTTCAATTGTGACCAGCGTCATTTTTATGAGGTAATAACTCTGGAACGCTTCAATGGATCCCAATGATTCGGAGACTTTTTTGTAATATATTATACTTCATGTTAATGGTAAATTTATGAATTTTTTTGCTTTTGTTTTATTTGTGAAAATATCAGAAATGTGGGAAAAATTTTCCAATTCTTAAACTGAAATTTTATACCCTTAAACCAGAGTTATGTCACACAAAGGAGTTAATGAACAACATTTCCCACATACATTATATACTTTATATCAGGATTATTTTGAAAATATTTTTTTTTTGTCATGAGGTTAGTAGTGTTAAAGTATCAGCAATTTCACATTTTCCAACAAAATTTACAAAACCATTATTTTTAAAGGACCACTTAATATTTGAAGTGACTTTGGGAGGCCTATGAGATAAAATAAAGTAAAACAATGTAAAAGAGAAAAATTTAAATATTACATTTTCCCACAAAAATGTTACTATAGCCCCAAGATTTGCATTTTCATAAGGATAATAGGAGAAAATGCACCATACAATTGGTTGTGAAATTTATCCTGAGTGCGCCAATAGCCTATATGTGAATGGAAAACAACACTTTGGGGGCACAGCAGGGCTCGAAAGGGAAGGAGCGCCATTGGACTTTTGGAGCACAAAATTGGTTGGAATCGTTAGCGGACGCTATGTCACGTTTGGAAATTCCCTCATATGCCTAAACAGTGGAAACCCCCCCACGTGACCACATTTTAGAAACTAGATCTCTCAAGAAATTTATCTAGATGTGTAGTGAGCACCTTGAAAACCCAAGAACTTTACAGAATTTTAGAACGTTGAGCTGTGAAAATTAAAAATACATTTAGCTCCAAATTTTTAATTTTCACAAGGGTAACTGGATAAAATGTACCATAAAACTTGTTGTACAATTTCTCAAGTACACAGATACCCCATATGTGGTTGAAAACTACTTTTGAGTAACAGTACAAAGCTTAGAAGGGTAGGAGCACTATATTGGACTTCCACCAAGGTGCCAGAGGAGCAGAAATTCCCCACAAGTGACCCCATTTTACAAACTGCACCTCTTACTGAACTCATCTAGGGGTGCAGTGAGCATACGGATACCATAGCTTATACTGACCAGTTCACATTTATCATATGCTCTAAATTACATTAGGATTTCCATCTACATTTCCAAATTACGTAATTCAAGTGAAGCTGCCAGTGGATCCATACACTATAATAAGGAAGCAGAGTTATTCTGGACACAGTTTGGCCTTTCATCAGTGATATTTTTAAAGGTGCACAAAACTGTTGTTGACCGCACTTTTGCGCACATCTACAAAGATGAGTAAAAAAAGATGATACTGTTGGACCACAGGCCAGATGGACATTCAAAGTGACTCCCTCTGCCTCAAACGAGTACAGTAAATTTTCCTTTGTGAATTTTGGATGAACTATATTTGTCAGTCATTTACATGGAAACCACGATATAAGCACTCCGTGTAGAGTGCAAGATAAATGTGAGCCAAACCTCACTGCGATCTTTGGGAAGCAGAATGCACATATCAACAGCAGTTGAAGATTTGGCTTTATTACGATTTTTTACGCCATTTACTTACTTTGCAGCTTAAGTGATTAAGCGCCTTTATTCCTTAGGTCAGTACCATTACAGCAATACCGGGTTTATATAGGTTTTGGCTTCTATCACACTAAAAACGTGTTTTTACAAAAGAAAGGTTTTTTTGCATCACTGAATTTTGAAGGCTAAAGTTTTGGGTTTTTTTCTACAGACAGTCATGTGAGGACTTGATTTTTACTGGTACTATTATGGGCCACATAATGCTTTTTGATCACTTTCTATTCCACATTTTGTGAGGCAGAATCAAAACAAAACAGCAATTCAGAAATCTTTTTTTTTTAAAAAAATGTGATAAAACAGCTTTATTCTTTGGCTCAGTATGGGTATAGTGATACCACAATTATATAGTTTATCATCTTTTGCGGCTTTTACACCATAAAATTAATTTTATAGAAAAAATAATTGTTTTTGCATTGCTTTAATTTTGAAAATTATAGCTTTTTTTAATTCTCTGCCGACGGCGCTGTTTGGTGGCTCGTTTTTTATGGGACCAGATGAAGTTTTCAGCAATGCCATTTTTATTTACATGCGATTTTTTGATCACGTTTTATCATACTTCTTGGCGGCATGATGAAAACACATAGTGTTTTGTTACTACTGTATTTTTTTATGTTTTTTTTTTTACGGTGTTCACTGCTGGGATCAACTAGTGTCATTGTTTTACAGATCATATTACATTGGATGCGGCAATACCAAATATATTGCACTTTTTTATTTGCTTTTTTACATAAATATACGTATTTATTGGTATGAGATCCTTTCCTCTTTATTTTGTGATTTTTAATAAATAATCTTTTTTCTTTTTACTGACCTCTTTGGGACAGAAACCTTTTTAATACTAATCGCTCGTATAATCCGTTGCAATAAATTATACTTGTCCGTTTTACACAGACAGAAGCCTCTCAGAGCATGCTGCTAACATTGTCTCAGACACTTGCCATAGTTGCCTGACCTGGAGGTCTTCATAATTACTTTGGATTGCCATGATGACCTCAAGGTGCCATGTCAACGATCAAGTCCGAGAAAGCTTAGGAGAGAGATCGCAATCCCTCTCCCAGCTCCTAAATGCTGTGATCGGTATTGATTGCAGAATTTAGGAGGTTAAACAACCAGGGACCGCGCAGCGACTGCTCCTGGCTGTGAGAGCTGGAGCACAGCTACTAGGTAAGTCGAATTCCGAGCAACGATCACAGCTCCTTTGCCTGTGCGATCGCCATGACATACCCCTTAGATCATTGGTCAGGAACCACTTGGAAACCATGATATACAGAGTATGTCATATGTCGGTAAGGGGTTAAGGAGTATGACTCCTAGACATGTAAAGCCTATGCACCTTATGCTAGGGCTGCCAGAAATTAGAAGGAAGGACTCCAATATACCCTGGAAGAGACAGAGGAGGGCCTCAGAATACAACTTTTTCACTATTAGGGACTCCTAGACTAGTAATGAATATGCACGATGTGCAAGGGCTGAAAAACATTTACCCTTGGGAGGTATAAATAAATATATATATATATATATATATATATATATATATATATATATATATATACATATATATATATATATGTGTAAGAGAATTGCAGAGATAGGTCTCATACACATCATATAAAAATTATATAGGAGGGCACCATACACACCCTGGAAAAATTACGCGCGAGGATCACATCATGAGTGGTAGAGGAGAAGGACACAAAAAAGAAAACAAGAACTTGTTTGGCCGGGAGGGGGGGCAGGGGAATACATTAGGAAAAAAAAGGTACATTACAATTAGCATTATGTTCCCGCTGCTGTCATCCTATGGGGTTGAGATTTCGGGAGCAATCCAGGCCTTGTTCATTTTGATAAGAGTGAGGCTTTTAGCATTTTCAGTTGACAGGCGGATGCAGCCACCAGTTATTATGCCCCCAGTGACACGAGAAATCCACTAACAAAACGCTAGCGGCAGGGCAGGCCAGCAATTTTAAGGTGTAGAGGGACAGTTCATACCACGTGTCCAGCTTGGATACCCAATAGTTGTATGGCACAAAACAGTCAAGGAGGACGCAGGTACGTTTGGCTAGGCACTCTTTCACCATCTTCCAAAACTTTTCCCTCCTTGTTAGACTACCCCAAGCATCAGGGTCTGGCTCTGGTCCCAGACCTTGGATAGGGTTCCCCTACCTATGTGTAACTTGGTGTGTGTCTACTTTGTCTCTCATCCTTCATTGCCTAAGGATCTATGATCTCTGCCACCGGTGTTGTCAGATGGGAATTTTTGTACTAATGGTTTGACTAGGGCCTTCTGGTATTGCACTATTTTACTATCCCTCTCCAACGCAAGAAGAAGATATGAAAAGTTCTCCTTGTAGCATGGGTCGAGAAAGTGAACAACTACCAGTAATTAATGTTGTTCAAAATGCATATAACATATGAGTTACAAAAAAGGCAGCGGGACATAAAGTCTGCCATGTGTGCCAGACTCCCAACAGGCAAGACTTCCCTGTCCCCACCAGGAGGACAACTCTCCATCTGCTCCTTTTCCCTCTTCTGCAACTTGTGTACTTTCGTCCTCCATCTCCACCTGGTCCACATACAAAACTTCCCCTTTATGAGCAGTGAGTGTTTCAGTAGACACAGAAGAAGGACATTGCTGTTCAGCATCTTGGTTCAGTTGTCAAAATTTTGAAGAACTTCACAGATTTCCACTTGTTGGATATGTGTGGAGGATAACCGGAATACAGACGGCATGTTACAGCTTGTATTCAACTACTGCCCTTTGCTGCTCACAAAGCCTTGCCAACATGTGTAATGTGGAGTTCCACTGCAAGGGCATGTTGCACACCAGCCGGTAAGCTGATACTTGTAAGCGTTGTTGCAGCCCTGTCAGACTGGTGCCAGTTGTAGCTGACTTGCGGAAATAAGCGCACACACGGCAAACGTTCACAAGTAGCTAAGGCAAATCTGGGTAGGTTTTCAGGAAGTGCTGAACCACTAAGTTGAGCACGTGGGCCAGACATGGTATAGGTGCAAGCTTGCCAGTCTTCAGAGCTGCTACCAGGTTATGGCCATTATCAATCACGACCATGCCTGGTTGAAGGTTCAGTGGCAAGAGTCACGGTCCTGTCTGGCTATTATACCTTTCAACAACGCTGCAGCTGTGTGCGGTTTGCCACCTAAATAAACTAGTTTCAGCAGAGCCCTTAGCTGCTATTGCTGACCGGGAATAGCTGGTGTAGTCATAGTTCGGGTATGACATCACTTGGCCAAAAGGGACCAAAACCCAGCGCGCGTCATGGCAGTGCAATACTAATGTAGAAATTAAAAAATCAGTGCATTTGATCTGATGCTTTTACACATATTGAGCCATAATATAATATTTAAAGAAGTGAAGAAAACCTAAAATGGCTACAGATTGGTCCCTGAACTTTTAGAAGTGCAGCGTTGATGGACTCGAATTTAGTGTATAAAGTAGATCAGAGGATTATATACAACCTGGTCAGACCCAAACATAGTGGTAAACAATGGCTTTCATTACAGTTCAGTTTGACAAGTATATTTGAAGTGGTGTGAGATTTATTTTCCACATACAGATTGTATTTAGAACTGGGCACAAACCAAAAAGGAGTTTAACAAAATTTTCTATGAAAAAAACAAGACAAAAACATTTTGCTCTGATGCTTCACATAAGGAAACACCTTCACAAACACAAGCAGATCAATGCAGGGGATATTCAGCTGATAAAACATTGGAAAGCCTATCAAAGAGTAAAAAACAAAATCATACCTCCTGTGGGTACAAATACACATCTACACTCTGGGAGGGGACAGTAAATCAAAAGGGTGTGAACACAATTTGGTGTCTATTATGCAACCATGCACCCTGCAGTGCAAGTGACTACATGTAATCTAAATTGATTAGATGGTAATCTAGTGGCATATCAAGGGCAAAGTTAACAACATCCTGTAATGGATGTAATCCTTGGCCATAAGATTTACGCAAAGTATATTGTTATTGTCAGATTACTGATATGATAAAATGTAAAAAAAAAAAAAAACTTAGGTAGGTCAGTAGATTCCCTGTACACAGATGCATTAAAACTAGAAATGGGCGTCCAAAGATGTTCAAGTTCGGCGGGTCCTGACGGACTTTAAAAAATGGTCTGGTTCGTGACTGAACGTGAACCCAAACATCTGCAAGGACGCCAAACCCCATATAAGTTTATGAGGATCCGAACATTGTGCTGTAAAATGGTGGTAGAAAGGACTAGTGGGGCTGCAAAGCAGGACAGTTATACTTACTGAATCTCCTGCACGGCTGTCACACTGCTTCCGGTTTTGCTTATTAACTGTAATACATATTCACGGCTTCCCCTGCCAGTCATCAGTCCCGGCGTCTCAGATTGCTTGCATTCAGATTGCGCCCCCACCCTGTGTGACAGTGTCTGTGATTGGTTGGAATCACACATGCTGTCTGCATCCCTATAGTGGTGTAAAAAGAAGTTAAAAAAAAAAGCATAGGGTCCCTATATATTATGATACCCAGCGTAGATAAAGCAGATGGCTACAGGCTGTGTATTAGTATTTAAATAATTTAAAAAAAAAAAAACGGCTTGCGGTCAGGGGAAAAGTGATGAACAAAGACATATCGTGGGAACCCCAGGCTGTGACCTCAGGTGAACTCCGTGCTCTTACCGCTCACATCTGTGGCTTAGTCAGTGTGTCTTGCAAACCACAGTGATCAGTCACGTTTTCAAATGTGACCGCTCACTGCGACCTGAGATGTAGCAGAGCAGGATCGTCGTGGGACCTTATGTGGATTACGTTTGACCTGCAAGGGTATTTTGGGGGTTAATACATTTGAGAAAAAGTGTTTTGTTTTTTAATAAAGGAGGATTTTTCTTTGTGTTTTATGTCTAATTTTACTTACACGATTTGTAATGGGGCTGGGTCTCCAATAACTCCCCATTACTAATCATGGGCTTGATAACAGCTGTGATTTTGTTTTTTTTACAAAATCGCATTTGTCAATAATCTCTTATATTACCCCAATTGACAACACACCAGGGCAGTCGGATGAGCCAGAAAAGTGCCAGGATCGGTGCATCTGATGGCTGCACCAATTCTGGGGAAGCTGTGAGCTATTTTTAGGTTGGGGGAACTAGATAACCATGGAACTGCTCAGCCTGAGAATACCAGACCCCAGCTGCCTGCTTTATCCTGGCTGGGTATCAAAACTGGGGTGAAGAGACTGCATGCCGGCTTTTAAAATTACAGTGCCTTGTGAAAGTATTCGGCCCCCTTGAATTTTTCAACCTTTTCCCACATCTCAGGCTTCAAACATAAAGACAAAAATATGAATGTTATGGTGAAGAATCAACAACAGTGGGACACAATTGTTAAGTTAAACAAAATTTATTGCTTATTTTAAACTTTTTTAAAAAAATAAACAACTGAAAAGTGGGGCGTGCAATATTGTCCGTCCCCTTTAAGTTAATACTTTGTAGCGCCACGTTTTGCTGCAATTACAGCTGCAAGTCGCTTGTGGTATGTCTCGATCAGTTTTGCACATCGAGAGACTGAAATTCTTGACCATTCTTCCTTTGCAAATAGCTCGAACTGAGAGGTTGGATGGGGAGCGTTTGTGAACAGCAGTTTTCAGCTCCTTCCACAGATTCTCGATTGGATTCAGGTCTGGATTTTGACTTGGCCATTCTAACACATGCATACATTTATTTGTGAACCATTCCATTGTAGATTTTGCTTTATGTTTGGGATTATTGTCTTGTTGGAAGACAAATCTCCGTCCCAGTCTCAGGTCTTTTGCAGACTCCAACAGGTATCCTTCAAGAATGGTCCTGTATTTGGCTCCATCCATCTTCCCATCAACTTTAACCATTTTCCCTGTCCCTGCTGAAGAAAAGCGGGCCCAAACCATGATGCTGCCACCACCATGTTTGACAGTGGGGATGGTGTGTTCAGGGTGATGAGCTGTGTTGCTTTTACGCCAAACACATAGTTTGGCATTGTGCCAAATTCGATTTTGGATTCATCTGACCAGAGCACCTTCTTCCACATGTTTGGTGTGTCTCTCAGGTAGCTTGTGGCAAACTTTAAACAACACTTTTTATGGATATCTTTGAGAAATAGCTTTCTCCTTGCCACTCTTCTATAAAGGCCAGATTTGTGCAATGTACAACTGATTGTTGTCTTATGGACAGACTCTCCCACCTCAGCTGTGGATCTCTGCAGTTCATCCAGAGTGATCATGGGCCTATTGGCGGCATCTCTGATCAGTCTTCTTTGAGATGAAAGTTTGGATGGACGGACGGGTCTTGGTAGATTTGCAGTGGTATGTTACTCCTTCCATTTAAATACGATCGCTTGCACAGTGCTCCTTGGGATGTTTAGTTTTGGAAATCTTTTGAAACCAAATCCGGCTTTAAACATCTCCACAACAGTATAACGGACTTGCCTGTTGTGTTCCTTGGTCTTCATAATGCTCTCTGCGCTTTAAACAGAACACTGGGACTATCACAGAGCCGGTGCATTTATACGGAGACTTGATTACACACAGGTGGTTTATATTTATCATCATCAGACATTTAGGACAACATTGGATCATCCAGAGATCCTCAATGAACTTCTGAAGTGAGTTTGCTGCACTGAAAGTAAAGGGGATGAATAATATTGCACGCCCCATTTTTCAGTTATTTATTTTTTTTAAAAATTTAAAATAAGCAATAAATTTCGTTCAACTTCACAATTGTGTCCCACTTATTGTTGATTCTTCACCATAACATTAAATTTTTTATCTTTATGTTTGAAGCCTGAAATGTGGGAAAAGGTTGAAAAATTCAAGGGGGCCGAATACTGTCGCAAAGCACTGTATTTATTTAAATAATTTAAAAAAAAGCCACATGGAGTCCCACTTAATTTGATTCAGAGCCAAGATAACCTACACAGCTGGGGGCTGCAGCCTCCAGCTGTCTGCTTCATCTGTGCTTAGTTTGAAAATACAGGGTACCCTACACAATTTTTTCCAATAATTTATTTATTTTTTACACTTTACTCCGGGAACCCAGAAAGCTAGCGTGAGGGCAACCAATCACAGATGCCGGCATTGTGACTGGATCCAATCACAGACGCTGTCACAGAGGGTTTGCGGGGGAAGCAGTGAATATTCATAAGATTAATGAGTGGACCTGGAAGAAGTGTGACAGCCCCATGGAGACTAAGTATAATTGTCCTCCTTTCATCTCGGATTTGCTTCATTTTGCACCCAGCTAGCCCTTACTAACACCATTTTACAGCACACAAGTTCAGGTTCCCATAGACATATATGGGGTTCAGTCTCTTGGCTCAAGTTTGGGTTCAAGTCCAGTGCCTTTTTAGAGGTTCCTTCTGTCCATCCACCATCCCAAAGAGCTTAGAATCTCTGTAGACACCCAAAATCTGTGATCCAGATGGCCCATTCCCCTAGACTGCATTATTAAGATTTGCCATTGAGGACATCTTGTATGGAAGTACACCCACTGGAATGCTGGAATTGTTGCAGTTAGAGAGCCTAATAGGGACATCACCTTCCTTACCAAAATCTCCTATAGCTCCTGAGCATTTACAATTTTTTGTGTGATATTTAGTATTTTCTCTGGTGGAAGAAAACAATAATATTGTTGAACAGAACCCAGACAGATGCCTAAAAATAAAAAAAATCCAGTTAATACAGCACTCCCGGAGGGTGTAGGTGCTCGGATAGGATCCACCTCTGCATGTAGACACAAACAGAATCTGGCACTCTGAGACAAGTATATCTCAAGTAGTGAATTTATTTGTGAGAACATAGAAATAGTGAAGTTTTGGTCAGAACACATGGGTGTGCTATCACTCAAATTACAGCGACGACTGTCACAGTCCACATCAGTGGCTGTACCTCTCGTAACTTAAGTGGTCGTATACCCATGTGTATTTTTGATAAAGGTGTCTGACCGAAATGTCACATGTATTACACTATCCATTGAATCATGGATCACAAAATGACTACATACTAATTCACCATAGAGCACCCCACGGGGCCTTGGGGAATTCTCGTCACCGGGTCAGTGGAGGGTCAGGAGATGTCACAGGTGGCCCTGACCAGTTTCGTGACCCCGAGTCACAAAAAGGGATGGATGGATGATGTCCACAAAAAGGGATGGATGGATGATGGGATGATAAGGGTATTGGAAGTAGTAGTTGTCTCGGGACGCAACCTGTGGCACGCGGCCAGGGATTGCCCGCCGCTGCGGGTGCTGTCCTCTGGGGCGGATGGTGTCGCAGCCGGGATGGTTCAGCTCTCAACAGGTAGAGCTAGGCCCCAGGGAGGATAATGGAAGTGGTAGTGACCTTGGCGCCGGAGAGCAGGGCGACAGCAATGAAGGGTGCACTCAGTAGGTGCGGTTCAAGGTTTTTACTCACTGTCCGGTTACTGCCCTAGAGGTGCCGGTCTCTGCCATGATGGGCCCAGCCAATCCCGGATAATTTTGAGGTCACCGCCGGTGTTCCCACTGTGTGTCCTTTCTGGTTGGGGGTCCCTCCAATCCAGTAGATGAAATGAGGAACGGGCTGCGGGTGTTTCCTGCACTCTCTGCAGACCCTAGAATCCTCAGTAGCGGTAGAGAGCCCGGGCTGAGCTGTTTGCTCCAAGCCACGGGTCTTATGGTGCTTCAGAAGTATAAGGTGATGCCTGGACCGAGGTCCTGACCATGCTCCTCACCCCAAGCTGTGCCCGGGGTAACTGCTGCAGTGTGTAGATGCTCCTTCCTTTTCCCCAAGTGGTGCCCACCCCCCAGGTGGTTGCCCTAGTGACCGGGAAAGTCCCTTACTTCATGATGGCCACCCCCCTATCTACCACAGGTCAACCTCTGGTGGGAAAGCACCCGTGTATGGTTTGTGAATGTGAGAGACACCAGCGATTAACCTCTTCCTTACCCGGGATGAGTACTCCACCTTAAATGAGATGCAGTACCCTGTGGCAACTGAAGCCTCAGGGGCACCACAAGCACATATCATGGCCACATCTGGCCCCAACTTTTGAACTTACAAGCGGCTAGAACACAGATTAAGCCATGGCTAGAACAGCCTGAGGACAATGAACCCAAGCCTGCCAACTGCCCCTCGCGAGATCCACTCACTGGAGAAACTTCTCCCAGTACTCTGCACACCGTGGGGTCGTAGGCCTCCTCCTACAGGTACAGGAAACCCCACTGGGGAGTTCAGAGAGGAACCGCCCTTTTAATTTCAGTAGCTTTCCTGTTTCTGGGGGTGGATACTCTCTTATGTGTGGTGCTGTCATGGCGAAGAAAAAAAGCTCTTGTTCATAGGGCATTTTTCATCATAAATGGGTAAAGTTTAAAAAAATGCTACCAAAAATATGGAACTTTGCAATTTACTTAAATATCCTCTTTGCTCCCAAAAATGGATGTATTTTTTTATTTTTTATTACTGCTCACTGTCTAGGTTCTTACATCCGTTGTAGTCTAGGAGTGGCGGCTGAATATGTGTCGTGCTTACAAGTTGTTTGTAATAGTGCTTGTAAAAGCTGCTCTGAAATCACTTGAGCAGACTGTGAGCTCCTGACTTCAGTGACACTACACTCCTCTGATGCTTCAGAGGCAGTAAGTTTGGGCTAGTGGAAAAATTATGCCACTGATGTGAACTTACAGGAGCACACCGCCCCCAAGAATCTGTGAGAATTGGTAAAGGTGCACTCCTAATCAGAAAATGAGACGCCCCCTTTACGGCCTGCTTATTTATTGTCAAATTAAGAAGAGTAAGGAGTCTGAAAATTGCCCATATCTTTGACTTCCAGTCCTGTTTGTCTTGTCCATACATAGATGGTAATTTGGAGCAGTAATGAAGTTTTGTTTTTTTTCACAAAGTGAAAAATGTGTTAGGAGTTTTAACTTGTATTATACTGCAAACCAATCTATCATCCCTACCACACAATGCACTGAAAAAAGAAAATGACTCTTTTCTGCTGCATTTCAGGTCCTGCAACTCCAAATCTTATTCATCATGTTCAAGTCCAACTATAAATGAAGATGAGCAGAAAAGCAAAAGGTAATGATGTCTAGAAAAATGTGCTCTCAAACCATGCTTTACATGTCCGTCAATCTAAAGACGAGCTACACTTAAGGCCCTGTCACACACAGAGATAAATCTGCGGCAGATCTGTGGTTGCAGTGAAATTGTGGACAATCAGTGCCAGGTTTGTGGCTGTGTACAAATGGAACAATATGTCCATGATTTCACTGCAACCACAGATCTGCCAAAGATTTATCTCTGTGTGTGACGGGGCCTTTACTCTCCGTACAAAGAGAAAGGTTTACCAGAACGCTATCCAACTCGTCAAACTAAGAAAAAGCATTAGATAACCCATGATGACAGCTATACTTTATTGAAAAGATAAAACTTTGATAAACCACAAATCAAATGTAAGAATCAAAGGCAAATGTCTGGATTTTTTTCCGTGCTTCACATTTTTTTCATGGCTGTGCACCGCATGGATAATAAGCATTTGCTAGACAGTTAAAGGAGTTGTCTGACAAACTCAAAAATTTTTGTTAAGCTAATCTGTGCTGTATTGTCATATAAATCGCCCCTACATTGTTATTTTTTGTTTTCTAACTTTTGTTGCTCCTGAATTCACCCTTTATTCTCTGCAGCTCTTTGTTTACATTCAGCTCCAGCAAACATGATAACTTCCTGTGCCACACCTCCCAGTCAGAGCTGGCACTGTCCGGCCCCAGTGTCCAGCCCCTCCCCCTGCCAGCCTCGCCCTCTGCCCCCCCCACTGCACACACAATCCCTGTCAGTATTCTGCCCCAGCACCTGACCTGTTATCACTACAGCATTGGAAATAACAGCCCCACATCGGGCTCTGCACCCCACACACACATATGGCTCTGCATCACACACACACACATATGGCTCTGCATCCCACACACACATACGGCTCTGTATCCCACACACACACATCGGACTCTGCACCGCAGACACACATAGGGTTCTGCACACCCCACACACATCAGACTCTGCACCACACACACACATAGGGCTCTGCACCGCACACACACATAGGGCTCTGCACACCCCACACACATCAGACTCTGCACCACACACACACATAGGGCTCTGCACACCACACACACATATGGCTCTGCATCACACGCACACATATGGCTCTGCATCCCACACACACATATGGCTCTGTATCCCACACACACACATCGGACTCTACACCGCAGACACACATAGGGTTCTGCACACCCCACACACATCAGACTCTGCACCACACACACACATAGGGCTCTGCACCGCACACACACATAGGGCTCTGCACACCCCACACACATCAGACTCTGCACCACACACACACATAGGGCTCTGCACACCACACACACATATGGCTCTGCATCACACGCACACATATGGCTCTGCATCCCACACACACATATGGCTCTGTATCCCACACACACACATCGGACTCTACACCGCAGACACACATAGGGTTCTGCACACCCCACACACATCAGACTCTGCACCACACACACACATAGGGCTCTGCACCGCACACACACATAAGGCTCTGCACACCCCACACACATCAGACTCTGCACCGCACACACACATAGGGCTCTGCACACCCCACACACATCGGACTCTGCACCGCAGACACACATAGGGTTCTGCACACCCCACACACATCGGACTCTGCACCTCACACACACATATGGCTCTGCACGTCACACACACATAGGGCTCTGCACACCCACACACACACACACACACACACACACACACACACACACACACACACACACACACACACACACGGCGCTCTGTACCGACCCCCCCTAACCCCATAGGGAACACATGTAGGGAATACATACTCACCCGTCCTCGGTCCCCGCCGCTCCTGCACGTTCGCACGCTGTCTGTGCTCTGGCCATATCAGCACAGTAGTGACGTCACCGCTGTCCTCAACTGTCAGACACAGACTGCACGGGCAGTGATGAGAAGCAGTGCAGCGCTCCCTCTCATCAGTGCTTTCAAATATATCGGCATCTGTGATCTGTGATGCCGGTACATTTGAATGTGCGATCTTGAGCAGGGGGCCCGGTGCTGGCGCTAACACCACGGCAGCCGTCGCCAGGCCCCTCCCCCAGGTCACGGACCCTACAGCAGTGCAGGGGGAGGTTGCGGGGAGAGTACAGGGTGCGGGGGAATGTGTGGGAGGGTGCAGGGAAGGGGGGCGGGGGACTCACGCACTGTACCCGCCCAGCAGGGCGGCAACATGCTGTTTCCAGATTTGCATGTCAACATGGTCCTGCCCATGTTGATATGAAATGACCGGAAGCAGCAAAATCGCGGCAGGAGCGGTCACATGACCACTCTGAGCCGGGGGAGAGGGGCTGACCGCAGGGCAGGTAAGTGCTCACTATCTACTTACCTGCCCCAATGTAGCCCAATAGGGAAATAATAAAAAAAAGCAAATTAAGCCGGATAACCCCTTTAAGAGAAATGTATTAAAGGGGTTGTCACATCTTGTGAAAATGAAAAAATTGCAAAGCAATTCCAAAAAAACAAGAAACTTTGCAGCTCCCCTCTAATTGAAAATTGTCTGTTTTTTAAGAATGGAGAGATTTTCAATGCTATAGTTTACTAGTTCTACCTAGGTCACTTCAGTCTATGAGAGGGGGACGGTGTCCGTGGCAGAGAGTGCAGCACTTACAAGTGCTTCTCTAACGCAGGTCAGATCAATGGATCCGCCTAGCTTCAGTATCACTGTGCTCATCCGAAGCTGCAGGGGAAAGCTGCATCTGCTTGTAGCATGGAAGAGCGCACAGTTTGGACCAGCTGCTCATTGTTGCTGGTCTACTCACCTCTCCGCTGCCATCGCCACCTGACGCTGGATTTCGGCTCAGTGTGCATGATCCCGGACTTTCGGTCATGCGCACTACTTCAGTTTGAAGCAGGGATGCGTACACCCAGCTTCATAGTGTGCATTACCAAAACTCAAGGGTCATCCGCAATGAGCCAAAATCCAGCGAAGGGCGGCGATGACAGCGGAGAGGTGAGTGACATCATCCTCTGACGCTGCGCATTCAAGAGCATGTTAGCACACCTACAGGGGCGTACTAACATGCAAATGGAGACAACTAGCCATGGGAACTAACGTCCAGAGGACTAGTCGCTGACCTAATTAGCATCTATATATATAATTGCCTTATTCTGTCTGTCTGTCTGTCTTGCTCCAAAATTGTGTCCCGGGACATGTCCTTACGGTGACAAACAGCGGATTGGCTGCTGGCCTCGCCATGGCCCCGCCCCCCTGAACGGATTGGCAGCTCGCCTTGCCTCCTCCCCCCCCGCACGGTTTGGCAGCTCGCCTCGCCTCCGCCCCTCCTCGCACGGATTGGCCAGGTCCTTACGGTGACAAACAGCGGATTGGCCGCTGGGCTCGCCATGGCCCCGCCCTCCCGCACGGATTGGCCGCTCGGCTTCACGGATTCGCCATGGCCCCGCCCCCCCGCACGGATTGGCCGCTCGGCTTCACCATTGGCTGCTCGCCTCGGCTCCTCCCCCCGCACGGATTGGCCGATCGCCCAGGCTCCGCCCCCCACACGAGGTGAGCGCATCAAGGTCCTGCAGGCGCGGAACGCGCACGCACGCACGCACGCACACACACACACACACGCGCACACACACACACACACAAAATCGCATCCACATACTCACAACATCCCGTGATATCGCTTGCTTCTCGGCGGCGATACTGTGCTGTGATCTCCCAGGACCTGCCGGAGGATCACATGGCCGGAAGCATGTGGTATCTCCGGATGTTGTGATTGTGTCAGCGCGTGTATGCGATCGGATGTGTGTGAGTGTATGCGATCGGATGTGTGTGTGTGTGTGTGTGTGTCAGTGTATGCGATCGGATGTGTGTGTGTGTGAGTGTGTGAGTGTATGCGATCGGATCTGTGAGTGTCGGCAGAGGAGCACGGCGTGCAGCACAGCTGCTGGGACCGGCCACCGGTGGGCACAGGGAGAAGTGGGGTGTGTGTGTGAGTGTATGCGATCAGATGTGTGCGTGTTTAATGTCTGATGTGTGACTGTGGAGCACGATGGGGAGTGCGCAGCATGGGGGATGGAGCACGATGGGGAGTGCGCAGCATGGGGGATGGAGCACGATGGGGGGTGCACAGCATGGGGGATGGAGCACGATGGGGGGTGCACAGCATGGGGGATGGAGCACGATGGGGGGTGCGCAGCATGGGGGATGGAGCACGATGGGGGGGTGCGCAGCATGGGGGATGGAGCACGATGGGGATGCGCAGCATGGGGGATGGAGCACGATGGGGGGTGCGCAGCATGGGGGATGGAGCACGATGGGGGGTGCGCAGCATGGGGGATGGAGCACGATGGGGGGGTGCGCAGCATGGGGGATGGAGCACGATGGGGGGTCCGCAGCATGGGGGATGGAGCACGATGGGGGGTGCGCAGCATGGGGGATGGAGCACGATGGGGAGTGCGCAGCATGGGGGATGGAGCACGATGGGGAGTGCGCAGCATGGGGGATGGAGCACGATGGGGAGTGCGCAGCATAGGGGATGGAGCACGATGGGGAGTGCGCAGCATGGGGGATGGAGGACGATGGGGGGTGCGCAGCATGGGGGATGGAGCACGATGGGGAGTGCGCAGCATGGGGGATGGAGCACGATGGGGGGTGCGCAGCATGGGGGATGGAGCACGATGGGGAGTGCGCAGCATGGGGGATTGAGCACGATGGGGAGTGCGCAGCATGGGGGATGGAGCACGATGGGGGGTGCGCAGCATGGGGGATGGAGCACGATGGGGAATGCGCAGCATGGGGGATGGAGCACGATGGGGAGTGCGCAGCATGGGGGATGGAGCACGATGGGGGGTGTGCAGCATGGGGGATGGAGCACGATGGGGAGTGCGCAGCATGGGGATGGAGCACGATGGGGAGTGCGCAGCATGGGGGATGGAGCACGATGGGGGGTGCGCAGCATGGGGATGGAGCACGATGGGAGGTGCGCAGCATGGGGGATGGAGCACGATGGGGGGGTGCGCAGCATGGGGGATGGAGCACGATGGGGAATGCGCAGCATGGGGGATGGAGCACGATGGGGAATGCGCAGCATGGGGGATGGAGCACGATGGTGAATGCGCAGCATGGGGGATGGAGCACAATGGGGAGTGGGGATGGAGCACGATGGGGGATGCGCAGCATAGGGGATGGAGCATGATGGGGGGTGCGCAGCATGGGGGATGGAGCACGATGGGGGGTGCACCCCCCCAAAACACAAACACACACACACACACACACACTGCCACACACGCACTGCACAACACACCACACACACACTGGGAACCACAAACACTGCCCTACACAGACACCCACACACACAACGCCGCACACACACAACACCCAACACACAAACACCGCGGCACACACAAATATACTCACATACCGCGCAACACACACACTGCACAAAACATACCTCCCCTCAAAACACACACACACACACCCACACAAACCGCGCAACACACATACACAATGATACAGACACACAGCGCTCTACAAACAATGCAACACACAAACAACACCACTCTCACCCCCCGCCACACCCAGACAACACCCAGAACATGTACAGCCCCTACACAAACACTTGCTAACTACAGACAACAACATCTATATATATATATATATATATATATATATATATATATATATATATATATATATATATATATATATATAACAAAAATCATACATTAACTACACAATACGTAAATTCTAGAATACCCGATGCGTAGAATCGGGCCACCTTCTAGTATGATATAAGATACTTTTTCTAAAGATCCCTTTATCTATGCTAGTGTATACAGGGACTGAAAGGCAGGGGTTAGCAATATGCACCCAAGAACTGCTCGTGGTTCTGGGTGCATATTGGACCTGACAGGTTCCCTTTAAGATAAATGTGACAATCCCTTAAAAAGGAGCTTTTCAAGATCAGAAAAAATTATCTGCTATACATTTTTGCCATTGACATGATACTAAAAGGAAAAAAATGTATTGAAGGTTCAATTCTGCGAGGAAAAAATAGGCAGCAGGTGAATGAGATTGGATAAATGTCATTCACTTTTCTGGTACTGTAAAACAGCTGTTATTTTTTTCAAGAAGTAAAAACACAATGTGTGAACAAGCCCTTAAAGTGCACCAATCACCAGGATTTTCCTAAATAACCTAAAACCAATGCTATACTGGCGCCATCATGCTGACTCTATCCATAACTTTAGTTGTCAGCTAGGATGTATAGGTTTTGACACACAAGCAAGTAAAGTTTGTAAAATGAGCAGATTTTGAGTGGCAGCAGCTGCCGATCAGCTAATAGCTGAGGTGGGTTTTGATAGTGATTCCTGCCCCCTGCCTGTGCGTCCTCCCCGTTCTTTATTCTAATATACAATTGTTTTACTAAGTGACTAGGACCTGTGCTGATGTCATACCCATGTGACCAGAAGGGGAGGGCCTCAGTCAACAGAAAAATAATGTTGCTTTCTGGTATCAGCTATATTGGTTGAGGACCCCGCCCCATCTGGTCACATGGTATGACATCAGCACAGGTCCTTATAATCACTTAGTTAAATGATTCTATAATAGAATTAGCATAAATAACAGGGGAGGACAGGCAGGCAGGGGAGTGGGAATCACTATAAAATACCAACCCGTGCTATCAGATGATCGGCAGCTGCTCAAAAAGCTGCTCATTTTACAAATTTTACTTGCTTGTGTTTCAAAACCTATACATCCTAGCTGACAACTAAAGGTATGTATAGAATCAGCATGAGAGTGCCAGTATAGCACTGGCTTTAGGTTAAATAAGAAAATCCTGGTGATTGGTGTGCTTAAATACTTAAAGGGAACCTGTCAGGTCCCATATGCGTTCTAACCTACAAGCAGGGTGAGGTTTGGTCCAGAAACCCCTTCCCACCCATCCCTGAGTTGTAATATTGTGTAATATTTTTTTTAATATTACGTGTTCCCTATGTAAATAAGCAGAGGGTCTAGTCCCCTGGGCGTCGCTTCACCCCGTGGGCGTTTGCATGTTTTCAGTGGTATCACGTCCCTGTGCGCTATGGGAACCTTTGTTATGCCGCTTTGAAAATATGGGCGGCTGCGTGGTTGGCGCAGGTATGCGCATGCGCGGTGGCTTTGATGAGATATACGGGAAGTGACATCAGGTTTGTGTATGAAGCAGGGTGAATGACGTGACTGCGCGTGTGCACGGCCGCAATGAATGATGGGAGGCGGCTGGGACCGGAAATGTAATGGCTCCCGCACTCATTTAAAAGGTTGCCGCATGGTTGCTGGTTGGCGTGCTGGTGTCCTCATTTGGGGATTTTTTGGGACGGAGGCTATCATGGCGTTTTGCCAGTTTCTACTGTCTCATCTTACTTGGACCCCTAAACGATTGCTGTAGTGGTCCGGTTTGGCATACCACACTTTATCTGAGGTGATTTTGGGGTAAGTGACATTGTCTATATCTATTGTATCTTTTTAAAATCAGCTGACTGACTTGGTCTATATGATTGTTTTTGGGGTTACTGATTTAGATATATGCATACATATTAGTGCTCTCCTTTTCATTTGTAAGGAGTAGACCTGTTTTGATGTAGTGAATATGTATACGGAATGGGGCAATTGGTATCTAATGGGATCATTTATAGCCTCATTTTGAGTAAGATCTTGACGGTGGTCTTCTTATGTGTATGTTGGGAAGCGTTTCTTATCTATACTGAGAGATTGTATATATTTCTCTCTTCCTCTTTTAGATCCATATTGAATATTGATATTAAACTCATGGATCAATAAAACCTCCTGATGAACCCTTTGGCTCTATCATACAAGGGGGGAAACGCGTCGAGGTGTAAGGTGTAAATTGTATCCCAAGATTGTGAAGCTATCAAGCACAGAGTGTCTAACCATTACCAAAAGGAACTTGTGACATTTCACATGTCTGAAATCAACTACCTCTATGAAGAAGGATATTATTTTATATGACAATCTCAAGTGGATATGTGATAAATATTTCATCTATCAAGAATCCTATTAAGGAACAAATTATGGTTACTGGACTTTTTTATTTCTGTATTATCTTTGGCATATATGTGTTTGTTGCTTTGCTGAAAAAATCTTTTTTCTAACAGTCCAGATGATGGCCTTGGGCTGATATTAAGTCTCTGTTCTGTAGAGAATGACCTTTGGCATTCTATAGGGTGCATGGTATCCAAAATAACAGTTCGGCAGATGAGTTTGCACCATATATTGGGTGTTGGTTCTGTTAGGAATAACCTAGGGTATTCCAGGATGTGCCTTTTTTTCAAAAAAGTTATCCCTGTTTTTTCCTCTGTTCAATTGACCAGTTGAGGATGTGATTTGGATGTAGAGTAGTTGTCAAAAAAAACATCAAAAAGAGTGACCAGGGATGACATTATCATAAGTGTGTTTTTATGGTCTCAAAAACTGGATAGGGGTTGGAACTGGATATCGTGACGAAATATCTTTTTGTCTCTGTATTCAGCTCCTAAACCACTGTGTGACGGTGAGTTTAATAGATATTTTTAAAATATTAATGTGAATAATGGTATGAAGTATATAAATCTTTGAAAAATTGCAATTTTTCCCTCTGAGGAATTTTTTGATGAGGGGAAATAGGTATCGAATCGTGAAAGAAGGACGAATTGTATATTGCAATGTATCTACCCCCTTATTGGTTGAATCCAGCAGAGACATTGTATATTTTTTATGTCTATGAGTCTGTTTAGCTTTTGGTATAATAAAGGAATTTTTTAAAAAGTTGGGGTTTATTATATATTTTTGAGGTATCACGCCCCTGTGTACGTAACACCATGGATTTACATGAGAGACGTCACAGTCAGCTCTTGGAGATCCCGCGCATGTGCACTTGCCATTCGTGCAGCTTTCTTATCTGGGTGTTTGCTTGTCAGTTTCATAAGCGCACGATCAGAAGACTCCTGCGGTTCCGAGCATGCGCAGAGCGTGTCTAAAGTAAGTAAACATCCAGCAAGTAAACATCCGGATAAGAAGGCTGCGCAAATGAGAAGTGCGCCCGCGTGGGATCTCCAGGAGCTGACAGTGACGTCGCTTATGTAAATCCATGGTATCACACCACGGAAAGCATGCAAACGCCCATGGGGCGAAGCGACACCCAGGGAACTAGACCCGCCGCATATTTACATAGGGAACACGTAAGTTATAAAAAAATTTTTTTTTATAAATTCATATTATACAATATTAGAACACAGGGATGGGTAGGAAGGGGTTTCAAGGCCACACATCACCCTGCTTGTAGGTTAGAACGCATAAGGGACCTGACAGGTTCCCTTTAACAGTAAATTAACTGATGTACTGTAAGCAGATAGGATCGACCTCTATATTATGTAACACTCTCTTAGATTCCCACATAATGAGGCAGAATAAGAATATTGGGGCCATCTGGCCAACTTGAAGACCAAACTCAAGCTAGGTAAGGAGATCTTTGAGTCCTGATGACTACAATGAGTAAGGATCAACTGGGGATTATAATGTATTAGTGCACTGGAAAATAATCAAATATTTCAGGAGTAGTTCACTAGAAGGTACAGAATGGAGATAGAGGTCAGTGGCACAATCTAAAGTGTTTTTGGATGTTTTTCTTTTAGTGGTCTAGCACTTTCACAGTGAACAATATAACACATGCCCCATAATACATGGATTCTCTATCCACAAATGTTTAGATGTAAATGATAAGGATGACATGTCTGATCATTCAGTTCCCCAGCAATAGTCCATTTTAATGCATTGAGGACTGAGTTAACCAAAGCCTAAAAGAGCATATAGCCTGGAGGCCACTTTTTGGGAAAACCCAACTAGTAAAATTTAAAGTAAAAATTGAAAACAAACCAACAAACCACAGACACAAACAAAACACTTACTGCCTGATTGATCGGAGGGTCCAGAACCCTGGTCGGGCCAGGCCTGAGCATCACTTTGCTACGAGAAAAAAAAAAAAAAGAGGCTATTGTTACGATATTAACAAATCAAAATTACCAAACATACAGACTATAAGACATCAGCCAACAATTATCTAAGGGCAAGTTCACAAGCAGCAGATTGTTGGAAGAAATCTATGCTATTTCAATGGGCTTGCAAAAATCCTTGCAGAAGCTTCAGAAACCACCCAGATATGGGTTTTGGAATCTGCTGCGCATGATTATAGTTGACTGGAGTGAAAAATGTTTTTTGATGGGGTACTATTTTTTAATACTGCAGATAATTATCAAAAACTATTATTAAAACTTCTACTGGGACCATTGAGACTTCACATGATGCCAAGTAACATATCTTCCCAATTATGCAAAACATGTACCACCGTGCGGAGCCGCCGCCCCACCAACACCCCACCTATTGTCTCCTCCCCAAAATCCTATGGAATGTAAGCTGGCAAGGGCAGGGTCCTCTTCCCTCTGTAACAGTGTCTATTGTAACTTGTATATGTATTCTGTATGTAACCCCTTCTCATGTACAGCACCATGGAATCAATGGTGCTCTATAAATAAATAATAATAATAACAACAATAATAACATGTAATATAGATGCAGAGCGATACAAATTTTCCACATCAGTGAATGATATCACCAAATTTCCAGGGATGTAAAAACCAAACATGTCTCTAACTGGAAGCACGACACATATACACATACTGTAAGTCATTAACCCCTTCACGACCGGCCGATTTTTCGCTTTCCGTTTTTTTTTCGCCATTCTTTTTCTGAGACGTAACTTTTTTTTATTTTTCAGTCAATATGGTCATGTGAGGGCTCATTTTTTGCGTAACGAGCTGTGCTTTTAAATTAAACCATAGGTTTTACCATATAGTGTACTGGAAAACTGCAAAAAAATTCCAAATGCAGAAAAATTGCAAAAAAAGTGCGATAGCACTATTGTTTTTGAGATATTTTATTCACTGTGTTCACTATATGGTAAAACTGATGTGTGTGTGTGATGCCTCAGGTCAGTGCGAGTTCGTAGACACCAAACATGTATAGGTTTACTTTTATATAAGGGGTTAAAAAAAATTCGGACGTATGTCTGAAAAAAGTGGCGCACGTTTTACGCCATATTCCGTGACCCATAGCGTTCTCAATTTTCGGGATCTATGGCTCAGTGATGGCTTATTTTTTGCGACTCAAGATGTTTTTAACGGTACCATTTTTGTGCAGATACTTTGTTTTGATTGCCTGTTATTGCATTTTGCGCAAAAGTTGTGGCAACAAAAAAGTCATTTTGGCGTTTGGAATTTTTGCCGCTACACCGTTTACTGATCAGATTAATTGATTTTATATTTTGATTAATCGGACATTTCTGAACGCGGCGATACCAAATGTGTGTATATTTTTTATTTTTTTAACCCTTTAATTTTCAATGGGGCGAAAGGGTGGTGATTTGAACTTAGGGGTTTTTTTTAATTTTTTAAAACTTTTTTTTTTTTAATTTTACTAGCCCCCCTAGGGGGCTATAGCGATCAGCAATCCAATCGCTCTGCACTATCTGCTGATCACAGCTATACAGCTGTAAACAGCAGATACGGTCACTTCCTGCTTCACTGGCCTCCGTACAAAGCGAAAGTGAAAGTGGTTCATGTCTAGCACAGGAGTCATCACATGACCCTGTGCTACCATGACAACTGCCGTAAGTCACGTGATCATGTCACGTGACTTCTGTTATCGGGCGGTAAGTAAAACTTTACCGCGATTTTGTTTATAATGGCGCTGTCGCATATTGACAGTGCGATTACAGGGGTTAAATGGCACAAGCAGATAATGATTCTGCTCGTGCCTAGCAGGCACACATCTCAGCTGTGAAAATCAGCTGAGATGTGCGACAATCGCGGCATGCTGCTGCCGGCAGACCACGGGCAGTAACGTTATGACCGCAAGGACGTAATTTTACTGCCCACGGTCGTTATGAGGTTAAAATAAAAAACAACTTTCGGCCTCACTTTAACTAAAAGTACCGGCATTGTCTGAATAATGGCATGTTACATGTTATGCAGACAGACAACGATGGCCATTACGCCTACCTTTGCAGTGCTCTCTGCGACAGGAGTGGAAGCTTTATAGCCGAGTTGCAGCAACATGGCCTCCGCAGCGTTTCGCTTTGCCGTTTTCTTGTTGGGTCCTGTTCCTGTGGCCGTTTCCTCCCCAACTTTTACCTGTTAGAATTAGAATTATAAAATTCATACATGACTAGAAGAAAAGAAAAACCACCATCTTCTTGGGGTTCTCTACTACCATACAAGTTTATTTTTATAGACCCAGGTCAACATCTTAAAAAAACCTAGAAACCCCTAAAAATATATAACTCTCCTCCCTGACCGGCGCTGCTTCTCCGAACTCTATGCCATGTCTGTGGTCATCATCATCCAGCATTGTATGGAGCTGGACATATGCCAATCCACAATCGTCCCACTGGAATTTGATGCCAAATGACCTGGTACCACGGTGCAGCAGGTGGCACTGGCTGGGAAGGCAAGTACAAGGGTTTTCTTATTTTTTGCCACAAACACTGCTGCAGGCCAATTAACCCTCAACTGGTGAGGTGGAGTTTGCAACACCCCAGGGAAAGTTTGTTCAGCTGGCATTCATTGGAAAATGCTGGTATGAATCATCAATGTATTACATTTTTCGATACTTGTGGGTGTCAAAAATTTGGTATACTCATGTGTAATCAATCGCCAATAAGGAAACGATTAAAACAAACGTGATCTTTGTATTTTCTGTAAAAATTAGAGATTTCTAAACACTGGGGTATAGGAAGCCCCACATCACCAGTTGCGTGGCAAAAATCCCACCTCACCAGTTGAGGGTTAAGATTAACTTGTATAGTAGTGGAGAATCCCTTTAATTTTACTGCCATTATTCTACATAGGATTGCTGTTCCACAATAATGTTCATCTGTGATGAAGGTTTGTGTGTGATGAACTGATTGGTAAACAGCTTTTTCGGTAGCTGATTGACAGCAGTTCTTACATAGTAAAGATGTGCTTTTTACATTCAATAGTGCCACATCTTATAAAGGGAATTATTTATGTGTACATGACCCACTTTCAAAGACAACTCCAGCAATATCTTTACACAGCCAGTCCATTCCTGTTACTAAGGAGTCAGCTGCAATTGATATGCAAATTAGGCTAAAAGGGCAATGGTAGATCTGAAGCCTCTGTCACTCCAGCTCTATTTCTGTCCCAGAATCCCTTCCTCCTGCTTGACTGGAAGCTCTTTTTTTCTGAAAAAAACAGTATAGAGGCTGTCAGTTTAGCAAGAAAAGGCAACGCTGAGAAAGGGATAGAGCTGGAGTGACAGAGGCTTCAGAACTACAAATAGCTCATCAGCCTCATTTGCCTATCAGTTAAAAAGCTGATTTCTCAGTAAAGGAGGAAGAGACTGGCTACTGAAAAGATATTGCTGGACTTTTCCTTAGAAAATCTAAATAGTTTGGAGGGTGAAATCCTGTTGACAGCTTCCCTTTATCACCCTACCCCCCAATTCTTGCAGGTCTTTGGTTTGTGCTGATCTGCATTTCTTGGTCAAGACCTGGATACACCTGAGATATCCGGTCGATAACTGGAATAATTGAACTGCCTCACTAATGATTGTCCGAGAGGATATTTCCAGCATGTAAAGGATGGGACTAGGAAGCAAGAACCATAAAACACTGGAAATTATGGTGGGAAACAAGGAGAGTATATTATTTTTTATTATATTAATCCTGAAGTATTTAAAAATGAAATATACATTCCCTGGAATACTCAGCAGGGCAGAGAAATGTGGAATAGTTTTCAGCTCTTATGAATCTTTGGTGATTTTATCCACTAGAAATAGCAATTTTTGTTTTCTTTTTAGCGTTTTCTAAATTCTTTATTAAGTTTGGTTTACAACGTTACATTCCTTTCAAGCTTACATTGCTTTTGGCAAACAAAATGAAGAAAAACAAAATTGATGAACTAATTAGAAAATTAAAACCAGTTGTAAAAATGAATAAATGATTAATTATAGAACTTACAAACTAAAGTCTTGATGCCAACGTGACCAGAGCCACGTGTGTATATGCGTATGTCAATATGTCCGATGTAAAGTACAACATGTAATATTCCAGTAACTATAGAAAAGTATAATTATTATCAGTAGCAACATTTTGTGGTTTTTCACCTAGAGTAAAGAGGACCCCAAAGATTTGTTTGGAGCCAAAAAATGTGTTCTTCAAGACAAATGCTCGAGTGTTGTACGACTGTTGGAATATTTCTTAGTGAAGGTAACCAAAGATAGAGGTTTTCATCTATTAATCAGAATTGGAATATCTATTGTCCTCTTAGGTTCCCCACTATGTACTGAGTGGTTGCAATGAGCAATATCTGTAATATTTCAAAGTAAACAGTTGAATTTTATTCATATGTAAAGTCACAATTCAGAGGAAAAAAGGGGAAAAAAAATAATAGAAGGTCAATATAGTCATCACATTGTGGGTGTTGGTCCACCACATGACAGCAGGCTGCTCCGGTGAGGGCTCCAACATTGAAGGAACATGTGGCCTGATGCAACCACAGCTTTAACTCAGTTCTGGGCAAGACCCAGGAATACTCAATATACAGCTGAATCAACCATTCCCCACCTCAGTAGTGCAGCGCTGGTTCTGTGCCAGCACACTGTGACAAACTTACAAGACTAAAAATACAGCATGGAAATAGTGTTCTCTACATTACAAACTCCGCTCAGCCAAGCAAAAACATGTTAAGAATATTCCCAAAAAACTGAAATTAATAGTAGTGCTCTGCAGAGCCATAGATTGCAGTCATCTCCGGTAATACATACGCGTGCACTCAACCATCTTCATTTCAGATTATGCCGGTCACACATTTGTTCTTAATATTTTATTAAAATGCAACATATATTACACAGCTAAACAACCAAGCAAAAAAAAAAAAATAAAAAAAAATAAATTAATATTATATATATATATATTTCTTTTTTTTTAATAATATATATATATATATATATATATATATACATATACATATATACATACAGTGCCAACAAGTAGTATTCAACCCCCTGCAGATTTAGCAGGTTTGATAAAATGCAAATAAGTTAGAGCCTGCAAACTTCAAACAAGAGCAGGATTTATTAACAGATGCATGAATCTTACAAACCAACAAGTTATGTTGCTCAGTTAAATTTTAATAAATTTTCAACATAAAAGTGTGGGTCAATTATTATTCAACCCCTAGGTTTAATATTTTGTGGAATAACCCTTGTTTGCAATTACAGCTAATAATCGTCTTTTATAAGACCTGATCAGGCCGGCACAGGTCTCTGGAGTTATCTTGGCCCACTCCTCCATGCAGATCTTCTCCAAGTTATCTAGGTTCTTTGGGTGTCTCATGTGGACTTTAATCTTGAGCTCCTTCCACAAGTTTTCAATTGGGTTAAGGTCAGGAGACTGACTAGGCCATTGCAACACCTTGATTTTTTCCCTCTTGAACCAGGCCTTGGTTTTCTTGGCTGTGTGCTTTGGGTCGTTGTCTTGTTGGAAGATGAAATGACGACCCATCTTAAGATCCTTGATGGAGGAGCGGAGGTTCTTGGCCAAAATCTCCAGGTAGGCCGTGCTATCCATCTTCCCATGGATGCGGACCAGATGGCCAGGCCCCTTGGCTGAGAAACAGCCCCACAGCATGATGCTGCCACCACCATGCTTGACTGTAGGGATGGTATTCTTGGGGTCGTATGCAGTGCCATCCAGTCTCCAAACGTCACGTGTGTGGTTGGCACCAAAGATCTCGATCTTGGTCTCATCAGACCAGAGAACCTTGAACCAGTCTGTCTCAAGAGTCCTCCAAGTGATCATGAGCAAACTGTAGACGAGCCTTGACATGACGCTTTGAAAGTAAAGGTACCTTACGGGCTCGTCTGGAACAGAGACCATTGCGGTGGAGTACGTTACTTATGGTATTGACTGAAACCAATGTCCCCACTGCCATGAGATCTTCCCGGAGCTCCTTCCTTGTTGTCCTTGGGTTAGCCTTGACTCTTCGGACAAGCCTGGCCTCGGCACGGGAGGAAACTTTCAAAGGCTGTCCAGGCCGTGGAAGGCTAACAGTAGTTCCATAAGCCTTCCACTTCCGGATGATGCTCCCAACAGTGGAGACAGGTAGGCCCAACTCCTTGGAAAGGGTTTTGTACCCCTTGCCAGCCTTGTGACCCTCCACGATCTTGTCTCTGATGGCCTTGGAATGCTCCTTTGTCTTTCCCATGTTGACCATGTATGAGTGCTGTTCACAAGTTTGGGGAGGGTCTTAATTAGTCAGAAAAGGCTGGAAAAAGATAATTAATCCAAACATGTGAAGCTCATTGTTCTTTGTGCCTGAAATACTTCTTAATACTTTAGGGGAACCAAACAGAATTCTGGTGGTTTTAGGGGTTGAATAATAAATTACCCTCTGAATAAACTTTTCACAATTTAAAAAAAAAAATAAAAAAAGAAATAACATTCTTTTTTGCTGCAGTGCATTTCACACTTCCAGGCTGATCTACAGTCCAAATGTCACAATGCCAAGTTAATTCCGAATGTGTAAACCTGCTAAATCTGCAGGGGGTTGAATACTACTTGTAGGCACAGTATACACACATACACATATATTATAAAAAAAGAAGAAATTATATATATATATATATATATATATATATATATATATATATATATATATATATATATACATATATACATACACATATGATTATAATGATTAGATATATATCTATATTTATTTCTTCTTTTTTTATATATATTATATACACACACACACACACACACATAAAAAAGAATATATATATATATATTTATTTATTTTTTTGCTTGGTTGTTTAGCTGTGTAGTATATGTTGCATTTCAATAAAATATTAAGAACAAATGTGTGACCGGCATAAAGTAATTGACAGTGGTATTCAAGTGAATGCAGTATGTACCCCGATCCCCAAGCAGTTCTGGGTACATATTGCGAATCCCTGCCTTACTGTCCCTGTATCTAGTACCATAGATAAAGAGATCTTTAGAAAAAGTATTTGTAAAGATCCTTTATGATATGCTAATGAGCGCAGGGACTAGTTGCAAAGGCGTTAGTTCCTGTGCTCATTCCGCCCTCTTAGCATGTTAGCACATCCACAAGGGCATGCTAACACGCTTATCAATGCAAATTGCCCAGTGTGATCAGCGGTGACGTGCATACCAATTTCCGTTGTCACCACTTCAGAATGCCAGGCTTAGCCTATGTGCGCAGGTTGCGTACAAGCCCTGCAGAAATTTCTGCAGCGATCTGAAGAGCACATGTGCGCTTTAGATCGCTGCAGAAATGTCCGTAGTGAGCGCCGATTCCATGCGCTCTGCCTGCAGCTCCTGCCATAGACCGTGCAGGAGCTGCCGGCAAAGCGCAGGAAAGAAGTGACATGTCACTTCTTTTTGCGCAGCGCTTCGGCAGTAGCCGAAGCGCTGCGCTCTTAAACGCCACGTGCGCACGGCCCCTGCACAGTCTCCATAGACTGTGCAGGGGACGCAGGACGCATGCAGTTACGCTGCGCTACAAAGCGCAGCGTAACTGCATGTTTTTACGCGACGTGCGCACATAGCCTTAGGGTTAGTGCGCATGATCAGAATTCCCAGCATTTCCAGTCATGCGCATTATGACTGGAAGTGCGAAGCATTCAGATCATGCACACTGACCCTAAGCCCGGCATTCTGAAATGGTGACAACAGACAGGTATGCGCGTCACCGCTGATGACACTGTTTAGCAATATGCACCCAGAACTGCTCCTGGTTCTGGGTGTATATTGCACCTGACAGCATCCCTTTAAATTAAACAGCAACGATTGAGATGAGCGCACAATCGCTTCAGTTGCAGGCAGATGCCGACATCTCCTGAGTATGGGCGGGATTTGCTATTGAACCCGTTCTACACATGTGCACCCTGACTGTGATGGACGGTTACAACAGAGTGAGCACTATTGGTTCCTTAAGCTAAAAAGACAAATCTAACATTCATACTAACATACATACAATTCCAGATAGAGACAGGTAAAAATACACACACATACATACAGTATATCACAAAAATAAGTACACCCCTCACATTTTTGTAAATATTTTATATCTTTTCATGGGACAACACTGAAGATATGACACTGTGATACAATGAAAAGCAGTCAGTGTACAGCTTGTATAACAGTATAAATTTGCTGGCCACAAAAGTGAGTACACCTCTAAGTGAAAATGGCCAAATTGTGCCTAAAGTGTCAATATTTTGTCATGCAGCCCCACACCATGACACTCCCATCACCATGCTTGACTGTACGCAAGGTATACTTGTCTTTGTACTGGTTGCCGCCACACACGCATGACACCATCTGAACCAAATATATTTGGATTAGTCTCATCAGAGCACAGGACATGGTTCGAGTAATCCATAACCCAAGTCTGCTTGCCTTCAGCCAACTGTTTGCTGGCTTTCGTGTCCATCTTCTTCAGAAGAGGCTTTCTTCTGGGACAACAGCCTTGCAGACCATTTTGATGTAGTGTGCAGCATATGGTCGAAACACTGACAGGCTAACCCCACACCCCTTTAACCTTTGCAGCAATGCTGGCAGCACTCATGTCTATTTTGACAAGAGAACCTCAGCATATGACACTGAACACGTGCACTCAACCTGTCTGCTTGACCATGGCGAGGCCTGTTCTAAGTGGAACCTGACTTGTTAAACTGCTGTATGGTCCTGGCCACCGTGCTGCAGCGCAATTTAAGGCTGTTGGCAATCTTCTTATAGGCTCGGACATCTGAGTAAAACAACAATTCTTTTTTTCATACCTGAGACCTTGTAACATTAATGAATCACATGACACCAGGAAGGGAAAATGGTTAATTGGTTATTTTCACTTAGGGATGCACTCACTTTTGTTGTCGACAGTGGTTTAGAAATCAATGGCTAAGTGTTGAGTCATTTAGAGGGCACACCAACACACTGTCATTTAAAAAACGTGGAGGATGTATTCACTTTTGTGATATACTGTACATTATAAATATATTTATACATACATACATACACAGTATATACATACATACATATACACACACACACACACACACACACACACACACACACACTCACACACAGTTGAAACCAGAAGTTTACATCCACTATCTAAAAAGACACATCTGCATGTTTTTCTCACTATCTCACATGACATCAGAATAAACTTTTCTGGTATTAGGTCAATTAGGAACCAAAATTATTTATCTCTGTCAAGTGCCAGAATAATGACAGAGAGATAATGTGTTAAGGCATTTTTATTAGTGTATGTAAACAGAAAGTAAGAGTACTATGCCTTTAAACAATATAGCAGAGCCCATATGATGATGTCATGTATTTGAAAACTTCTAATAGGTTTATTGGCAACATTTGAGTTAGAGACACACCTTTGGATGTATTTTAATGCACACCTGAAGCACACTGCATCTTTGTGTAGCATCATGGGAAAGTCAAAAGAAACCAGCCAAAATCTCAGGAAGGGAGTTGTGGACTTGCACAAGTCTGGTTCATCCTTGGGTGCAATTTCTAGATACCTGAAGGTGCCTCGTTTATCTGTACAAAAAATAACACGCAAGTACAAACAAGATGGGTATGTCCTGTCATCATACCACTCAGGAAGGAGGTGGGTTCTGCGTACTAGAGATGAAGGTGGTTTGGTCAGACAAGTGCATATCAACCCAAGAACAAAAGAAAAAGACCTTGTGAAGATGGTAGCGGACCTTAAAGCTTGGGCAGAAATCGGTCTTCCAAATGGACAAGAAATTATCTTATATAACCAGGAGCCTGTCTTGTAGATTTTTAATAGCATATAGAGAGGCATTAAGATTAGGTTCCCGAAAAATTGAAGATTACCTTGTCGTTGGTTTTCGGGTTCATTTGCATTGATCAATACATTTGCTAAACATCTCAACTATTTTCAAATATGCATAACAGTTTTGCAATACCATTTTCCTATATTGATTTTCTCCAGATAGCTAAATGCATTTCTCATTGTTCATAGTATCCCTATAGCAGTAATGCTTTACCATTTTTCATGTTTATATTTTTATAGTGGTTAGTGTGCAGCTTATTATCTGTATTATTTCCAAATGGACAATGACCAGGAGCATACTGGTTAAAAAGTGGCTTAAGGATAACAAAGTCAAAGTTTTGGTGTGGCCATCACAAAACCCTGATCTCAATGCTATTGAAAATTTATGGGCAAAGCTGAAAAAGGCCGGAGCGAGGAAGGCGACCTACAAACATGGCTCAGTTACACTAGTTCTGTCAGGAGCAATGGGCCCAAATTCCTACCAACTATTCTGGGAAGCTTGTGTAAGGAGATCCAAAATGTTTCGCCAAAGTCATACAGTTTAAGGGCAATGGTACCAAACACTAATGAAATGTATGTAAACTTTTGACTTTGCAGAAAGTAATAAAAATCCCTTAAAACATTCTCTCTCTCATTATTCTGGCATTTGGCAAATATAAATATTTTTTGTCTCTAATTGACCTAAAACAGGAAAGATTTATTTTGATTTCTTGTCAGATAGTGAGAAAGACATGCAGATGTTTCTTTTTATATAGTGTATGTAAACGTCTAGTGTCAACTGTAGATCAATTATTATACATACATACATACATACATACATACATACACACACACACACACTATATCTATATATGGCTACGTGCATTTCCAGATGCATACACACAGAGAAATGCTTTTACATCCCATTATTAAAGTAGGCAGACAGCCATGGAGCAAACACCTTTTCCAGTGCAGTTGTCTCCAATCTGGCCGTTTCTTGGAGATCTTCTCTGATGGGTAAAGGCAGTGCTAGACATTGAAATGCACAGCTGTGTCGGCTATACTGTGATGCAGCCGAGTCCATATAGCTGCACCTTTAAAAATGCATGGCCTTTAAAAAGGCGGCCACCAAGCCCTATTAAGCTGCTTGGGATTGGATTGAGGAGGTTATTTGTCAGTATACCCAGCCTGTCTCTGGATCCTACTAAATTCCACTTTTTACAACTTGTATCTACACAAATATTGTCAGTGATTTTCTAGAGCTTCATTGTACTTTTACATTTCATGTTCTGATCATAGCTTTCAAAATTCAACCTCGAAACAAGTAGCAGGTTTAGCTCTAATGTTTTAAGACAAAGAGGACCTGTTAAAATGAAACACTTTACTGTCAAAATCCCTGAGCCTCCCTTATTCTGCCACTCATTTCAGTTGTGCGCTGCATCATTCCACTGCAGATAGTCACATTTGTTGCGCTATGTATGAAATTTCTCCTTGCAGACCAACTGTGCGTTTCCTCAGAGCTTTCTCTGGGGACGAGCACGTTCAGCTCTCCCGCCCAGATGCTGCCGATCACAGCTAGGGAAGACTGAAACTGCAAGATCAGTTGGCGAGTAAAGATATGTAAAGATATGTGAATCAGTATCGAAGGGTCCAAACGGATTTAAAAAAAAAAAAAACATTCAGGACCGGAATTAATCTCAAATATCTGCCCAGACGCCAAACCCCATATAATTCTATAAGGACCCGAATATTGTGCTTTAAAATTGTGATACAAAGGGCTAGGGGGATTACAACAGGAGCATTATACTTACCGAGAATCTGCGCGGCAGTAACACTACTTCAGGGGCCACTTATTACCCTCATACATATTTACCGATTCTCCCGCCCACCAGCAGTACCGACGTCTCTGATTGGTTGTAAACAGACCGCGCCCCACCCTGTGTGACAGCATCTGTGATTGCATCTCTATAGTGGTGTAAAAGTAAAGAAACAGATTGGCAATTCTCAATATGATACCCAGTACATATAAAGCAAACGGCTAAAGGCTGCCAGCTCCAGCCGTGTGGTTATCTTGGCTGTGTGTCAAAATAAGAGGGACCCCATGCAGCTTTTTTAAAATCTATTGTAAAAATCATTTTAAAAAACTGTGTGCTGTCCCCCCCAATTCTGGTAGCCAGCCATGAGAAAGCCAACAGCTGGAGGCTGGTATTCTCAGGCTGGAGAGACCTATGGTTATTTGGCTCTTAAGAGCCTTAACATAGCAGCCTGCAGCAGCCTAAAATTGTCACATCCATTAGATAAGACAATCTCGCCACTTTAATCGGCTCTTCCTGATTGCCCTGGTAAGGTGGCAATGGGGGTAATATAAGGGGATAATGACAGCTCACAGCTGCCACTGAGTCCTAGTTTAGTAATGGGAGTCATCTATGAGATGTCTATTTTCTTTGTTTTTCCTTTATTTAATTTTTAATTATCCAGGTAGCCGAATCTGGAGCGTTGCACGGAGTTCCCGGAGAACTCCGTGTTTGAGCTCGGTGCATGGATACTATGTATCCGGTACATATCTCAAATTCTCCAGTCCGGGTTTGCCCATCACTATTACTGAGCTGTAATTGGAAGTGTCTGGGTGGGAAAAGTGAAAGTGCAAAAAACCAGAGAAGGCTCTAAAAAATCCCCAATTGTACTCCAAGCAGGGCTTTCACATATTGCGCTCCAGAAGCAACAAATATGAACATTTCTGTAAAGAAGTAACACATCAAAAAATGGAAAAAGAGTTGCAAAATCATGGGACAGGTGTTCTTTAAATAATTTAATTCAATCTGTATATATGCAATCAATCCATACAGGAAAGCTAATAAGTGAGCTACAGAAATCACAACTTTTTTTGTTTTAAGAACAAAAGTCAGAAAAAAATAAAAGATTAACGAAAAATATGTTTATAATAAAGCAATGCAAACTGAGGTTACTTGGGAAGAATGTAAAACATCTTGATTATTATACTAAAGATCCTAGTGTGCTCTCAATAATGTTTGAAAGATTGAATAATTAGGGACCCATGTTCCCTAGGTAGAATTTTAAGAGGCATTTTCTAGGTTGTGGATATTCTTTATGAAATATATATTCCATTAAGGTGGACACAAAAGTCACAATAAATCACTTTTCTGATAAAAAAAAAGGGGACACAAATCTTTTTGGGAGACCTCATTCAGAAGTTGATGACTTTTTTTCTTATGCAAAAAACGGTGGAGTTTCATTAGTGTTTTCTGCAACACTTTAACCGGTTTGATCAGAATTTCAGTTTTCATCATCAGAGTTTAGTTATAGTGTTGAGCGAGTATGCTTGTCACTACTCGGTACTCGCACGAGTATCACTGTACTTGGACTACTCGGCGGGTACCGAGTAATCTCGCGATACTCGTGCTGTACTCGTGGTCTTCATTCCTGCATGTTGGCGCTCTTTTGAGAGCCAGCCCTCATACAGGGATTGGCTGGCAGACCACTGCAATTCCACAGCCCTGTTAGTTGTGGAATTGCAGTGATTGGCCGGCCCTCACAGCATGACCGTGCCTTTAGCCCGACACTTCCCCGCTCGGCTAAGCCCCCTCCCGCACTCCACTCCGCATGTATATATATATATACACGCATACACACACACGCACGTTTTTTTTTTTACTTTACATTTTTATGGTTTCTACATGCTGCCGGGGGTCATTTCAGAATAATACTCGGGTCTCCCATAGGATAACATTGGGCTCGGTGCTCGGGCCGAGTACACGAGTATCTTGGGATGCTCGGCCCGAGCCTCGCGCACCCGAGCTTTTTGGTACTCGCTCATCACTATTTAGTTAGCATTTAAAGGGAACCGGTCACTAGATTTGGTGACTACAAGCTGTGACAACGACCACTGAGCCCTTATATACAGCATTCTAACATGCTGTATATAAGAGCCCATGCCGCTGTGTAGAACGTAAAAATCACTTTATAATACTCACCTAAACGGTGAGCAGGGCAGATCAAAGTATTGTACTGCGCATGAGCGGGACCTCAATGCCTGCCTGTGTTCATGATGTAGGACATGTCATGCACCCAGGCTTCAGAAGAAGGAGGACAAAGATGGCCAAAAGAGGAGATGCTGCATCCGAGACACCCATCTGCACCGCACTGACCATTTAGGTGAGTATTAGAACGTCATTTTTACGCTCTACACAGCGGCCTGAGCCCTCAGATACAGCATGTTAGAATGCTGTATATAAGAGCCCAGTGGTGGTGGCCGTAGCTTATAGTCACCAAATGTGGTGACAGGTTCCCTTTGATCAATTTTTCTCAAGTGTGTGTGTGTGTGTGTGTGTGGGGGTGGGGGGAGTAGGTGATGATGTTTTCAAGCTTATCCTATCAAACAGTCCATGAGAAACAGAAAGCTCATGGATGACATCTGAATGCCCAATCATATGTCTATTAATGCAGTACGGCATTTATGTGTCTGCTCCATTTAGATTCCTAATAGCCATGGTTATACTAGAGGACCCAACAGCATCTCAGCGGTCAGACCCCCACCAATCCAACATTATTCAGGGAATAAAGGGTGCTTTACACGTTGTGACATCGCTAGCGATGTCGCAAGCGTTATCACCCACCCCAGTCGTTCCAGCGATGTGGTGATCGCTGCAGTAGCGAACATTATCGCTACGGCAGCGTCACAGGCACATACCTGTTGTGCGACGTCACAAAACGGCCTTCCAATAGTATAGGAGGGGCGGAGATTAGCGGCCGGATCATCCCGCCCACCTCCTTCCTTCCTCATTGCCGGTGGACGCAGGAAAAGAGATGTTTGTCGTTCCTGCGGTGTCACACATAGCGATGTGTGCTGCCGCAGGAACGACGAACAACATCGTACCTGCAGCAGCAACGATATTAAGGAAATGAACGACGTGTCAACGAGCAACGATTTTTCACGTTTTTGCGCTCGTTGATCGTCGCGAATTGGTGTCACACGCTGCGATGTCGCTAACGGCGCCAGATGTGCGTCACTAACGACGTGACCCCGACGATATATCGTTAGCGATGTCGCAGCATGTAAAAGCACCCTTAAGAGGTAAATGTTTAAGGCGGGATAACGATAACGTCTTTTAAACCAAGCAGTAATATACTGTTGCTCTTTGAAAGGCATAAATTGCCAGTTTTTCAATAAATGTAACAATATATGGCCAAGCGATAAAAACAATCATATTTTGAGTAAGCAGTTTACATAAATGAGATAATAAATATCCTAGTGCAGAGGAGAGAAATGTGGAACAAGGTATGGAACATAGAATTTACTACTATAACCGACTAGCATGTTAAGAATTAAATTAATTAAATATAATCTATGTCTTGCTCCATGCATAACAAAATCCTCACTATAGATATACAGCAGATAGTAGACAAAAATTAGGGATGTGGGCTTCACAGGAATGCTAAACAAAAAAAGAATAAAAAAAAATAATCTCAGTCTCCCTCTTTAACGGGTTATATCCATTTTCAGAAATGGGTACTGTTTGTTTGATAGTGCTGTAAAAATAAGCAATTATAAAAATTATCTACTTTACAAAAAAGTCACATGAAAGAATTTTTTTTTTTTTTTTTAAAAGGGTTGTCTGTTACTAGGACATCCCTTTCTCATTACACGTTTGCCCCAGTTTCAATAAAAAAAAAACAAAAAACAAACAACTTACACTCACCTCCCACATCAGCGAATTTCCAGCAATGTTGCCACTCGTAAAACCCAGGGCTCATGTTATCATGTGACGTGAGCCCTGTGCCCAATCACTGCTGGCTTCTCTTTCCCCGCCTTCAGACGAATGAGCAATCAAGAGGAAGTGAGAGCTTGCAGCAGGTAGACCTCACATGAGCCCTGGGAACTCGAGTGCAGACATTGGTGGACCGTCATTAGCATGGGCGGGGAGTATATTTGTTTTTATTTTAACAGGGGATTAATATGTGGTATGAAAAGGGGTTGTGCAAGTCGTGGCCACCACCTTTGACATAAAAAACTTTTTCATTACTTCAAACAAAGCTGCTTGATACCTGTAACGCCCACACTAGAGTTCCCGCGCTGTCCTGCTCTCTCCACCTGTCGGAAGTGTCAGTTAACTCACCCATCTGTCCCTCCTAAGATGGCCGCTCTGTTCCCATCCCATTCTGCTGTCTCCTGGAGGCTGCATTCTCATGGCAGACTTCCTGCTTTTTCTCTATAGGATCACACGCGGCCACGTTCCTTTCTTAAAGAGCCAGCGTACCCTTAACCCGGAAGTACCTCATAGGTTAAGGTACCTCTGCGCTATGGGAGGTGCCTGGGCAACGAGCCTAATACGTTGCTAGTTCTCAGGTTTCCTAGCACTGTGCTGCTGCTGCCGTTGTATTGTGCTAGTTCCACTGCTGACATATGTTTATATTACAGTGTACTGCTGCTGTTATCCCTAACCTCCAGCTGTAAGCCACCACACCGGATGCCAACCACGATGCCCGCTGCCACAAAGTTATTACCAGCTGCTGCAGCCGCTTCCATCCATCTGTCCATCCATTCTGAACGGAACCTCGATAGTGGTTACTGCTGTAGTCTATCCAAGAGACTGTCGCTCCCGTACCACAGGGGCCAGCCATCGCAGCACCAGTCTTCCCGACTGCCACTGACAGCGGAACACCCTCACCAATAGGGGCCCTAGAGACAACCAGGTGTAGATTCATAGTTAAGCCCTTCTGGGTTTTTTGTGTGCTGTGGCCCAGTGGGTTTGCTAAACTCTCTGCTCGCCTGGCGAGCATAACAGTATCTCTGAAGCCTTATCCATATATAGTGGAGTAGATTGCCCAGGAACCAGAATTCACAACATATATAGTGTCATGGCCAAAACTGTTGGTACCTTTGAAATTGTTTCAGAAAATGAAGTATTTCTTCCAGAAAATTATTGTAATCACAAACAAAAAACTGAAAAAAGAAAATTAGACATAATTTCACACAAAATCACAAAAAATGGCCGGACAAAATTGTTAGCACCCTCAGCTTAATATTTGGTTGCACTCCCATTGGAATAAATAACTGCAATCAATCGTTCCTATAACCATGAACAAGCTTCTTACACCTCAACTTGAATTTTGAATCATTCTTCTTTTGCAAACTGCAACTTCTCTTCGTGTAGCGCCCAGGGAAGGGGGTACTCGGTCCCGGGCGGTAACAGATGGGAATGTCACTCTGGTGGCCGTTGCCCGGTCCCGTGCTCTGGGCCTCTTTTGTTAATTGGGTGTATTTGCAGGGGAGAAAAGAGTTTTTGTCATGTGACGCCACCTGCGGGTTGCAGTTAAGGATGGGGAACCGCCGCTGCTCAATGTGGGTACTCCCAGGGATGGTGGTAGTGACAGCTGTGATGGTAGGCCCTCCGCAGGTAGGGCTGTACCTGGGAGATGTAGTGGGGCAATAATGGAGACCAAACCAAGTTGTATTTAACAGTCTCTACTCACTGTGGATCCAGGGATTGCTGGTTCAGGTCCCAGGAGGACCAGTGCCAAAGTAGTGACCCAGGTTGATCTGTCCCTGGCACTCTCTGTAGATTGAGTCCTCGTAGCATGGAGCAATTGGGAACCCCGACTGTCCCTTTTGCGGTACAGTCTCCTTCTCCGAACGGCGGGCAGAGCGGACCCTGCGGGGAAGTAAGTGTCTGAACCCTGATCCTAGTTTACTGCTGATGCCCCCGGATTATTTGGTTCGATGAAGTCCATGAAGGTGTCCTCACCGTCCTGGTATTTATCAAACCGTTTGAAACTTGACATTTGACCTAGGGCCCTGTGCCCAGTTCATGCTCTGGTCCCAGCGATATCTCGGTACCCGTCCTGGCAACCTCTCTCCTGTGCCCCCGGGGTCACAGTTACACGGACCCAGCTCAGGCACGTGTGCACACCTCTCCTGTGTGCTTCCTTCTCCCTTCCACTCGACTGACTGACTAACCCCTCCCACCAGGCTGGCTATACCCAGGGACTCGTTCCAATGGCGGCCATCCCCTTACATGGTTAACCCTCTATGCCCAGTGTGGAGAGGAGAACTAGGATTTAGATGTGTGTTGGTGGAATCGGCACTGGTACTCCAGGTCCCAGGGGGTAGGTCCTGCATCCCCAAGAGGATGCAGTTCCCTGTAGTGCCCTGAGGTTCTCGGGGGCGGTACACCCTCCTGCTGCCACTTACTCACAGATTTCTTCTATATACCAAAGAGAGACCAGTCATTCAAATGGAGTGGGCAGGGAGAGGACACGCCTGTCTTAGTCTCAGGTGCGGATCGGTCCCCAGAAGCTTTTTAAGTATGTTCTTCACTGAAACACAGGGGGCAATGTACCTAGGATTTCACTGTCTTGAGCGCCCTCGCTGGCTGCCGGCAGTGTTTTCTCTGGCTGGTCTCCCCGAGATCAGTGATTGTTTTATTTTGTTTTGTTGGTCTACTAGGCATTGCTCAGACCCAGCCAGAATCCTACTCCACACTGATGAGGGGCAATACCCCGAAACAGCTGTCTGTGGATGGATACCTGGCCTTGGTATTTCCCTTGTCATATCTTTAAACTTGTCAAAAAGTTGGATATTGACTAAAAGGGCCACTTAATATGGTGGTTATGGTGGTCTCCTAAAAAGAGTCACCCCTTGGCTGGGCCCTTCCCGGAGGGATATCTGGCTGGTTTCTGTGTTGAGACTAGGCTCCACGGACCTTTTTGATCTTCACTGAAACACAGCAGCATTTCATACGGCAGCATATATGGCTGGAATCCTACAACCAGTATACTGCGTATGGATGAAAAGTGTAAAAGGGAGTCCCCGACACCCCATAATGTATTTTAAAAAGACTTTACAAAGAACAATAGAGGAAAATAGGTTTTTTTGGAGCCGCGCCAATGATCACTTCTCAGGTATTCAGATTAATGGATCTTTATTTTGCACAGACCTGTGCAAAATAAAGATCCATTAATCTGAATAACTGAGAAGTGATCATTGGCGCGGCTCAAAAAAAAACTATTTTCCTCTATTGTCCTCTGTTATCTGCAGTCTGGGTTGCTGCTGCCTTGATCAAAACTTTCCATGCCTGCATAGTAGTTGTGACTTTCACAACTTCACTTGGTGAGTAGTACTGCTCCCTGTCTCTACCCCGTGTGTTATTGGGGTAAAACCCTATTGCGCTTCTTCTCCACAGCTTTTTACTCATCAAAAAGACTTTACAATGCTGCAACATCCAAAACGCATGGATAATTAACTGATTGTTGGAGAATGCTGTTATTAGAAGACTTTTAAAGTGAACCTGTCAGGTCCAATATGCACCCAGAAGCATGAGCAGTTGAGTACATATTGCTAATCCCTGCCTAACCTTCCCTACTTCCCTATATGTACTAGCATACATAAAGAGATCTTTAGAAAAAGTATTTCTAAAGATCTTTTACCGTATGCTAATGAGCGAGGGCACTAGCCCCCTGGGCGTTATTTGCCTGGCCAGTCACCCTCATTAGCATGTTAGTATGCCCCTGTGGGTGTGCTATCATGCTAATGAATACGCAGCGTCACAGGATTATCTCACTCATCTCTCTGCCGCCAGATGCTGGATTTTGACTCAGTGCGCATGACCCCGTAATTTCGGTCATGCGCACTACTTCAGTTTGAAACCAGGACGTGTACACCCGGCTTCATAGTGCGCATGACCCAAACTCCGGGGTCATGCGCACTGAGCCGAAATCGAAATCCAGCGTTTGGCGGTGATGGCGGCGGAGAGGTGAGTGAGATCATCCTGTGATGCTGCGTATTCATTAGCATGATAGCACACCTACAGGGGCGTACAAGCATGCTAATGAGGGGCGACTGGCAGGGGTATTAACGCCCAGGGGACTAGGGCCTTCGCTCATTACCATGCGGTAAAAGATCTTTAGAAATACTTTTTCTAAAGATCTCTTTATCTATGCTAGTATATACAGGGACTGTTAGGCAGGGATTAGCAATATGCACCCAGAACTGCTCGTGGTTCTGGGTGCATATTGCACCCGTCAGGTTCACTTTAATGAATAAAGGATAGGACAAGTTTGTGAAGCTGAATTTCCTTTTACTGGTACAGTGCCTGAGAAAATAATTTTGAATTCATACATAAATGAGGTTCGGTGCACCATTGGCGGGACTAAGAGTTTGGTGCACTGTTGTGTCTCCTCATTTGCATATTTTGGGCATTCCTTCACTTCTGACTGAAAGTGCTCACTTCCCACCCCACTCGCAAGAAAGGAGAGGACAGCAGCATTCAGGCTGGACTCACACTGGGATGTGAGCACTGTCAATCAGCAGTAGAGGAAGAGTCCCTAACACTCAATGAGAAGTCATAACATTGCACCAAACTCTTTCACTTGCAAATAAGCCTCCTTATTTACATATCAATTAAAATTTACTTTTTCAGCCACTGTTCTAAGTAACAGGTACAATGCTAATCTGGTTCTTATAACGGCATTTAAAATGCATTTTGGGAAACAAGGCTTCCCTTCAACATTTTAATACCGGCCATACATTGTAATAAACCGTAAATTGCAAAAGTGCTTGTTTTTTTACTAGTACAATCAAACAACACCCATTTTTTTTAAACATGTGAATAACTCTAAAGCGGGCTTTACACACTACGACATCGCTCAAGCGATCTCGTTGGGGTCACGGAATTTGTGACGCACATCTGGTCGCTTTAGCGATGTCGTTGCGTGTGACACCTATGAGCGATTTTGCATCGTCGCAAAAACGTGCAAAATCGCTCATCGGTGACATGGGGGTCCATTCTCGAATATCGTTACTGCAGCAGTAACGAAGTTGTTCCTCGTTCCTGCGGCAGCACACATCGCTCCGTGTGACACCGCAGGAACGAGGAACCTCTCCTTACCTGCCTCCCGCCCGCAATGCGGAAGGAAGGAGGTGAGCGGGCTGTTATGTCCCGCTCATCTCCGCCCCTCCGCTTCTATTGGGCGGCGGTTTAGTGACGCTGCTGTGACGTCGCTGTGACGCTGAACGAACCGCCCCCTTAGAAAGGAGGCGATTCGCCGGTCACAGCGACGTCGCAGGTAAGGTAAGTCCGTGTGACGGGACCGGGCAATGTTGTGCGACACGGGCAGCGATTGGCCCGTGTCGCACAACCGATGGGGGCGGGTACGCACGCTGGCGATATCGGTACCGATATCACAGTGTGTAAAGCGGCCTTAACTCTCTTCTCTTAAATTGCATTTACACAGAGATTATCGTGATCCAGCATTCTCAAGAGTACGTGTTCATGATAATCTGTGGTGTGAATATGCTGACGATCGCCAGATGAACGAGTTTTATGCAGAGCAAAAATGATCGTTCTCGGCGGTTAGTCGTCCGCTCACTACCGAGAACCATGGCAGCCCATACGCACTGAGCAATCTATTACAAAGCGCTCAGTGCACATCATTTACTTCAGTCTGTCTATGTAAATGGGATATTAGACAATTACAATGGGGAACAAGTGAAAATCTTTTTTTGCGCCACAGGTATTAGGCTATGTGCGAACGTTACGTTTTTTTCTGCGGAAACGCTGCGTTATGAACTGCAGCGTAACTGCATGCGTTCAGCTTCCCCAGCAAAGTCTATGAGAAAGCCGAAAAATCAATGCACACGTTGCGTTTGTAAACGCAGCCTTTTGGATGCCCAAAATCACTGCGGAAAAAAAAGCAGCATGTCACTTTTGTGCCTTGTAGCTGCGTTCTCCACCCATTGAAATCAATGATGTGGGTCAGAACACAACCAAAATGCACTTGGACTGCATTTTTGTTGCGTTCCACATGCTTTTTTGACAAGCAAAACGCAGGTCTTTTCAGTCTCTGTCAATGTCGGTCAATTTCTGTCTGTGTATGTCGGTGAATCTCCCTCTGTCTGTCGGTCGGTCGGTCTCTTTCTCTGTCAGTTGGTCGCTCTGTCTGTCCCTCTCTCTGTCCGTCGGTCAGTCTCTCCCCCTCTCTCATACTCACTGATCCCCGATCACCGGCGCAGCACTGCTCGGCGTTCACACTGCTCCGGCGGCTTTTCCTCTTTTGAAAATGCTGGCTGCTCATTATTCAATCTCGTATTCCCTGCTTTCCCCGCCCACTGGCGCCTATGATTGGTTGCAGTAAGACACGCCCCCACGCTGAGTGACAGCTGTCTTACTGCAACCAATCATAGCCGCAGGTGGGCGGGTCTATATCGTGCAGTAAAATAAATAAATAATTAAAAAAAAAACGACGTGCGGTCCCCCCTAATTTTGATACCAGCCAAGATAAAGCCACACAGCTGAAGGCTGGTATTCTCAGGATGGGGAGCACCACGTTATGGGGAGCCCCCCAGCCTAACAATATCAGCCAGGAGCCGCCCGGAATTGCCGCATCCATTACATGCGACAGTCCCGGGACTTTACCCGGCTCATTCCGAATTGCCCTGGTGCGGTGGCAATCGGGGTAATAAGGGGTTAATGGCAGTGGCCCATAGCTGCCACTAAGTCCTAGGTTAATCATGACAGGCGTCTCCCCGAGATACCTTCCATAATTAACCTGCATGTGAAAGTAAATAAACACATACACCCGAAAAAATCCTTTATTTGGAATAAAAGACAAAAAAAACACCCTCTTTCACCACTTTATTAAAATCCCCAAATACCCCTCCAGGTCCAGCGTAATCCAGAGGTCCCGTGACGCATCCAGCTCTGCTACATGAAGCTGACAGGAGCGGCCGTAGAACACCGCTCCTGTGAGCTTCACGCAGCAACTGAAGTGAATTGCGCTGTCAGCGGGGACGTCACTGAGGTAATGCTGGTGTGTGTGTGCGGTGATGATGAGGGCTGTAGTGTCGGGATGTGTGCGGGGATGTCGGGATGTGTGCGGGGATGTCGGCGGTAATGTCGGGATGTGTGCGGGGATGTCGGCGGTAATGTCGGGATGTGTGCGGGGATATCGGCGGTAATGTCGGGATGTGTGCGGGGATGTCGGTGGTAATGTCGGGATGTGTGCGGGGATGTCGGGACGTGTGCGGAGATGTCGGCGGTAATATCGGGATGTGTGCGGGGATGTCGGCGGTAATGTCGGGATGTGTGCGGGAAAGTCGGGATGTGTGCTCGGATGTCGGTGGTAATGTTGGGATGTGTGCGGGAATGTCGGGATGTGTGCGGGGATGTCGGTGGTAATATCGGGATGTGTGCGGGAATGTCGGGATGTGTGCGGGGATGTCGACGGTAATGTCGGGATGTGTGCTGAGGGGATGTCGGGATGTGTGCGGGGATGTCGGCGGTAATGTCGGCATGTGTGCGGGGATGTCGGCGGTAATGTCGGGATGTGTGCGGGGATGTCGGCGGTAATGTCGGGATGTGTGCGGGGATGTCGGCGGTAATGTCGGGATATGTGCGGTGAAGATGATAATCGGGACGCCACACACAGACAGAGACATGGTATGACAATGAAGTTGGGTGCAGTTCACCCGAGTTCATTCTCATCGCGCGACTCTGTCTGTGTTGGCTGTCAGCCGGCATGTAGCAGAGCTGAATTGCCGGGGGGAAGCACTGTCAAAAATGCATCCAAAACGCATGCAAAACGCATGGAAAAAGCATCCAAAATGCATGTGCTGTGGATGCATTTTATTTTATAAACGCAGTGTCCAGTCTGCCAGAGGGTGCGTTCTTTTCCGCACTGCAGAGAACGCAACGTGCGCACATAGCCTTAGGCTTGATTTTAGTTTTTTCAGTCCTCTAAAATAGAATGTCATATATTTTTTTTGTAGCAGTTCTACTTTTTGAGATAATAAACACTTGCTCTCACAAGAATTAAGGCTATGTGCCCACGCTGCGGAAAATGCGCGGATTTTGCCGCGGATTTTCCAGAAATCTGCAGCACAGCTACTCCCGAGCCATTTCTAAGGCATTTGGGAAATGCTGTGGCCACGCTGCGGATTTTTCCGCAGCGGAAATCGTGCGGATTTTCGTGCGGAAAAATCTGCAGCATGTCAATTATTGTTGCGGATTTCTCCGCAGGGTCCCATATACTTACCTGCCTTGATAGAGACCCGAGTCACTTCTCCGTCCGGTGTACAGGAGCGCGGTGGATCCAGCCAGGTACAGGAAGGAAGAGGTGGGCGGCGCCTGCACGAGCTCCGGTCATGTGACAGCCGGAGCTAGTTCAGGCCCGCCCACCTCCAGGACAGTGAACCAGACGCTGCCTGACAGTGACTCGGCCGCCGGAAAGCGAGGTGCTGCATAATGGAGGTAAGTATGAGCACCCCGATCACTGCAGCACTTGTTCTGCATTGAGGATGCAGTGCCGAAGCCATGGTACTGTATCCTCAATGCAGAATGCCCGCACCATATCCGCACGACATTCTGCTGTGCATCGGCAGCATTGAAACAGAGAAAGTTCTGTTGCGGATTTCTGAGAGCAACTGCGGAATGTCTTGCGGATATATCCGCAGGACAATGTCCCCGTGGGCACATAGCCTTAAGATTTTATTTCCTCAACAGGGGTATTAAATTATGGAATCAAACACAGTCTGTGAGGTATGTGACAAATAGTCAAATACTTATTAAATACATTGCGCATTTAAATAAGTATTGAGGGATTAGTCAAATAACTAACAGAGTTAAATAGATGGGTAGAGTGCTCAAAAAGGGACTAACATGTAATCTCAACCCTATTTGGGCGGCACGGTGGCTCAGTGGTTAGCACTGCAGTCTTGCAGCGCTGGGGTCCTGAGTTCAAATCCCACCAAGGACACCATCTGCAAAGAGTTTGTATGTTCTCCCCGTGTTTGCGTGGGTTTCCTCCGGGTTCTCCGGTTTCCTCCCACACTCCAAAAACATACAGATAGGGACTCTAGATTGTGAGCCCCAATGGGGACAGTATTGCCAATGTATGTAAAGCGCTGTGGAATTAATAGCGCTATATAAATGAATACAATTATTATTATTTTAAAATGTGCAATTTTTATTAATATTCATTAAAATGTACCCACAAACAGACACACAAACATATAAATGAGAATGGATCACGTTCACGATCACGAATGGATCAATGAGAATGGATCACTAACCAAGGAGTTTTAGATACACACTCACTTTAGGAAAGGGAAACTAACATAGCCCTATAAGGGTAGTGTATCCCTACCTAACAACGGAGGGTATGACACCATAAGTTACCGGGCGCCCCCTTCCCCGTCGGCTCTCCCTCTCCCTGACCTGGATATAGGGATGGGATTGAAAGCCCTATAGTGGTGCTTGCACAGTACAATATATGAGTTCCCAAATGGTAATACTCCTCCCTGTATTGTTTTCCTTAGATGAAGAAGGTATCAATTTACTGATCTATAACCAGGAATTCCTATTCATGATACTAGCACTGTACAAGACGTATAGACTTCTATTCCTAATAAATTATCTTTATGCAAGGTAGTGATCCATAAGAGTTATTTACAACCACATATGTTACAGGGTGGTATACCCCAAAAGTATATTACAGTCACCTAGAGTCCTATCACAAGGGGCTCAGATAATCTCACCATTATACCCTAGGAGCTGAAAGAAAAATGGGATACAGACACCCCTGCAAATTACTGCAAAATAGAAAAGGTTGCTCCAATCATATTCTATATAATATAGTATAACAGGGAGAAAAGATGAATTACTTCCCTGAGAAGCAGGAATCCAGGCCTGCCAGGCCTCAACGCGTTTCTCCTCTCCCTTCAGAGATTCATCAGGAGGCTAAGGGGAGACGGCAGCGGGTCCTGTTCAATAACAATCCATGGCTTACCTGCTGCCGTCTCCCCTTAGCCTCCTGATGAACCTCTGAAGGGAGAGGAGAAACGGGTTGAGGCCTGGCAGGCCTGGATTCCTGCTTCTCAGGGAAGTAATTCATCTTTTCTCCCTGTTATACTATATTATATAGAATATGATTGGAGCAACCTTTTCTATGGCAGCTTTTTCATAGAACGTTCTAAGCAAAGCCTAAATTGTGTGCTTCTACACAATGGACACAATATGGATTAATCCCAATAGCTCACTAAACTAAGATGACTGAAGAGCAAAATACAATTACTCTGTTCCTACAGAATCTCATACCACGATAACCAGTGGCCAATCTGTGGATTTAAAGATGGTGAATATTCTCATGGGACACCACGGTGGAACACTAAGTATCCCTGTTTTATCAGTCTCTAGGATAGCAAATAAAAATGAGCACTGGATGAGAAAACCGTGGCCTCAGAGAGAACACATGGTAGTAGGAGAAAAGAATGTAATTGCAGAAACATTGGATGACAGAAATAAGTTCATTTTACCACCACTGTACATCAAATTAGGTTTAATGAAGCAGTTTGCAAAGGCTCTAAACAAAGAGGGAAGATGCTTTGACCATATCTGCAGAAAACTTCCAGCGCTCACTATGTAGAAGCTGAAGGCTATGTGCGCACTTACCGGATTTTGCCGCGGATTTTCCGCGGATTTGCTGCATGTTTCACTGCAGAAAATGTTCATAACATCTCTGCAGTGAATCACCAGCAAATCTTATGGAGAAAAAAAATCCTGTGCGCACTGGGCAGAATTTGACAGCTGCATGTTTTGCTGCGGAAATCCCGCAGCAAAAACAAGTGCATGTCACTTCTTTTCCGCAGGTAGCTGCGGGTTTTCCCTAATCTAATGTAAAAATCAAGCAGGGAACAGCTTGCGGAAAAACCGCACCAAATCCGCAACAAAACGCGACAATCCGCATGCGGATTTTGGTGCGGAATTTGGTGCGGATTTTTTCCGCAGGTGATAACATCTTTGTGAGCCTGCGGAATTTACGCAAGGAAATTTCATTTCCCAATGCGCACATAGCCGAAGGTAGGTATTTTTTTGACAGATCTCAAATCAGAGGACTCATGAAAGATCCACATTTCAAAGATTCATTGAATGACACTGAGACAGATGCATGGTCTTCTTTCACTATGACTGTAAATAATTTTCTTGGGAACTATAAATCCGATAATTACACTTAACTAGTAGAAAGAATACCATCTACTTTCCGTTGCCTTGGCTGTACAATGAGTATCAAGGGGCATTATCTTCACAGCCGCATGGATTGCTTCCAAGAAAACCTTGGTGACGTAAAGGCCCCGGCACACTAAGCAACATCGCTAGCAACATCGCTGCTAACGAACAACTTTTGTGACGTTGCTAGCGATGTTGCTGTGTGTGACATCCAGCAACAACCTGGCCCCTGCTGTGAGGTCGTTGGTTGTTGCTGAATGTCCTGGGCCATTTTTTAGTTGTTGCTGTCCTGCTGTGAAGCACAGATCGCTGTGTGTGACAGCGAGACAGCAACAACTAAATGTGCAGGCAGCAGGAGCCGGCTTCTGCGGAGGCTGGTAACCAATGTAAACATCGGGTAACCAAGAAGCCCTGTCCTTGGTTACCCGATATTTACCTTTGATACCAGCCTCAGCCGCTCTCACTGCCTGTGCTGCCGGCTCCTGCTCTGTGCACATGTAGCTGCAGGACACATCGGGTTAATTAACCCCATGTGTGCTGTAACTAGGAGAGCAGGGAGCCAGCGCTAAGCATTGTGCGCTGCTCCCTGCTCTGTGCACATTTAGCTGCAGCACACATCGGGTAATTAACCCGATGTGTGCTGTAACTAGGAGAGCAGGGAGCCAGCGCTCAGTGTGCGCTGCTCCCTGTTCTCTGCACGTGTAGCTCCGTGCGCTGGTAACCAAGGTAAATATCGGGTTGGTTACCCGATATTTACCTTAGTTACCAAGCGCAGCATCTTCCATGCGGCGCTGGGGGCTGGTCACTGGTTGCTGGTGAGCTCACCAGCAACTTGTGTAGCGACGCTCCAGCGATCCCTGCCAGGTCAGGTTGCCGGTGGGATCGCTGGAGCGTCGCAGTGTGACATCTCACCAGCAACCTCCTAGCAACTTACCAGCGATCCCTATCGTTGTTGGGATCGCTGGTAAGTTGCTTAGTGTGACTGGACCTTAAGTGAAGAGCAGTTAACAATGCCACCAAGATTTAAGAACTATAGAAGAAAGATGCCGAGGACACTGAGATATCCACATGATGGCAGATTACTGCTGGTCTATTTTGGTTCAACTCACTACAAGAAATCTTTAAACCGCTGCTTTTACGAAGCATTTCAGTAAATGAACAGTTTCTCAATGACAACTTTTTATGCATAGTTAATTCTTATTCTGTGATGTAAATTCTTCATGAATAAAAGAAATCTACAAGTATGAATATTTGTTTTAATAAACCAAGACTACCAAAATAATAACGTTTAGACATCAGTCCTAGTGTTCAATGGGTCGTATACATATACAGAGAGTATACCTCACGTAACTGACTACAGCTGATGGAAGAAAAATAAGGGCAGATTTAGAATCAGCAATAAACATGGACCTAAAAAACAGGTTCAATATTCCAGGCACCAATTTTCTTGTTCCCTAGTGCTATCAATGGGTAAGATTTTCAGATTGGTGATCATTCAGAGCCACTTGTCAGTCGTGTAAATGAACACATTCAATCCCATCTTGTTTGATACAGCAAGTAAAATGGCGCAAAAGAGTATATTAAAAATCGTTCTTGACATGCCCCCTCCAGGGCCGGGGGGGATACTCGGAACTGGGCTAGACTAGTCCGGGGATGTCAGTGGTGGTGGGTTCTGGCTCCATGACCCTGGCGGTGTCTTATAACTTAAGGGGAATGATGATGGGAGTTGTATTTTTAGAGGTTTTTAAAGTTCATGACACCACCTGTGGTTTTGCGGCTATGTGAGCCGCCGCTGCGCTGTGGGTTTCCTGGGGCAGGTGATGAGGGCACAGGTGAGGTGTTTTACGCCCCACAGCTGGAGTGAGGCCCTGAGATAACCATTGATTACATGAAAGGTCTATGAGGGCAGGCTGTGACGCAGGAGGAATGGAGAAGACACCGTGGCTTTGCAATAACAGTCTTTTACTCACAGTACCAATTCTCAGTTAACAGCTTTTTTAGTCCATCATGGTATGCTGGGATCCTCAGTGATGGGCAACCACCGATCCCAAATAAGTCAGAGGTCAGTACCGGCTCTCCTTTCGTTTGCCTTTCCTGGCCGACTCTCAGCGCTGACTTTCACCCTCCTGTCCTGCGCCGCCACACACAGTGCCCTGAGCCAGGGACCGCGGACCAGCAATGGGACTTCTGCCTGCCTGGTTCCCTCTGGGGACCTTCAAAGGGATTTCTGCCTGCCTGGCTCCCTGGTCCTCTGTACCCCCTTCCAGCAAATTCGTGTGCTGCTTGTGGCCCAAAGGTGCGTACAGCCACCCTGGCCTCCGGTGTTACTAGGAAGTCCTGAAGTATTGTCCTAGCCTAGGGACCGTGACCCCTTTTGCGACCAATCCCTTCACTTTGAGCTACTGTCTGTGAAATGCGACTATAGGGGTGTCTGACACAGTTCCCCTAAGTCACTGGGATTCTATCTTCCATCTCCTCAGAGTTGAGCAGGACCCCTGGGGCCCTCACCCCTAGTCGGTCTCCTCCCTCCCTATGACTGAATGACTCGGTCAATGCCAATTTTCAAAACTTAGCTCCGGCATTATTACCTCAGACAGCTCACCTACTAAGCTCCACCCCCTGGATGGTTCTAGAGACGGGGCTTAAATGCCATAACCAGACTAATGGTCGCTAAGCATTAAGGGGACCTGCCCCGGCCCTGATCTAACGTCTGAGCTAATAATTGGGTGTCTACAGGTTTTAGGTGTGTGAACCGATAGATGGCCTCTTTCTTACCCAGCATGGTGCACCACACCTCTGACTGAGGTGCAGTACCTCTGTGGCGACAGTAGCCTCAGGGGCGCCACATTCTCATTGTTTTCCCCTTCCCTTGTATTTATGAGTCAAAAAAGCAAAATATCAGAAAGGAATTAAAACATATCTGTTTTACAACCTGATCCTAAATCTGGGAGACTGACAGACTATGGGGGGGTGCTTTCTTCTGTTCGCAGTGGTTTCTAAATTTCGGAAAAGGACAGGATGAAGACAGCTCGGTCATTTCTCCAACACATGGGATTTTATTGTTAGGACAGGTGGTAAAACATGGACTTTTCTCCACTAACCACATTTATAGGTGGCTTACTTGACAATAAGTGCTCTTGCCATGTACCATACACCAGTCATGATGACTAAATGACTTATTATACTGAATAATAGAGAACAGAACCAGCAGACCGTGTAATATCACAGTCTTAATTCTATATTGGAGCAATAATGTTCACAAGTGAAAAGGCATAAAGAGAGGTAAATTTGATACATTACCTGCATAATGAATTCTCTTCTGCGCTGAATTCCTCTTTCTGACAGCAGTACGTACTCAGGTTCCTTCTCCTTTTTAGCTTGCTGGATTTGAGCCAAACGACTGATTGGATTCATTCCCTGGCCATATTCCGGGGAGGCCTATAGTAAAACATCGCTGTAATTAGATATATGGAGAGTCTAACATTGTAGATGCAGTAAGCTTAGGTGCAGCACTGTACAAGTTTGTCATTAAAGGGGTTTTCTACTTGTTAACGTTAAAGAGGAAAGCTAACCAAAAATATTCAACCTCAGTGGAGGCTCCAGACCTCAGGAGTATAGGGTGATGTATTTCAGTGCCACTCTGAGATTTTTACAACTAAATCTCAAATACAACATTGTAAAAAGCTAAAAAGGACAACTGCTTACAGTGGTTTGCCAGAACTTCAGTGCCTAAAATCTCTGCAACAGTCCCGCATTCATGAAAATTTATGGTTGATCAAGCAAATCTAAGATTTCAGAGTCAGTGAGAGAAGTCAGAGATGCTGTTGGAAACAGACATAATAAGGGTCTGGTACAGGTGTCCTTTTAAGGGATTTTCCAGGCCAATTTTATTTAACTATGGGCTTAAAAGGAATCTGTCAGCAGGTTTTTGCTACCTCAACTGACAGCAGCATGATGTAGGCAAAGAGATCTTGAATCTAACGATGTATCACTTAGATTACTGGCTGCAGCCATTCTGAAACAGTAAAATATATGATCTTTAACATGCAGCAGAGTCCTGGGAGCTGCCCCCGCCCACACAAGGCTTTCAGTGCACTTTCCATAGACAGAAGCTGCTAATCACAGAGGGAAGGCAAAAGGAAAAAAAGCGATCAAACAGTCCAATAAGTGTGCAAAATTTTATTGATCAAGTGAAAGTAAAAACACCATAAAAACATCATAAGTATCCGGACACATTCCTGATTATGGTAAGTCATAATTGTGGTATATAGATAAAGAGGAAAAAACTGCCACATGCAGTGACCATATTGACAAGGTAACATATATCAAATATTTGCCATGTGATATAATAGGTAAAGGATGGAGTCACAAATCACAGATCAATAAATATAACCAGCAGGATTTATGGAAATATGCAATAATTCAATATGATAATATGCCATTTATATTCCACAAACCCAACCAGATGACCAAAAAGACCCAAATTAGGCACAATAGTGATTATGGGGCTCCAAACCCATAATTGTCACAACCTGCCGGTATGAATTAATAACATCAAGATCACCGCCGAGGAAACCAATCACCGTCAAATCAAAAATGGGCTGCAAGACCCAATTAGGTCATCATATAGATATAATACACTGAATATAATTTACCATAAATATACAGTCACCATTTGATTGGACAAGCAGCCGATAACGCAGCGGTATAGGATGTTATCATTAAAGGCAATCTGTTACAGAGGCGGTCTATTATAATAATAAATTATGGACATCATTCAATCAAATTGGCTGCATAGGTCTACTATTGGGACAGAATACATCCATACAGTACTCCAATAGCCCACAAAGTGTGAGTATTTATGAAAATACGTTGTCATATACAGAATGCTGGTATAGGGGCAAAATATATTATAGAAACAAGCCAGCAGTCAAGAGAATTAATGTAACATAATAGTAGAATATGCAGTCACCATTAGATTGAGCAAGTCAGATATGGTTATAAATACAGCATTTTATTAGCGCCAATGTAAAAGAGCACAAGATATTGCAAGGGCAGGCCAGACAATATGGGATTTAATACAGCGTAATGATACACATTATATAGGAATAGCAGTTATCATTGGATCGACCGGATCACCAGCAATTTGTACTAACCATACTATAAATATGGCAATGTGATGCCTAGGATGTAGCTTATCACAAGGACATAAAGCAGGCTAGTGGGTCGCCAACCGGAGGCAGAATAACAACATTACCTGAGATGCTTTGTAAATCAACAATCCAGAGTGTGGCCGGATACACAGGACGCCCTACACGTGTTTCGGCACACGCCTTCGTCCAGGGGCCCGGTGATCCGGTCGATCCAATGATAACTGCTATTCCTATATAATGTGTATCATTACGCTGTATTAAATCCCATATTGTCTGGCCTGCCCTTGCAATATCTTGTGCTCTTTTACATTGGCGCTAATAAAATGCTGTATTTATAACCATATCTGACTTGCTCAATCTAATGGTGACTGCATATTCTACTATTATGTTACATTAATTCTCTTGACTGCTGGCTTGTTTCTATAATATATTTTGCCCCTATACCAGCATTCTGTATATGACAACGTATTTTCATAAATACTCACACTTTGTGGGCTATTGGAGTACTGTATGGATGTATTCTGTCCCAATAGTAGACCTATGCAGCCAATTTGATTGAATGATGTCCATAATTTATTATTATAATAGACCGCCTCTGTAACAGATTGCCTTTAATGATAACATCCTATACCGCTGCGTTATCGGCTGCTTGTCCAATCAAATGGTGACTGTATATTTATGGTAAATTATATTCAGTGTATTATATCTATATGATGACCTAATTGGGTCTTGCAGCCCATTTTTGATTTGACGGTGATTGGTTTCCTCGGCGGTGATCTTGATGTTATTAATTCATACCGGCAGGTTGTGACAATTATGGGTTTGGAGCCCCATAATCACTATTGTGCCTAATTTGGGTCTTTTTGGTCATCTGGTTGGGTTTGTGGAATATAAATGGCATATTATCATATTGAATTATTGCATATTTCCATAAATCCTGCTGGTTATATTTATTGATCTGTGATTTGTGACTCCATCCTTTACCTATTATATCACATGGCAAATATTTGATATATGTTACCTTGTCAATATGGTCACTGCATGTGGCAGTTTTTTCCTCTTTATCTATATACCACAATTATGACTTACCATAATCAGGAATGTGTCCGGATACTTATGATGTTTTTATGGTGTTTTTACTTTCACTTGATCAATAAAATTTTGCACACTTATTGGACTGTTTGATCGCTTTTTTTCCTTTTGCCTTCTCTCTTGATATTGCGATTGTCCCTGATGGTTCAGATAACCCACATAATCCATTATATAGTATCCCATTGGATATGGGATTAATTATAACATAATATATGGTTACTATTTATGTGGGTATTCGTTATGGTCTCAATGTATGTATACCTAATCACAGAGGGGCAAAGTTGAAATACAGCTCATGAGCTCCTCAGACCCACTAAATGATAAAGCTAAGAGGCTTAAACTAACACTACAGATAAACAAAAACAGACTTTGAAATAAGAGACATTTGGCTGTAAACTGCATGTTAACTCTTACAGCATGCTGGCTTCACATTACATATCAAAAAAGTCCTGACAGAGTCCCTTTAAGAAATAACAACAGACAGGCAGATGCTTGTTTTACCTGGACCGCTCCTGTCAGCAAATCTGCTGCTTCACATAAACAGAGCAGCTCTTGAAATTCTGGGTTGCTGTCGATGGAGAGTGACTGTCGACATCATGCTGCTTGACATCCGGTTCTCCGCAGTTAGGAAGTGGGGAGCCAATTGTCAATCAAAATGATGTTGTCAGTCACACCCCGTCAACACAGTTGAGGGGAAGTGAAGCTGCTCTTCTATCAATGTGGCATAAGCAGTACCCGCAGAATTGCCAGCAGAAAAAGGTCTGTGCCCACTCTGTACCGGCAGCAATTTGCTGGGCAGAACAGAAATGTAGATAGCAACTACCTACCTGTTAATTCTTAGGCCTAAAGTTAAAAAAAATAATAATAATAAAAAAAAATAGTCTTGGGACAACCCCTTTAACTTTTTTTGAACAACATTAAATTATACAATTTTTCATGATATAAATTCATTCTAATTTTGTACCATTTAGAGATAAAAAATACAATTGTAGGCACCATTATTGTGTACTATAAAAAGAAGCAAATTATCAAATATACAACAAAATCTTCAGAAATAAGAGGATAACTACCTACTGTGCATTATTCAAATATTTTAAAAGCATGTCTAAACACATTCAATAGAAAACGTTGATCTGACAAAATACATGCAGTCATAAATAAGTATAATAAAATATATGACATGGACAGGAATAAAAACACCCTGCGCTAATAATTGGTTCGACAACTGTGGTACTTGCTCAAAATTGTTTTTGTAGTTTTCTTTCAGCGTCTTGCTCTGGTCTGATAGTAGATTAAGAGATCTGAAGTGAAAAAATTGTGGAAATGTTTGCAGGGTTTCTATACCCAAAAGCAAAGGTCAGCTCTTCAAATATTTTCAATTTGAGACTCAATGCTTGCTAGTTTACAATACTCATTTGTTTCCATATTAAATATTCTTGGGTATTTTTGGATGTGCTTTGAGGCCCTACTCTGCAGTATAGCCCATTTTATTCAACTCACTCCTATCTTTTTAACACATGGGAGGTACTTTTGCTGTAAATGTACAAATAATCCTCCAAGTTCATTGTTTTTGAAACAAGTTTAAGGCCTCTATTCCCAAAGACAGCAAATCAGCCCCTCAAATTTATGGATCCTCCACCATGTTTCACTGTACTTAGGGTGCACACTGCATTGCTTTATAGGCTTCATTTTATTGTCTATAACAGAACACTGGTATGTACTGTCAAATAGATCTAGCTTGAATTACGCGGTCTATACTAGTTCTGCTGAAGGATTGTGGTTTGTATGGCAATGATAAAAAAAAGTTTGGACAACGCTTTCCATACAATAGTTTTCCTAGTCTTTATTTGGCTATGCATAGATTATGATAGATTCAGATTGAAGGCAGCGAAACCATGAAAGAAGACATATGGAAACAAGGAGTAAAACACACATGTGAAACAAATCAGAATGTGTTAAACCTTAAATTCCTCACAGTACTCTTAAGCTGGTGTCACACTAAACGACAGCGACAACGACGTCGCTGTTACGTCACCATTTTCGGTGACGTAACAGCGACCTTGTAAGTCGCTGTTATGATCGCTGCTTAGCTGTCAAACACAGCAGAAGCAGCGATCATAAGGTCGCTGTGCTACATGTTCAGAGAGCAGGGAGCCGCGCTTAGCGCTGGCTCCTTGCTCTCCTGCAGCACACATCTGGTTAATTAACCCGATGTGTGCTGCAGCTACATGTCACAGTTCAGAGAGCAGGGAGCCGCGCACTGCTTAGCGCTGGCTCCTTGCTCTCCTTGCTACAGTATACATCGGGTTAATTACCCGATGCATACTGCAGCCACATGTCACAGTGCAGGAGCCGGCGCTGGCAGCAAGAGCGGAGGCTGGTAACCAGCGTAAACATCGGGTAACCAGGGAAAGGGCTTCCCTTGGTTACCCGATGTTTACGCTGGTTACAGCTTACCGCAGCTGCCAGTGCCGGCTCCTGATCGCTTCATTTCGTCGCTCTCTCGCTGTCACACACAGCGATGTGTGTGTCACAGCGGGAGAGTGACGACCAAAAAATGAAGCTGGACATTCAGCAACGACCGGCGACCTCACAGCAGGGGCCAGGTCGTTGCTGGATGTCACACACAGCGACAGCGACGGGACGTCGCTGCAACGTCACAGAAAATGGTGACGTAGCAGCGACGTCGTTGTCGTCGTCGTTATGTGTGACACCAGCTTTACTCTGATGACAGCTTTTTTTCTTTCTTGGATTTTTTTCAAGCAGATTCACCAGACCGTTACATAGAATGGCTTCCAAAGAACAAGTATGTCTCATCAAGAGTTAATTTGTGGAATCACTGGCATTCAGATATTCTTTGCGACCATCAGGTGGGTTTTGCAGAGGTTATTGGTACATAGTTCAATACTTGCTGAGCCCTCTCCACAGCTGTTATAAGCCACAATAATTCAATAACCTTTTAAGTACAGAGAAGTGACAATCTATCATTACTTCAAAACACAAAGGTTAATTAAGCTGAAAATCTGCTACAACCTTGAAGGTATTCTCAAATGCAGTCATGAAAAACATCAATCGCTATGATAACACTGGCTCTTATGAGGACTGTTTCAAGAGTGGAAGGAAGGCAAAGAATTCTTTGCTGCAGAGGATACGTTCATCAGATTTACCACCCTCAAACTGAAAATTGACAGCACCTCAGACAACAGCCCTCATAAATGATGCCCAGATATCAAATAACCGACATTTCTCTCAACAGCAACTGTACAGATGAAACTATAAGCAGCGCTTTATAGTGGAATTTCTGCAAAGAAGCTACTACTGAGGACCGTAACCAATAGAGACTTGTTGGGCCAAGCAGCACAAAGGACTGGACATTAGATCAGTAGATATCTGTACTGTGGGGTCTGATGACTCAAAACTTAAGATCTTTGCTATCAACCACCATGCCTTTGTGAGACACAGAAAAGGCAAGTAGATGGTTTCTATGTTTCTAGATGTTTGGTGTCCACCATGTAGCATAAAAGAGAACTTGTGATGGTGTGCTGGTCTGCTACTGGTGAAACTTATCGATTTATTCCAAATTCAAGGCCCACTTACCCAGCATGACTACTACCCCAGCACTCAGTATTCATAGGCCATGCCATCTGGTTTGTATTTCATGGAGCTCTTATGTTGCAACAGGACAATGACCTCCAAAACATCCCCATTCTAAGTAAAGGCTATGTGAACAAGAAGGAGAGGGATGGACGGCAGCGTCAGATGACATGGCCTCCAAAAGCAACTAATCTAAACCCTAATTAGATGTTTAAAATGATGAAGAACATAAAGTGAAAGCAAAGTAGCTAACAAGAGCTCAGCACCTCTTGGAATTCTTTCAAGACTGTTGTAAAGCTGTTTTAGAGAATGCCAAGGAGGGGAAAGAGTTAATCAGAGTAAAAGAGAGTACCTTGAGGAATGTAAGATTTAATGCACATTCTGGTTTGCTTCACTAGTGGGTTTTATTTTTTTACTTGTAAGCAAGGACTCCAAATGTTCCTTTGTAGTTTGCTGCCTTCACTCTGAATCTACAATATGCACAGTCCAATAAGAACAAGGGAAACCATTGCATGAACAAGAGTGTGTGAGCTCAGGTAATTTTATGATGCTTTTCTTTATATAATGAGCTACGTTTTTTACTTTGTTCATTAAAAATTCAGTTTTGTTCAGTATACAGCATACATTATGAGTTGAAACCATCAGTCCAGATATCTCCGACTCAGCCTTAAGTTCTTTGGATGTTGTATATTATTTGTTTGCTACATTTTGGAACAACTTTTCTTGGGGTTCTCTCATGAACTTTAGTTTTTCCATCACATCCGGGAAAGGTTATTGACTGTTCCAGGAGTAGAAAATGTCTTTATATCACTTCAAACTGCTGAAGACAGGATGCCAGGGTTTGTGAAGTCTTGTACCCTTTGAACTGCTTATGTCTGGTGATAAAAGCATTTACTGCTTGCTCAGCCAGTGCTCTTATCTTTGCCATTTTAAACAGGAAATAAGAGTTGGTTGAAAACCCAAATTGAGTTTAATTCTAAATTTCTATTTAATGTAATAATCTAAATCACTTCTCAAATATACTTAAAGTGCATATTCCCCACCATTTTCAGTCTTATTTTCCGGTCTGTTTTTTGTGTTCTGATGACGTTTTGTTTAAGAATTCCCAGTGCATGCTGGGATACTGAAACCGGACATTATCAAGGAGACTATGCTGCATCCATTATCACAGCCACTTTCCTCACCCTAAAAATGAAGCGTCATCAGTAACGTCCATTTGAGAGCTGGGCTAGTCCCTGCTCTACTGAGCATGCTCCGGTTGTCACTTCTGACTCATGCTCAATTTGAGTGCCCTGCTCAGAGTTCAATATTTGTTTGAATGCTCAGTAAGAGTGTGCTTACCTCACCAGGTCTAATGAGAAGTGATAAGCTGGCAAGAGAGCGCAGTTTGAGTGCACATTAAAAAAAGATAACACATGGAAAGCAGAGATGGCGCTCTCTTGCCGGCTTGTCAATTCTCATTAGACCTGGTAAGGGAGCACATCCTTACTGCACATTCAAATACAGCACAGTGAGCTCATACTGAGCATGGGTTAGAATTGACAACCAAAATATGCCCAGCCCCTGAAATGGATGTTACTGATGAAACTTTGTTTTATAGAGTGGGGAAAGCAGCTATGATAGTGAATGCAGCATTGGCCCCTTGATGATGTCTCATTTCAGTATTCTAGCATGCAGTGCATAATTGCGGAGCATTGGAATGGATAATCGACGCATGTTCTCTAGAGCAGGGACTAGCCCAGCCTCTGAAACAAACATTCCGGGTGATGCTTCTCGGCATTCAATGGGGATTCTCAAACACAACGGAAAGGAAAATAAAATAGCAAAAGTCAGAGTAGAGAAGAAATGGTAGAGATTTTTTAATATTTAAAGTAAATTAGAAAAGTGATTGGATTATTACATTAAATGTAAACCTAAAAGTCTACTTAAACTTTTGTTTTGGACTACCCCTTTAAAGGGATTGTTTAGGTTTGGCATGAAAGTCTACAGTCACTGTGTGCTACTGCACACTCCCGAATCCAAGACTTCTTCCGAGCTGCACCAAACCTCTGGAACGCTCTACCCCAAGAAGTTAGGACGAATCACAACTTACTCACCTTCAGACGCACCCTAAAAACGCATCTTTTTAGGGCGGCCTATCACAATCCTTAGCCAAACTAATTTCACCTAATTCCTCCACAACTTCTCAGAAAATAACCCCACGTCAAACTCCATGGCACCCAAATACATCTCAAAGCTCTGGCCAACTGGTCCAGGAAGCCATTATCAGCCCCCATTTTCTTGAGATGGCTGGATTGTCATTGTAAATAAGCACTTGTACCTTGTCCCCGCCATCTCATTGTAGATTGTAGATTGTAAGCTCTCACGAGCAGGGTTGTCTTTTTCCCTCTAAATATTGTATTTTCTATAATGGTTACTTGTTTGTATATGATCCTCCTGAATTGTAAAGCGCTGTAGAATATGTTGGCGCTATCGAAATAAAGATTATTATTATTATTATTACTGCAGACTTGTGAATTCACACAGAGCACACTTTCAGAATTCCCTGATGCCAGAAGTGGCTCGTCATGTGACTGGAAGTATGCGATATTCTGGACACATTCTGACCAGACATGCGCATACTCGATCAAAGGCAATGAATATAGCAAGGCCATGTACATCTAGTCGGAATGTGACTGGAAGTACACAGATTGCACACTTACAGTCGCATAATTGCCTGGAGTCACCGCCGGCACTGGAGAATGCTGACAGTGCGCGCTGTGCGGGACACAAGAATTCCCAAGTCTGCTGTCACAGACTGCAGACTTTTGTGGTAAAACTGGACAACGCCTTAGGCTGCTTTCACATCAGCGTTTTTTGCCTGACGGCAAAAATAACCGCAGACCGCATATGACCAAATCCTTTACAAATGCGTTGCCATTTCAATGCATTTGCAATGGAATCGCGGCAATATGAGGTGACTTGCGGTTGCGTGTGGCACACACTGAATCCGTTGTTTTGCGATATTTTACCGAGTTTCAAAAACGCGAATTGTTGCGTTTTTGACCTCGGTCAAAATACTTAATCTCACTAGATCCAATGCATTGCGGCAGTACCTGCAATGTAGTTCAATGAGCGCCGGATCCTGCTGTACCGGAAGTCGCCGGATCCTGATAGAACGGATCCTGTTTTCTGTACGGAGCATGCCAAGAAAGAAGCCTGGCATGGTCAGTACAGAAATCTCTCTCTCTTGCTGGTTTCAGACGTCCGTGTTTTATCAGGTACAAGCCACACGCATGATTATGGTGATACGTGTGACAGGTACCGGAGAAAACACTTGTCTGTGAAATAAAAATGTTCTATATTCACCTATATCCAGCGATGCTGTCTTCAGCTCTTCTGCCTCCCACTCCTGACCCCCACTCATTATACTCACTGAATATTCACTGCCCGAGGATCTGGAAGATGGAGCAGCGTGGGAACAGCGTCAGGGCAGGACGGCGGGGACAGGTGAGTATACGGCAAGCAGTGTGTGTGTGCAGTGACGTCCACGAGGTCATTGGAGTTCCAAATGAACTGTGATGACATCCTGATGACACCCCTGCGACACAGCGAGTGTCAGGAGAATGACTTCACGGGTTCATCAGAGTTCATTTGGAACTATGATGAGTCCCCGATGCTGGCCCACGATGCTCCGGCTTCCAGGTCCTCACCGCACACACACACACAGCTGGATACTCACCTGTCCCCAGCGATGCGGTCCCCGACACTGAAGTCCTCTGCGCTGCTCCGGCTTCCAGCTCTTAAGTGCAGTGAATATTCAGTGAATATAATGAGCGGCGGACAGGAGCAGGAGACAGCAGACGGACGTCTGAAACCAGCCTCTCTCTCTCTCCAGAAGACCACGATCGTGGAGGGGTGAGGGGGAGTAATAAATATGGAGTCCCTAAGTGTGTCTGTGTATTTATTTCTAATAAAAGTATTTTTTCTCTGTGTGGGGTCTTTTTTTAACCCCTTATTGGAGATTCTTAATGGCGGGTCAAACTTGGCCTGACATTAAGAATCTCGGGCTTTATGCCAGCTGGTAAAACAAAGCTGCTATTAACCCCTATTACCCAGCGTGCCACCCGGCACCAGGGCCGCTAGCTGAGTTGGATACAGCGCCAGAAGATGGTGCTTCTATATAAGCGCCATTTTCTGGGGCGGCTGCGGACTGCAATTCACAGCGGGGTGACCCAGAAAGCTTGTGCCACCCTGCGCTGTGGATTCCAATCCCCAGCTGCCTGACGACAAAAAAACGCTGATGTGAAAGCAGCCTTAAGCTTCAAAGCCACCATTGATAGGCAAATTAAATTCTGGAAAGCCCATGTGGAAAACAAGTAGATGCATTTAAACGTTTGGCCAATACAATGGTGCACCCAGCACCTGTACTTGGTTTGAACAGTCATTCTGTGCTAACAGTCGCCTTACCAGCACTCAACATACATTAAAATACGTAACAAGTTTAGAGACAAGGTAAAACATACAATGGGATCAATTGAATGTTGTAATAAGTAACTATGACTTAACAGATCAATTGCATTTGGGACTTCTACTCTCAATAGAGCTATTGAAAAGGTATCAGGTCCTTTGTGCACAACATATGCAAATGATTACTTACAACAACCTTGCAAAGTGATTTTTTTTCTCACCAGTATGCAGATACACTATGCATAAAAACAAGCATCAGAGGAGAAAGACTTAAGGATTGGGTCATTTGGTTATCCAGCACTATGGGTTCCAGTGGTCTACCTCCAAGTCCCCACCTGTACAGTGGAATTAAGATCTACATTCGTACATAAAGCTGCTAACTAGTGATTTACTCAGTATTTTCACAACTATATCTTACAACGTCAATTAGTCAGAAGCTGATTATCAGTCTCATATGTGGTTTGGGCTACAAAATTGTTTGCTTATCCATAATTGTAAGGTGATGTTCACATTACGGTTTTGGTTATGGTTACTGACTATCAGGGCTTACATTTGATGATCTAAAAAATGGCATGCGGACGTTTGCGCTGATGCAACTATTGACTTTAATAATGTAGACAATCTCATAGATGGTGCTTGCTCTGGAGGTAAAGGTGGTGGAGCTCCAAGGGCATGGGTGGCACGGTGGCTCAGTGGTCAGCACTGCAGTCTTGCAGTGCTGGGGTCCTGGGTTCAAATCCCACCAAGGACACCATCTGCAGGGATTTTGTATGTTTTCCCAGTGTTTGCGTGGGTTTCTTCTCTTCCGAATTCTCCGGTCTCCTCCCACACTCCAGACATAATGATAGGGAATTTAGATTGTGAGCCCCAATGGGGACATTGTTCCTGATATCTGTAAAGCACTGTGGAATTATTGGCGCTATACAAGTAAATAAATATTATTATTATTGTGAGTCCTCCATATAAACCACCCCTTAATGGAACTAAACTATAACAAGGTAACTTTTGTAATGTGTTCACATGTTTGTATATATTTCTGCTTGTCTTAAAAGTGCATCCTTGATCTCTTATGTCAAGTAGTTAATAGTTTGAGCAATTTCTTACTCAGATCTGTTTCTGAAAAAACTAGTGACAACGAACAAGACGGCCAATGCACTATTCTTTGCTTTAAGAAAGTAATATAACTTAAGAATTAATTTTGTTTTGAAGTGATACAGATCATACTGTTAAACTATTAAAGGGAACCTGTCACCAGATTTGGTGACTATAAGCTGCGACCACCACCAGTGGGCTCTTATATACAGTATTCCAGAGTACTGTATATAAGAGCCCAGGCCGCTGTGTAGAACGTAAAAAAACACTTCTATAATAGTCACCTAAGGGGCGGTCCGGTCTGATGGGTGTCTCTGCTCTCCAGTTTGACACCTCCTCTCTGAGGAGATCGCCATCCTATTTCTTCTAAGGCCCGTGTGCATAACGCGTCCTACATATCATCCACACTAGCCGGTATTGAGGTCCTGTGCAGGTGCACTTTGATCTTCCCTGCTCAGGACAAATCAAAGTATTGTAGTGTCCATGTATTCTTTAACCTTTCCTCGCGCCTGTGCATTACAGTACTTTAATCTGCCTTCAGCAGGGCAGATCAAAATGCATCGGTGCAGGACCGCAATGGCGGCCTGTGTGGATGACATAGGCGCATCATCCACACTGGGCTGGGTAGAAGGAGGACGGAGATCGCAGCAGATGTGTCGCCGGACCAGAGAGCAGAGACACCCATTGGACCAGACCGCCCCTTAGGTGAGTATTATAAAAGTGTTTTTTATTTTATGTTATACAGAGTGGCCTGGACTCTTATATACAGTATTCTGGAGTACTGTATATAAGAGTTCACTGGTGATGGCCGCAACTTATAGTCGCCAAATCTGGTGACCGGTTCCCTTTAAAGGAGCAGAGCAGATTTGGGAATCTGGGAAAACTGAGTGGCAAATCACGTTAACTTTACTGAAAAGAACAGAGCTCTCCATTTACCGGTGACGACAACATTGGTAGTATAAATCATTTGGATATGGTGAGAAAACATGTCAATAAGAAAAAAATACATAAAATGTACTAAATAGACAAATCAATGACTTCTATGATCATCCTTCGGAAATTATAGACTATGGACCAAAATTTTAGCCACTCCGTGGGTACATTTTCCCAAAACAGGAACAAGCAGCCTGGTATGAGTAACTTTAAGCTCATTCTTCTACTAACTAAGCTAGTCATATGTTAGGGGATCAACAGGATATTAAAGTATGACTCATAAACAAGTCCAAAACTCTAAGAATTTACTTATGATACCTCATTAAAATACTTCTTGGTGATAAGGGGGCAAACACGACAGTGGAAACCGCTTATAATCCTGGTGGAAGGAGACAGACACTTTAAAGAGGTGACAAAGAAATGGAGAATGTGGTCGGGGGAAAGATATCGAGTCACACAGGAAAGGCCACGAGAGGTGACTTGCATTAGCAGTAATAGGAGAAGAGAAACGATTTTGCTGTTGGGTGTCAGCGGCATTTTTAAACAAAAAAACAATGAATTTCTATCAAAGTGAAGTCAATTCAGACACGCCATTTAGATGTGTTCTTGTATTGGACACCGTCCAAGATTCAGGCAAAGCTCCACGTAGGGAATAGATCATTGACTTTTAAATGGCGTTGTAAATCCTTTATTTTCTGATGACAGGCCCCTATAACAGCTTGAATGTAGCAGTCTGTAAGCTCTGCTTGTATTTCAATGTAACTGACCAAGAAGACTTCAGTGAATGTGCTAATGTCTGTTTTATGGACTTTTTTATGGGTTTGTTAGTGGGCTGTATATCTCATAACGACACACCATTACCAGCCGGCATTGGCAACATGCTATGTAGGCCCATTACAAAAATGATTCCTTTAGGGGCAAGTTGCGGCAGAAGACGCGCTGTAATAAATATACGACATTAAGAAGGCAGTCTCGTTAAAATGAAAAACTGAAGACTGCTTGAGCTTAAGCGCTGACCCAACCTGATGGCACCTTCTGTTAAATCATGTCTAGCTTGGCTGTAATGGCAGAAAATTAGCGATTGCACGTGGGCTGAAAGAGACATCCAGTTCTCGGGAGTCTGGTACTCTTAATAGCAGCAGTAATACTGCAATAATTGCCTCACATGAGAAGAAACATGGGTCTTGTAATTGCCAAGATGCAGACTAATCTTGAGGACGCACTGCATTTAGAAGGAAATGCCTTACAGATTGCTCATACTTCTAAAGTTCTCTTTTGGGAAGCTCATGAAGATAACGGTGAAAAATTGATCCGAAAGATAAAATGTCACCATTAAAGTAGGCAATTTTGTGCTAATTAACTCAGAGACGTTTAGGCTGGCCATAAATATCCAGTATATTGGTTAATTACCTACCAATATTTTCCTGCCAATTTAAGACACCCCAGCATCCAGAGTAACATATGCTATCAGATAACGCTGTTATCTTGCAGATCAATATTATTAGGAAAGTGCTCTAATGAAAGTGCGGCGCTTGGGAGAAAATTAACTTTATTCCTCCTGGGAGCCACCAGCTTTCAGTTATACATGCATGCTGGTGCAGCTACAGTCACCAGTCACTATACTGTGAGCGGAGACTATAATCCCGCCCTGGCACTATGATGGACAGGTGACCATCAGACTGAGTGCCAGGGCATGGTTACAATCTCCAAATACTAAAAGTAGTCGTGTCGGCACACTTGTATGACTGAAAGCTGGTCCCTCCTGTACGAATAAACCTCATTTTCTCCCAGTGATGCACTTTCAGTACCGCGTTGGGGCACCTTTCTAACACTATTAACTAGCAGATTGACCCTATTTTTCCAGGTGAGTGACATTGCGGTGGTTAGCACTGTAGCCTTGCAGTGCTGGGGTTCTGGGTTCAAATCCCACCAAGGAGAGCATCTGCAAGGAGTTTGAATGTTCTCCCCGTGTTTGCGTGGGTTTCCTCCAGGTACTCCGGTTTCCTCTCACACTACAAAAAACAGAGATAGAGACTTAAAGGGTGCTTTACACGCTGCGACATCACTAGCGATTGCTAGCGAGGTCGTGAGCGATAGCACCCGCCCCCATCGTTCGTGCAATATGTGGAGATCGCTGGCGTAGCGAATAATATCGCTATGGCAGCGTCACACGCACATACCTGCTTAGCGACGTCGCTGGAGACACCGAACCATCTCTCCTTTAAGGGGGAGATTCATTCGGCGTCACATCGGCGTCACTAAGTGGCCGCCCAATAGCAGAGGAGGGGCAGAGATGAGCGGCCGGAACATGCCGCCCACCTCCTTCCTTCCTCATTGCCGGTGGAAGCAGGCAAGGAGATGTTCGTCGTTCCTGCAGTGTCACACCACACACAGCGATGTGTGATGCCGCAGGAACGACGAACAACCAGCGGCATGCACCACCAACGATATTATGAAAAGGCGCGATGTGTCAACGATCAACGATTTTTGCCGTTTTTGTGATCGTTGATCGTGGCGCCTAGCTGTCACATGCTGCGAAGTCGCTAATGACGCCGGATGTGCATCACAAACACCGTGACCCCGACGATATATCGTTAGCGATGTCGTAGCGTATAAAGCACCCTTTAGATTGTGAGCCCCAATGTGGACAGAGTTGCCAATGTATGGAAAGTGCTATGGAATTAATTGCATTGACAAATTCTATTACAATTTATCAACCCCATTGCAACTCAAAGTGTGTCATGGAAGGGGAGTTTATGATGTGTATATACATGTCATGCATGCAACTATGAGTAACTACTAGACCTTTGGATGAAGATACAAAGGGTACAAAACTCAAAGTAACTGTTTGATAAGACATAATTGTCCCCAAAACTAAGTGTTCATCTTCACTCCTGACCAGGTTTAAAGGGAACCTGTCAGGTGCAAGATGCACCGAGAACCACGGGCAGTTCTAGGTGCATATTGCCAATCTCTACCTAATCGTCCCTGTATACACTAATATAGATAAAGAAATCTTTAGAAAAAGTATTTCTAAAGATTTTTTATAATATGTTAATGAAGTCAGGACCTAGTCGCAAGTATGTTCGTTCCCTTGGCTAGTCGACCCCCTTAGCATGTTAGTATGCCCGTGGGCATACTAATGAATGCTCAGCATTAGAGGCATGGCCGGTCTCACCTCTGCTGACTAAAGGCCGCTTTACACGCTGCGACATCGCTAGCCGATGCTAGCGATGCAAAGCGTGATAGCACCCGCCCCCATTGTACGGCCGATATGTGGTGATCGCTGCCGTAGCGAACATTATCGCTACGGCAGCGTCACACGCACATACCTGCTCTGCGACGTCGCTGTGACTGGCGAACCGCCTCCTTTATAAGGGGGCGGTTCGTTCAACGTCACAGCGACGTCACTAAGAGGCCGCCCAATCAAAGCGGAGGGGTGGAGATGAGTGGGACGAACATCCCGCTCACCTCCTTCCTTCCTCATTGCTGGCGGGAAGCAGGTAAGGAGAGGTTCCTCGTTCCTGCGGTGTCACACGTAGCGATGTGTGCTGCCGTAGGAACGAGGAACAACATCGTTACTGCAGCAGCAACGATATTTGGGAAGAGGGGGGCATGTCACCGATTAGCGATTTTGAACGTTTTTGCAACGATTCAAAATCGCTAATAGGTGTCACACACAACATCGCTAAAGCGGCCGGATGTGCGTCACAAATTCCGTGACCCCAACGAGATCGCTTTAGCGATCTCTTAGCGTGTAAAGCCACCTTTATTCACGTCAAAGAACAACAGCGCTGACTGATCCTGCTGAATTATAGCACTCACAGCATTGTCGCTGGATATTGTCACCATCAGATATAGAAGTCATGTACACGTTGGGGATAAGAGGAGAGAAAACATTTACACATTACAGTCTTCATCTACTAACTTTACCATAATGCAAATTTCATTATTAAAGGGTGGCTGTCAAAATCACAATGAGGTCTTATAATAATGTACACATATTTAGTTATGTATGCCAATATAACTCCTTTCTAAATTTTCCCCATTTGCACATATCAGCTCACATAAGGATGCCCCCCTCCAGTGAAATTTTCTGGAGTTGCTCCCCAGCTCGATAACCGATCATGTGCAGTCCTCCCAACTGGCTTATTGCCAGCAAAGATCTGCGACGTGACTAGAACGAAGCTTCCACTGTGAGGGATGTAGTCAAAGAAACGGGTGAAGTCTCCTTCACCACAGGGCAGAGCTCACACAAGGAAGCTCCAATGCCTGTGTTAGAGGAGCGACATATTGCAAGATGGGCTGTGTACAAGGAGCTGAGTGGAGAGATGTATTGAAGGATGTAGAGGATGAAATGCTGTAGGATGAGCTGCAAATGGTTTGTTAAAGGAGAGAGCGATATGCTGCAGAAGGGGGCTGAAAAAAACAATGTTCTGCAGGATGGGGCACTGTATAAATAGGCTGAAATGATATACTGCATGGACTGAGATTAGTTGAGCTGTGTTTGTTGCCTGCTGGTGAGAAACTAATGATGTGAAATTGCAAATGCCGCTCAATTGATGTATATGACAGTGGATTATCTTCTGCTATATGCATCAATTGGGTGATAACATCAGTTAGGCCTAAGACACACGTCAAAGTAAAACGGTGCGAGTGGAGTGTGATAAAACATTGCATTCCACTCGTACCAATATTAGCCTGTGTGTCAGCACACATGAGCGATTATTTTCTCAGTCCAAACTGGACCGAGAAAACAATCGCAGCATGCTGCGATTGTAATGTGTGACTCTCTAGCACCCATTCAAGTGTATGGGGCAAGAGAAAAATCGCACTGCACTCGCGGTACACCGGTGTCCCGCGAGTGCAGTGCGAGAATGGCAATAGCCGGCTACGGAGGAGAGAGGGAGCTAAATCCCTCCCTCCGCTCCTCAGAGCCAGCTCTACCCCTGCAGCTGAGGTCTGCTCGCACGGTCGGACCTCAGTCGGAGGGACACTCGGCTCTGCTGTACTGCCAGCGTGAGCAGAGTGTCATGCGAAGGGATTGCAGTAATCCCAGTGTGGTCCCAGCCTTAGACTTCAGGAGTAGGGACCAAAAACAGTTCCGCTCCACACTGCCTAATTATTAAAAGTTTTGCTGTGGAGTGAAGGAGAGTTTAGGAAAATATATTAGAGGCTGAAAAACACTTGAGACTGGGGTGTAGGTTCCATCAGAATAATGACCCTAAGCATACTGCCAGAGCTACAATGGAAGGTTTAGATCAAAGCAAATTTATGTGTGTGAATGGTCCAATCACTGTCCAGACCTAAATCCTATTGAGAATCTGTGGCAAGACTTGAAAATTGCTGTTCACAGACGCTGCCGCGATTTGGGAAAGAAGAATGGTCAAAAATATCCACCTTTAAATGTACAAAGTTGCAAAAGACTTGCAGAAAAAACTGCAGAAAGAGGTGTTCCTACAAAGTATTGTTTCAGGGAGGCTGAATACAAATACACGACATGATTTTCAGATTTATATTTGTAAAAATATATAGAAAACCATGTATAATTTGCTTTACACCTCGCAAATACTTGCTACTTTGTGTTGATAGATCACATAGAATAAAATATATTTACAGTGCTGGCCAAAAGTATTGGCACCCCTGCAATTCTGTCAGATAATACTCAGTTTCTTCTTGAAAATGATTGCAATCACAAATTCTTTGGTATTATCATCTTCATTTATTTTGCTTGCAATGAAAAAAAAAACACAAGAGAATGAAACAAAAATCAAATCATTGATCATTTCACACAAATCTCCAAAAATGGGCCAGACAAAAGTATTGGCACCCTTAGCCTAATACTTGGTTGCACAACCTTTAGCCAAAATAACTGCGAACAACCGCTCCCGGTAACCATCAATGAGTTTCTCACAATGCTCTGCAGGAATTTTAGACCATTCTTCTTTGGCAAACTGCTCCAGGTCCCTGAGATTTGAAGGGTGCCTTCTTCAGACTGCCATTTTCAGATCTCTCCACAGGTGTTCTATGGGGTTCATGTCTGGACTCATTGCTGGCCACTTTAGTAGTCTCCCGTGCTTTCTCTCAAACCATTTTCTAGTGCTTTTTGAAGTGTGTTTTGGGTCATTGTCATGTTGGAAGACCCATAACCTCTGAGGGAGACCCAGCTTTCTCACACTGGGCCCTACATTATGCTGCAAAATTTGTTGGTAGTCTTAAGATTTCATAATGCCATTCACACGGTCAAGCAGTCCAGTGCCCGAGGCAGCAAAGCAACCCCAAAACATAAGGGAACCTCCGCCATGTTTGACTGTAGGGACAGTGTTCTTTTCTTTGAATGCCTCTTTTTTTTCCTGTAAACTCTATGTTGATGGCTTTTCCCAAAAAGCTCTACTTTTGTCTCATCTGATCAGAGGACATTCTTCCAAAACGTTTTAGGCTTTCTAAGGTAAGTTTTGGCAAACTCCAGCCTGGCTTTTTTATGTCTCGGGGTAAGAAGTGGGGTCTTCCTGGGTATTCTACCATACAGTCCCTTTTCATTCAGACGCCGACGGATAGTACGGGTTGACACTATTGTACCCTTGGACTGCAGGGCAGCTTGAACTTGTTTGGATGTTAGTCGAGGTTCTTTACACAATCTTGCGTTGAAATCTCTCGTCAATTTTTCTTTTCCTTCCACATCTAGGGAGATTAGCCACAGTGCCATGGGCTTTAAACTTCTTGATGACACTGCGCACCGTAGACACAGGAACTTTCAGGTCTTTGGAGATGGACTTGTAGACTTGCGATTGCTCATGCTTCCTCACAATTTGGATTCTCAAGTCCTCAGACAGTTCTTTGGTCTTCTTTCTTTTCTCCATGCTCAATAGGGTACACACAAGGACACAGGTTGAGTCAACTTTAATCCATGTCAACTGGCTGCAAGTGTGATTTAGTTATTGCCAACACCTGCTAGGTGCCACAGGTAAGTTACAGGTGCTGGTAATTACACAAATTAAAGAAGCATCACATGATTTTTCAAACAGTGCCAATACCTTTGTCCACCCCCTTTTTTATGTTTGGTGTGGAATTATATCCAATTTGGCTTTATGACAATTTTTTTTTTCTCATTGAAGACAAATTAAATGAAGATAATAATACCAAAGAATTTGTGATTGCAATCATTTTCAGGAAGAAACTGAGTATTCTCTGACAGAATTGCAGGGGTGCCAATACTTTTGGCAAGCACTGTAAGTTTCTGGGTGTAAAGTGAAAAAAAATGTGGAAAAGGCCACAGAGTATGAATAATTTTTCAAGGCAGTGTACCTTTTCACAGAGGGGGAGTGCAGGCAGTGACAAAACGTCCCCAGCCCTCGATACTCATCACTACATATCACATGCACTGTACTGCAAATACACATTTACAAGCTCTATTTAGTTCTGAACTATACTTTTTCATAAGACAATCCAATTAAGTGAAGTTAACTTTAAATTAAATGCGCTTCTCAATAGACCTTATGTAATCTCAATTATATATAAATATTTTCTGATTTAGTAAAGTTTATTTTAAGATTGGAGACTGAGATACATAGAATTTGTTCATTCGATGGGGGAGACACAATGTGGTGTTATTGGTATAAGCTACCTGGAAATCAGAAGTATTGAAAAACCTGCTACGTTACCAAAATCAGTCCATATGAAAACACTCCCCTGTAATCGTGGGTGCTTGTTTGTTGCAGACTAGCAATGTTAAATAAATGTATTAAAGGGAACCTGTCAGGTGCAATATGCACTCAGAACCATGAGCAGTTCTGGGTGCATATTGCTAATCTCTGCCTAACTGTGCCTGTATCTAGTAGCATACATTAAGAGATCTTTAAAAAAGGTATATCTAAAGATCCTTTATGATATGCTAATGAGCGCAGGGGTTAGTCGCAGGGCCATTTTTTCCCCTTGACTAGTCAGACCTCTTAGCATATTCAATAAAATTCATATTCACCTATTCAATGCACAGCGTCATCGACATAGATGCAAGTACCGGTTTCCACTGTCAAACTTTTTTCTTTTTACCAGTGTCTGTGTGGTTTTTAACTCTATACTTGCCAGGTTAGTAATGGGAGTGTCTGATAGATGCCTCTCCAATACTAACCCCTTGATGGCAGCTGTTAATTCACAGCTGACATTACCCCACAAGTATTAACTCGGTAATAGGTGCATCTAATGGATGCACCAATTCTAGGGCAGCTGCAGGCTGCTATTTTAAGGGTGGGAAGGGACAAATAACAATGGGCCTTCCCACCTTGATAATACCAGACCCCATATCTGTCTGCTTTACCTTGGTTGGTTATCAAAAATAAGGGGTGGCCCCACACAATTTTTATTTTTTTTTTACAGTTAAATAAATTTTAAAAAACTTGAGATCCCCTTTATTTTTGATAATCAGCCAACATAAAGCAGACAGCCGAGGGTTGCAGCCCCCAGCTCTGCATTTCACCTGCACGGGTTATCATAAATAGACGGGAGCCTAAGTTACTTTTTTTTTGTAATCTTTATCGTTCACAGCAGCATACAGCCATCTTCCACATGCAATAAAGCTTGTTGATTGGCTGTGCTGCAGCCTTTCAACAAACTTTATTAACATACGAACAGTACCAGAACATCAAACAGACTTTTTTTACTTTTTAAGAAAAAGTCTATGTTCGTGTCTGAGTTCCGGATACCCCGTGTCTGTTAAGAACCCTCGAACTTTACAGTTTGGGTTTGCTCATCCCTACTTAATAGGTTCTAAATGTGCTTAAAGCAAGGACAACATGTGAATCCATAACAAAGACAGAGACTCATAAAGACTCACTGATGTGTATGTTAAAGAAAGGCTGTCAGGTCTGATTCCATAGAAAATCTAACTTAGCACAACCTGATTAAAAAAAATGCTGGTTATGACAGAAAGATGTCAGCACAGACTTCATGCTGATCCTGGTTTGCAGGACAACAAATAAGAGTGGCCTGGTCAGGCAAACGTTGTTTGACTTTATATCGTATGGATGGCCAAGTGTGTGTACAACCAGGACGCACTATAGGGGACTAGTGGAGGCAGTGTGATGTGCTGTGCACTACTCTGCTGAGGAACCAGGAGTAAATTACGGTAACTTTACCAGTCCCAGCAGCTTCGGGCTTTCAATCATAGAGCCGCGGCTTCAGTCACCACTCACTACATAAAGAGATTAAAGGGGTGGTCTTTATTTTTTATCTAGATGCCTAAAAACTAACAGGTAGGTAGTTGCTAATAGAGGACCCCCTGCTTGTTATACACAAGCGCAGAGCGGTCACTTAGCGCTCCTACCGGTGATTCCGTTGCTCCATGTCAACAAAGCAGCTCTTCTTCAGGGCTGCTCTGTCAACATGGTGTGACTGCTGATGTCATGCTAATTGACATATGGCTTTCTGCAATTAAACAGCAAAGAGAGGGCTGTCAATCAGCATGACATCGCCAGGAAATAGATGAAAGCAGAACATAAGCCACTGCTCTATCAATGTGATGAAAACGAAAGGCACTGTATGGCAAGCAGAAGCTGTTGATGACCACTCTGTTGGCTGAGAATGGTTCCAGGCTCAATAGTCCTGCCTGTTAGTTCTTAGGCACGTGTTTAAAAAAAACCCCATAAAAATACCGGATCTGATTAATTAAAAAAGATCTAATGGTAATATCTCGTGCCAGATGATACTGGATCCCTTCAGAGGGCATATGGAGTTCTTGCCTTGATTGATCAGAACTCTTTTTACGCAGCAAGGGGTGAGACGTACGCAATATTGTGCAGTGTGATTTACAGAAATGTTGGATCAGTGACTTAACAGTGATTAACAGCGGTTACTCAGCCTCCACAACTGTACAATGTGGAGTTTATTTAAAGTGGAAGAATCCACGTCAAGAACCACAACCTTTATAACAATAATCTTTATTTCTATAGCGACAACATATTCCGCAGCGCTTTACAATTCAGGAGGATCATATACAAACAAGTAACAGTTATAGAAAATACAATATTTAGAGGGAAAAAGACAACCCTGCTCGTGAGAGCTTACAATATACAATGTGATGGGGGTTGGGGGGGACAAGGTACATGTGCTTACTTACAATGGCAATCCAGCCATCTCAAGGAAATGGGGGATAGATAATGGCTGCCTGGGCCAGTTGGCCAGAACCTTGAGTTGCATTTGGGTGCCATGGAGTTTGACGTGGGGTTATGTTCTGAGAAGTTGTGGAGGGACTATGTGAATTTAGTTTGGCTAGGGAGTGTGATAGGCCGCCCTAAAAAGATGCGTTTTCAGGGTGCGTCTGAAGCTGAGTAAGATGTGATTCATCCTAACTTCTTGGGGTAGAGTGTTCCAGAGGATTGGTGCAGCTCGGAAGAAGTCTTGAATCCGGGAGTGGGAGTTTCGAATCAGTGTGGATGTTAGTCGAAAGTCATTTGCAGAGCGACAACAACATTTTGTTGACGAGGCTTTCAAATTTGATGAATTTTTTGAAGTAGGTGAAGGTTTTTTTGAAAAGCTGTATGAAGAATAGAAACTCCCATTGACAGAAACAGGAAGAGTGTTTAACATTATTTTTAATTTGTATTTTGAACATACCCGTAAAGATAAGGAATGGCTGACATGACAGGCTTTTGTCTTTTTTTGATGGAAGGGACTTGGAGGATGGTGGTTGGCATATGTATACCTTATATCAGAAAAAAAAAAGGGCTAAAATCTAGTGCAAAATACTTTAAATATATTTATGCATAAAAACCATAAAACTGAAAATAAAATAAATCTCTAAAACCTAACGGCAAATGAGAAAAAAAAAAAATTGTGAGAGTACAAAAGAGCTAAAGATAGTTTTTGGGCCCAAAAATTGTGGAATTTGGCCATCAGATTTGTACATGTTCATCCTGGAAAGAAGTAAAAACTACTGCTTTTCATGTTTCAGGGTTCTCCCTCTATGCGCTCACGGTATAAGCCAAGTTGCACACGCAGCCTTGCTTGTAAAATATGGGCCTTATTATAGTCTAAAGCTTTTCATGTCAGTGGAAAACCACGGCCATGGCTTACAGACAGGATACTTCCCTCACAGATGGCACTGCACATATTATATTGAAACCATGTGTGGTTAATAAAGTTTTAGACATACATGGAAAACAAAACAAATGTCACATGTCCGGCTGACAAGAGCGTTCAGCCAGGCCCACCTCTGTGCCGGAAAATCCCCAAGTGCTTTCTGAAAAATGATATTAGTCCAGGAACTAAGAATCAAGCTTTATTAGTGACTTAACTAACCATCTGTGCCATCAGGCTGCAATATACGGGATATAATATCAGAGAAAACTATATGTTTAATCCTCATACACATTTATTTTGCAGACTGGCTCTCGTGTCTTGAGTTCTGGTCTGCAATTATAGATCAATGATTAAACAAATCTAACTGACGGAAGACACTACATAGGAAGTAAAATAACCCAGAGTCCGTGGTTTAGCTTTTTTATGATTATTATTATTATTATTATTATTATTATTATTAGCTGATCAAAAAAAAAATATATAAACTTGGCAATTTTTAGGTTTTACATTTTTTTTATGCATCATTAGAAAGATTATTTTTGTTAGGCTACTTTCACACATCCGGATTTTTGCTCTGCGGCACAATACGGCGTTCTGCAGAAAAACCGCAACCGGCTTTTGTAACGCCGGTTGTGTTTTTTTTTGCATAGACTTACATTAGTGCCGTATTGTGCCGCAGGGGCTTGCGTTCGGTCCGGTTTTTGCCGCATGCGGCAGATTTAGCCGATGCCGCGGCCGGATCGAACGTTCCCTGCAACGTTTTTTGCTCCGGCAAAAAACACTGCATCGCGCCGCTGCGGCGCATTTTTCAATGCATACCTATGGAGGCCGGATGCGGCGCGATGCGGAAAAAAACGCATCCGGTCGCCGCATGCGTTTTTTTCCACTGCGCATGCTCAGTACCATGCTGCAACCGGAAAAAAACGGACGGGCCGCATGTAAAAACTTATGCAACGGATGCGGTGTTTTCGCCGCATCCGTTGCATAGTTTTCACAGCCGGATTGAGCCGCAGTGCTCAAACCGGATGTGTGAAAGTAGCCTTATTGATATTTTAGCTTTTTTTTTTTCAATCTATTTTTTTAATCAAATTGCAGTAGGAGACTTGAACATATGATTTTCTGATCACTCATATAAAAGGAAATCCAAGGAGATGTACAATAACAAAACAAACTACTGCAATATAGACCATTTGGTAGGAGCTAATGGGAGAAACAAGGAAGCTAAACGAGAAGTATTTGTCTCCCAGAGGCAAGTAACCCACTGAACTCCAGAAATGCTGGGCTAGTGACTTTGGGTGGTGTCACACACAGCGACGACGACAACGACGTCGCTGCTACGTCACCATTTTCTGTGACGTTGCAGCGACGTCCCGTCGCTGTCGCTGTGTGTGACATCCAGCAACGACCTGGCCCCTGCTGTGAGGTCGCCGGTCATTGCTGAATGTCCAGCTTCATTTTTTGGTCGTCGCTCTCCCGCTGTGACGCACACATCGCTGTGTGTGACAGCGACGAAATTAAGTGAGCAGGGAGCAGAAGCCGGCATCTGGCAGCTGCGGTAAGCTGTAACCAGGGTAAACATCGGGTAACCAAGGGAAGACCTTTCCCTGGTTACCCGATATTTACCTTCTTTACCAGCGTCAGCCACTCTCGCTGCCAGTTCCGGCTCCCTGCTCTCTGCACATGTAGCTGCAGTACACATCGGGTAATTAACCCGATGTGTACTGTAACTAGGAGTGCAGGGAGCCAGCGCTAAGCAGTGTGCGCGGCTCCCTGCTCTTTGCACATGTATCTGCAGTACACATCGGGTAATAAACCCGATGTATACTGTAGCTAGGAGTGCAGGGAGCCAGCGCTAAGCAGTGTGTGCGGCGTCCTGCTCATGTAGCACAGCGACGCATGTCGTTATGCTCGCTGCTGCGTCTGCTGTGTTTGACAGCTAAGCAGCGATCATAACAGCGATTTAAAAGGTCGCTGTTGCGTCACACAAAATGGTGACGTAACAGCGACGTCGTTGTCGCTGTCGCTATGTGTGAACCCAGCTTTTGGAGTGGCCTAGTCAAAGTCCTGATCTTAATCTGATTGAGATGCTGTGGCATGATCTTAAAAGGTGATTCATGCTCAGAAACCCTCCAAGGTAGCTGAATTACAACAATTCTGCACAGATGAGTGGCCCAAAATTCCTCAAGAGTGTTGAAACAGACTCATTGCCAGTTATTGCAAAAGCTTGATTGCAGTTGTTGCTGCTAAGGGTGGCTCAACCAGTTATTAGATTTAGGGGGCAATCGCTTTTTCACACAGGACCCGGTAGGTTTGGATTTCTTTTTCCCTTAATAATAAAGGCCTCCATTAATAAACTACATTTTGTGTTACTTGTGTTATCTTTGTCCAATATTTAAATTTGTTTGGTGACCTGATACATTTAAGTGTGAGAAAAATGCAAAAGAATATGAGATCGGGAAGGGAGCAATCACATTCAGCTAAGCAGGCACGAATACATCTAGTCTCTGGCTCGTAAACTTTGATGAAAGGTTCTCTTTCAAGGGGGTTGTCCCATGAGCAAAGTACATTTTATTCAACAGATATTGGAATAAAAATAAGTTCCACAATTGGATGTGTTATCTCTGCTTTCTGTGCAGATATAATCTTATAAATGTGCCCTCCTGCCATGTACTGGCCATGTCTGACCGTAAAGGGATGTGTTTTGATTGGAGATGAGCGAACCCGAGGTTCCGTGTCCGTACCAAACACAGACTTTAAAAAAAAAAAACAAAAAACCAGAGTTTGGGTTCTTTACACATGCAAGTCACTTGCGCGAGCATCGCTGTACTTGGGTACGCTCAGTGCTCAGTGCAGTGCGAGCTGCTTGCAGTGTTTGAACGGCTCGCACTGTGGATGACAACAGCGTGATCGAGATGTAGTGTGCACCAAACTAAAAAAAAAAATGAAAAATCCCACACCCAGAAGTGATCTGTTTATGGCTGGTTGCATGTGGGGGGCAGAGACTGCCCAATTAGTGACTTCCATTGGGTTTCCGGTTGAGTCCAGGTCCCAAATCGAACTTTATCTAAAGTCCAGCTGAACCAAACTTCCAGCGGTTCACTAATCTCCAGTTCTTATCATACCACATTACCTGGCCAAAGGAGCAAGCAAAAGATTACATAAAGAAAACAGCATGGGATCGCAGCTGCTGTTTTCTGTGAGGTAAAACATGTTTATAAACAGGTAGGGAAATGTTTTACCTTCCTGCAAGAATCAGCTGTTTTCTCTGTATACTTTTTTGCTTAATTGATAAAAAATTTAGTAAAATGGGCATCAGCTGCTCTGGGTCCAAGTATGTATATGTATTACATCCATATGTATTTTATAATGTGATTATTCTGTGTGTTTAACATGTGCAATATGCTCTAATTTGACCACTGGGACCTGTGCAATTTATTATGCTGCATCAACTTTAATAAATTACTTTATTTTGACATGTAACACTTTATATCTATTTGCTTGCATGTGGGTAACACAACAGAATACCTATTATGGACTATACATTTTACAGAAATCCTATTACTTTCCACATAGTGCCTGAAATGTAATTTTCAATAAGTTTCTTCGTATTGCTTATATTATTCTTTTTATTTATTGCCAATATTATTCATATTAAATAGTTATATTGTTACTTACCCTTTGTACCATTGCCATTTTCTGGATCTGAACTCCCCTTTATTAAATGATTTGTGATCATTTTATGTTACAATAAAAATATAAAATTGTAATTATTTTTTTTTTTTGCTTGTACTAGTTTTTATGTATAGTTTGTATTGTTTCATTTAGATACATTAGCACAATATACCCACTCTATGCATTTGTGTATTATATTACATAGTACCGTATTTTTCGGACCATAAGACGCACTTTTTTTCCCCCAAATGGAAAGTGGGGGGTGCGTCTTATGGTCTGAATGTGGCTTCGGGGAATGTGGGTGCTGCGGTGGAGCGGGTCATCGGGGGCACGAGCAGGCTGTAGCAGCCTGCCGTGACCACGTGGACCCGCTCATTTAATATGCACGCCCATCCCCCGCCCATCATCCCTCAGCGCTGAAGCCGGCGCTGACATGTGGGCGGGATGATGGGCGGGGGATAAACAGCCGGCTCGCATGAGCACCCCTGGCAACTACGGCCTGGAGTGATCATGTGCGGCTGTATTCACTGCTCCCCACGCATCATCATCAGCGCGGGGAGCAGTGAATCAGTGTACAGTACTCACCGTTCCCCTGCAGCATCGCTCGTCCTACCGTCTGTGTCAGCGGCAGCGCCGCTGATTGGAGCCGTCCCCATTACCCTGCTGGATCGCGATCATCTCCTGTGTTTGTGCCGGCGGCTGAGTGGAGACTAGCGGCGCGCACAGCGATGACGTCATCGCTGTGCGCACGTGTCCACACGCAGCCGCCGGGACACTGGCACAGACACAGGAGATGATCGCGATCCAGCAGGGTAATGGGGACGGCTCCAATCAGCGGCGCTGCCGCTGACACAGACGGGAGGACGAGCGATGCTGCCGGGAGTGAGGTAAAGTGAGGTGAGTATGAACGTTTATTTTTTTTCTGTGCCACAGGATGCGGCCATACACCAGGATGGGGGCATATTATGAGCCGGATGGGGGCATATTATGAGCCGGATGGGGGCATATTATGAGCCAGATGGGGGCATATTATGAGCCAGATGGGGGCATATTATGAGCCAGATGGGGGCATATTATGAGCCAGATGGGGGCATATGAGCCAGATGGGGGCATATTAGGAGCCAGATGGGGGCATATTAGGAGCCAGATGGGGGCATATTAGGAGCCAGATGGGGGCATATTAGGAGCCAGATGGGGGCATATTAGGAGCCAGATGGGGGCATATTATGAGCCAGATGGGGGCATATTATGAACCAGATGGGGGCATATTATGAACCAGATGGGGGCATATTATGAGCCAGATGGGGGCATATTATGAGCCAGATGGGGGCATATTATGAACCAGATGGGGGCATATTATGAACCAGATGGGGGCATATTATGAACCAGATGGGGGCATATTATGAGCCAGATGGGGGCATATTATGAACCAGATGGGGGCATATTATGAACCAGATGGGGGCATATTATGAGCCGGATGGGGGCATATTATGAGCCGGATGGGGGCATATTATGAGCCGGATGGGGGCATATTATGAGCCGGATGGGGGCATATTATGAGCCGGATGGGGGCATATTATGAGCCGGATGGGGGCATATTATGAGCCGGATGGGGGCATATTATGAGCCGGATGGGGGCATATTATGAGCCGGATGGGGGCATATTATGAGCCGGATGGGGGCATATTATGAACCGGATGGGGGCATATTATGAGCCGGATGGGGGCATATTATGAGCCGGATGGGGGCATATTATGAGCCGGATGGGGGCATATTATGAGCAGGATGGGGGCATATTATGAGCAGGATGGGGGCATATTATGAGCCAGATGGGGGCATATTATGAGCCAGATGGGGCCATATGCCATGATGGGTTATATAGCAGGATGCGGCCACATGCCAGTATATAGCAGGATGCGGCCATATGGCAGGATTACGGTATATAGCAGGATGAGGGACATATACTGTATATACCAGGCAGGGAGGATCATTACCAGGATGCGGCACCTTAGTAGAGAATTTGGGGACATTACCCCCATAACAGTGTCAGCAGCAGATCCTCGCCCCATGACAGTGTGTCATGACCACATTTTTTGCTTAAAATTTTATTTTCCTATTTTCCTCTTCTAAAACCAGGGTGCGTCTTATAGTCCGGTGCGTCTTATACTCCGAAAAGAAGGATTTTTGTGTACTCACCGTAAAATCTCTTTCTCTGAGTCTTCATTGGGGGACACAGGACCATGGGTGTATGCTGCTGTGACTAGGAGGCTGACACTAAGTGAACATAAAAAGAGTTAGCTCCTCCCTGGCAGTGTACACCCCGAGCCGGAGGCGGTACTATGCCAGTTTTGTGCAAAAGCAGTAGTAGGAGAGACCTGAACAACCATAACTAAACAATGTAATACACGAGAAAAATGTGTGGTGAAAAACACACCGTGCCTTATGGCACGTATATACAGTTAGGTCCAGAAATATTTGGACAGTGACACAATTTTCGCGAGTTGGGCTCTGAATGCCACCACATTGGATTTGAAATGAAACCTCTACAACAGAATTCAAGTGCAGATTGTAACGTTTAATTTGAAGGTTTGAACAAAAATATCTGATAGAAATTGTAGGAATTGTACACATTTCTTTACAAACACTCCACATTTTAGGAGGTCAAAAGTAATTGGACAAATAAACCAAACCCAAACAAAATATTTTTATTTTCAATATTTTGTTGCGAATCCTTTGGAGGTAATCACTGCCTTAAGTCTGGAACCCATGGACATCACCAAACGCTGGGTTTCCTCCTTCTTAATGCTTTGCCAGGCCCTTACAGCCGCAGCCTTCAGGTCTTGCTTGTTTGAGGGTCTTTCCGTCTTAAGTCTGGATTTGAGCAAGTGAAATGCATGCTCAATTGGGTTAAGATCTGGTGATTGACTTGGCCATTGCAGAATGTTCCACTTTTTTGCACTCATGAACTCCTGGGTAGCTTTGGCTGTATGCTTGGGGTCATTGTCCATCCGTACTATGAAGCGCCGTCCGATCAACTTTGCGGCATTTGGCTGAATCTGGGCTGAAAGTATATCCCGGTACACTTCAGAATTCATCCGGCTACTCTTGTCTGCTATGTCATGTCATCAATAAACACAAGTGACCCAGTGCCATTGAAAGCCATGCATGCCCATGCCATCACGTTGCCTCCACCATGTTTTACAGAGGATGTGGTGTGCCTTGGATCATGTGCCGTTCCCTTTCTTCTCCAAACTTTTTTCTTCCCATCATTCTGGTACAGGTTGATCTTTGTCTCATCTGTCCATAGAATACTTTTCCAGAACTGAGCTGGCTTCATGAGGTGTTTTTCAGCAAATTTAACTCTGGCCTGTCTATTTTTGGAATTGATGAATGGTTTGCATCTAGATGTGAACCCTTTGTATTTACTTTTATGGAGTCTTCTCTTTACTGTTGACTTAGAGACAGATACACCTACTTCACTGAGAGTGTTCTGGACTTCAGTTGATGTTGTGAACGGGTTCTTCTTCACCAAAGAAAGTATGCAGCGATCATCCACCACTGTTGTCATCCGTGGCCGCCCAGGCCTTTTTGAGTTCCCAAGCTCACCAGTCAATTCCTTTTTTCTCAGAATGTACCCGACTGTTGATTTTGCTACTCCAAGCATGTCTGCTATCTCTCTGATGGATTTTTTCTTTTTTTTCAGCCTCAGGATGTTCTGCTTCACCTCAATTGAGAGTTCCTTAGACCGCCTGTTGTCTGGTCACAGCAACAACTTCCAAATGCAAAACCACACACCTGTAATCAACCCCAGACCTTTTAACTACTTAATTGATTGCAGGATAACGAGGGAGACGCCTTCAGAGTTAATTGCAGCCATTAGAGTCCCTTGTCCAATTACTTTTGGTCCCTTGAAAAAGAGGAGGCTATGCATTACAGAGCTATGATTCCTAAACCCTTTCTCCGTTTTGGATGTGAAAACTCTCATATTGCATCTGGGAGTGTGCACTTTCAGCCCATATTATATATATAATTGTATTTCTGAACATGTTTTTGTAAACAGCTAAAATAACAAAACTTGTGTCACTGTCCAAATATTTCTGGACCTAACTGTATATAATAGCCGGATGGAAACAAAGGTGACCCGCAAACAACATCGGGAAACATCCGGTAAATGAAGACCTCACAATCCAAACAGGGTGGGTGCTGTGTCCCCCAATGAAGATTCAGAGAAAGAGATTTTACGGTGAGTACACAAAAATCCTTCTTTCTCTATCGCTTTCATTGGGGGACACAGGACCATGGGACGTCCAAAAGCAGTCCATGGGTGGGTACATAAGCCGTCCTACAGATCCAAAACGAAGCACAAATTCCGTAGGAATGCTCTGTACACATGTTTACTACCTTTTTAGAGGTGTGCGACGGCCGTCTGCAACACCTTTCTCCCAAGGCAGGCATCTGCTGATGCCTGGGTGTGGACCTTGTAAAACCTGGTGAAGGTATGAAGACTGGACCACGTTGCGGCTTTGCAGACTTGCTCGGCTGAAGCCTGGTGTCTGATTGCCCAAGATGCCCCAAGTGCACGGGTGGAATGGGCTCTTACTCCTCTCGGAGGGGACTTGTCCCTGATTCGGTAGGACTCCGAAATGGCTGACCTGATCCATCTGGCAATGGTAGCCTTGGATGCCGGCATGCCCTTCTTGGGACCAGAAGGCAGGATGAACAGGTTGTCTGATTTGCGGAAAGGCGCAGTTCTTGAGACGTAAATCCTGAGCGCTTGTACTAAGTCCAGAGTGTGTAGTGACCTTTCCAAGGAGCGAGTGGGTGCCGGACAAAAAGATGGAAGCACGATATCCTCATTCAGGTGAAAAGGAGACACTACCTTCGGCAGGAACTCCGGAGACGGACGCAGGACAACCTTGTCCTGGTGAAAAACAAGAAAAGGTGAACGGCACGAAAGAGCTGCCAGTTCAGACGTTCTCCTGATTGAAGTGACAGCCACCAAAAAAATCACTTTCCAGGATAAGTGTGAGACTGAAGATTCTTTGAGTGGTTCAAATGGAGCCAGTTGGAGGGATCCTAACACCAGATTGAGATCCCATGGTTCTAGCGGAGCCCGATAGGGCGGATTCAGATGGGCGACTCCTTGGATGAACGTCTTGACCTGCGGACGTGATGCTAGGTTTCTTTGGAAAAGAACAGACAAAGCCGAAACCTGCCCCTTGATGGTTGCCAGCGAGAGACCCGCTTGCAACCCTGCCTGCAGGAACGCTAGAAGCGTCGGTAGTGACAGAACTAGCGGGGAGAGATTTCCGTTGACCTCGCACCACTGAAAAAAGGCCTTCCAGGTGCGGTAGTAGATCTTCGAAGATGAAGGCTTTCGAGCCCTAATCATAGTCTGAATCACTCCTGGAGCAAATCCTGACTGGGCTAACAGCCAGGATTCAAGAGCCATGCCGTCAAATTGAGAACCCCTGAATTCTGATGGAAGAGCGGACCTTGAGACAGCAGGTCAGGCCGATCCGGAAGCCGCCATGGGGTGTCCGCGACGAGCTGTGCGAGTTCTGCGAACCATGCTCGCCTGGGCCATTCTGGGGCGATGAGAATCACTGGAATGCCCTCTGCCTTGATTTTCTTGAGGACTCTTGGGATCAGTGGCAGCGGCGGAAAGATGAACGGTAGTCTGAAGTGATTCCACGGAAGAATGAGGGCGTCGACTCCTAGCGCCTGCTTGTCGTGGGAGCGAGATATGAACTGTGGGGCCTGATTGTTGAACCGCGAGGCCATCAGGTCCACATCCGGAGTCCCCCATCTGTGGCAGATCTGTCCGAAAACGTCTGTTGAGAGACCATTCGCCCGACGCCAGACCCTGTCTGCTGACATAGTCGGTCGCCCAATTTTCCACGCCGGGGATATGTACCGCGGAGATCCTGGAGTTGTGCGACTCTGTCCACTGTATGATCTTCTTCACCTCTCTCATTGCCATGACGCTCCTCTTGCCGCCCTGGTGATTGATGTATGCCACCGCCGTGGCGTTGTCCGACTGTATTCTGATTGGAGACCCCTGTATAAGGCGCTGAAAAGCTTGCAGGGCTCGAAGGACCGCTCTGATCTCCAAGACGTTGATCGGGAGTCGGCTTTCCCGGGAGGACCACTGTCCGTGAGCCGTGTGATGATGGAACACCGCTCCCCAGCCCAGAAGGCTGGCATCGGTGGTGACTGTCTGCCAGTATACCGGTACGAATGACATTCCTTTGGAGAGATTTAGGCTGTTGGTCCACCAGAGCAGAGAGCGGCGGACTTCCGGGGACAACTTTATCTTGCGATCCAGGGTGAATAGCGGCTTGTCCCAATTGTGCAGCAGAGATAGCTGAAGGGGACGAAGATGAAAGTGGGCGAACGGGACCGCCTCTATTGCCGCCACCATCCGACCTAGGGCCCTCATACCGAATCGTATGGACACCGCTCTGGAGCGGTGGAGGGTCTGGACAGCTCTCTGGAGGGAGACAATCTTTTCCTGTGGAAGGGACACAAGTCCTTGGATGGTATCGAACTCCATGCCGAGGAATGTGATCCGACGGGCCGGGGTCAGAGAGGACTTTTTCCGATTGATGATCCAACCGAGCCGGGACAGAGTATCGATGGTAACCTGGACACTTAGACGGCAGTCGTTGAAAGAGGACCCCTTGATCAGCAAGTCGTCCAGGTATGGAATCACCAGAACTCCTCTGGAGTGCAGGATCGACATGGCAGCAGCCATGACTTTCGTGAATACTCGGGGCGCAGACGCAAGGCCGAAAGGTAGGGCAGTAAACTGATAATGATCGTCTGCCACGGCAAAGCGCAGGAATTTCTGGTGTTGATGTGCAATCGGGATGTGCAGATATGCATCCTGTATGTCCAGAGGCGAGGAATTCGCCGACCTCCATGGAGGCAATGACCGATCGGAGGGACTCCATGCGAAATTTTCTGGGTCTGACGTACCTGTTGAGGACCTTGAGGTCGAGAACGGGACGCACAGTGCCGTCCTTTTTGGGGACAACGAAGAGGTTTGAGTAGACTCCCCTGAACCGTTCCGAGTCTGGGACCGGCACCACGACCCCTGAGCGGCGAAGAGTTTCGATGGCGTGAAGAAAAGGGCGAGCTCGCGCGTCTGACTCGGGGGGATGGGAAAGGAAAAACCGACTTGGGGGCATTGACGAGAACTCTATCTTGTATCCCAAGACTAGAATTTCTCTGGCCCAAGCGTCTGTGATCAAGGGCAGCCAGACGTGTTGGAAAAGAGACAGGCGCCCACCCCACCTGGTCCGCGCTGACGCACGAAGACCACGAGTCATTTGGAGGAGTATCGCTGAGCTCTAGATGCTGGTTTGGCTGGCTGGCGTGATCTAGGACGCCAGGACGGATTTGTCTTGAAGGACGGGTTCTTCCTGTTTCTCTGTGGGGATCTGTTCCTCCTAGGCTGTGTAGTAGAACTGAAGCTGCGAAAAGGACGAAAACCTGAGGTCGGCTGGCGGCGCGGGATACGTCTTGGCCTCAGCTGGGGAAGGGAAGTGCTCTTTCCTCCCGTAGCCTCGGCGATGATCTGATCGAGCCTGTCCCCGAACAGTCGGCCTCCTGCAAATGGGAGGGCGGTAAGAGATTTCTTTGAAGCTGCGTCTGCATTCCAGGCTCTGAGCCAGACCGCCCGGCGGATTGCCACCGTGTTGCTGGCCGCCTGTGCTGCGCAGTTGGCAGACGCCAGAGATGCGTTAATGATATACTCACCCGCTAGGACAATCTGCGCCGCCATGTTGACGAGCTCGGGATCGCTATCCTGTGAGCGAAGGTCTCTGTGGAGGGTGTCGGCCCATGTCACCATGGCCTTCGCTACCCAGACGGCGGCGAAAGCCGGCGACAGGGCAGCGCCTGCTGCCTCGAAAGCCGAACGGGCGAATCTCTCAATGTTTCGGTCCGTGGCGTCACGGAGCGATGTCCCCTGTGGCAGAGATAGAACCGTATGCGAGGACAGGCGGGAGACCGGGGGGGTCGACCACCGGTGAGCCTGCCCATTCCTTCCTAAGTTCCTCGGGGAAGGGATAGTGTAAGTCAATCGACTTACCGTTGTTGAACGTCTTGTCCGGTTGCTGTCTGTGCTTGCGTAGGATCTCAGCGAATTCCGGATGATCGCAGAAAGACCTGTGGACACGCTTAACACGTTTGAAAGATACCTGTGAGCTCTGGGCGGTGGCAGCGTCCGGCTGGAGCTTCAGCGTCTTATTCACTGCGTCGACCAGGCTGTCCACCATACGCCTGACATCAGCTGCCTGGTCCGAGTCCAGCAGTGAGGCTGCCTCCGATTCTTCTCCGGAGAGATCGGATGGTCCCGGAGACGAGTGGCGCTCGGGCCTTGGAGGGGAGAGAGACCTCTGGGAGGAATTGGAAGACGAGACCGTGCGGGTTCGCTTCCGCGCTCCAACATCCAGGTCAGGGTCAGCACAACTGTCGTCCTGCGGCGGCTGGACCTGTGTGGCATGGCTGAGCGTAGGGAGCGACTGCAAAGCTTGCGCGATGGTCAGGGACGCCCTAGACAGAGAATCCACAGACTGGGAGAGAGAAGTCAGCCACTCCGGGGGAGGGAGCGCATTGGGGCCCGATGCGTCCTGTACTGCTGCCGTAGCGGCGTGAACGGGGGGGCTGGCGGCGTCTGGGGCAATCTGCGTGGGCTGCGGATCGGGAGTGCAAGCTGCGCAGAGGGAGGTAGCCTGGCCTTGGGAGAATTTTTCGTTGCAGGACGAGCACGCAAAATGCATTATGAAGGGGGCCTGTTTGGATCGGGACGACTTAGAGTTAGGCATGGCTGCTCAGGGCTCCTACTAGGGACACTAGGGAGGAGACAGGAGAAAATTGGAAGAAAAAAACAAAAAAATACAAAGTGTCGCTGGTCCTAATGAGGAGCAGCACTCACCCTGTCCTGTGTCCTTCCCGGGTCAGCAGGGGCCTCAGAGTAGCTGGAGGTAGCCACAGAGAAAAGATGCTGATGCTCACCGGTCTGCCTGTGCTGAGGTGAGCCGTTGGTAAGAGGAAAACGCGCGCTTTTGTCTCTTTTTTTTTTACTGCTGGAGGGGGCGTGTGGCCGATGAGGTGGCTGTCTCTGGGCAGAAAATACAAAGGGCGGGCCAGAGGGGGGGCGCGCGCAAACGGGGGGCGGAGCGCTCCGGCCCGAGTTAGGCCCGAAGCCGGGGACTAAATTAATGAGCGGCGGCCGCCGGGAGCGCAGCGCTGGGCGCGGAGCAGCTCTCACCTGCGTCCACGCGCGTCGCTCGGATCCATATGTCCCCTTCATGATGCTGCGGCCCCTGGTAAGTGTTGAGGCATCAGAGGGGCCGTGATGGAGATTGCGCAGCGCTCCTGCGCTGCAGTGCCAGAACCTCAGCCTGGGACCAGGGTATCAGGTGAACGCTGGGGGAGGCCTGGTGACAGAGGACCCCTTGATGCGAGCGCTCCTGCGCTGTGACAGTCTGACATCCTCAGGGAATCCTCTTCACCTCCACCAGAAACACCCCCTGGGATGGTACCATGGGGGTCGACGGGGAGTGTGTGCCCTTAAATCTAATAATAATCTCGGTCCCCAATCAACCCCTGGGGTGGTACCATGGGGCCGGAGGGGGATAGGGCCTGGCGTCTCGAGCCCTCAGGCAACCCTGGGGCGAGAGTTCTCTCTGAAGCAGGGTCTTTAACCCTGCAGAAGAGACAAAAAACGTAGAACGATGAGAATGCTGAGCGGTGCCGTATAGCCCGAAAAAAAACAGAAAAAAAAAAACGCAATAGCCTAGGCTGAGGTTGGCCCACAGAGATATGGGCCCACTTCAGCCTCCTACGACACTAAGCAAAAAACTGGGATAGTACCGCCTCCGGCTCGGGGTGTACACTGCCAGGGAGGAGCTAACTCTTTTTATGTTCACTTAGTGTCAGCCTCCTAGTCACAGCAGCATACACCCATGGTCCTGTGTCCCCCAATGAAAGCGATAGAGAAAATACGGTACTTCACATATTGTTATTTACGCTGCTGTTTTCCACTATTCCAGCAGTAGTTACTATGAAATCCTTACAATTATAGATAATAACAGTCGTTTAGGTCATACAATGAAAAACATGTGCAAACCACAGCCCAGCACAAAAACATGAATGCTGGTTACTCATTGCAGGGTGCACTTACATTGTGAGGCCAACAGATAACCACAGGAAGTTATCAAATTGCAAACAGTATGGAAAGTGTTTCAAGTGCTTCTCCCAAACATCAGCGTATAATATTCCTGGAAGGGTCCTGAGGATTCTTATGTAATGAAGCTTATAATAATGCCTGTAATTTTTCCAGACGTAAGACGGATCATTATTTTCCAGCAAAGGTCAGAAAAATGGACATAATCTCTGTAAAGACCTGTGGATACTAACTTACTGCAATCTATTCGACGGTCTCCAGTAGTTCCCAGACAATGCCTGGTTCTAGGGATGTGTTGGTCACAAACGATTCGACGCAAAGAGCCGTGATTGACGGGAACAAACACTCCAGTGAGAGCCATTAAATTCTCTTAAGGCTCTCAGTGGGCGAATCGGTATTGGGTGATCGGTGCACAAAACCTCACCCAAATGAACAAAACCCTGCCTATTCTACATTTTAATTGGTCCATTGTAATTGGGCGGGGTTTTGTCAGTGGGTATGTGGGGTTTCGATTGGGCTAACAGTCTAAAATGTGTTCACCTGGAGTGAAAACATATTTAGTAGGGATCCATTTAAGATCCGAAAGAGCCGGCCCTTTTTGGGGAGCGGAGCCATGTGAGTCGGATCACCAAAAAGTGCCGACTGCCCAACACCACCTGGTTCACTCAGACAGATCTACTGGGTATGAGGATGAGCTTAGGTTTGTTGCTCAGATAGCTCTGCTGGGTTTGAGGATGAGCTTAGCTTTGTTGCTAGGACAGATCTACTGAGTTTGAGGATGAGCTTGGCTTTGTTGCTTAGACAGATCTGCTGGGTAGGAGGATGAGCTTAGCTTTGTTGCTCAACCAGATCTGCTAGGTATGAAGCTGAGCTTAGCTTTGCTGCTAAGACAGATCTACTGGGTTTGAGGATGAGCTTAGCTTTGTTGCTCAACCAGATCTGCTGAATATGAAGATGAGCTTAGCTTGGTTGCTCAGATAGATCTGCTGGGTATGAAGATGAGCTTACCTTTGTTGCTCAAACAGATCTGCTGGATAGGAGGATGAGCGCTTTGTTCAGATTATAGTGAATGTTGTGCAATAGCCAGGGTCTTAACTATAGTAGGTTCAGGAGTTGCAATCTCACCCGAGCCCTGGAGCCTAGCAAGGGGGGGGAGGGGCAAAAAGTCGCTTAGACCTATATGAAAGGACCAATATTGTTAAAGACCCAATGATCGTTGTGGGACCTGTTTGAGATTTTGCATCAGGCCACAAAAGATTTAAGTTACAGCATTGGTAATATTGTGGATTTGCAATGGTATTTGAGTATGTAAAATAACTGGAAATACCTTAATTATTGTTTTGGGACGCCTTTTTATGTAAAGCCTTGGTTTCTCGATGACGGGGAGAGGTGGGAGCTTTCTCAGTTCTTGCAGTACGGCCGCAGCTGCCCGTCTCTTCGCCAGCTTCTTACTGTTCCCCTCACCTTCCGCAGTAAACTCGCCCACTGTCACCTTTGTAACAAAACTCTTCATGTGTGGAGGACCACTTTCCTTAGTCACCTAGAGTAGAGTAAAGTAAATGGAAACATTTTCAGAAAGTTAACAAAAATAAGCATCGTCACTATCAATACCTTGTGATGTGAGTCATGATCTCACGTGCAAAAACGCTGTTTGGTTCTGTAGGGGTCTACAACAAAGTGCGCAATATCAAGTGGGATTTTGCTGTGTTTTTCACTTTTTTAATGGCATTTTTGGTGTTAGAAACATTTCATTCTTACTTTTTTTTAGAGAACACACTATGAGGATATGGTTACACAGCAATTTTTCTGCAGCCAAAACCTGCTCTCTTGGCAGTGGAAACATGGAATTCAAAAATGCCCGTTTTGCTGCATTTTTGTAAATTTTTGGGGAGCAGATTAAATGTTTGATTTGTTTACACTACATAATTAATAAAGTTAGTTTATTCCCCAACAACGCTTAAAAAATGCGGCAAAAAACAATTGCTTTTTTGCAGTTTTCTCACTTTCTCGTTGCTTTCTATGGGTAAAAAAAAGACACCGCAAAAATGATGAAAAAATAGAAATGCTGCAGATATAAAAAATGCTGCAGTTCTCAAATCCAGTCAAGAATAACAAAAAACACACAAATGTGTGCATGAGATTTGGTAGTGTAGAAAGCAGACTTTAACTTGCATAAAAAAGCTGCAAAAAAAAACCAAAAAAAAAAATATCACTCCATGTGAGCATAGCCGAGTCATAAAAGCCACTACAAAGAAATAAACGCACTTAAAAACTGCAAAGCTGGCTTGAGTTTTTATGAAATCACAAACACTTTGCTTATACTATTGAAAGCAGAAGATTTTCTCTGTCCAAAAAAATATGCAGACTTCCAGGGGTTGCCTGGTCATAAAGCTGGGTTTACACACTGCAACATCGCAAACGACATCGCTGTAACGTCACCGGTTTTGTGACGTTACAGCGACCTCCCCAGCGACATTGCAGTGTGTGAAACCTATCAGCGACCTGGCCCCTGCTGTGAAGTTGTGATCGCTACAAATCGTTCAGGACCATTCCTAGGTCCTTTGTTTCCCGCTGTGCAGCATGCATCGCTAGCAAGTTTCAGTGTGTAAAGGGGACTTTACAGCGACTCCGCGGCTCTGTCTGTGTAGCGTCCTGATTAGCGGTCACCGGTGAAGGATTCACCGGTGACCGCTAATCCCCCGAGTGACTGAAGTGTCCCCCCCTCTCTCATACTCACCGATCCCCGATCACCGGCGCTGCACGGCGTTCACTCTGCTCCAGCGGCTTTTCCTTTTTTGAAAAAGCCGGCCGCTCATTAAACAATCTCGTATTCCCTGCTTTTCCCCGCCCACCGGCAAATATGATTGGTTGCAGTGAGACACGCCCACACGCTGAGTGACAGCTGTGTCACTGCACCCAATCACAGCAGCCGGTGGGCGTGTCTATACTGTGCAGTAAAATAAATAAATAAATAATTAAAAAATCCGGCGTGAGTACCCCCCCAATTTTAATACCAGCCAGATAAAGCCATACGGCTAAAGGCTGGTATTCTCAGGATGGGGAGCTCCACGTTATGGGGAGCCCCCCAGCCTAACAATATCAGCCAGCAGCCGCCCAGAATTGCCGCATACATTAGATGCGACAGTTCTGGGACTGTACCCGGCTCTTCCCGATTTGCCCTGGTGCGTTGGCAAATCGGGGTAATAAGGAGTTATTGGCAGCCCATAGCTGCCAATAAGTCCTAGATTAATCATGTCAGGCGTATCCCCGAGATACCTTCCATGATTAATCTGTAAATTACAATTAAAAAACACACACCCGAAAAATCCTTTATTAGAAATAAAAAACACTAACAAATTCCCTCATTACCAATTTATTACCCACAACAAAGCCCTCCTTGTCCGGCGTAATCCACGGTCCTCCAACGTCGCATCCAGCTCTGCTGCATGCAGGTGACAGGAGCAGCAGAAGACACAGCCGCTCCTGTCACCTCCACGCAGCTAATGAAGAGAGCCGTGTGATCGGCTGAGCTGTCACTGAGGTTACCTGGATCCAGTGGTGGCCGCGGGTAACCTCAGTGACAGCTCAGCTGATCGCGCTACTCACCTAATTTGCTACGTGGAGCTGACCGGAGCGGCGGTGAGTAGCGCGATCAGCTGAGCTGTCACTGAGGTTACCCGCGGCCACCGCTGGATCCAGGTAACCTCAGTGACAGCTCAGCCGATCACACGGCTCTCTTCATTAGCTGCGTGCAGGTGACAGGAGCGGCTGTGTCTTCTGCTGCTCCTGTCACCTGCATGCAGCAGAGCTGGATGCGACGTTGGAGGACCGTGGATTACGCCGGACAAGGAGGGCTTTGTTGTGGGTAATAAATTGGTAATGAGGGAATGTGTTTGTGTTTTTAATTTCTAATAAAGGATTTTTTCGGGTGTGTGTGTGTTTATTTACTGTCACTTACAGATTAATCATGGAAGGAATCTCGGGGAGACGCCTGACATGATTAATCTAGGACTTATTGGCAGCTATTGGCTGCCAATAACTCCTTATTACCCCGATTTGCCAACGCACCAGGGCAAATCGGGAAGAGCCGGGTACAGTCCCAGAACTGTCGCATCTAATGTATGCGGCAATTCTGGGCGGCTGCTGACTGATATTGTTAGGCTGGGGGGCTCCCCATAACGTGGGGCTCCCCATCCTGAGAATACCAGCCTGCAGCCGTATGGCTTTATCTGGCTGGTATTAAAATAGGGGGAACCGCACGCCGGATTTTTTAATTATTTATTTATTTATTTTACTGCACAGTATAGACACGCCCACTGGCTGCTGTGATTGGGTGCAGTGACACAGCTGTCACTCAGCGTGTGGGCGTGTCTCACTGCAACCAATCACATTTGCCGGTGGGCGGGGAAAGCAGGGAATACGGGATTGTTTAATGAGCGGCCGGCTTTTTCAAAAAAGGAAAAGCCGCCGGAGCAGTGTGAACGCCGTGCAGCGCCGGTGAACGGGGATCGGTGAGTATGAGAGAGGGGGGAAATCACCAGCAAATTAGGTGAGTAACGCGATCAGCTGAACTGTCACTGAGGTTACCCGCGGCCACCGCTGCATCCACCGCTGGATCCAGGTAACCTCAGTGACAGCTCAGCCGATCACACGGCTTTCTTCATTAGCTGCGTGCAGGTGACAGGAGCGGCTGTGTCTTCTGCTGCTCCTGTCACCTGCATGCAGCAGAGCTGGATGCGACGCTGGAGGACCGTGGATTAAGCCGGACAAGGAGGGCTTTGTTGTGGGTAATAAATTGGTAATGAGGGAATTTGTTAGTGTTTCTTATTTCTAATAAAGGATTTTTCGGGTGTGTGTTTTTTAACTGTAATTTACAGATTAATCATGGAAGGTATCTCGGGGTGACGCCTGACATGATTAATCTTGGACTTATTGGCAGCTATGGGCTGCCAATAACTCCTTATTACCCCGATTTGCCAACGCACCAGGGCAAATCGGGAAGAGCCGGGTACAGTCCCAGATCTGTCGCATCTAATGAATGCGGCAATTCTGGGCGTCTGCTGGCTGATATTGTTAGGCTGGGGGGGCTCCCCATAACGTGGGGCTCCCCATCCTGAGAATACCAGCCTGCAGCCGTATGGCTTTATCTGGCTGGTATTAAAATAGGGGGGGACCGCACGCCGGATTTTTTAATTATTTATTTATTTACACGGCACACAGAGCCGCGCGGCATTAAATGAAGTCGGGTGAAGTTCACCTGCTTTTTTGACATGTCCCCAACGACCAGCTAGTCGCTCTGCAGGTCCGGATCGCTGTTAGGTCGTTGGCCAGGTCTGCCTGTTTGACAGCTCACCAGAGACTTTGTAGCGATCCCGGCTAGGTTGAGATCGCAGGTTGGATCGCTAGAAAGTCTCAGTGTGTAAACCCAGCTTAAAATACTACAAAGTTGTGAATCCTCAGATAACGCAGACTGCGCGCTGTGAGGATTCTCCACTGCAGGCTCCGGGAGAGAGCGGTCATGTGATTTGCATACTTCTGGCCACATTCCAACTAGACGGTATCCAGCCTCGCTCAATGCTTTCCACATCTAGTCTGCATGTGACCGTATGTATGTAAATTGAATACTTGTAATCAAGATCAATGGGCAATGAGAACAATGTGAAGATTCCCAAGTCTGCAGTCATGTACAGTGACTGCAGACTTGTAGCTTATGACCGGACAACCCCTTTAAAAAAATGCAGTGTTTAAGCTACCAATGAACATGGCTTAACAGCTTTTATCAATTTTATAGAAAGTGATATATTTAAAACCAACACCACAGGTGAAAGCACATCCCATGAGTAGCAGCACTGCTTTAGGATGCTGCTGCCCTTTCCAATTTTCTCAGATTTGTTTTAGTCACATAGAAATATAAAAAAAGAAACAAAAAAATCTAACACTAAACAAAATCCCTACTATTCTTGAGGAGGAAGGTAGAGTGACGGTGGGTTTGTTGTGTATGAACTTTTTTTTCTCCAAACTTCAGCTAACAAGTAGACTAGCCTTTTGTGAATCCAAAAATATTTTATATTCCTTTTAAATTTTTAAAAAATTACCAAAATCTTCCTCACTCTGACCTAAGACTCCAATCCTGGTGGGGTTTTCAGCTTTTCAAACAAAGTAAATCCCCCTATTAGCGACCTATAATATCTTAATCTTGATTAATAATTTCCATGTACTTGCCTAATATCTCTATCTAAACTAAATACCAGTAGGTAAAAATCGTCATTCTGTTTTTCAAAGCATGTGATTATTAAAGAGGTGGTTCATTGGTGGCCACATCGATGTAAGGGCGGCTTTGCACGTTGCGATATTGCACGTGCGATGTCGATGGGGTCAAATCGAAAGTGACGCACATCCGGCGTCGCAGTCAATATCGCAACGTGTAAAACCTTTTTGATACGATGAACGAGCGCAAAAGCGTCGTTATCGTATCATCGCTGCAACCTCCGACATTTCCATAATGCCGGTGCAGCGACAGGTACGATGTTGTTCCTCGCTCCTGCGGCAGCACACATCGCTGTGTGTGAAGCCGCAGGAGCGAGGAACATCTCCTTACCTGCCGCCGGCTGCAATGAGAAGGACGGAGGTGGGCGGGATTTTTACATCCTGCTCATCTCCGCCCCTCCGCTTCAATTGGCCGCCTGCCGTGTGAGGTCGCTGTGACGCCGCACGACCCGCCCCCCTAAGGAAGGAGGCGGGTCGCCGGCCAGAGGGACGTCGCACGGCAGGTATGTGCATGTGAAGCTGTCGTAGCGATAATAATCGCTACGGCAGCTTTCACTAGATATCGCACGTGCGACGAGGGCGGGACTATCGCTGCAGCATCGGTAACACATTGTTACCGATGTCGCAACGTGCAAAGCACGCCTAAGCCTCATAAAAAAGGATTTTTCTGTTTCTTTCTTTGTCCTGATGAAGAAGGCGGAGATGCCTTTGAAACGCGTTGACCTGTGTTAATAAAGGAAAGAATTCATCACATCTCCTGGATTTGTGGTTTCTAGCGCAGCATTTAACCCGACTTCTCTACCTACCCTGGGAAAAAAGGATTTTTCAAATACCTTGTTTAGTCAATTCTACCTATGAGCGGTGATATTCCGGTCCGCTCATCCTCATCAGGTGACCCCCGAGGTTTCGTGACCTCTGAGATCCGGTGATGTCATATCGACTTCCAGTTGACTCAACATCACCGTGGCCGGCCCCAGTTTTCCTGAATGATTGGGCTGTGGGTGTAGTTTCACCACTCGGCACAGCCCAGCATTGCTCCTGCTTGTAGCGCTCTGCAGTGAAGGACACAGCGCGCGAGATGCTGGGCTGCTTGAGTGGAAACGTCACCCACAGCCATAACTCAAGGAGACTGGGACCCGCCTTGGTGATGTCACGTCAACTTCCAGTTGACCTGACATCACCAGATCTCAGAGGTCACGGAACCCCGGAGGTCACAAGATGGGGACAAGCGGACCGCAACAGCACCACTCACAGGCAGAATTGACTAAACAAGGTATTTGAAAAAAGCCTTCCCTATGAGGTTTACATCGATGAGGCCACTATGCTGCATACAGGACCACCTCTTTAAAGAAGTTGTTCAGGTTCAGAACATTAATCCAATATTTGATCTGTTGGGGTCTAATTTTCGTCATCCATTCTGATCAAACAATTGTTGGAGCCATGTTGCTGGAACGCAACAATCTATTCTGGGCTATACATAGTGTGGTTGTGCTGGGAATTGTAGTACCAAATGTAGATGCTAATAAACTGAGCAGAAGAGGCCGTACCACTTGGCAAGCTTTCCGGCCACTTCACAAATGGCTAAGAGGCGGCTGAGAATCAAAACCTGGATATAGAAGACATGCTCAAACATAGGATGTAAATATTATAATCCCGAAAATCCCCTCTAATAGATAGTAACTAGAAAAGGACAAATAGCCGGAAGTCCGATAATCACAATGAATCAGGCAGAGTCTTCTTCAAGGAGCGAAGTTTCTATGCTGGAATGTGCCTGTATGAACCTCCTTCACATGTGGCCTGATAGCAGCGCAGGTAGCAGGAAATCATTACTCTCTGCCACTGTTCTTAGAAAATGTCACAGCGTTACGTCAGTGAAGTAAAAAAAAAAAGCGTGGGCAGTAAGACAAATCATATTGTTAATCAGCAGACAGAAAGAGATTCTGGGAAACTGGTAAGTTCACATTGTGCCCCCAGGACCAGCACAATAGGAGAAAGTATGTGAGCGAAGATATTGAAGACTTTCATAGGACTCTATAGATAACCCAATGCATTCCAATACGCAGCATCGGAGAGAGCGAAAAATGCAGTCAGCTTGTTTTCCACGAAAATAAGAAGACAAATGAAAAACAAGACATCAAATTCTACGGTCACCTTCTTATAGTATGTTTTCTCTGAAACACGGCAGCATTTTAGAGTAAAACAGACAGCAGCAATAATGAAGCCAGTGTAAGATTCAAGCTAGGCAGCGTGCATCCCCGGCCAGGTTAACTTCAAAGGGAATCAGTCATGTAAAAAAATATTTACCTGCAAAAATAGGGCTAAATCTGCAGATAAATAGTGTTAAAAACTGCCCTTTTTACTGGTACCACAGCTACAGGGAAAAAATGAAAGTCTTTCCTCCCTGCAGCTGCTTTCTTCCAGTGAGTGCATTAAAGTCACTCCCCATCACAGTGTGTGTGCTGATCATGCTGTCAAAGTGCTGGGGAATAAATATTCAGCGCTCAATGGAAAAGAGCAGTTTGCAGGGAAGATATATGTTAATTTTCTCCCAGTAAGGCAGCCTAACAGGATTTTAACAATTAATACATGCAAATTAACCCTATTTATGCAGGTGAATATTGTTTCTTTACATGCAAATTCCCTTTAAAGTGCCACTGTCAGAATGATCAACTCAACCCAAGCAGTCTATATGGGTATGCAAGTCATACAAAGTTGAAAAAAATGATTAATTAATTAATATCTACTAGTTGATGTCTTATTTCAGAGAAATAATCATTTTTCTTAATACGTAAATCAGCTGAGCTGAAAGCGCTGAGAGAGTAGCTGAAAGAAGTGTTTGTAATTAGACAAAGCTCAGGGCAGCTGTGTTGCACCTCCCACCACGCTGGCTGCTGTGATGAAACTTAAAATAGAAATCAGACTCCTCTCGACTCTACTCTCAGTACTTCGTTATCACCCACAGCTCTGCAGTGAGATCAGTTAGGAGAACAGACTGTCTGTCATTACATGTCTCACAACTAGAATCCTGCTCTAAGCTATTGTAGGAGCATGTTCTTCTCGCCTCAGTGTGTTGTTGCCTGCATATGATTGGTCAACATCATACAGGAGGAAGAAGTACACACCCACAGTGACAGTCTTGGGAAGATCTCAGTCTTAACCAGGAGATCTTAACAGTCCATTTACATATTAAGAAAAACATGGATTTCTTTGGGTGTGGCAGAGAACAGACAACAAATTCATCATAATTTACACAAATTGCAAAATTAATTTTTCATTAGAAAAATAAAGTGAATAAAAAAGTAGTAATACATGAGTCACTGATAACTCTTCTATTTGAATTAATGATTAACCACATTACCTATTAATAAAAAAAACAAAAAAAAACAGTAGTAATTCACACACTACAAGTTTGTTGGAGAAATTTCTGTAACAAATCTATGACATGTGGATTTAGCCTTAAAATATTTATTTTGCTAGGATGACAGAACTTTCCAATACTGATCTACACGTACATCTGAACGATGATTGACCCAATTTCATATATTTAGAACAGTGTTGTAGGTTTCTTCCTCCAATCTAGTCGTCTTAAGACATTATGTCATCTACATGGTGGTGATCTGTGACTTTGCCCCGATAATGAATCCTTTTGGCTTAATATGGGTTTAGACCTTGGCCTGGAAGATGAATCTTGGCAAGTTTTGAGCCTTCAGCTATTAGAGAAGTTGGTTTCAGACAGAATGTCATTAGTGACCTCATTAATGCAGTTTGATTTATTGAAAGATGTTCTCATAAATCTCAAAATCATGAATGTTGTAGCCAAGGTTGTCTGCTTCCATTTTGCCTGGACCTTTAACAGAATAATTGAATCTCTTGATTTCTTGATACATTAAAGCTTAAAGGGAAGATGCCAACACAAAATGACTATTCAAACCAAGCACAGGTACACCCTTCACATGACCAAGCAGCTCAGTGTAGCTTCCCACCTACTTGCTTGATTCACAGCTCTGACTTTAAAGCAATAAGAGGAGGAGAAACATAGATGGGGAAACAAGGAATGGGAAGGTGCACGCAACTGTTTAGCGCAGCCAAAAGTGCACAGAGTACATGGTTTGAACCCCCTTTTGGGCTAACAAACTCCTTTTATAACCGTTTTGCATTAAGTCTATGCTCATAGTCTAAATTTTATAACTTAAAAGAACATTTATCAGATGTAATTTAACAACATATGTTTGTTCCAGTCAACCAATCACAGACAGTCATGGTCTGAAATTAACCCCTCCACCACCGATTTTTAGTTTTCTACTACCTTTCTTCCAAGAGCCATACAATGCTGGCCAAAAGTATTGGCACCCCTGCAATTCTGTCAGATAATACTCAGTTTCTTCTTGAAAATGATTGCAATCACAAATTCTTTGGTATTATTATCTTCATTTATTTTGCTTGCAATGAAAAAACACAAAAGTGAATGAAACAAAAATCAAATCATTGATCATTTCACACAAAACTCCAAAAATGGGCCAGACAAAAGTATTGGCACCCTTAGCCTAATACTTTGTTGCACAACCTTTAGCCAAAATAACTGTGAACAACCGCTTCCGGTAACCATCAATGAGTTTCTTACAATGCTCTGCTGGAATTTTAGACCATTCTTCTTTAGCAAACTGCTCCAGGTCCCTGAGATTTGAAGGGGGCCTTCTCCAAACTGCCATTTTGAGATCTCTCCACTGGTGTTCTATGGGGTTCAGGTCTGGACTCATTGCTGGCCACTTTAGTAGTCTCCAGTGCTTTCTCTCAAACCATTGTCTAGTGCTTTTTGAAGTGTGTTTTGGGTCACTGTCCTGCTGGAAGACCCATGACCTCTGAGGAAGACCCAGCTTTCTCACACTGGGCCCTACATTATGCTGCAAAATTTGTTGGTAGTCTTCAGACTTCATAATGCTATGCACACAGTCAAGCAGTCCAGTGCCAGAGGCAGCAAAGCAACCCCAAAACATCAGGGAACCTCCGTCATGTTTGACTGTAGGGACCGTGTTCTTTTCTTTGAATGCCTCTTTTTTTTCCTGTAAACTCTATGTTGATGGCTTTTCCCAAAAAGCTCTACTTTTGTCTCATCTGACCAGAGAACATTCTTCCAAAACGTTTTAGGCTTTCTCAGGTAAGTTTTGGCAAACTCCAGACTAGCTTTTTTATGTCTCGGGGTAAGAAGTGGGGTCTTCCTGGGTATCCTACCATACAGTCCCTTTTCATTCAGACGACAACGGATAGTACGGGTTGACACTGTTGTACCCTCGGACTGCAGGGCAGCTTGAACTTGTTTGGATGTTAGTCGAGGTTCTTTATCCACAATCTGCACAATCTTGCGTTGAAATCTCTGGTCAATTTTTCTTTCCCTTCCACATCTAGGGAGGTTAGCCACAGTGCCATGGGCTTTAAACTTCTTGATGACACTGCGCACCGTAGACACAGGGACTTTCATGTCTTTGGAGATGGACTTGTAGACTTGCGATTGCTCATGCTTCCTCACAATTTAGATTCTCAAGTCCTCAGACAGTTCTTTGGTCTTCTTTCTTTTCTCCATGCTCAATGTGGTACACACAAGGACACAAGGACACAGGTTGAGTCAACTTTAATCCATGTCAACTGGCTGCAAGTGTGATTTAGTTATTGCCAACACCTGCTAGGTGCCACAGGTAAGTTACAGGTGCTGTTAATTACACAAATTAGAGAAGCATCACATGATTTTTCAAACAGTGCCAATACTTTTGTCCACCCCCTTTTTTATGTTTGGTGTGGAATTATATCCAATTTGGCTTTATGACAATTTTTTTTTTCTCATTGAAGACAAATTAAATGAAGATAATAATACCAAAGAATTTGTGATTGCAATCATTTTCAGGAAGAAACTGAGTATTATCTGACAGTATTGCAGGGGTGCCAATACTTTTGGCCAGCACTGTAAGTTTATATTTTTCCATCAATATAGCCATATGAGGTCTTGGTTTTTGCGGGACAAGTTGTACTTTTGAATGACACCATTCATTCTGCCCCACATTGAATTTTCCCCGTTTACCAGTACAAAGTGCAGTGAAATTGCAAAAAAAAAAGTGCGCAATCCCACAATTGTTTTTGGGTTTTCTACCTACCATGTTCACTACATGGCAAAACTGACATGACTTTCCAGGTAGACACCAAACATGTTAAAAAAATATATATTACAACATTATATTTACACATACATACACACATTTTATATATATATATATATATATATATATATATATATATATATATATATATACACATATATATATATATACACATATACATACATACTTATATACATACACACACACACACACACACACACACACACACACACACACACACACATATACACGCACATACATATATAGTACACCCATAAACCGTATATATAAAAATGTGCTAAAAAAAAATCTGAAATTAAGAAAAAGAAAAAGAAATTGCTCTTTTGTCAACATTTTCCAAGACCCATAACGTTCTCACTTTTTCGAATCTGGGGCTATGTGATGGCTTATTTTTTGCGGCTTGAGCTGATGCTTTTTAAATTTTCCATTTTTGGGTAGATGCAATGTTTTGATCGCCTGTTATTGCAATGTTGTATATGTATTTTTTTATTGTTTAATTTTTAATGGGGCTAATTTGAATGTTTTTTTTCTTCATATTTTTAAAAACTTTTTGAGAGAGAGAGCGAGAGAAAGATTAAGGCATTTTTATTACTTTCTGCAAAGTCAAAAGTTTACATACATTTCATTATTATTTGGTACTATTGTCCTTACACTGTATGACTTGGGTCAAACATTTTGGATATGCTTCCAGAAGCTTCTGACAATAGTTGGTAGGGATTTGGGCCCATTCCTCTTGACAGAACTGGTGTAACTCAGCACGTTTGTGGGTCGCCTTGCTCGCACCGGCCTTTTTAGCTTTGCCCATAAATTTTCAATAGGATTGAGATCAGGGTTTTGTGATAACCACTCCAAAACATTTACTTTGTTATCCTTAAGCCACTTTGTAACCAGTTTGGCAGTGTCCATTTAGAAGACCCATTTCCGCCCAAGCTTTAAGTTTCTGGCTAATGTCTTGAGATGTTGCTCCAGTATTGCCACAAAGTCTTCTTTCATCATGATGCCAGCTATTTTGTGAAGTTCACCAGTCCATCCTGAAGCAAAACAACATAAAATAGGATGCTGCCACCCCAGTGCTTTACAGCTGGGATGGTGTTCTTAGCTTCTTTTCCCTCCAAACATAAGAATGGTCATTATGGCCAAACAGTTAAGTTTTAGTTTCGTCAGACCACAGGGCACGTCTCCAAAAAGTAAGGTCTTTGTTCCTGTGTGCATATGCAAACATTAATCTGTCTTTTTTTATGTTTCTTTTAAGGTACCGTCACACATGACAAGATCGCTAGCGAGATCGCAGCTGAGTCACAGTTTCCGTGACGCAGTAGCGATCCAGTTAGCGATCTTATGTGTGACATCTACCAGCGATCACGCCCCTGCTGTGAGATCTCTAGTCGTTGCAGAATGGTCCAGTGCATTTTCTTCAAAGGTGATGTCCTGCTGGGCAGGACACATCGCTGTGTTTGACACTGTGTGACAGGGTCACAATGACAGCAGAGATCGTTATACAGGTTGCTACTGAGACCTGTATTGTTCCTGCATCGCTGGTAAGATCTGACTGTGTGACATCTCACCAGCGACCTCTCAGCGACTTACCTGCGATCCTTATCAGGTCGCATCGTTTTCGGGATCGCTGGTAAGTCGTTGTGTGTGACTGGGCCTTTAGAGTAATGGCTTCTTGGCAGAGTGGTCTTTCAGCCCATGTTGATACAGTACATGTTTCACTGTGGACACAGATACAGTCTTAGCTTCCGCCAGCATCTCACAAGGTCTTTTGCTTTTATTCTTTGGTTGATATGCACATGTCTGACCTGGTACACAAAACCCATCTCCTTCCTAAGCTGTATGATGGCTGGATATTCCCATCTTGTTTGTACAGATGAACGAGGCACCTTCAGGTATCTGGAAATTGCACCCAAGAATAAACCAGACTTGTGCAAGTCCACAATACTCTTCCTGAGATTTTGGCTGAGTTCTTTAGACTTTCTCATGATGCTACACAAAGAAGCAGTGTATTTCAGTTGTGCATGAAAATTCATCCACAGGTGTCTCTAATTAACTCAGATGTTGCCAATAAACCTATCAGAGGCTTCCAGAGACTTGACTTCATCACATGGGCTGTCATATAGTATTATATACGCTAAGACATAGTATTCTTCATGTATATAAACCGTAATAAAAATGCCTTAAAACATTTTCTCCCTCGCTCTCTCATTATTCTGACATTTGGCAAATATAAATAATTTTGGTTCCTAATTTACCTAAAACGGGAAAGGTTTATTCTGATTTGATGTCAGATAGTGAGAAAAACATGCAGATGTGTCTTTTTAGACAGTGTATGTAAACTTCTGAAACTTCTGTTTTCAACTGTATGTTAATTTCCTTTGTGTGTATTAGAACAACAGAAAAATACAGAGAAAATAACAAAAGACATATTGGACATAATTTCACACAAAAAACAAAAAAGGGGCTGAACAAAATTGTTGGCACCCTCATCTTAAAGGGAATCTGTTGCCAGGTATTTGTTACATCACCTGAGAGCAGCATAATGTAGAGACAGAGACCCTGATTCCAGCGATGTGTCACTTACTGAGCGGTTTGCTGTCATTTTGATAAAATCTATGTTTTCTCTGCTGCAGATCTAGCAGTTATACACAGCTCATGAATATGCTGGACTACCTGGCGACATGCCAAGTGGTCCTCTAATGATAATTTACTGCTGATTAAATCAGTGATTTTATCAAAACTACACTAAGCAGCCCAGTAAGTGACACCTCTGGAATCAGGATCTCTGCCTCTATATTATGTTCCTCTCAGATTAGATGGCAAAAACCTGGTGACAGATTCCCTTTAATAAAAGGTTGCACACCCTTTGGAATAAATAATAGCAATCAATTGCTTCCTATAACCATCAACAAGCTTTTTACACCTCTCAACTGGAATTTTGGAGCACTCTTTTGCACAAATCTCCAGGTATCTCACATTTTGAAAGGCGCCTTCTTGCAACAGCAATTTTAAGATCTCTCCACAGGTGCTCAAATGTGATGTAGAACTGGACTAATTGCTGGCCATTTCAGAACGCTCCAGTGCTGTGTTTCAATCCAGTTCTGGAGGTTTTTGAAGTATGTTGGGGGTAATTGTTCTACTGGAAGACCCATGACCTAGGACGCAAACCGAGCTTTCTAATACTGGGTATTACAGCCGTCCAAAAATCTTTTGGTAATCTTATGATTTCATGATGACTTGCACACAGGCAGATCTCTCAGTGCCAGAGGCAGCAAAACAATCTCAAAACATCTTTGAACCTCCACCATATTTGACTGTAGGTACTTTGTTCTTTTCTTTGTAGGCCTCATTCCGTTTTTCGTAACCAGTAGAATTATGTGCTTTACCGAAAATCTTGGTCTCATCTGTCCACAAGATGCTTTCCTAGAAGGAATTTAGGCTTAGTTACATACATTTTGGCAAACTGCAGTCTAGCTTCTTAATGTATCTGTGTCAACAGTGAGGTCCTCCTGGGTCTCTTGCCATAGCGTTTAATTTCATTCAAATGTGGACGAATAGTCCGCAACGACACTGCTGCACTCTGAGCCTGCATAGGTTGTTAACGTCTTGATTAAGATTTCTTGAGATGGACTTGCTATCTTGACATTGTTGATATTTTTCAACAATATTGGTTCTCAAGTCCTCAGACAGTTCTCTCCTCTTCCTGTTCTTCATGCTTAGGCTGGCAAATACAGACATGGAATGCAAAGATTGTGGCAACTTCTTCCCTTTTTATCTGGTTTCAGGTGTTATTTTCATGTTGCCCACACCAGTTACTTGCTACAGGTGAGTTTGAACGAGCTTGAAACAAAGTTGTTTGCCCCAATTTTTTGTGTTGTTCCAATACACAGCAAGGAAATAAACGTTTATAACAAAACATGTGTAATTGCAATAATTTTCTGGGAAAAATACTTAATTTCATGGAACTATTTCAAGGGTGCTGGTCGTGAGTGTATGGCCAATTTGAACAACGATAAAACAGACAATTTAGACTACAATGTGTATGGCTGTGTTGGCATAGAGATTGTTCACCAGATGATTGTTAGTTCAATGGTCGCTCAACCATCAAACCAAGGCCTCATAAACAAGTCCTGTACTATGGCTCTATACAAGCACAGCACTATTCAGAGCCATAATATGGCAGCCAATGAGGTCTATGGGGCCATGCTGTACCTGCGCAGCTCTTATCTCATGCGCAGATTCATACAGAATCAAAAAGAATCAAATAGTGGCATCCTCCAATATTATGGGATATTCTGTACATATAGAAGTAATATTGTGCAGATACACCATATATTACACAACATGAAGTATCTACAGCTCTATAGCATGGGAAGTGCATGTTACAGAATAAACTACATGCACCAGGTCTCCTTTTCCATGCAGAATTTATGTTTTATCTGTATTACAGGAACAGAGAAAATTCTGCTGTTGCATGGGCACTGGTTCAGGCTCCTGATTTATCACTTATCTTCTCTGGATGATAATGGATGACTGCGCAAATCCAGTTTTACATGTTGAGTACCATGACGATGGGAAGCCCTATACTGCTGCGATAATCGGGCAGTTCCCCTGCAGCGTCTTATCTAGTGGCCAGGGTTGGCAAGTTGACTTTATTTTTTCTGGACATCTTACTAAGAATTCACTGACAGACACACTAAAAATTATAATAAATGATTAGGATCATCAGTGATTCATAGCTACAGCCCATAATTCTGATCAAAAGACATTCGTTGCATTCACTGTAAAATGTCGATAATTACTGTGAAAATATTCTGTACATGAGCGGCACGGTGGCTCAGTGGTTAGTCGTCCTTGTGCTCCGCTCCCCCTGCTCCCTCATGTTTGTATCACCTGTCTGCAAAAAAGAAAAATAAAATAGATTTCTTGACACCGCAGAGTGCTGCCAAAACTGTCTCTTTTTTATGATATTGGCTCAGTGGTTAGCACTGCAGTCTTGCAGCGCTGGGGTCCTGGGTTCAAATCCCACCAAGGACACCATCTGCAAGGAGTTTGTATATTCTCCCAGTGTTTGCGTGGGTTTTCTCCGGGTTCTCCAGTTTCCTCCCACAATCCAAAGACATACAGATAGGGAATCTAGATTATGAGCCGCAATGGGGAGCAGTGTTTCCATTGTATGTAAAGCGCTGTGGAATTAATAGCGCTATATAAATGAATAAAATTATTATTATTACTACAAGTTTCTTCAGCCTTAAAAAAATACAAAACAGGGAAGCATTAAAAAATTTTTGTGCAAAAAAGTGCCCTATTATTACGGACTGTCATGGAAGTTGGCAACACCGCAGGTACACAGCCTAAACCCCCTCCCCCCCGCCCCCATCCACGCCATCTCCGAGCTTCCCGTTATTGGTTAAATGGAACATCAAGACTTCCAATAGTCAATGGCAAGTGATTAGCTGCAGTGGTCATGAAGAGGAATCCACCAGAAGAGCAATCTAGGAGACAGTGTTTACCAAGTACCCTATGTTTATATGCACTATGCTTTTATTCAGTTACAGCAGGGTATATGTCCACAATTTTTCCCTTGGTTTCTCTTTGTCTTATGGCCAGTGTAAACATGAGCTCACAAGTTCCATGTATACCATCTCATACTCCGGCTCACTTTTTTGTTTTTATGCAGTATCTTGTATTTAGTACAAATAGAGTGTGGCCCTCCCTCTCAGTGAGCTGGGCATTTCATCTAGTGCTTCCCATGACTGTGTGTCCTGTTGGGACCCAGTCACTCTCTGTCCTTATTCACATTGAGGCCTATTTTGACCCATGGTAAGGTTTTAATATTAGAGAGTGTAGGTATGGTCCCAACTGGGTACACCTTGTCGTTGGTGGGATGGCTTTACACTTTTTTTGATCAAAAACAATGTTTCCTAAGTATCCTATGTTTATATGCACTATTCCTTTATTTAGTTACAGCAGGGTATACATCCACAATTTTTTCCTTTTGTTTTTTCTTAATCTAGGAGACTGGCAGGGTATATGGCCACCTTGACGAGGAAAAGCAGGTGTCCACAATGTGAGTAATGTTATTGTTTTTTTAAACCACTTCTAAAATACAATATAGTTGTGGACAACCCCAGTACCATCACACAAACAATAACACTTCTGTATTTCATTCATTCTTTTGTTGTATTAATTTATAATTCATTTAAATTTCAATTATAACATTTTTCTGTAACTTATTAATTCTATAAACAACGGTTACATACAGATACTACGCAAATTAATTCAGTTCATGCACTTGAGGAGATGCTCAGATTTTTGACAGAGTTTTTGGAGAAGAACCTCCAAAATTGTGAAAAGTTTGGAATTTTCAAGGAGGATTTGGAGAGTTTTGGCTCAATTTCTGCACCAAAATCTTCTAAAAACCCATGTGTGTCCATATAAGCCAAAGCTTTATCCACACATCCGATCAAAACCTCTCCCATCAAGGCTTCCATCAGAAATGGGGCAGCATGGCTATCCAGTGTGGGTGACATACTGATGGGGCATGCCCCAAGGGGACAGGCATGATGATGTGTGTAAAGAAGCATGAAATTAATGGTGCTTTATAAGAGAGAATAAATGGAAGTAACAGCGCTAGTGAGAAGAAAGTCTTAACTACTACTATGACACAAATAATTTATCAAAATATTTTAGGTGTAACTGCACAAAGTAAAGAGAAAACACGTCGTCTGGCCTCAAGGCTTCCTGAATGTTGAATGCTTGAAAAGAAAGAAGCAAAGAAAGAAGGAACAACAAAGAACCATGTTACATCTGCCCTCAGGCATCACCTGGTATTTTCCTTTCTTTAAAAAAAAAAAACAACAAAACAAGACCTAAAGCTGAATGCTTTACTGAGAACCTTTATTCTTGTAACTTGGTCGGAAATAAATAACTTTATACTATTATGCAACGTATCAGTCAATCAATATCTGCACACAAAGTTACTGAAGTGAGATAATTTTCTATGAAAAGTTATCAGATTTGGCTACATGGGTATGAATCTAGCCTTAAGGCCACCATTCACAATAGAGTAATGTCAGCCGATATCAACGAGTTTCATCAATGGTCTAATGTGTATGAAGGTGCTGACCAAATCTCAATCGTGCATGTCAGACTGCCGATCACACTGCACCTATGGAGATTAGCCGTGGGCCGACATGGTGGGCAGCGATTTTCATAGAGAACATAAGAACGCTCGGTCAAACAAGACCTTGTGTATGGGAGATTTGGCTAAGATGGCTGTTGACCGAATCAGCCGTAGCATCGTTTGCCCAACAGCCATCTGAAGTGTATGGCGGGCTTTAGATGAAAGCACAAAGATCTGTTCACACTTGTGTTAAGGCTTCAAGAATAACAGAAACAAAACATTGTTAGTCTAGAGTCTTAAAAATGTAAAAAATAAATAGTTGCCATATTAAAGCCCATCATCAGATCTTGGCACAGGATGTGAACGCTGCATACTGAAGACAGCCATCATTCCGCAGAGATGCTTTATGAGTGGCAGCTCCTCTTTTGCTGATTACATATACTGAATCATTGCCTCGGAACAGGTCAGCTTCCATTGACGATTGCATCATGGTCTATGTATACTACTGAAAAATCAATGAGTCTTGACAGAAAGCCATATACATTTAATGTACATATAAATTTTAACACATTACCATCTTTCACTTTATAGCTTATAGGTAATGGCTACATAAAGGTTTATTGCACTATTCTTTGCAGGGTTACTATATCCTAGAAAGCAGTTTAGGGAATTTCCTCCATACCGAAGGGTATAAAACATCTCTATGAGCAGAATAGATTGCTGAGATACTGACAGAGAATGTCAAATCACCCATCAAAAGGACAGGAGAGTCCAGTGGATGCCGAGGGTCTTACCTCAAAGCTGAGAGGAAGGTTACGCTTCAATGAAATTTCAAACACCAAGCTGATCTCTGATTTGTTTGCATCTTTATCTTCATCGGGGCCTCCGGTCTCCCCATTCTGCATTGGTGCAAAAACAAAAGAAAATAAAACTTATTTTAATAAGATCTAAACATTGCATCTTTACACATGACATATTTATTACATTTAAAAATTCTGTATTCATGGTAAGCTTTAAAAAAGAAAAAACGTAGACGTGGCCACAGATGAGAGGAAGCCATGAAAACATCCCCTCCACCAGGACTGCAGCATTAAGCCAATACCAAGAACTCAAATGACGAAAACCTCGAAAAAAGATTAAGGATCAGACATCCCCATTTAAAATCAAACATCCCCCATTTAGGATCAGAGATCCCCAAAGCTCCTGTTAAGCAAAAATATTCTTGGCTTCACCACTCTTGGTGGATGCCATATCCCAGCTTTCTGAGATAAGGAAAACTCTTAAAAAGGGACACATCTCGATTATGGGCTCAAAACTTCTTTAAGGCCCCCTTCACACGTCCGTGAAAATCATGCACGTTTTTCACAGACGTGTCAAAGGTGCGTATTGTCCCCCGTGTGCCGTTTTTATGGCCCAACGTGTGTTCTCCGTGTGTTATCCATGATAACACACGGAGAACCGAAACGTTCTGCTCACCTGTCCCTGGTGTTGCTGTTCGTGGTGCTGATCTTCGGTCTCCGGTTCTGCCGACTCCCCGCTGCTGCGGCTTCCGACCCGCAGTGGAGTGAATATGCAATGAGCATAATGAGAGGGGGTCGGAAGTAAGTGACAGCAGCGGTAGAAACAGCAGGGCTGGAGAAGGAGAGTATAGAAATATTTTTTTTTTACAAACACGTGTGTTTTCTCCGATGCGTGTCACACGGACCACATCCGTGTGGTTCGTGCGGGCCGTGTGACACTCGTGATGCCAAAGAAAAACGGACATGTGCTCCACACGTACACATGGTCCCATTGATTTTAATGGGTCTATGTGTGCCCGTGTCTCCGGCATGTGAGGAAACAGACCAAAAACGTACCGGAGACACGGATGTGTGAAGAGGGCCTAAAAGAGGTTGTCCACTACTTTGACACTGATGGCCTATCATTAGGACTGGTCATCAATGTCTGATCAGCTGGGGTCCTACACCCCGCACACCTGCCGATCAGCTGATCTCAGTCCCGGCGGCAGCAGGCTGCTGGAAATGCTCAATTCCGGCACTGCTCCTTTTCTGATAGCATCCGGGTACTGCACATCTGCCTCCTATTCTAATCAATAGGAGGTGAATGTACAGCACCTGGCTGTTATCAGTAGATGGAGCAGTTCGGAACTGAGCATTTCTGGCTCCCTGCTGCCGCCTCCGGCACTGAGAACAGCTTATCGGCGGGGGTGCGGTGTGTCAGACCCCGGCTGATCAGACATTGATGACCTATCCTAAGTTAAGGCCATCAATGTCAAAGTAGTGGACAACCCCTTTAAGTATAAATAAAACAAATAGACAAGCAGATAAGGAACAAGAGTTGGGCACTTTTAATTTTACATATCATTACACTATCTAATAAAGTAAAAGTGTCCAGAATGTGATTACAGAAAAATTAGCTTATAATTGAACCCGGAAACTTTTTTTTACACCGTTGTTTTGTTCACAGAATGAATAGGTCTGAAGTAAGGGCATCCATACCTGATGGCAAAGTCCAGGGGATTGACTGACTATGTTATACGAATAGGGCTTCCTATTTGTCCATCAACAGATGATAATGGTGAGAAGGCAGGGGAAGAAGGAGCAAGCTCTTGGATTTCAACATGCCCACTCCTTTATTCTGCTGGTGACTTACCAATGCGGACCTTTCTGGGATCGGCTCGTTCTTCAGGGCGTGCAAGGCTTTCAGCGCCGCACTGTGTCGAGCTGCCTGCCGAGTTTTTCCTTCTCCATAAAATTCACTGTTTCCCACACTTAGCTGAACGTAAAAAGTCTTAAGCATTGGGCAGAGGTACCTATAATACATAAGAAGTCATTTTACTTTGTGACAGCACAAAAACATTTTTATTGAATGTAGTCGCCATTAAATTACATCTGGTGAGAAGTTTGATGTTGTCACCATGAAGAGAAAACAATGCAATGACACGAGGAAAGGTCTCCCTCACACATTAACTACGTGTATGAAGACCTCCAAACTTCTCAGCTGCAGATCCGTTAGTTTCCCTGTGAGATAAGCTGCCATCAGAGGTGTGTGGAAGGGGCTTACTCCACTGTCCCCAATAAAAACAAGTGACCTTGGCCAAATCCCAAGAATGGGGGATCTGGGAGAAATACTGGAGAAGAACGAGTGTTCAGCTGACCATCATCTAAGGTGAATGGGCACTTTACCTTACCAGAACTTCAAATGTGTCACCATTAGGGGGACTAGGGCCTTTGCACACATTGTGCTTTGGGCGCAGCTCTTCCGCGCAGATTTGTCACAGAACCTGAAGGGTTTGCTGATGCCAGAGAAGTGATGGAGCATGCTGGCATGTCCTGCACACATTGCTTATTTCTGACTTGCAGATTTAGTGCAGATTAAAATATGCAGAATGCTCTTTTCACCCATACTAATGAGTGGGGGAAAATCTGCACCAAAAACGCATGGAAGAAAGGCTTATATTTTACGCAGCATTTTTCTCGCCAGCAGATACAGAAATGGTGAAGAAATTTGTGCACCAATTACTTAATGTGAGCACATACCCTAAGGGTAACATGCACACAATCAGGACTCGCTGTGTCCTTGATTCAGCAGGTCGTGATCTGCGGGGCTGCAAGACTCCTGCGGAGGAGAATGCAGGAGACCACAGCTGCTCGTGCCCATAATCAGGGTTCAGGGCGCTGCGGTCTCTTGCTTGTGTTCTCCATATGGAGGACACTTGTGACTCCGCGGCAAATGACATACTGCGGCTCAGAAAGTCACACCACAGGTCAGTGTTTGCGGGAAAAACAAGCTCAGTGGGCACGGGATTTCTAGAAATCCCTCCACTGTGCTTGTACAAAATGCAGCATTTTGGACGCAGCTGAAGCATGCTGAGTCCAAAACGCTGTGAACACTGATCGTGGGCACACACCCTTACAAGTCTATTGCATACTGTTTATCCAAAGACCCCAATAGTAGGTCTGCATCTTCAAATACAGTAAGCAGAAGATACACAGCTCAGTATCAGAACGCAACTTTACCCTTCTTATAGATAAACAGTACTGAGAAATTATTCAGCACAATACAAACAAATTGCTAAAAGGAAGCAATCCACTTTAAGATCAATTACATAAATCTGGGAAACACCTTTAGCAATATATAATGTATGCAAAGATCAGGCCCTACAGAGAAAGAAAAAACTATTTCTGGAAAGAAGAAATTGCACATTAAAATTTCCAGTTCAGCAATGCCTACAAGCAAGTCTCCATACAGCAGATGGGTCTTTCTAAAGAGATGTCATAAGGTTTTTGCTCCCCCATCTGAGAGCAATACAATGTAGAGACAGAGACCCTGATTCCAGCGATTTGTCACTTAGACTGCTTTCACACATCCAGTTTTTCCTGTGCGGCACAATCCGGTGCTTTGCAGAAAAACCGCAACCGTTTTTTTTTTGCCGCCGGTTGCGTTTTTTTTGCATAGACTTACATTAGTGCCGGATTGTGCCGCATGGGCTTGCGTTCGGTCTGGTTTTTGCCGCATGCGGCAGATTTAGCCGATGCGGCAGCTGGATGGAACATTGCCTGGCACGTTTTTTGGTCCGGCAAAAAAAAACCGCATCGCGCCGCATCCGGCCAATGTGGCGCGATTTGCAATGCATGCCTATGGACGCCGCATGCGGCGTCCTGCGGCAAACACCGCATCCGGCCGCCGCATGCGTTTTTTCCCACTGCGCATGCTCAGTAGCGTGCCGCAAGCGGCAAAAACCGGACAGGCCGCATGTCAAAAACTTATGTAAAGGATGCGGTTTTGTCGCCGCATCCGTTGCATAGGTTTTAGAGCCGGATTGGCCGGCTCTGCTAAAACCGGATATGTGAAAGCAGCCTTACTGGGCTGTTTACTGTTGTTTTTATAAGAGGGATATTTCTGAGGGGCTGTGAACAGATTCAAACTGCACAGCAAGGGTGCATGAAGCTGTCAATTATGCAACGTCGAGCGGCCAATTGCGTTGATCTCCCCGTGATTAGCCACTGAGCAATGTGTAAGTTAGCGGCTTCTTAATAGAGAGAACAGGAGCGCTTAGCCGAATGAGGGCGCCTGTGTACGGGAGAGTCAGCAGAGAGAGCTGTTAGCCGAATGATTGGCCAAAGTATTGGTTCAGCCATCTAATGTGTATGGCCAGCTTTAGGGTGCACTTATAAGGGGGTATAAGGATCAGCCACTCTGAACCTGTGTATGATGTACAGTATATGTAATATGTTCAAACAGCCACTAGGTGGCCACAGTGTGTGCGCTGTTTCCCTGGTGCTCGCAGGCCAGATGGGGAGGAGTCTAATTTGAAAAAGAGCGGATGGAAATCAGTTGGTGAGGAGAGTCCCTGAGGAGAAGGAGTACACTGCATCTGTGAGAGGAGAGTCCCTGAGGAGAAGGAGTACACTGCATCTGTGAGAGGAGAGTCCCTGAGGAGAAGGAGTACACTGCGTCTGTGAGAGGAGAGTCCCTGAGGAGAAGGAGTACACTGCGTCTGTGAGAGGAGAGGCCCTGAGGAGGAGGAGTACACTGCGTCTGTGAGAGGAGAGGCCCTGAGGAGGAGGAGTGCACTGCGTCTGTAAGAGGAGAGTCCCTGAGGAGAAGGAGTACACTGCGTCTGTGAGAGGAGAGTCCCTGAGGAGAAGGAGTACACTGCGTCTGTGAGAGGAGAGGCCCTGAGGAGGAGGAGTGCACTGCGTCTGTAAGAGGAGAGTCCCTGAGGAGAAGAAGGAGTACACTGCGTCTGTGAGAGGAGAGTACCTGAGAAGAAGGAGTACACTGCGTCTGTGAGAGGAGAGTCCCTGAGGAAAAGGAGTACACTGCGTCTGTGAGAGGAGAGTCCCTGAGGAGAAGGAGTACACTGCGTCTGTGAGGAGAGTCCCTGAGGAGAAGGAGTACACTGCGTCTGTGAGAGGAGTGTCTCTGAGGAGGAGTACACTGCGTCTGTGAGAGGAGAGTCCCAGAGGAGAAGGAGTACACTGCGACTGTGAGGAGAGTCCCTGAGGAGAAACAGTACACTGCGACTGTGAGAGGAGAGTCCCTAAGGAGGAGGAGTACACTGCGTCTGTGAGAGGAGAGTCCCTGAGGAGAAGGAGTACACTGCGTCTGTGAGAGGAGAGTCCCTGAGGAAAAGGAGTACACTGCGTCTGTGAGAGGAGAGTCCCTGAGGAGAAGGAGTACACTGCGACTGTGAGAGGAGAGTCCCTGAGGAGAAGGAGTACACTGAGACTGTGAGAGGAGAGTCCCTGAGGAGAAGGAGTACACTGCGTCTATGAGAGGAGAGTCCCTGAGGAGAAGGAGTACACTGCGTCTGTGAGAGGAGAGTCCCTGAGGAGAAAGAGTACACTGCGTCTGTGAGAGGAGAGGCCCTGAGGAGAAGGAGTACACTGCGTCTGTGAGAGGAGAGGCCCTGAGGAGGAGGAGTACACTGCGTCTGTGAGAGGAGAGTCCCAGAGGAGAAGAAGGAGTACACTGCGTCTGTGAGAGGAGAGTCCCTGAGGAGAATGAGTACACTGCGTCTGTGAGAGGAGTGTCCCTGAGGAGTACACTGCGTCTGTGAGAGGAGAGGCCCTGAGGAGGAGGAGTACACTGCGTCTGTAAGAGGAGAGTCCCTGAGGAGAAGGAGTACACTGCGTCTGTGAGAGGAGAGTCCCTGAGGAGGAGTACACTGCATCTGTGAGAGGAGTGTCCCTGAGGAGAAGGAGTACACTGCGTCTGTGAGAGGAGAGTCCCAGAGGAGAAGGAGTACACTGCGACTGTGAGAGGAGAGTCCCTGAGGAGAAGGAGTACACTGCGACTGTGAGAGGAGAGTCCCTGAGGAGGAGTACACTGCGTCTGTGAGAGGAGAGTCCCAGAGGAGAAGGAGTACACTGCGACTGTGAGAGGAGAGTCCCTGAGGAGAAGGAGTACACTGCGTCTGTGAGAGGAGAGTCCCTGAGGAGGAGTACACTGCATCTGTGAGAGGAGTGTCCCTGAGGAGAAGGAGTACACTGCGTCTGTGAGAGGAGAGTCCCAGAGGAGAAGGAGTACACTGCGACTGTGAGAGGAGAGTCCCTGAGGAGAAGGAGTACACTGCGACTGTGAGAGGAGAGTCCCTGAGGAGGAGTACACTGCGTCTGTGAGAGGAGAGTCCCTGAGGAGAAGGAGTACACTGCATCTGTGAGAGGAGAGTCCCTGAGGAGAAGGAGGTACACTGCGTTTGTGAGAGGAGAGTCCCTGAGGAGAAGGAGTACACTGCGACTGTGAGAGGAGAGTCCCTGAGGAGAAGGAGTACACTGCGTCTGTGAGAGGAGAGGCCCTGAGGAGAAGGAGTACACTGCGTCTGTGAGAGGAGAGCCCCTGAGGAGAAGGAGTACACTGCGTCTGTGAGAGGAGAGTCCCTGAGGAGAAGGAGTACACTGCGTCTGTGAGAGGAAAGTCCCTGAGGAGAAGGAGTACACTGCGTCTGTGAGAGGAGAGTCCCAGAGGAGAAGGAGTACACTGCGTCTGTGAGAGGAGAGTCCCAGAGGAGAAGAAGGAGTACACTGCGTCTGTGAGAGGAGAGTCCCTGAGGAGAATGAGTACACTGCGTCTGTGAGAGGAGAGTCCCTGAGGAGAATGAGTACACTGCGTCTGTGAGAGGAGAGTCCCTGAGGAGAATAAGTACACTGCGTCTGTGAGAGGAGAGGCCCTGAGGAGAAGGAGTACACTGTGTCTGTGAGAGGAGAGGCCCTGAGGAGAAGGAGTACACTGCGTTTGTGAGAGGAGAGGTCCTGAGGAGGAGGAGTACACTGCGTCTGTGAGAGGAGAGGCCCTGAGGAGGAGTACACTGCGTCTGAGAGGAGAGGCCCTGAGGAGGAGGAGTACACTGCGTCTGTAAGAGGAGAGTCCCTGAGGAGAAGGAGTACACTGCGTCTGTGAGAGGAGAGTACCTGAGAAGAAGGAGTACACTGCGACTGTGAGAGGAGAGTCCCAGAGGAGAAGGAGTACACTGCGTCTGTGAGAGGAGAGTCCCAGAGGAGAAGAAGGAGTACACTGCGTCTGTGAGAGGAGAGTCCCTGAGGAGAATGAGTACACTGCGTCTGTGAGAGGAGAGTCCCTGAGGAGAATGAGTACACTGCGTCTGTGAGAGGAGAGTCCCTGAGGAGAATAAGTACACTGCGTCAGTGAGAGGAGAGGCCCTGAGGAGAAGGAGTACACTGTGTCTGTGAGAGGAGAGGCCCTGAGGAGAAGGAGTACACTGCGTTTGTGAGAGGAGAGGTCCTGAGGAGGAGGAGTACACTGCGTCTGTGAGAGGAGAGGCCCTGAGGAGGAGTACACTGCGTCTGAGAGGAGAGGCCCTGAGGAGGAGGAGTACACTGCGTCTGTAAGAGGAGAGTCCCTGAGGAGAAGGAGTACACTGCGTCTGTGAGAGGAGAGTACCTGAGAAGAAGGAGTACACTGCGACTGTGAGAGGAGAGTCCCTGAGGAGAAGGAGTACACTGCGTCTGTGAGAGGAGAGGCCCTGAGGAGAAGGAGTACACTGCGTCTGTGAGAGGAGTGTCCCTGAGGAAGAGTACACTGCGTCTGTGAGAGGAGAGGCCCTGAGGAGAAGGAGTACACTGCGTCTGTGAGAGGAGAGTACCTGAGAAGAAGGAGTACACTGCATCTGTGAGAGGAGAGTCCCTGAGGAGAAGGAGTACACTGCGTCTGTGAGAGGAGAGTCCCTGAGGAGGAGTACACTGCATCTGTGAGAGGAGTGTCCCTGAGGAGAAGGAGTACACTGCGTCTGTGAGAGGAGAGTCCCAGAGGAGAAGGAGTACACTGCGACTGTGAGAGGAGAGTCCCTGAGGAGAAGGAGTACACTGCGACTGTGAGAGGAGAGTCCCTGAGGAGGAGTACACTGCGTCTGTGAGAGGAGAGTCCCTGAGGAGAAGGAGTACACTGCATCTGTGAGAGGAGAGTCCCTGAGGAGAAGGAGTACACTGCGTCTGTGAGAGGAGAGTCCCTGAGGAGAAGGAGTACACTGCGTCTGTGAGAGGAGAGTCCCAGAGGAGAAGGAGTACACTGCGTCTGTGAGAGGAGAGTCCCTGAGGAGAATGAGTACACTGCGTCTGTGAGAGGAGAGTCCCTGAGGAGAATGAGTACACTGCGTCTGTGAGAGGAGAGTCCCTGAGGAGAAGGAGTACACTGCGTCTGTGAGAGGAGAGTCCCTGAGGAGAAGGAGTACACTGCGTCTGTGAGAGGAGAGTCCCTGAGGAGAAGGAGTACACTGCGTCTGTGAGAGGAGAGTCCCAGAGGAGAAGGAGTACACTGCGTCTGTGAGAGGAGAGTCCCTGAGGAGAATGAGTACACTGCGTCTGTTAGAGGAGAGTCCCTGAGGAGAATGAGTACACTGCGTCTGTGAGAGTCCCTGAGGAGAAGGAGTACACTGCGTCTGTGAGAGTCCCTGAGGAGAAGGAGTACACTGCGTCTGTGAGAGGCATAGTGAAGAAAAGCCTAACAAGATTAACTTGGTATGGCCCTTTGGGCCGCATCCGTTTATTTTTCGGACACAAAGAGCAGTCCGGAAAAGGGTGGCTATTCCCTGATGAGATCTTACAATTTCTATCGGTGAGAAAGAGTTAGTGGGCCTCTAGAGGGAAGAGTGGTCCTGACTGACTGAAAAGACGGTCGAGTCGACCATGGCTAGTGAAACGGAGTACCCCAATGTGAGCCCTAACACCAGAGAAACAGTCAGACGGAATAAATGTGTAACTAAAATGAAATTTTGTGGAGAAGATAAAAGACATCCCCTGTAACATTCAAGCAATGTGCCCGCCTAAGGCTATGTGCACACAGTGCGTGTTTAGCAGCGTTTTTGGGTGCGTTTTTGGCCTCAAAACTGCATGAGTTTGCTTCCCTAGCAAAGTCTAGGAGTTTTCCTTTTTGCTGTACACACACAACTTTTTGTTTTAAGCTGCGTTTGAGCTTAAAATTAAAAAAAAAAAATGGACATGTCAATTCTTTCCTGCGTTTTTCTGTGTTTCCCCTCCATGCTGCATTTGAAAAACACAGAAAAACGCAGAGATAAAAAACGCAGCAAAATGCACCAAAACGCGGTAAAAAAAAACGCATGCGTTTTTACCAATGCATTTTTTTGCGCGTTTTTACCGTGGGTGTGTTTTTATGCATTTTTGTGCGTTTTTAGCAGGCAAAAATGCACAAAAACGCAGCGTCAACAAAACGCACTGTGCGCACATAGCCTTAGGCGAGAAAACGAAATGTACATAGGTTGACAAGTAAAGAAATTTGGTTAAAAGATCCTGAGTGTGTCAGTGTCTGTGACGCATGAAGAAAAGAGCTTGCTGCTGCACTGTACTAAAGCAGCGGTTGGGGGGGGGCAGAGGAAGAGCATTGGGCTGCCCGTCAGCCGAACAGCAGACTCTGCCATGACTATAATGGCCCCCGATCGCCCCTTTTACACACCAACACAAACCAATATTCCTTGGAACGCTGCTTTCTGGCCTATCAGGTTGTGTAAACGCACTGCCAATTACCCAGAAAAAGAACAAAACACTTGTTCATCTCATGAAATGATTTTTAAGAATTATCGTTCCTGTCAGCACATTGTCTTGTGTAAACAGGACATGCTGCCGAGAACAATGGCACTCTATATACTGTATGCAGAACGATCAGATACACAATCGTTCTGTTCACATGGTTTTTATGGTCGACCTCTTAACAGGCCATTAAAAGGAACCGGTCACCAAGTATTTGCTAATCTGACAGCAGTATAATGTAGAGACAGAGAACCTGATTCCAGCAATGCGTCACGTACTGAGCTACTTACTGTAGTTTTGATAAAATCACTGATTAATCAGCAGTAGATTATCATTACAAAACTACTTAGCGTGCTGCAGGTAGTCCAGCATATCCATGAGCTCTGTAAAACTCCTAGATCTGCAGCAGAGAAACCATTGATTTTATCAAAATGACAGCAACCAGCTCAGTAAGTGACATATCGCTGGAATCAGGCTCTCTGCCTTTACATTATCCTGCTCTCAGATGGGGAGCAAAAACCTGGTGACAGATTCCCTTTAAGTGATCTGCATGTAGGACCCTTATTGAAAACTGTAACATAATATTGGAAATAAAAAAATAATATGATTTAAAAAAAACACTGCTTCTAATAAGATCTTTATTTTCTTTAGCTAAATTAGATAATCTAAGGCAGGACAGAAACCAAAGATTTATCGAAATGCTCACAATGCTCTTCTGTTCATGATGGACCAATAATAATCCCACAGCATTTCTTTACAAAGAGAAGTCTACACATGTGGTCGTCTCCCACTGACATTGAGAAAACCATTTTCCTTCCTTTTACATCTGCGAGCGTTATTACAAAAATCCAAAACGCTACAGTCCTAAAATAAATCAACGCAAAACTGGAGGCGCTCAATATAAGCAGACAATGAAAGTAATGGGGATAAATGTCTGCTGAGGACTGTGAGCAAGAGGACGCCAATCAATCAATATGAGAAGGCGGAATGGAGAAACGTCCGGCACCGAACGGAGGAAGAGAGCGCAAATATTGTACAGCATGAAAGAAAAAAAAATACCAAACTAAACAGTATAATATATTTATATTATATACACACACACAATTTATAATATATATATTTCTTTTTTTTATTATACACACGCACTGCTCAGCATAAATGAGTGCACCTCCTCTAAAAAGAAAAGCTAATCATTATCTTTTTCAACACAAAAACAATTTACAACATTTTTACTAGACTGTGTTTAACCCCTTCACCACCCGAGGATTTTCCATTTTTCTTTTTTCCTTCCCTTCGTCCAAGTGCCAGCACTATTTTATTTTTCCGTCAATATAGCCATATGAGGACTTGTTATTTGCGGGACGAGTTGCACTTTTGAATGACACCATTCACTCTATCACATAATGTACTGAAAAGCAGGAAAAAAAATATCCAATTGCTGTGAAATTGCAAAACAAAGCGCGATTCCATAACGTGTTTTTTTTTCCTTTTGTTTTTTTAAACTACCATGTTCATTATATGGTAAAACTGACCTGATAATGTGATTCCCTAGGTCAGTACGAGTTTGTAGATAGCAAACATGTATAGTTTTGAATTTATGTGGTGAAAAAAAATCTGAACTTTGTCAAAAAAATAAAAAAGAATTGTGCTTTTGGCAGATTCCGAGACCTGTAACGTTCTCATAGTACAAGACCTGGGGCTCAGTGATTACCGTATTTTTCGGACTATAAGACGCACCGGACCATAAGACGCACCCTGGTTTTAGAGAAGGAAAATAGGAAAATAAAATTTTAAGCAAAAAATGTGGTCATGACACACTTATGGGGCGAGGATCTGCTGCTGACACACTATTATGGGGGTAATGTCCCCAAATTCTCTAGTAAGGTACCCCATCCTGGTAATGATTCTCCTGCCTTGTATATAATCCCCATCCTTATATTTATTTTTATATATATATATATATATATATATATATATATATATATATATATATATATATATGTGTGTGTATGTATGTATGTGTGTGCGTGTGTCCCTCATCCTGCTATATGTGCCTCATCCTGCTATAGGTCCCCCATCATCCTGCTATAGGTCTCTCATCCTTCTATAGGTCCCCCATCATCCTGCTATATGTCCCCCATCATCCTGCTATATGTCCCCCATCATCCTGCTCATATGTGCCCCATCATCCTGCTCATATGTGCCCCATCATCCTGCTCATATGTGCCCCATCATCCTGCTCATATGTGCCCCATTATCCTGCTCATATGTGCCCCATCATCCTGCTCATATGTGCCCCATCATCCTGCTCATATGTGCCCCATCATCCTGCTCATATGTGCCCCATTATCCTGCTCATGTGCCCCATTATCCTGCTCACATTTGCCCCATCATCCTGCTCACATGTGCCCCATCATCCTGCTCACATGTGCCCCATCATCCTGCTCACATGTGCCCCATCATCCTGCTCACATGTGCCCCATCATCCTGCTCACATGTGCCCCATCATCCTGCTCACATGTGCCCCATCATCCTGCTCACATGTGCCCCATCATCCTGCTCACATGTGCCCCATCATCCTGCTCACATGTGCCCCATCATCCTGCTCACATGTGCCCCATCATCCTGCTCACATGTGCCCCATCATCCTGCTCATATGTTCCCCATCATCCTGCTCACATGTGCCCCATCATCCTGCTCATATTTGCCCCATCATCCTGCTCACATGTGCCCCATCATCCTGCTCACATGTGCCCCATCATCCTGCTCATATTTGCCCCATCATCCTGCTCACATGTGCCCCATCATCCTGCTCATATTTGCCCCATCATCCTGCTCATATTTGCCCCATCATCCTGCTCATATTTGCCCCATCATCCTGCTCACATGTGCCCCATCATCCTGCTCATATTTGCCCCATCATCCTGCTCACATGTGCCCCATCATCCTGCTCATATTTGCCCCATCATCCTGCGGAACACACATAAAAAAAATAAAATAAACATTTATATTCACCTTTCCTCGTTCCACGCAGCGTCGCTCCTCCTCCGTCTGTGCCGGCAGCGCTGTGTGGAGCCGGCCACGCTCCCTGCTGCACCGCGATCTCCTTCTGTCTGTGCCGGCGATGCTGTGTGGACACGTGCGCACAGCGATGACGTCATCGCTGTGAGCCCCGTTAGTCTCTACACAGCGCGGCCGGCAATCAGGAGGACATCGCGGTGCTGCGGGGAACGGTGAGTAATGTGCACTGATTCACTGCACCCCGCGCTGATGATGATGCGCGGGGAGCAGTGAATACAGCCGCACATGATCACTCCTGGCTGTAGTTGCCAGGGGTGATCACGGCTGGCTGTTTACTTCGCGCGCGTCCCCGCTCATCACCCCGCCCACCTGTCAGCGCTGAGAGATGGGCGGGAGGATGGGCGTGCATATCTAATGAGCGGGCCCACGTGGTCACGGCAGGCGCTGCTGCTGCCTGCTCGTGCCCCGATGACCCGCTCCACCGCAGCACCCTCATTCCCCGCAGCAATGCCCTACATTCAGACCATTAGACGCACCCCCCACTTTCCCCCAACATTTGGGGGAAAAAAAGTGCGTCTTATGGTCCGAAAAATACGGTACTTTTTATTTGCTTCCTGAGCTGACGCTTTTCATTATACCATTTTTGGGTAGATGCGATCTTTTGATGGCGGGGTTGTCATTGTAAATAAGCACTTGCACCTTGTCCCCCTCCATCTCATTGTAGATTGTAAGCTCTCACGAGCAGGGTCTTCTTTTGCTTTTTTCATACTCTATTGTATTTTCTATAACTGTTACTTGTTTGTATATGATCATCCTGAATTGTAAAGCGCTGCGGAATATGTTGGCGCTATCGAAATAAAAATGTATTATTATATTATTGCAATGTTTCAGCGACCAAAAAAAACTTACTCTGGCGTTTTGTTTTTAATTCTTACGCCTTTTACTGATCAGATTAATTATTTTAGTTTATATTTTGATAGATTGGATATTTCTGAAAATCTATTTTTCTTTTATTGTTTTATTTTCAATGGAAAAAAGGGGGGGGGGTGACTGAGCTTTTCTGTTTTTTGTTTTTTTATCTTTAAAAAGTTTTTGACATTTTTTATTGTTTTACTTAAAGTTGTGATCTTCTGATCACTTGAGCGGTGAACAGCAGGGCATCAGTACCGTACAGCACAAATGCTGTGTTTCTATTACTACTGGCGCTCAGAGGAACTACGTCAGGACAGACAACGGTCATCAGATAACGCCTGGCGGTCAGGTCATCTCATCGGCACCTCGTGATAACGTCATGGGGCGCCAATGGGGACGAGGAATGACGAGCTCCTCCTCCCCACCCCCTACTTGTTAAATCTCACGTTGACAGACGGATTTGACTAGTTAATCAGCCGATGTGCGGGGCAAGATTTAGGCTCAAAGAGAAGGACTCAACCAAGGGGTTAATAGAACATTATTTTAACCATAACATAAAAGGTAATGTCGATAGTATAACTTTTAAAACAAAATCTTCAGTTTTACTGAAATTAGTTGATGTGAAAATTAACACACTCCATATCACAACATTGCGGAATCTTTATCACTTTGCTTCTTAGGCAGGATAATTGGCGCTTTTTAACTATTTTTTCTTTTTCATAGTAATTTGAAAATCAAATTTGTAAAAATGTAGTAAATATGAACATCGATGTATTCCTTATCTTTTTCAGGTGGAAATGCAAATTGTCTCTTCCGAGAGGCAGAGGACTTGTACTCTACCGCCATCTATTGGATGTAGCAATCCTAAAAGTTAATATCGACCCTTCAACAAGTCTAATCATATGACTAAAGGGTACTTTGCACGTTGCGACATCGCTACTGCGATCTCGTCGGGGTGAAATTGAAAGTGACGCACATCCGGCACCGGTTACGATGTTGCAACATGTAAAGCCTAGAAGCACCGATAATCGCAAAAGCGTCGAAAATCGGTGATCTGTGTAGTGTTGGTCATTTCCATAATTTCGCTGCAGCGACAGGTACGATGTTGTTCGTCGTTCCTGCGGCAGCACACACCGCTGTGTGTGAAGCCGCAGGAGCGAGGAACATCGCCTTACCTGCATCCCGCCTGCAATGAGGAAGGAAGGAAGGAGGTGGGTGAGATGTTTACGACCCACTCATCTCCACCCCTCCGCTTCTATTGGACGCCTGCCGTGTGACGTTGCTGTGATGTCGCACGACCCGCCCCCTTAGGAAGGAGGCGGGTCGCCGGCCAGAGCGACGTCGCAGGACAGGTATGTGCATGTGAAGCTGCCGTAGCGATAATGTTCACTATGGCAGCTATCACAAGATATCGCATGTGCGACGAGGGCGGGTGCTATCGTGCGCAACATCGCTACAATCGGCTAGCAATATCGCAGCGGGCAAAGTACCCCTTAGGATAAAAGCCAAACAAAATCTCAGTTCGGATGGGTTACAAGTATGATGTGTTAATAAAGTTAGTAGGTTTTTTTTGTTTTGTTTTTTTAAAAAAAGGAGTCTGTGAGTTTGGGATTTTAATAGTGAGTACATTTGTTAGATATACTTATTCTAATTGCCCAGAAGCCAACATGTTAGGAACTACATCCATAACAGAGAAGTTATAGATAGCTATTAATAGACTAGAAAAATACCATATCGACAATTGCACTTGTGCTTTTAAGGCTGAGTTCACATGTCCAGTAATCATTCGTTAGAGCGGATTCAGCAGTGATCTGTTGGCAAAAAAATTCTGCAAACACAACTTTCTTGTCCGTTTTGAAAGAATTGATTTTTGCAGGATCCGTTTTTTTTAACATGGGAGTCTATGGAGAACGGATCCTTTAACAGATTGCTATTTGTCTTCTATTTGAAACTGATCCAGTAAGAAACCCCCCCAGATATTTTAAAAATGCAAGAAAAGAGGAATGATAAACAACTTTCCGTTAATGGTTTTCCATAGACTCCAATGTTAAAAAAAAAAAAAAAAAAAAAAAAAAGCGGATCCTGCAAAAATCAATTCTTTCAAAACGGACAAAAACAGTTGTGTTTGCAGAACTTTTTTGGCAACGGATCTCTGCAGGATCCCTTGTAACTGATTGGATATGTGAACTCGGCCTTAAGGCCGCTTTACACACTGCGATATCGGTACCGATATCGCCAGCGTGCGTACCCGCCCCCATCGGTTGTGCGACACGGGCCAATCGCTGCCCGTGTCGCACAACATCGCCCATACCCGTCACACGGACTTACCTTCCCTGCGACGTCGCTGTGACCGGCGAACCGCCTCCTTTCTAAGGGGGTGGTTCATTCAGCGTCACAGCGACGTCACAGCAGCGTCACTGAACCGCCGCCCAATAGAAGCGGAGGGGCGGAGATGAGCGGGAAGTAACATCCCGCCCACCTCCTTCCTTCCGCATTGTGGACACAGGTAAGGTGAGGTTCCTCGTTCCTGCGCTGTCACACGGAGCAATGTGTGCTGCCGCAGGAACGAGGAACAATTTCGTTACTGCTGCAGTAACGATATTTGAGAATGGACCCCTATGTCACCGATAAGCGATTTTGCAAGTTTTTGCGACAATGCAAAATCGCTCATAGGTGATTGATTTCTCATGCCATAGCAGCATGCGGAATGAATCGCAGCATGCAGAGTTTGGCAGCGAGTCTCGGCACTCGAGCCTCCATACAAGTCTATGAGTGCGTGTGAAACATCACACTGCACTCACATGTCATCCGACTGCAGTGTGATGTAGGCAGAGAAAGGCAGCGGAGGAGATGTGGAGAAAGTGCTCCCTCCCTCTTCTCTGCAGCTCTGATCTGATCGCAAGGATCGCATCATAAGCTATGCGCTACTGGAACCATACCCTAATAGAGAGTATGTTCTTTAATAACATTTACTAAAAGTTACATTTTTTGCATAGTCTTTTAAATATAGGCATGTTTGGCAAATATAGTTGTCTAAAACTGGTTTTATTTGCAAAAAGTAGCACAAATGTTACTCTGCATATTTTGCGGTGCTTTTGTACACATTGTTTTTTTGGGGTGAGAAATACAGCAAAAACAGACATGCCACAGATTGTCAAACACTGCAGTGCTGAAATTCAGTTAGAAACATAAATAAAAAAAAAACAAAAAAAAACTGAGTATAAGGTTTCAGAAAGATTATAACTTTTGCTGGTACCTTAAGACGCGGCTTTATTTCTATAGAAAAAAAAAAAAAAAGAAGAAAACGCTGCAAAAATGCCAGGTGTAAACATAGCCTTTGACAAGACTTTTTGATGTTCAACCAGACTTGTGAAAATATGTGGGGACCATTTCCATTAAGTATTGGAAATAATGTAAATACCAGGATATCCAGCATTTTACAAATATAAAACACCATTTAGAAAATAAAAAAGAGGCATAATCTTGCGAAAGGCAACAGGGAGTCCTCTGGAACATCTCAAATAAAAATGATTTCTAGGACTTGCCAGACTGGGATAACGTCTGCTTTATCCCGGCTTATCCAACATTCAATAAATTAGCAGTTCTCAGAGCATGTGGCCATGATTTATTCCACACAGGGCTTATACTTTACTTGTATCTTATCTACACTGATCTATCCATAGTCTCATCCGAATGAAACACCATGTGCATCAGCGACTACCAGCAATAAAGCAACCGACCTCTGCAAATTGTTTAATCTCTTAAAGAACCGTTTCACCAAATTCTTCTAGAATATACTGTATGTGTGTGTGTATAAATAATATTGTCCGCCTTCCTCACAGGTTTTGAACCGTGAAGAAGGCGGACAACACCGCCGAAACACGTAGTCCATTCTGCGTTTTGTTTCCTGAATTTATCTTTTGTACCTAAGTCGATTGGACGTCTCTATTTTAGGAATTTAAATAAACCTGAAGAATTTTAAACAGCACTCTGAAGTTCTGACATCTATGCTGGATCTTATTTCTATGTTGCTCACATTACACGGATGGACTGCTAATCCTGATCCGGGCAGGACTAAGGCAATCAGGAGAGCTGAGGATCCAGGTGACTCATTTATTTCTTCATCCCTCGATGTGTGTAACATCAATGTTATAGGGAACCTGTCACCAAATTTTTCATGTAGAAGCCAAAACTACCACCTCCTGGCATGTCCAGTGCTGTATGTAAATCTTTTGTTCTGGTCCGATGGGCATTCTTGGTGCAGCTCCTGTCTCTCCTCTCTGCGCTGATAGCCATCCTGTTATGATTGATATGGATGACGCCTCCTGCTTCACCCACATAGCCAGGTGAAATCTCGCGCCTGGGCAGAGATATAGCCGCCTCGCACAGATGCACTTTGCTCTGACCTAATACATAAGTATGCATGCGCGAAACGGCGCTAGATTTCCCTGCCAACGTGGTTGGCATCTTCTGCATCATCCACATACATGGGTAAAAGGTCGCGCCTGCACAGATACATCGCCTTTTGGGCCCAACTTTGGTAGAAAGTCAGTCCCCGGGGTGGCATTAGGGACACTTAGTTATGGTTTTGCGGTTTTGACACTAAGTTTTATTTATTAAAACCACCAGTGTGGGGTTGCCCTCTTTAAATAAAATGGTGGCCCCAGATTGATGATGGTTACTCTAAAGGCCGCTTTACAGGCTATGACATCACTCAAGCGATATCATTGGGGTCACAGAATTTGTGACGCACATCCGGCCGCTTTAGCGATGTCGTTGCGTGTGACACCTATGAGCGATTTTGCATCGTCGCAAAAACATGCAAAATCACTAATCTATGACATGCCCCCCTATTCCCAATTATCGTTGCTGCTTCGTGTACAATGTTTGTCGTTTCTGTGGCAGCACACATCGCTACGTGTGACACCGCAGGAACGAGGAACCTCACCTTACCTGCGTCCACCAGCAATGCAGAAGGAAGGAGGTGGGTGGGATGTTCCGTCCCGCTCATCTCCGCTTCTATTGGGCGCCCGCTTAGTGAAGTCGCTGTGACGCCGAATGAACCACCCCCTTAGAAAGGAGGCAGTTCGCCGGTCACAGCGACGTCGCAGGGCAGGTAAGTAGTGTGACGGGTCTGAGCGATGTTGTGCGCCACGGGCAGCGATTTGCCAGTGTCGCACAACCGATGGGGGTGGGTACGCACGGTAGCGATATCGGTAACGATATCACAGCGTGTAAAGCGGCCTTTAGTCTAAAAACTCCAAATACATTCTGTGCATCAGGAGGTCTTCAAAGTTGGCAATTAGGTCCATGAATTTGAATCTCATCTGGTCAATAGCAGCATGGTTCTATGCTCTCCGGCATTTGTGTGGCCTTCCTACACAATGTAACCCTGCTTGTTAGGAAATTGGCTCTAAAGTGTGTGTGGGTGCCTCAGTATAAGTGGTTTCGTGAGCATCATCTGAACATACAATATAATAAAGCCACTATAAAACAGCTTATAAAAAAAAAATAAAAATTAGGCATTACTCATCCGGTCAAAAATAAATATATATAAATGAAAACAACACTACACATTTTGTCAGAAAGGAAAAACAAAAAAATTCTTTCCTTCGCAGACAACAAGAATAAAATAAACAAAAATTAAGTTGCTGGAGTTCCCCATAGAATATTTTACCCTACTGCACAACATCAAAATCAGATGTAAGGTCATTCATCGTTGTAAGTGTACGATAACTATCCAAGTGTAACACAACCAAATGCTGGAAGGAAAAAAAAAAGTGCATTCCTGAAGAAGAGATGGCTCTATCCGTCTTATCACATAAACAGGCTTCACACTAGCATCTGATTCTCGGCCATGTATTTATCTTTTCAAATCTAGATTTAGACATGATGGTGGTTGGGAAATGGGCCCTCAGGAGGTTTTTAATATATTTTTTTTATATTTTTTTTTTTGGTGTGCAATTAATATACTACTCCAAAAGAGTTACAGATTGTTTCAGTGTGCTCTTTACTATGACATCATGTTCCAGTAAAAACATAATGAACAACAATTTTCCCTGTCACTATGGCAAAACCAGATTAGTTCTGCAAAAGCTTTTGTGATTTATCTTAAATAGTTTTAAGAATGTCTGGCATGGTCTTCTAAACCAACTTTGTACTTTTTATCAACATTTGTGTATTTAGCTTTGTAGTTTACCTTACACGAGAGAAAGGAGAAACGTACTAGTTAGTTGTGTCCACATCTAAAAATAACATAAGATACAATAGTGAGCTGGTTCCAATTTTACACTGAAGTGTCTTAATAAACAGCTCAGGTTGGGCTAATGTGCATCTCAGATGTGGTGCCTTCGGTTGCTTTACAGATGCAGTTCGGTCTGAAGAGAGATCTGAGTCCACCAAGTATAATATATGAAGACCACCCTGGGCTCTGCAGTCTGGTGCCGCAATGCATCTTATATATGAAGACCACCCTGGGCTCTGCGGTCTCGTGCCGCAATGCATCTTATATATGACGACCACCCTGGGCTCTGCGGTCTCGTGCCACAATGCATCTTATATATGAAGACCACCCTGGGCTCTGCGGGCTGGTGCCGCAATGCATTATATATGAAGACCACCCTGGGCTCTGCGGGCTGGTGCCACAATGCATCTTATATATGAAGACCACCCTGGGCTCTGCAGTCTGGTGCCGCAATGCATCTTATATATGAAGACCACCCTGGGCTCTGCAGTCTGGTGCCACAATGCATCTTATATATGAAGACCACCCTGGGCTCTGCAGTCTGGTGCCACAATGCATCTTATATATGAAGACCACCCTGGGCTCTGCGGGCTGGTGCCGCAATGCATTATATATGAAGACCACCCTGGGCTCTGCGGGCTGGTGCCACAATGCATCTTATATATGAAGACCACCCTGGGCTCTGCAGTCTGGTGCCGCAATGCATCTTATATATGGAGACCACCCTGGGCTCTGCAGTCTGGTGCCGCAATGCATCTTATATATGGAGACCACCCTGGGCTCTGCAGTCTGGTGCCGCAATGCATCTTATATATGAAGACCACCCTGGGCTCTGTAGTCTGGTGCCGCAATGCATCTTATATATGAAGACCACCCTGGGCTCTGCAGTCTGGTGCCGCAATGCATCTTATATATGAAGACCACCCTGGGCTCTGCAGTCTGGTGCCGTAATGCATCTTATATATGAAGACCACCCTGGGCTCTGCGGTCTGGTGCCACAATGCATCATATATGGAGACCACCGTGAGCTCTGCGGTCTGGTGCCGTAATGCATTATATATGAAGACCACCCTGGGCTCTGCGGTCTTGTGCCGCAATGCATTATATATGAAGACCACCCTGGGCTCTGCGGGCTGGTGCCGCAATGCATCATATATGAAGACCACCCTGGGCTCTACGGGCTGGTGCCGCAATGCATCTTATATATGAAGACCACCCTGGGCTCTGCGGGCTGGTGCCGCAATGCATTATATATGAAGACCACCCTGGGCTCTGCAGTCTGGGGCCGCAATGCATCTTATATATGAAGACCACCCTGGGCTCTGCAGTCTGGTGCCGCAATGCATCTTATATATGAAGACCACCCTGGGCTCTGCGGTCTCGTGCCACAATGCATCTTATATATGGACACTACCCTGGGCTCTGCGGGCTGGGGCCGCAATGCATCTTATATATGAAGACCACCCTGGGCTCTGCGGGCCTGTGCCGCAATGCATCTCATATATGAAGACCACCCTGGGCTCTGCGGGCTGGTGCCACAATGCATCTTATATATAAAGACCACCCTGGGCTCTGCGGACTGGTGCCGCAATGCATCTTATATATGACAACTGATGGGTACCCAGCGATCAAGTAACGGGGCCACCGATGGGTGCGGGGAATAATGCGCTACCTACCATCATGCATTAAATCCTGCTGTTAAGAGAGGCACACTAATGCTGCCAAAACGAGTCGTATGCATGCGCAAGATTTCCAGGAGCTGCGACAATGCTGCATCATGTAAATCATGTCATCATGCATACAGGGGCATGATAACATGTAAAGAGGGCCAACTATTCTAGGGAAACAAAGCCCATTTCGACTAGTCAAGGCACAAATTTGCATACAAAAAACAGTGGTAAAAAATTATTTTTTTACGCATTGATATTAGAGAATGTTATACAGGGCTGGTTAGGAAGAGATTTTGACTTGCAAATGTGAAAGCCGCTGGCTTAGATGGCATATGGGACCTGACAGGTTCCCTTTAAAAGTTCCTCTATCTGTCTGATCATTTTTTTACATCTGCACAGCTACACCCTCCCCATTTAAGTGCAGCCCGTCCCTACCGTAAAACCTGTAGCTGACAGCCGCCAGCCAAATTCTCCATGAACCCTTCCTTCTTGCACCAATTTGTAAGCCACTTATTTCTCCACCTAAGCTCCCGCTGTTTTTCTAGAGACGCTCATGGCACTGGTAGTATTACTGAAAACACCATCTTAGAGGACCTGAACTTAAGCTTCTCTCCTAGTTCCCTGTAATCATTTTTGCTAACAATTAGTGATGAGTGTGCACTAAAATGTTTGAGTGCTCGGTACTCGACTCGAGCAGCCAGACACTCGGAGAGGCTCGACTCTTGTACAGAGTATAATGGAAGTCAATGGGGAACTCAAGTATTTTTCCAGAAGACCCTACCAGGAGGGCAGGGGAATCAGAAAAATTGCTAAAATGGATGGAAACAGCTCTCAAATAGAATGGGAACAGCATGAGAAGACGCCTGAATGCATCTCTGACTTCCAGGTCACTGCTGGGAACAATGTTGTCAGAGCATTACTTCACTTTTATGGACTGACAAAAACACTTACAAAACTGAAGATAAAATGGATTTTACAAAATAAAATGTTAGGAAACATTTCCCAGTGCAACAACTTGTATATAAGGCAAAATTAAAACAGAGTGGAAAAAAAAGCCTCCTCTACCCCTTAATAGCTGGGCCATCTCTCATCGTATTTCCCCACCGCCTATGACTACAATAGATCACCGGTAAATGTAGTGTTAACATGTTACTACGTTATTTGTGGATGTGGTGTGTGACATGATCAGACATATCCTGTTTAATTTATGAAGGATTGACTCTGCGGACAATGCAAGAACTGCCAAAGATTAGAAGGAAGAGGGACTCTGATGTACCCTGTGTGTTAGGCCCCCTTCGTACGTCAGTTTCAAGTACACGCAGTGTACGTTTTCACATATACAGCAGACATGTTCACACGCTTAATCATTAAACTAGGTGTTGCTTTCCACACCTATTTACTGTCCAGCCAGACAAGCATATTTAGGCTATGTGCACACACTGCGTTTTTTTGACGCTGCGTTTGTGCGTTTTTGGCCGCTAAAAACGCACAAAAACGCACCTGCGTCGAAAAAACGCGGCAAAAAACGCACGCGTTTTGCCGCGATTTGGTGCGGTTTTTTGCTGCGTTTTGCTGCGTTTTTGCTCACTGCGTCCTTATGCGTTTTTTATCAGTGAACAAAAAAAAAAAGGTCTGATGTCATTTCCTTCTTCAATGTGTTCTTCATTCTCCACTAGTGTATACAGAAGAGCAGACAGCTGCAGAACTACAAGGCTCAGCATCCTCCATCCAATAGTGTATGCAGGAGAGCAGACAGCAGCTGTCGAACTACAAGGCTCAGCATCCTCCTTCCAGGACTGTATGCAGGATTTCTTTGCCCCACCAAACAAAAAAAATGACGTGGGCTTCGCCATATTTTTGTATGCTAGCCGGGTACAGCAGGCAGGTACGGACTGTCCCCAACCCCCAGCTGCCTATTTGTACCCGGCTGGGAACCAAAAATATAGTGAAGCCCTTTTTTTTTTAAATTATTTCATGAATTTCATGAAATAATTTTAAAAAAAAAATGACGTGAGCTTCGCCCAATTTTTGAGTCCAGCCGGGTACAACTAGGCAGCTGGGGATTGGAATCCACAGTGCAGGGTGCCCATGCTTTCTGGGCACCCCTGCTGTGAATTGCAGTCCCGCAGCCACCCCAGAAAATGGCGCTTTCATAGAAGCGCCATCTTCTGGCGCTGTATCCAACTCTTTCAGCTGCCCTGAAGCCGGGTGGCTAGCTAGGTAATAATGGAGTTAGGGCTAGCTGTATATTATCAGCTGGCCCTAAGCCCGAAATTCATGGTGTCATGCCAATATTAGACATGGCCACCATGAATTTCTAGTAAAGATAAAAAAAAAAAAAACACAACACACAGAAAAATATTTTTATTAGAAATAAAACACAACACAATTAGTGACTCCATCTTTATTGAAATAAAGAACCCCCCCTCCGCAGTAATCCTGGGTCAGGGTCCAGCGCCGACCAATCCGGATCCAATATCATCTGATTGGTTTGCTGGAAGGCAAAGCGATCAGATGATGTGTCAGGAACAAGTGCCTGAATCCGATCACACATCAGCTGATTGTATAAAAGCCGTTTATACAATCAGCAGATGCATCGGTGCAAAAAAAAAAAAAATAATACTCACTTATGTGCTGATTACCGGCAGCTCCTGCAGCGATGGGGCGGGAGTCTGATCCCGTCCGATCGCTGCAGCAGCTGCCGGTAATCAGGGATGAAGTCTCCTGACGCATCCGCTGATACCGGCCGGGCGCCCGCGTCACCGCGATACTTACGATCACCTGATGCGTCAGGTGACTGCATCAGGTGATCCATCGCCAGGTCCTGCATCCATCGGAGGTTTCCCGGCCGTCTGCACACAGCCGGAGCGGGGGTGGCGATACCGTGAGAGGAGATGGGAGCGGGCATGGCACCGGGAGTCTGCAGACAGGTGAGTATAACTTTTTTTTTTTTTTTCTACTGTTAACTTTTGTTTTCGCAGCTGCTTCCACCTCCCGCCCAGACATGGCGCCGCACGGCAGCATACATGCACAGGACGGGAGGTGGACGCGGCGGTGACGGTACCGGGAGGATTCACGCTTCTGTGTTTACTGACAGAAGGAATCCTCTTCCTGTACACGTCACTTTACTACCCACCTCCTGCGTTTATAGCTGCGTTTTTGGTCTTAGAAACGCACCAAAACGCAGCTATTTGTGTTTCTCATTGCATCTTTCAACATCCCATTGAACTCAATGGATGAAAAGCGCAGTGAAAAACGCGGGAATAATTGACATGCTGCGTTTTTGTGGCACCACAAAAACGCAGCTGAAAAAAAACAGATGTGTGGGGACAGCAAAAATGAAAACTCAGACTTTGCTGGGGAAGCAAAGTCATGCAGTTTTGAGGCCAAAAACGCACCCGAAAAACGCGCAAAAACGCCGAGAAAAACGCACTGTGTGCACATAGCCTTACTAGGTTGTGCCAGATCAGGACTAGGCTCCCTGACACTTTTCCCCCTACCCTGTCTTTTGAGTGTTACCCAGCTACCTACTTCTGGGTTCTGATCTTCCCCTCCTCCATATCACTGGCTAAAGCCAGAGCCGTTCAGTGAGCTCTAAACTCCAATCTATGTTTGCAATGCTCTCCTTGCAATATTACATTATATTCCACACAGTAAACATTTTATATTGTAAGAACACTGTCACACGGAGTTTGCACAAACTTGGCCGACTGTCAGGGCGGTGTTGGGCACAGTTCAGATTGTAGATTCTGACACTCTGTCAATGTTTCTCTGGTATCTACACAGGAAAGATCTGGGCATAGACCTACTATGTACTGATTCATAGGTAGGCTACCAAGAGGTGATCTCTACCAGACTGCTTGCTCCTTTAGTCACATCTTATGGGGAGGCCTATCACATCTACTCCCCTCCTATTTATGCTCGTTGAAACCTTCCTTACAGCAAAGATGGGCTGCAGTGTGTACATCGTCCAGACCAAAAACTAGTACTCTATCAGGATACAGCTAATTCCCCACTAAAGTGGAAGCATCACAGGTGCAGGAGGAGCAAATCACACACACACCTCCATGGAATGGAGGGGGGCGATTGCTAGATGATAAATCATTTATCTGCATGTGTGAACAGCGCTCTATGCAAGCCACTAGTGTGCTGTTTTATCATATAGCAATCGCCCCCCTCCATTCCATGAAAGTGTGTGTGTGATTTGCTCCTCCTGCACCTGTGATGCTTCCACTTTAGTGGGGGTTTAGCTGTATCCTGGTAGAGTACTAGTTTTTGGCCTGGGCGATGTACACACAGCAGCCCATCTTTGCTGTAATACTTAATTTTTGGAGGATATTTCCCTCTTTTTGTTGCTATTTTTATGGTTGAAACCTTCCACCCATGTCAGCTATAGTTTATTCTGTGTTAGTCTGTGAGGTGTGGTGTCCCAGACTTACTGGTGAAAGTTGTGCTCATTGCTTGGTGCAGTTATAGAATTTACCTCTGTTTTGTAGCTTCCTTCCTACTCTTATTTTTCCTCCCGATTCCCTTAATTGCCTTTACCTATCTGTGTGTGCGTGCTGTGTGACAGAGTTTTGGTTTCCCCATGTCTGTCTTTATCTTGGAGTTTCATCACACTCCTATCCCATCCCTCACTGGGGAAAGGGGAGGGTGAATCAGATCAGGACTGGTCAGGAGCAGGGCCAGGAAGGAGACTCAAGACTCTCCACTATCAGGAGTATCCCTGAGGTTAGGGATAACAAAGCCTACAAGTCTCAGTTCCCAACTATCCCAAAGTCATTGTGACATAGAGAATGATCATATTGGCGATCGTTATATGTGAATGGAAGTGTGGTCGGACGACCTAAAAAGGCCATTAAATGACCATAGATTAGAATGCAGCAGATTGGCAGTAGTTTAACGGCAAGATTGATACCTGTAAGTCATGCATAACAAGATGATTTTTTTTTAACTTTTAAAATGAACTATTAAATGAAAATGTGGGTCTTCTGTTAAAAACCCCTTTTGTTTGATAAGCTGGGATCTACACTATGGATCTGCAGGGTTGCCCAAAAAAGTGGTTATCAACTGATATCTAAAAAAAACAATAACTAACCATTATAGACTTAACAAAAAAGGCAGAGCAGCTCACATTGGGTAATGAAGGTAAATTAAAATCAGGAAGACGAGCCACAAGTGCTGAATCGCTTGTAGTCATCAATCACAAAATAAAAGCTACTGTTCATCCAAAACTCCCGAATGATCGGCCTCATGTGACTGATGTAATGCCTTGTATAATATACATGTGATTTTTACATATACAAAGCTACAGAACAACATTTCTGTAATCAGGAAGATACATAGGACTAAATTATCAGAGCAAAAACATCTCTGCTCTTTAAAATGTTCATTTACACAATTACAATAGGTGTGATCATTTAGGCTATGTGCACACGCTGCGTTTTTTTGACGCTGCGTTTTTGGCCGCTAAAAACGCACAAAAAAGCACCCGCGGCAAAAAACACATGCGTTTTTACCGCGATTTGGTGCATTTTTGGCTGCGTTTTTGATCTCTGCGTTTTTCCAATGCATTGCAAGGGGGAAAACGCAGAAAAACGCAGGAAAAAATTGACATGCCCATTTTTTTTTTTAAGCTCAAAAACGCAGCTTAAAAAAAAAAAAAAAGTTGTGTGCGGACAGCAAAAATGAAAACTCATAGACTTTGCTGGGGAAGCAAAGTCATGCAGTTTTGAGGCCAAAACCGCACCCGAAAAACGCACAAAACCGCCGCGAAAAACGCACTGTGTGAACTTACCCTTATAAAGGTGTCCCAGGAAGCAGCTGCTATTGTCACATCCACTACTATTTCTCCACCAAAATTCACAGAAACAAGTAGAGCGCATCCTAACAAAATCAAATGGCACCAAACACACAGGGGGGCACAAAAGGCTGCTTGTAAGGGTATTGTACGAGGGACGGCACCCCATGTGGCCAATACAACACTTATAAATCAATGGGGAAATTCCTCGGATTGTGACAGATGTGTATTGGCCATCAAACTCCCTGTGTGTGAAGCGCCCTGGGTTTCATTAAGAGGTCAGAAGGCTGTCCAAAAATAACACTCATATTGTTTTAAAGATGGCAGATATTTCAGTTTTGAGTGAAAAGCGTGCATTATTATGATTTCTAGATGTCACAATTTAGCAATGTGCCAATAGTGGAACATAAGCTTTAAAGACGACGAGCCGGATCACCTCTACTGCTGTCACTCCGGTATCCAGTCACCAAGACATTTTATTATTTTATTCCCTTTATTTTTATTTTGCAAATACTGTTTTGCAGGGTTTGCCTATTTTGTTAAAAAAATAAATAAATTAGGAATTGTGAAGACTGGTCCAAAGCCTCCTATACCTTCATATTATTGATCACCATAAGTTGGGAGGATATTTAAATATTTAGTACTATTTTTTTTTTTTATTAACTTTTAGTTCATGTAATAGGCCATTTAAAATACTGGAGAACTGAAAAGCCAAGAGTCAATGGATGTAAGAAGGGAACCAAATCTAAAGACATCAAAAGGGATTTATCAAAAATAATATATGAGCAGTCATTTCTTTTGGGGTCACTGTTCAACTTGTCTCCTATGATGTGTAAAAGGCACATATGGCAAACGTTTCTACAACACCATAAATTAGGTTTAGTTGGACTGACCATCAATGCTGTGAGATGTACTTTACCAAGAAATGCCTAAATATATAATAATATATAATAATAATCTTTATTCATTTATATAGCGCTGTTAATTCCACAGCGCTTTACATACATTGGCAACTCTGTCCCCATTGGGGCTCACAATCTAAATTCCCTATCAGTATGTTTTTGGCGTGTGGGAGTAAACCCACGCAAACATGGGGAGAACATACAAACTCCTTGCAGATGTTGTCCTTGGTGGGATTTGAACCCAGGACCCCAGCGGTGCAAGACTGCAGTGCTAACCACTGAGCCACCGTGCCAAGTGTTAGAAGACTTAAATCATAAATATAGACTTCAAGCGTCTTCAATAAATACCATTTGTACTAAATATTCACATCATTCCATAAATCAAATAATTTCATTTTGACCAGCAGTAAAAACTTTCTAGGAACTTGAAAAAGAAAAGTTCCCATATAATTCTGTCCACACAGTGTATGCCTACCCACTGAACTTTTTCACACTATTTTGACGTTGCACCCAGAAACCTAAATGTATTTATTGGGATTTTCTGTGATATACCAACAAAAGAATGGCACCAAACTTCACCTATTTGTACTTTATGCTCAGTATAACTACAGCTGCTCTGTGAAGGCCTGAAAGCTTTTTTTGAGAACATTAGGAATCAAACAGCATCATGAAAACCAAGGAACACACCAGACATGTCATTGATACAGTGGTGGAAAAGAGTAAACCAGGGTTACTTTATAAGAAAAAAAAAAAATAGCCCAAGCTCTGAACATCTCACAAAGCATTGTTAAATTAATCATCCAGGAATGGAGGGAGTATGGCACAACCGCAAACCTACCAAGACATGGCCGTCCATCTAAACTGACATCCCAAGCAAGCAGAACACTAATTACAGAAGCAGCCAAGAGGCCCATCATCCCTCTGGAGGAGCTGTAAAGATCCACAGCTCAAATGACAGAATCTATCCATAGGACAACTACTAGTCGATTACTCCACAAGTCATCCTTTATGGAAAAGTGACAAGAAGACAGACATTTTTGAAAGTAAGAAAAAAAATCCCAATTGTAGTTCGTAAAAAGCCAAATAAAAGACTCAGCTAGCATGTAGAAGAAGGTGCTTTGGTCAGATGAGACCAAAGTACAGTAGATAACATTTTGCATTTAGCCCAAAACTGTGTGGCGGAAAACGAACACTGCACATTACCCTGAAAACACCATCTCCACCATCAAACATGGTGGAAGCAGCATCATGCTGTGGGAATGCTTTTCTTCAGCAGGGACAGGGAAGATGGTCTGAGTTGAAGATTGATGGAGCTAAATACAGGGCAATCTTGGAGGAAAACCTGTAAAGCTTGCTTTACACCTTACGATCCAGCATACGATATCGTATGCGATCGTAACCGCCCCCATCGTAAGTGCGGCACGTTCAATTTGTTGAATGTGCCGCACATACGAGTAACCCCCTGTCACACGTACTTACCCATCCATACAACCTCGATGTGGGCGGCGAACGTCCACTTCCTGGAGTGGGAGGGACATTTGGCGTCACAGCGACGTCACGCGGCAGCCAGCCAATAGAAGTGGAGGGGCGGAGCTGAGCGGGACGTAAACATCCCGCCCACCTCCTTCCTTCCGTATTACCGTACGGGAGCCGCAGGACGCAGGTAAGATCTGTTCTTTGTTCCCGGGGTGTCACAAACTGCGATGTGTGCTACCCTGGGTACGATGAACAATCTGACGTTCAATTCATGAGGAATGAACGATGTGCGTGCGATTAACGTTTTACCGTTCAATCGCAATCGCACGTAGCTGTTACACACTACATTGTAGCTTACGATGCCGGATGTGTGTCACTTACTACGTGACCCCACCGACACATCGTAAGATACATTGCAGCGTGTAAAGCGGGCTTTAGAAACTGCAAAAGACTTGAGACTGAGGTGTAGGTTCACTAGCTGGACAACGACCTGCTGCCAGAGGTACAATGGATTTTTCAGATCAAAGCATGTTCATGTGTGTGTGTGTGTGTGTGTGTGAATGGGCCAGCCACAGTCCAGACCTAAATCCCATTGAGAATCTGTGACAAGACTTGAAAATTGCTGTTCTCCATTCAATATCAGTGACCGACAGCTATTTTGCAAAGACTGGACAAAAAGTTCAACCTTCAGATATGAAAAGCTGGTAGAAACAAACTACAAAAGACTTGCAGCACTAATAGCAGCAAAAGAAGGTCGTAAAAAGTGTTAACCCAGGGGGCTGAATAGAAATGCACGTCATTTCCAGATTTGTATTTTCTAAATATTTAAAAAAAACAATGTATAATTTCTATAACACTTCATAAATACTGGCTACTTGTTGGTAGATCACATAAAATATTAATAAAATACAAGTTTGTGGGTGTAACATGGAAAAAAAATGTGGAAAAGTTCACGGGGTATGAATACTATTTCAAGGCAGTATATATGAATAATGTCAACCGCAGATGAACCTCATCTTCAGCGCCTGAGACCTGACTTACCCACTACTCAAAACAGTTTATAATTCAGTTTATCCTAAATAGCAATGTGACCGTCACTTAAAGCTCAAATAAGACCCGGCTGGATCACCAAGAGCACAAACTTTAAGGCTATGTGCGCACGTGTGCGTAATTCATGCAGTTACGCTGCGCTTTGTAGCGCAGCGCAACTGCATGCGTCCTGCGTCCCCTGCATAATCTATGTAGATTATGCAGGGGCCGTGCACACGTGGCGTTTTAGAGCGCTGCGCTTCGGCTGCTGCCCGAAGCGCGCGTTCTAAGAAGTGACATGTCACTTCTTCCGTGCGCTTTGCCGGCAGCCCCTGCTCTGTCTATAGGGAGAGGCAGCATGCAGAGCACACATTCTCTGCCGGCACCATGCGCTTCAGAACGGAGCTTTTCAGCTGCGCTCTGAAGCGCACCTTTTAGGTGCAGTGCAGAGCGCACACGTGCGCACATAGCCTAAAAGTGGTGTACAGAAGACCTCATATACCAAAAAATAGCTGCCAGGTTTTTTTTGCCATGAAGTGTGATATAGTTGAGCAAAATGAATAGTTGAAGATGGAAAATATGGTAATACTGTCACGTCGTAAGTGACGCACATCCGGCATCGTTAGTGTTGTTGTAGCTTGTGACAGCTACGAGCGATTGCGATTGAATAAAAAACCGTTCATCGCATACACGTTGTTCATTTCCTTAAAATTGCACGTCAGGTTGTTCATCGTACCCAGGGTAGCACACATCGCAGTGCGTGACACCCGGGGAACGATGAACAGATCTTACCTGCGTCCCGCGGCTCCTACCGGCAATGCGGAAGGAAGGAGGTGGGCGGGATGTTTATGTCCCGCTCATCTCCGCCCCTCCACTTCTATTGGCCGGCCGCTGTGTGACGTCGCTGTGACACCGAACGTCCCTCCCGCTCCAGGAAGTGGATGTTCGCCGCCCACATTGAGGTCGTATGGACAGGTAAGTACGTGTGACGGGGGGGTTAATCGTTTGTGCGACACGGTCAACAAATTGAACGTGCCGCACATATGATGGGGCGGGTAGGGTCACATACGATATCGTATGCAAAATTGTAAGGTGTAAAGCAGGCTTAAATCTTGGACAAAAAAAAAATAAAAATATCAACATTTATTTAAATATAGTCATATTGCATTCTGGAACATCAACATAACTCTCCAAACCCTACGTGTAACACACGTGTGTATCCATCTATCCATACAGACCCCACTCACACCAGTCTGACTTCTCTTCAGTTTTAGATTCCTGCAATTAAGAGACCTTTTGGTGACAACCTTAAGCTGGTGTCACACATAACGACGACGACAACGACGTGGCTGCAACGTCACCATATTCTGTGACGTTGCAGCGACCTCAACAGCGACGTCGCTGTGTGTGACACATAACAACGATCAGACCCCTGCTGCGAAATCGCTGCTCGCTCCTGAATGTTCCAGGTCATTTTTTGATCGCTGCTATCCCGCTGCGCCATGCTGATAAGCTGATAATCCTTGTGTTTGACACCGCAGCAGGGACGCTACGCTACGTCTGAAACCACACAACGACCGTCGACGTCGCTTGATCGCTGCTTTTTATAACATGTTTGACAGCTTACTAACGATCATCTATGGTCGCTGCTACGTCACAGAATATGGTGACGTTGCAGCGACGTCGTTGTCGTCGTCGTTATGTGTGACACCAGCTTTAGTCACATGACGTGATGTCACAAAGATCCTGAAGCAGTGTTATCATCTGGATATAAATGCTGGGGCCCCTAGGAGAATGGGGGCCCTGCAAAATTACCCAGTTTGCTCTCCCTTCTTCCTAATAGAAGTCCTGCATACTAGCCTGTCTTATGTTAGTTCTTTTAGACTCCTGCAATTAAGAAACCTTTGATTACATTATGTCACATGACTGTGAAGTCAAGGGTCCTTATACAATGTTAACCTTGGAATACAACTGCTGGGGTCCCTAAGAGAGTCATGGCGCTGAGAAATTGTGCAGTTTGATTCCCTTGAACACCGTCCCTGACTGTAACTAGGGCTTATTTTTGGAGTAGGGCTTATTTCAAGCATACTTGAAGAACCCTATAAATTCATGCCAGGGCTTATTTTTGGGGTAGGTCTTATTTTTGGGGAAAATATTGGAAGACAAATGATTCTTCTGTTACAAAAAAATCCACACCAAACTGTATAAAATGTACTCCTAAAAACAATGCAAGGAGTGAGGAGGGTGAAATACGCAATGAAATACAGCGATATAATGTGACATGCTAATGTCAAATCCATCACAGTGCAATTTAGGCTGCTTTTTCCATATCTGTGAAACACAAACCATGTTTACAATACAACATCGGTCTGAACGCCGGGTTCCCTGACCTGAGATGACTGCTTCCTATACGTCTACAAGGCAGTGAACCCCAATCTGGAGACCCGGCAACATGGTCTTGCGATACGAGCACATTCCGTGTTTCAGACTTCTGCAAAGTTGCCCTTAAAATACAGGTTGTCTATGGAGCTTTTTAATGATTTAAAGGAAACCTGTCACCACATCTGTCTCTTATAAGCTACAACCTCCATCAGTGAGCTCTTGTATACAGCATTCTAGAACACGGAATATAAGAGCACAGGACGCACTGTATAATGTTAAAAAAACAAAACAAAACAACACCTTTATTATACTCCTCGAGGGGGCAGTCCGGTCTGATGGGCATCTCCTCTCTACTGCGATGGCAGCCATCCTTCTCAGCCCCATGTGGATGACGCATTTCACGCCATCCACACAGGCCAGCATTGCAGTCCTCCAGAGGTGCACTTTGTTCTGGACTGGTCAGGGCAGATTAAAGTATTGTAGTGCACAGGTGTGGACGGTCTTTGACCTTTCCTCGCGCCTGTGCATTACAGTACTTTGTTCTGCCCTCAGCAGGGGATATCAAAGTGCGCCTACGGAGGACCACAATGCCGGCCTGGGTGTATGACGTATGATGCGTAATGCACACGGGCCTGTGAAGAAGGATGGAAATCGCAACAGAGCAGAGGCGCTGGACCTAAGAGCAGCAACGCCCACTGGAACGGATCGACCCCTAGGTGAGTATTATAAAAGGTGTTTTTTACGTTCTACAGTGCAGCCTGGGTTCATATATACAGTATTCTGCAATGCTGTATATAGGAGCTCAGTGGTTGTGGCCGCAGCTTATAGTCGCCAAATCTAGTGACAGGTTCCCTTTAATAAAATATGTAATCCTATTGGGCCTGCCCGTTTTCTCTGGTATCACACGATCAACTAATGACTTTAATGGACCAAATGCATGGCTTCAAATAATGATCACGGATTGTATTATTACCGCCACAATTTTACATTAGACTGCAAACTAAGATTTTTTTTGTTGTTGGTCCTAACAATTGTCCAAGGAAAACATGTTTAGGAGGGGCAAAACCCTGTAGAAAAAAAAGTTCAAGCAAATTCCATACTTTTATTGACCACAGAAAAGAGCCCTGTGTGCACATGATGAAAAGCCTTTCAAATGTTTCATGTAAAGCTGCCACGGTCCTCGGTCCTCGATCGCTCCTTAGTCATTTCCTGCCTGTCTTTTCTGATTTTATCTAAGTTGATCCCTTCATTGACTTCGCAACTAAGCTTATCTTTTAATTTTAATATTGTTCTCATGTTTCAGCCTCGCCCCTCATTTTCTTTTTTCTGCTTTGGCTTTGTGTTACACACGGACTTTTCAAACAAGCATCACAGAAAATAATCTGGTAACAAGGAGAACGTCAGAGGCATGTTTATCTATATAGAAAGCTTTGGAAAAAAGAAAAAAAAGGAGCCAGTACTACACTGAGTCCCTCTATAAACCATACTTATACAATAGGGGTAACAGCGGTCTGTGTCAATAGGACGGTGGCTCGGTGCTACAAAGCGGGAATCCGAGTAACTCCAGCCTATGGCGAATTATGACCTATACATAGGATGGGTGAAAACCTTCCGATTACTGGGGGTCCAACCACTTATCCACAGAACACGAATGGAGTGGGGGCCACGCATGCACACCGATATTTCAATCTCTTTATTGGACTGCTTTAGATAGACAAATGCAGCACTCAGCTTTATCTGGTTGTCACACAAAGAGGGAAAAATACGTTGGCCGAAACTATTTTGGCGGGCAAATTCAAGACCCCCATTATTGGGATCGGTGAAGCAGCCACATAATAAAATATCATTTTCAATAAGCTGAATTATCAACTTAAGCATCCTTTAGGCTATGTGCCCACGCTACAGGATTTACCGCGGATTTACCGCGGATTTTGCCGCGGATTTACCGCGGATTTGCCGAAAATCTGCAGCAGCAGCACTTCCAAGCCATTTCAATGGCATTTTGGAAATGCTGTGCCCATGCTGCGGATTTTTCCGCGGCGGATTTGCCGCGGATTTTGATGCGGAAAAATCTGCAGCATGTCAATTGTTTGGTGCAGATTTGGTGCGGATTTTTGGCTTTGAATGGGAAAAAAAAAAAAAAAAAAAATCCGCATCAAAATCCGCGGCAAATCCGCGGGTGCGGATTTGCCGCGAAAGTCGCGGATTTTCAGGCAAAAAAATCCGCAGGGACATTCTAGCGTGGGCACATAGCCTTAGAAGCCATTTTGTCTTGTACAATTGATCCATGATTTTCCCATTGTAATCTATGGGGCAGTGTTCATGTCCATTCTATTTTTGTGGACCGAGTGGTTACATTATATATGTTACCGGCAATGTGTAAAAACAGGCATTCTATAGAATACCTAGGCAATGTATACAATGCCGGAAATGGGTCGTCAATGTATGAAATACATCAGAAGTTCATACATTTCCTAGTCATTCTTTAGAATACCTAAATGACAAACAGGCAGAGTGTAGAATACTACAGGGGTGGTCCGTCCAAAAGTAGGTGGACAGAGCAGGCAGCAGCAGATCTGTGAAACTGGCTCAGTTGCCCTAAGCATTAGCAACCAATCAGATTCCACCTTTCATATTTCCAAAGAGTCTGTGAGGAATGAAAAGTGGAATATGATTGGTTGCTAAGTGCAACTGAGCCAGTTTCACACATCTGCTGCCTGTACACCTACTACTTTTGGATGGACCACCCTGTATGCTTTCTGTAATGAAGTAGTATTCAAACCGGAGAAGAGAAGGGGTTAACGCCGCGCATCAGCCAAATGAGGGTGTAGAGATGTTGATGAATAAATATATTTTTTATTTCATAGGTCTACGCGTTTCGAGGTTCAAACCTCTTCCTCAGGGCCAGGACATCAACAAAGGAAGAGGTTTCAACCTTGAAACGCATAGACCTACGAAATAAAAAATATATTTATTCATCAACATCTCTACACCTTAATTTGGCTGATACGCGGCGTTAACCCCTTTTCTTCTCCGGTATGAATGCTCATCCACATGGGGCTGCGGCAGACGCCATTATCTCATACTTGTCAGTGGTTGTGACTTTCACAACCACAGTAGGTGAGTGTATATTTCTTATATATACACTACTCCTGTCATCTGGTGTTACCCTATCAGCGCTTTTTTCTAGCTTTATCACTGGAATGAAGTAGTGTACTTGCTGTGCCGTAGCAGCAGACTTCCATTTACTGTTTTGGATGAATTGCTGTGCCGTAGCATATCAGAATTTGCCTGAGCAGTTTCTTGTCATTCTTTATAATACCTAGACATTTTATGTAATGCCTAGGAAAGGTATAGAACAACGCAGATATTTCATACCTTGCCTGAAAACGACAGGGATTGTATACATTGCCTAGGTATTCTATAGAATGCCAGGTTTTCATACATTACCTGTAACATATACAAATTTAGAGACCACTGCAAAATGTTCAGTGTTTCTGATTTTTCTCTTTATAGGTATATTTTTGAGTAAAATGTAAATTGTTCTTTTATTCTATAAACTACTGACATCTCCGAACTTCCAAGCAATACAATTTGTATTTATTTCCTCAAAATGAGAAATGGTCAAAATAACAAAAAAATGCATTGCTTTCAGACCTCAAATAATGCAAAGAAAACAAGTTTATAATCATTTAGAAACAACAATACTAATAATGTTTTAACTCAGGAAGAGTTCAGAAATCAATATTTTGTGGAATAACCATGATTTTTAACCACAGCTTTCATGAGTCTTGGCTGCTTTCCTCCAGTCTTTCACACTGCTTTTGGGTGATCTTATGCCACTCCTGGTGGAAAAATGTAAGCAGTTGTTCTTTGTTCAATGGCTTGTGACTAGAAATCTTCATCCTGATTACATTCCAGAGGTTTTCAATGGGATTCAGGTCTGGAGATTGGGCTGGCCATGGCAGGGTTTTGATGTGGTGGGTCCTTCATCCACACATTGATTGACCTAGCTGTGTGGCATGGCACATGTAGAATGTAGGGGTGGAAGACAGACTGGAATGGATCTAGAAGAGTGAGTGGAGAGGTAGCGGGTGTGGCGGGAATAGACCAGGTGCTCCAAGAGTTTGGAAATGAAGGGGAGATTGGAAACTGGTCTGTAGTTATTTATGCGGGATGGATCAAGAGAAGGTTTTTTAATAATGGAGTAATGAAAGAGTGTTTGAACGAGGAGGGAAAGACACCAGAAGAGAGAGAGAATTGAAGACGCTGCTTCAACGAAAGTACATAGCGTCAAAAGCTAGGCAAATACTCATCGTGTGAACAGATTCTCAAATGTAACTGGAACAGATAATTTATTCTGAACCAAAAGGTTATGAATATTACTGTAGAAGTAAGGCTGTCTGTACAAGCTGCGTTTTTTTCATGCATTTTTTTTCTTGCAGATTTTAATCAATGCTGCAAGGAAAAACACAATCGCAGCAAAGTCTATGAGAATTCCGAATTGCTGTGTACACGTTGCAAATTTTTTCCTTGCAGATTTTGGTGCAGAAAATAGAAGCAGCATGTCAATTCTTTCAGTGTTTTTCCCTGCGTCTGATAATCCACTACAAAGCTTGAGATCAATGACTGCAGTGGATTAGATCTGTCAGTGCTGCACTTGCAGTACTGACACTTTGCCTCACACAACGTGCATCCAGCATGGTGTGTGAGGCTCTTTGTAGCTCAGTCACCCATGGTCGTCAGGGTGACGATTCAGGGTTGCCATGGCAGCAATCGGGTCCCTGTAATCACATTACAAGGACCCGATCGCCAGGGAGAGGTAAGCTATTCCTCTCCCTGCCTCCTGAATGCTGCGATCACGATTGATCGCAGCATTTGGGGGGTTAAACTGCTGGGAGCAGCACTGTAACATCAGCCAAAGACCCAGCAGCGATCGAGGGGGTACACAGCGCAGGAGCCCCCGCTATTGCAATGACATTTAAAAAAAAAAAAAAAAAAAAAAAAACATGAAAATAGCATTTAAAAAAAAAAAAAAAAAAAAAATGCATGCTTTTTTTCTGCTGCATTTTTCCTGCCAAAACATGCAGTTTTGTATACAGAAAATCTGCACACAAACCTGCTACGTGGGCACATATCCTAATTTTTTTTTTGTTTATACAAAGAACAACATCCACCCTCAGAGATCTTCCGGTTGAACACCATAGAAATCATGTCCTTAACTGACCAAAGTATTGAGGTTTTCACGGTTTGTTTACTTGGGCTTTACAGTTAAATAGTGCACAGGACTCCGCTTTACAAAACAGAAAATGAGTTTACCAGATGAGCGACATTGTGTTTCACATAGAGCTACTCATTTTCCCCCACTACTTGAGACCTACAAATTTGCCGACATGACAAGCGGAACAAAATGTTACAAGGAAAGCATCTCTAATCTGTCGTGCAATTTCCTACCCACAAACAAACTGCACGGCATTGTATTACCTTTTACGTAAGTGACCTGACTCAGCGGCTCAAGCATTATAAAGCCGAGCGAACATGGAGAAACAGCAGCAATTCAGAATAAATCACATAACTGCGTCCAACAATTATTGTACAGTTGAAAGGAAACCATTCAGCCAACTGCAGATGATTTTTAAGAGTAGCTCCTTAGGCTTTCGTACAGGCGATTGCCTAAAGTGTCGTCTGGTTATTGAGACTAATGCTCAGGCTACGTGTAGGTAACATCCAATTTCTATTCTAGTCAGTCAATCAAAAAATTCTAGTGTACATGTTTTTTTACCTTTCTATTTTGTTGATTTAGACATATACAGTATGTCCTCCCAAATCCTGTCCACCACCATTAACTTGAGAACGGCGGCAGCTATAGGCATAGAAGTGGTGTCTAGGTACAGTAAAGTAGCCATGCGCTATGCAATGAAACCACCTATAGCGCCACCTGGTGGAAAACAACGGAGTTAGCATTTTTATCTTGAAAACGGAACGAGATAGAGAAAAAAAAAAGTGAATTAAAAATTTTAGGGCATCATCAATTCAATACGAATCGACACCCTGCATACAGAAATGCTATGATATAAAACACATGACCCCCCAAAACATTGAATGCTTGTCACGCATATGGTGCGCATTTAAAGGGAACCAAACATCAGGATTTTCATGTATAAGGTGCAGCCAGTGCAGTACTGGCACTATCAGGCACAGTGTGTACATACCATTAGGGGGCAGCTCGGGTGTTTAGTCAGTGAAATCCAACTTTATAAAGTTTGAAAATTCGTGCACTTTTTGATTGACGTGTGCACCTCTCTCCTAATGTCCGGGTGTGTTATGGACGTTTATCCCCGCCCCCCCGCCTCCTGTTCCTCCCTCTCACTAGCCGTATGTAAATTTCTCTCTTCAGAAACATGGCGCCGGGGTTGGCGCCTGCGCATAGCGCTCATCTCCGGTGCCATGTTTCTGAAGCCTGTTGTACTTAGTATTTTGCAGGAGAAGGCGGCGCATGCGCCCTCGTTTCTTCAGATCCCGTTGTGACCGCGGGAGCGCGCGTGGTCACAACAGGACTGCAGAACAGCTGATGAGAGGACGCGATTACCTGCAGCTAACTGTTAAGTTAATAAGTTAACTTATGCACATAACTGATTTAACTTAATGTGGGCTTAAGAGTAGCAAAATCATACCTTCTATAGGTTTGTATATAAAGGACAAGTACGCTTTAAATACACTAAACAAATATTCTTTAATGATGATGCTTACAATAATGATTTGCTCTGGTAAAATGTGGGAAAACAAAATTTAATGAGCAGAAAAAAAAAAATGCTGTATTAGCCCATAGAGGAACGGCCTGGACCCGGTGACTTGAGCCCCTTTGGTAGTTCCATCTGTTGTAGATTATAAAGAAAACAAACAGTCAGAGTTTTTGCTAATTTTTTGGTCATGAAACTTAATACAATAGTAAGAGCTATGAGAAAGTATCAAGCAGCGTAGTGTAATTATGATATATATATATATATATATATATATATATATATATATATATATATATATATATATATATATATATATATATATATATATATATATATATATATATATATATATATATATATATATATATATATATATATATATATATATATATATATATATATATATATATATATATATATATATATATATATTCCGGACCCACTGCCAGCTGAGCTGAACGCAACCATCATAGACCAGGAAGGTGGAAGTGGAAATCCTTGTGACATGCTCCATCTGCACAGACAATGACAAGACTTGGAGCTGGCACGGCGTTCCGCTTTTAATTTCCCAAAGTACATGAACACACATGAGAGAGACAGACATACAGAGAAAAATCTTACCAGTAGCCACTAAGCCCAGCAGCCCGTGCCATGTGTGCACACTCATTTTACTTCTCTAGTTAAATACCTGCGTAGACAATCTTCACGTCGCACACTGGTCTCTGAAAACATTTTGCAAGTTCCTTTTTGGCCAACAAGCCGCCTGTGTATCGAGGGAGGGTACATGAATCAAAGTACCCGATAATTGCAGTAACTTCATAACTATGAAGAAAATTGGCCCATTATTTTCCAGAAAGTCATGAAAAACCTCATCAGAGTGCAATAAAACGCATCTATAAAAGATCTGTATATCGGAGAGCACTTAACAGTTTACCGGCTAGAGATTACCATGGCCCTATGCAGTCACGTACTGGACTATAATTCAAGGAAAAGGAGAGAAAGAGGATAAAATCTAAAAACAATTTTAGAAATACAAAATAAAAAAAAAGATAAAAAGTATTACGGTAGCATGAAAAAACGATAAATCATTAACGCATATTAAATCAGACACCATGGACCACCCTCTCGCAGGTTAGAGTACTGACAGTTTATTTAAATACGGTAATCATCGGGGCTGGTTCACGCCACTGTTTTTGGGGGTGGGTTGACTAAATCTCAATAGATTTATAGATCTCAATCCAATCTACATATAAATTATATTCATCAGGATGCGGCTATTACATGAGCTGAGCCAGAAAGGGCTGGCATTCGCATCGTTGAGCGAGGAAGACCATGGTGACTACTGCCGAGGCTCTACAGAGTCCTACAAAGTGAGCTCAATGAGTCTACTGGCCAAATTGTCAGAATCAGATACAACCCAGCACAGTTAGATGGCTTGAGACAACGATGGCGGACCTGACACTTCTGACATTCGAATGAGTGGCAGGACCGCCATCGGCGTCTCATTTCCTTCACATCTGAGGAGATAAGTCTTGAGACTTCATAGTGAACGTGTTCCTCCCTGGTTCCTCCCTGCAACATTGTCCTGCATGACTAGTTTGGCAGTCGGTCAGTGATGGTTTGGAGAGACATATCCTTGAAGTGTCTTCACACCATAGTAAACACAACCCTGACTGTTATAAAATACCAGAATGAAGTACTCAGTCATTATCATATTTTTCTCAGCTTCAGTGGGTATGGGTTCCTCCTGGTACAAGTCACTGCCTAAGCTCCATGGCAGAGTGCCAGATTGCCTAGCCAGTTCCTTGATGTTGAGGGCCTTGATTCTATTGACTGGCATTTACATTCCCCGGACACAAATCCAAATGAGAACAGTATATTACATATCAGTGCATTCAATGCCACAAAGTAATGTCATAGGAACTGTCCAAGACCTCATTAATGCCCTGAGCCAGGTCTGGAAGATGATCCACCTGAAATCTCATCAGGAACGTAGGAGCCATATACAATTCTCAGGCACATCAGGAGTTGCCATAATAAAATTCAGGCAAATTGGATCAGTCTACTACTTTTTTGTTACCTGGATTTGGACTCCAGCCTTCAATAGGTAAATTATTTTGGTTTCTGTTGAGAGTTGAAGCCTCATATTTTTCTTAACAAATCACAATTGATACCAGAGAAGATTTTCAATTTTAATCATCAGATCTTGATGAACCAAAGCTTTAAGTGCTAAATGACCATGGAAAATGCACTCTAAAATTGCATATTTTTAAAAGACTTTAATAAAAATTGTAATTTTAGAGTATCTTTTCCATGGTCATTTAATTTTGCTCGACACACTAGATGATATTATATATATTTTTGGTGACTCTTTAAGCGCTCCGTGAATTTTTGGATACGCAGATAAAAATCCTTCCGATCAATGAAGACACATATGTCACCAATGTAACTAAGATAATTGACACGCCCGCACCGGGGCCATGGGGCACTCGCTACTGGGCCAGTCCTTGTCTTGGTTGGGATGTCGCAGCAGCAAGGCCCGGTTCTGTGACCCCAGCAGTGTTGTTAGAAAAAGGGGATTATTTACAAGGGATGATAATAGTTATTCGTGACGCCACCTTTGGAATTCGGCCAGAGATAGCAGACGCTGCAGGATGGCACCTCTGGGGCAGATGGTGATGCAGTAAGGTCGGTATAACTCTCCACAGGTAGAGCTGGGCGCCAGGGCTGATGGGGGTAGTAGTCGGTGATGGCGGGGGTGCAGGGCCGGAGGCACAGGCGAATAACAGCAACACAGGGATGCAGTCTCTAGGTTTTTACTCACTGTAGCAGGTTTCAAGGTAACACGACTAGTCAGTTACCGCCTTTGGAGTTCTGGGTTCCACTCAAGACCGGTGAACCCATCTTATGTTCCTTCCCTGGTCATCTTCCTGCATTGACTTCTTGCCCGCCTGTCCCGTGCCTACGCACACAGTGCCCTGAGCCGGTGCCCGCGGACCCTACAGGGTTGCTTGAAGCTCTGTCCCTTGGCCCTCTATGGTCACCTTCCAGCAGATTCGTGTGCGGAGTTGGCTTCTGTACTAGCTGTATCCTTAGCCTCCGGTGTTAATGCATAAGAACATTGGTTAACCTCCTCGAGTCTAGGAACTGGATCCCCGTCTGTGGCGAAGTCCCTCCACTCCAATATGTCGTGTGTGGAACGAGACCACGGGTGTATGGCGCACTTCCCATGGGCTCTAGGACCCCTTCTCTCTTGTGCCTGGGCCGAGCTGCACCAGCTCCAGACCACAGGTCTTCACTCCTCCACTGCTCCTTCAGACTGATCTGCTTTCAACAGACTGCTCCCACCAACTAGACTCCTCCCCCCAGCCAGGCCCCATCCTGCACTAGGCCCTTACCATGGTCTGATGAGGTGTTGCTGAGTGAGGAGTGTCTGTGTTTTGTGTATACCAGTGGATGACCTCTTCTTTACCCAGGGATAGGGCACCACACCTTTGGCTGAGATGCAGTACCTCTGTGGTGACTGAAGCCTCAGGGGCGCCACATAATCACTTTAAGAAAGGGTAACACTTTGGTCCTCCATCAAAAAGGTCCTGAAGAAAATGGCAGAGGCAGATCAGCAGGACACGCAAGCCCATACTCTATTAAATGCTCAATGCACAGAGCTAAACATCCTTAGAAAAAATTACTTCTAAGGAAGAAGGCCAAGGTGCACACAAACTCCAAGGGACCCTCTCTGTATGCCTTCATCTGAAGTCAGAAGCATAGGAAAGTCCATTTACAGCTACCGTACCATCTTACAGGCCCAGCCACCATCTTACAGGCCCAGCCACCATCTTACAGGCCCAGCCACCATCTTACAGGCCCAGCCACCATCTTACAGGCCCAGCCACCATCTTACTGGCCCAGCCACCATCTTACTGGCCCAGCCACCATCTTACTGGCCCAGCCACCATCTTACAGCTCTGTGCATGAGCCTTTACGTAAGGAGGAAAACACAAGAACCAGAATGAAGGCATCTGAGCACTAGATAGAAAGGTCACTTTCCACAGGTTATTTTGCCATCAGGCAATCAAAGAACAAACATTTAATGACAAACAGATGTTTAGTCTTTCACCATGTATGTTGTTCACGCTTCATTTTTTTGTCATAAATCTGAGGCAGAGGCAATGAGCCATGGTGAAATATTGCTGCAATAATAGGGTATCACCATGAAAGAAACATGGATAACCATTGATGTCTAAGATGAAACAAAGATAAATAGAGAAATAATGAAGATGCTGCATTGGAGCCCACCACTGCCAGAAAAAAACTAACAAAATGAAAAACAGGCACTACGAACCCAAACAATCTAATTTCTCTCAGAATATATTACTACCATGCAGTCAACTTCTCTATTTTAAATACTAAAACTTACCTCAGGGAAACATTTCTAGGGAATCTGTCAGGAGGTTTTTGCTATTCAATCTGAGAGCAGCACAATGTAGGGGCAGAGACCTTGATTCTAGGGGTGTGTCACTTATTAAGCTGTGTGCTGTAGTTTCAATACAAACAGTGTTGTATCAGCAGGATATTATCATTACAGGACTAGGTCTCCGGTGCACTGACATCAGGCTAATATATGTACCCAGCTCTCACTACTGATTAGCATCTTGCGCACAATGCACTGTGATACAGGAAGCTGCAAGTCAGGGGAGAGAGTGGGCTTATATACTGCATAGAAGTCTTAAAGGGAACCTGTCAGCAAAAATTTCGCCCAAAAACTAAAAGATTCCCCCTCTGCAGCTCCTGGGCTGCATTTTAGAAAGGTCCCTGTTATTATTGTGCCCCATGTGGGACCAAAATAAAGACTTTATAAAGTGGTACCTTTTTGAAATTCAGATTCTGTAAATGTGACACGGGGGCGGGCTCTCTGGCGTCCGTTATTCTGCCTCCTGGTCCTGTATGCCGCCCCCCATCGCTCCTTTCCATAGCTGATTCACCGCCCACTGCTCCAGCCATCCCCGCGCATGCCCAGTGTCAGTCTCACGGGACTGAGCAGTGTGACCGCTGGTGACGTGTGCGCAGGCAAGAGATTATGGGCGGGGCTGTGATTGTTATCAGCAAGTACCCGCCCATAATCTCGTGAGCGCGCAAACCTCACCAGCGGTCACACTGTGCTCAGGGTAGTGCTAGACTGTATGGGCTGCTTCCAGGGATGACGTCCCTTTTGTCACGTGATAGTATTTTGAACACGCCCCTATCACGTGACAAAAGGGACGTCATCCCTGGAAGCAGCCCATACAGTCTAGCACTACCCTGAGCAAGGGTGACCGCTGGTGAGGTTTGCGTGCTCACGAGATTATGGGCGGGTACTTGCTGATAATCACAGCCCCGCCCATAATCACTTGCCTGCGCACACGTCACCAGCGGTCACACTGCTCAGTCCCGTGAGACTGGCACTGGGCATGCGCGGGGATGGCTGGAGCAGTGGGCGGTGCATCAGCTATGGAAAGGAGTGATGGGGGGCGGCATACAGGACCAGGAGGCAGAATAACGGACGGCAGAGAGCCCGCCCCCGTGTCACATTTACAGAATCTGAATACAAAAAGGTACCATTTTATCTTTATAAAGTGGTACCTTTTTGTATTCAGATTCTGTAAATGTGACACGGGGGCGGGCTCTCTGCCGTCCGTTATTCTGCCTCCTGGTCCTGTATGCCGCCCCCCCATCACTCCTTTCCATAGCTGATGCACCGCCCACTGCTCCAGCCATCCCCGCGCATGCCCAGTGCCAGTCTCACGGGACTGAGCAGTGTGACCGCTGATGACGTGTGCGCAGGCAAGTGATTATGGGCGGGGCTGTGATTATCAGCAAGTACCCGCCCATAATCTCGTGAGCACGCAAACCTCACCAGCGGTCACACTTGCTCAGGGTAGTGCTAGACTGTATGGGCTGCTTCCAGGGATGACGTCCCTTTTGTCACGTGATAGGGGCGTGTTCAAAATACTATCACGTGACAAAAGGGACGTCATCCCTGGAAGCAGCCCATACAGTCTAGCACTACCCTGAGCACAGTGTGACCGCTGGTGAGGTTTGCGCGCTCACGAGATTATGGGCGGGTACTTGCTGATAACAATCACAGCCCCGCCCATAATCTCTTGCCTGCGCACACGTCACCAGCGGTCACACTGCTCAGTCCCGTGAGACTGGCACTGGGCATGCGCGGGGATGGCTGGAGCAGTGGGCGGTGAATCAGCTATGGAAAGGAGCGATGGGGGGCGGCATACAGGACCAGGAGGCAGAATAACGGACGCCAGAGAGCCCGCCCCCGTGTCACATTTACAGAATCTGAATTTCAAAAAGGTACCACTTTATAAAGTCTTTATTTTGGTCTCACATGGGGCACAATAATAACAGGGACCTTTCTAAAATGCAGCCCAGGAGCTGCAGAGGGGGAATCTTTTAGGTTTTGGGCGAAATTTCTGCTGACAGGTTCCCTTTAAGCTTTGCTACATCTACAGCCTCCTTCAAATGTCAGCGTAAAACAAACACGTAGTTCACGGTGGAGGGATGTATATGTGTGTGTTCTGTGTGCTGGCCATGTGACACCCGTATAGCACACAGACGGCATGTACTTGTATACTTATCTGTCTCCGGCGCTGCTGTCTCCCGCACTATTACTTCCGGGTCCACGCTGAGTGGAGTGAATATGCAATGAGCTTAATAAGTGGGCCCGGAAGCAACAGCAGAGACAGCAACACCGAAGACAGGTTTATTTTTAGGTCACCTGTGTTTTCTCTGGTACGTGTCACACTGATGTCACTCGAATCACATCAGCGTGCAGTCTGTGTGACCCCCGTGCTGCTGGAGAAAAACCGACATATCACCATGTGGAGCACATGGACATACGTATGCTTCACAAGGACACATGGTCCATGTCACAACACGGACGTGTGCACAAACCCATTGGTTTTAATGAGTCTACATGCGTTTGTGTCTCCGGTACGTTAAAAAAACGGACCTCACATGTCACAAAGAAAACCAGGATTCTAGAAAAACTACACCAAGCAATCTAGTAAGTGACAGATTGCTGGAATCAGGCTCTCTGCCTCAAAATTATGCTGCTCTTAGATTTCATAGCAAAACCCTGCTGACAAATTCCCTTAAGCCAAGTTTCACACTACATCGCAGCCACAGTTTGTGATTTAGGTGGTGGCTCCTGTCTATACTATGTTATAGTGTCCGGTTTAAAAGATGGACACTGCTAAACAAAATGTAAAAGAATCTAAAGTTACATGATTTAGGCTATGGCTCTATTGTATGTATATCTGAATTCTGAAGCCCTCGACTGAGTTATGAACGGAGGGCAGCTATAGTTTGAAATCAGCCTAAACCAGCCTGACATTCATCAGGTATACTGTATGACAGGAGGGAAAAAAAAAAAAAAAAAAAAAGGATTGGGAATATTCTTCTACCTCTATTCAAAGCACATGCACACTCAGCCGATCGAGGCATGCATGAGTAGGAGGAGCACATTAAGGATAACCAAACAAGCGTTCAGAGGGCAGCTATCAAGTGTATGACTGCCTTTAGGGTATGTGCACATGTTTCCTTCCAAAGACAATACTAAGGACCAGGGGGCACGTAATATGGGTGGAAGAAAGGTGATTCAGCAGCTAAATAGGAAAGGGTTCTTTACAGTTAGAGCAGTCAGATTGTGGAATGCCCTACCACAAGAGGTGGTAATGACTGACACTATAAGGGTATGTGCGCACGCTGCATTCTGTAATTGTCAAAAAAAAAAAAAATGCACCCTCTGGCAGGGGTTTGACAACAAAAAAAAAAAAAAAAAAAGCATCCAAAACGCATGCATTTTGGATGCATTTTGCATGCGTTTTACATGCGTTTTGGATGCATTTTTGACAGTGCAGTCCCATGGCAATTCAGCACTGCTACATGCCCGCTGACAGCAGACAGAGCCGTGCGATGAGAATGAACTCGGATGAACTTCACCAGATTTCATGGACATCCCACGGCTCTGTCTCTTTGTGCTGTCATGAATGCAGATGAACCTCTGGGGTCAGTGCCAGGACACAGGGGTCCGCAGAAGTGACATCAGAGCTTCACCCAAGTTACCTGTCATCGCGCGACTCTGTGTCGCTGCCTTATTTGCGATCACAAGTGAAGGACTCATCTGTGAACGCAAATCACCCGAGTGACTGAAGTGAGCCGCGCGATCAGCGGTGCCGTCATTTAGGTTACAGGCGGCCACAGCTGAAGTTCTCCACCTAAGACAGTTGGAGGATTCCGCTTTGGCCGCGGGTAACCTAAGTGACGTCACCACTGATAGTGCGACTCACTTCAGTTGCTCTGTGGAGCTCAAAGAGAGCGGACGTGCTCAATGGCTGCTCCTGTCAGCTTCCGATGTAGCAAAGCTGAAAGCGTCGTAGGACCTTGTGTGGATTACGGCGGACCTGAATGGGTGTTTGAGGATTAATAAAGTGGTGAAAGAGGGTGTTTTTTTATCTTTTATTTCAAATAAAGGATTTTTCGGTGTTTGTGTTTACTTTCACTACAGTTTAGTGATGGGGGGGGTCTCAGACTTCTGCCATCACTAAGTTAGGACTTAGTGGCAGCTATGGGTTGCCATTAACTCCTTATTACTCAGATTGCCACCACACCAGGGCAATTGGAATGAGTCGGGTAGAGTCCCGGGACTGTCGCATCTAATGGATGCGGCATTTCCGGGCGGCTGCTAGCTGATATTTTTAGGCTGGGAGGCTCCCCATAACGTGGGGCTCCCCATCCTGAGGATACCAGCCCTCAGCCGTGTGGCTTTACCCTGGCTGGTATCAAAATTGGGGGAAATCGCACGCCTTTTTTTTTTATTGTTTATTTTACTGCACAATATAGACCTGGCCACCAGCGGCTGTGATTGGTTGCAGTGAGACACCTGTCATTCAGCATGGGGGCTCATCTGAATGCAACCAATCATAGGCGCTGGTGGGCGGCGGAAGCAGGGAATACGAGATGGAATAATGAGCGGCCGGCATTTTCAAAAGCAGGAGAAGCCGCCGGAGCAGTGTGACAGCCATGATCGGTGAGTATGAGAGAGGGAATAAGAGGGAGAGATCGACAGAGACACCGATATCGATAGAGAGACAGACACCGACACAAAGAGACCGAAAGACCTGTGTTTTTTGTCAAAAAAGCAAGCACAACGCAAAAAAAATGCAGTGCAAGCGCACAGCTAAACATTTTGGTTGCGTTTTGACACACCTCATTCATTTCAATGGGTGGAACATGTAACTAAAACGCACTGAAGAATGGACATGTTGCTTTTTTAAACATATCGATTGTCAAATATTTGGCATGCAAAACGCTGCCTAAAAAAAAGCAACGTGCGCATGGAATTTGCAGCTTCTCATAGACTTTGCTGGGGAAGCACAACGCATGCATTTTGTCATTGAGATGCTGCAGTTTTAAACGCAGCCAAAACGCAAGAAAAATGCACACATAGCCTAACCGCTTTTAAAAAAGGGCTGGATGATTTCCTCACTGCACACAACATTGTCGGTTATAGATAATTTAGTGACAAAATCTTTAATTGGTGGAGGAAGGTTGAACTAGATGGACCTAGGTCTTTTTTCAACCGATGTAACTATTTAACTATGTAAGTAATTGCAGCAGATTTTTCTGCACAAAAAAACTAGAGAGAAAAAAACACTACATAAAATATAAGGTTTTAATGATATTGTACACCATTTACTTGAATTGGGGAAAAACGCAGCAAAAACACTGAAAGAATTGACATGCTGCAGATTTTTAAAAATGCATTGATGGGTAAAATCCATGAAGGAAAAATAAGCGGCATGTGAATGAGATTTCAGAGAATTAATTCATTTTGGTGGTACTGTAAATTGCCATGAAAACGGCACCAATAAAATGCAAAATGTGAACAAGCTCTATAGCTCTGTGCAGCCTGTTATCAACTATTTTTGAAGCAGACGTTATATAATATTATAATATTTATTCATTTATATAGCGCTATTAATTCCATAGCACTTTACATACATTGGCAACACTGTCCCCATTGGGGCTCACAATCTAAGGTCCCTATCTGTATGTTTTTGGAGTGTGGGAAGAAACCGGAGTACCCGGAGGAAACCCACGCAAACACGGGGAGAACATACAAACTCCTTGCAGATGTTGTCCTTGGTGGGAATTGAACCCAGGACCCCAGCGCTGCGAAGCTACAGTGCTAACCACTGAGCCACCGTGCCGCCCGTTTGGACTTTTTCTTAATGTATTGCTCCAAGAAAGACTAACAAATAACCACCTCCATGAGCATACAATGACATTCATTGCCCACAGGATCTTAACGTATTAGAAACTAACAAACAAAAACACACAGAAAAGAAATACATGACAGTTTTGGTGTTGTCAAAAATGCCCTTTAATGCATCGAGAACTTTGAGTGCATACGCCAAACATTATTCAATAGTGTCTCATTGCTTAGTCAAAAAATGAAAAAGCAGTCATTGCTGAATAGGACTGGAAAAACATGAGTCCTATTTTTGCCCCAATACTGTGAGCTATAGTTGATATTCCAGAGTAATTTTACTGAAGTGAATGGGGATTAGTTACAGAACAACACGCAGACAGCTGTTACACTGTTTAAGGAAGAAAGCAGCAGCCAAAAATGTGGCACTCACCATCACATAAAAAGGTCCTTTATTAGGAGTTCATTCAACTTAGAGGTTGTACTAGATGGACCTAGGTCTTTTTTCAACCTATGTAACTATGTAAAAACCTGGTTGCAGGACAACGCGAGAAACAGGAGAGCGCGGCTGGCAGGACGACGCGGGAAACAGGAGAGCGCGGCTAGCAGGACGACGCAGGAAGCAGGAGAGCGCGGCTAGCAGGACGACGCAGGAAACAGGAGAGCGCGGCTAGCAGGATGATGCAGGAAACAGGAGAGCGCGGCTAGCAGGACGACGCGGGAAACAGGAGAGCGCGGCTAGCAGGACGACGCGGGAAACAGGAGAGTGTGGCTAGCAGGACGACGCGGGAAACAGGAGAGCGCGGCTAGCAGGACGACACGGGAAACAGGAGAGCGCGGCTAGCAGGACGACGCGGGAAACAGGAGAGCACTGCTAGCAGGACGACGCGGGAAACAGGAGAGCACAGCTAGCAGTACGACGCGGGAAACAGGAGAGCGCGGCTAGCAGGATGACGCGGGAAACAGGAGAGCGCGGCTAGCAGGACGACGCGGGAAACAGGAGAGCACAGCTAGCAGGACGACGCGGGAAACAGGAGAGCACAGCTAGCAGGACGACGCGGGAAACAGGAGAGCACAGCTAGCAGGATGACGCGGGAAACAGGAGAGCACAGCTAGCAGGATGACGCGGGAAACAGGAGAGCGCGGCTAGCAGGACAACGCGCATAAGCACAGGTCCTTCTAGTCACAAAGTAAAACTATTCTATAATAGAATTAGCATAAATAACAGGAGGAGGATGGACAGGCAGGGGGCGGGAATCACTATCAATACCCACCCCAGCTATCACGCGATCGTCAGCTGCTGCCACTCAAAAAGTTGCTCATTTTTGCAAATTTACTTGCTTGTGGCTCAAAACCTATACATCCTAGCTGACAACTACGGTAAATGTATGTATAGAATCAGCCTGATAGTGCCAGTATAGCTGGCTTTAGGTTATGGTGCGCTTTAAAGGCACACAATGAACAGACACGAAATTAAAACCTGGGGTAGTATTTATTTAAGGTGGCTAGGCCACAAAGAAGGTTTTTCATTTATCCACAGTATTAAAACAGGACTAGGGGGGTCCTCACAATCCCCAAAACTAGGGTCCTATGTCCTCTATATAAATAGAGTGACTATGAAAGACAATGTATGGAGAGGTGTGCATGTGCTATCTATGGGATTGACTGACCTGGCTGAGCACGTATCATTATCAGTTCCACTGGTGACCTGCAAACCCTTTTAACTTTTTCACCAAAATTATGGTTGCCAATGCTAGAACCCTAAAGAGCCAATTTTCCATATAACTCCTAACACAATATGTACATGTGCTTTCTAGACTAATGTAAGCATGAAAATATGGGTTCTGATCATCTGACAAGGACCATCAATGCTTGGAGACATCTAGGGCATACTCTACCCACTGAGGCATGAACAAGTGCAGGCACATGAAGGCACGGTTTCATAAATAACACTCATTATGGCCGTAGAATATAGGATCTCCTATAACACGCTCACCAACGTTACTTCAAAAGACTTTAAATTATTAAATTAACGTGCCAACATTTTTTTTCCTTTTACTTAAGATAAACCAGGTATAAAATTGAAGAGATAAGATCTGTGGAATGTGCTCTATAAACATTCTCAATGCATCAACCTTTCACAGGCTTTTTTTGTGCCGACAAGATGACTTTAGTTTGTTAAAGACTGTTAAAATGTTTGACAGCTCTGTGCATGTGTTCAGTGTTGGAAGCAATCAACCTTCCACCTTTCTCTAAAACGGCCTCACTTGCCAAGCTGGGCCATGAGCTGTGCTTTGTTATGACTTTGGAGACCACATCATCCAAATTACGACACAATGCCCCACAAGGATATTCAATCGAAAACTAAAGAAACCCAAAGAAGGAAATTATGACCCGACATAAAACGTATGAAAACATGAGGTATAAAACCAAAACAATGAGCCAATGGTGACACAAAAGTAAAAATAAGGAGTTGTCTGGGACTTAACAACTGACTGAAGATTAGGTCATCAATATGAGATCGGGGGGGGGGGGGGGGGGGGGAAATCTGGCCCCAGCAACAACTCTGATCAGCTGAAATCTGTTCCTGCGGCGGCTAGATAGAAGCAATGTACAAGGGGAAACACAGCACTGCCATATATTGCTTGGTGTCTACTCTGGATAGACCATAAACTGCAGTACAAGAAACACCAAGAAAACTATGGCACTGCAGAGTTATTGCACCACCACCGATCTCATATTGATGGCATACCAGAAGCATAGGTCATTCATAGTGATGAGTGAATACTAAATAAATCGGGTTTGGATAATTTGTACTGAATACCTAGTAACATTCGAGTATTCGGCACGAATAACGAAGTCAATGGGGAACCCAAGCATTTTTCTGGGAAATCTTTCAGAAGAATGATCAGGTTCCCCATTGACTTGCATTAGGTTCGGTACTAGGTATTCGGTACGAATAATCCAAACTTGATTGTTTAGTATTCACTCATCACTAGTCATCAATTATTAAGTCCTGGACAACCCCTTTAAGTCTTACTATTTTGTACTGTTCTTTCTTACAGACATCTATTGTGAGACAGGAAATATGTACACATATATGGGTAGTATAAAATTTGAACTGCATGGTGGTCTTCCAGAGACCACGCCACGTTAATCTAAAGCTTGTGGATAGTATTATAGTTTTAACATGAATAAAGATGCACTGCAAGATCATATCCAGTCCATGGATAAGACGGATGCCATTTGTGAAGAAAGCGGACAAGTTTCTTAAATCTCCATTTCTTCAATTCTTTGGTGTACACTTCGAAGCAAGTATCTTCAGTTTTGATGTCCAGCACTGGCTCTGTACACAGTCAAATAAAAATCTACTTCAAAACAAGCAAAAGAAGTGTAGGTTTAAGACCCCATGTACTCGTCATGTACTGTTCTCTCAATCCCTCGCCCCCCACTGTCCCTAAATTTAGTCTACTAGTTCTACATTATTTTCTTAGCAGTCTTGGGAGAACAATTGGTGGACATAAATAATATTGCTCTTTACCCTTCTAAATTATTTTCCGCTTTATTCTCTAATTCTTCTCAAGATTTTTGCTTGGACTTTAGACTCCATCCTTCCAACCTTTTTCTAGAGAGTATGTAAAAAAGTTGAACCCATGAATGACCACCACAGATTCCTGAAGAGTCAATGGCAGGAAGAGTACAGTCCTTTGTGAGATTTTATAACAGTTTGCGGACAATACATGGTGTTTTTCTACTATTCAGCACTAGTATGATTAGTTTAGTTAGTGCAGAAGATCTTCGGGTTAGTTTTATATATGAATTAACCAAAATGTGTTCATTAAAAGGGAATCTGTCACCAGGTTTTCACCACCTAATCTGAGATCAGCATAATGCAGAGACAGAGACTCTGATTCTAGCAATGTATCACTTACTGAGTTGGTTCGTGGAAATTTGATAAAATCCGTTTTATCAGCAGGAGATTATCATTAGAGAACTAATGAACCTGCTGCCTGGTAGTCCATCATATTTATGCGCTCTGTCTAACCTTGGGCCTTGTTCTGGCTCTCATAGACTTGCATTCAACACTTGACGAAACTTCTAACTTCCGGCCAATTATAAATTACAGTTAAGGGATGATGCCATGGGACTGAAGGAAAGCCGGAAAAAGATGAATATGCCAGAGGGCGAGTATATTACTGGGGAAGAGACATTAGATTGAAACCACCACTCCAGCGCTGAAAAAAATACAAAAAAAAACTGGAGTGGTGCTTTAGGAGGCATATCAGATGAACCCAATATGTTTTGTTCAGTGTATTTCCAGCTTGCATTGCATTTTTCAGCATTTTTGAAAAACAAAAACCACAAAACACTTATACAAGTGTCATAAGTAAATAAAGATATAAACGAATATATAATATTCACACATACATACATATACATACACATAGAGAGGAAAATGATTGATTGATACATTGTCGAATTACACTTCAACTGTGGCAGACAGAATAAAAAAAAAAAAAAAAAACAATCCAGAAAAATCACATTGTATGATTTATAAATTATTAATTTGCATTTTATTGCATGAGTAAGTATTTGATACAATAAAAAATGGAACTTAATATTTGGTACAAAAACCTTTACTTGCAATTACAGAAGTTTTCTGTAGTTATTGACCAGGCTTGCACACACTGCAGCAGGGATTTTGTCCCAATCCTCCATACAAATCTTCTCCAGATCTTTCAGGTTTTGGGGCGATCACTGGGCAACATTGAGCTTCAGCTTCCTCCAAAGATTTTCTAATGCGTTCAGGGCTAGAAAATGGCTAGGCCACGCCACGACCTTGAAATGCTTCTTATGGAGCCACTCCTTAGTTGCCCTGGTGGTGTGTTTTGCGTCATTGTCATACAGGAAGACCGAGCCACAACCCATCTTCAATGCTCTTACTGAGGGAAGGAGGATGTTGGCCAAAATAAATTTCGCGATACATGACCCCATCAATCCTCCCTTCAATACAGACCAGTTGTCATGTCCACTTTCCAGAACAGCACCCCCAAATTATGAGGTTTCCAACCCCATGCTTCATGGTTGAGACGGTGTTCTTGGGATTAAATCCATCCTTCTTCCTCAAACACTGCGAGTGGAGTGGATACCAAAAAGTTCTATTTTAGTCTCATATGACCACATGACTTTCTCCAATGCCTCCTTTGTACCATCCAGATGGTCATTGAGGAACTTAAAAACGAGCCTGGATATGTACTGGCGTAAGCATAGGGAATTTGTGAGCCCTGCAGGATTTTAAACCTGATGGCGTAGTGTGCTACTAAAAGTAATCTTTGAGACTGTGGTCCCATATTTCTTCAGAACATTGACCAGACCCTCCCGTGTAGTTCTCAGCTGATCCCTGACCTTTCTCAGAAACATCCTTACCCAATAAGGCGAGATTTTGCATTGAGCCCCAGACCAAGTAAGACTGACAGTTATCTTGTGCTTTTTCCATTTTGAAATAATTAAGTCAACAGTTGTTACCTTCTCACCAAGCTGCTTGCCTATAGTCCTGTTGCTTATCCCAGCCTTGCGCAGGTCTACAAATGTGTCCTTGTTGTTCTTAAACAGCTCCGTGGTTTTGGTCATGGTGGACAGGTTGAAGTGTGATTGATTGTGTGTGTGGACATGTGTCTTTTAGGCTACTTTCACACCTCCGGCTTTTGCAATGCGGCACAATCCGGCAGTTTGCAGGAAAACCGCAACCGTTTTTTTTTTGCTGCCGGTTGCGTTTTTCCTGCATAGACTTTAATTAGTGCCGCATTGTGCCGCATGGGCTTGCGTTCGGTCCGGTTTTTGCCGCATGCGGCAGATTTAGCCGATGCAGCGGCCGGATGGAACGTTCCCTGCAACGTTTTTTGCTCCGGCAAAAAAAACCGCATCGCGCCGCATCCGGCCGATGCGGCGCTTTTCCCAATGCATCCCTATGGATGCCGGATGCGGCACGATGCGGCAAAAACCGCATCCGGCCGCCGCATGCGGTTTTTGCCACTGCGCATGCTCAGTAGCATGCCGCAAGCGGCAAAAACCGGACCGGCCGCATGTAAAAAACTTATGCAAAGGATGTGGTGTTTTCACCGCATCCGTTGCATAGGCTTCACAGCCGGATTGAGCCGCACGGCTCAAACCGGATGTGTGAAAGTAGCCTTATACAAGTAACAAGTTCAAGCAGGTGCAATTAATGCAGAGAGTGCAGAGTAGGAGGCCTTCTTGAAGAAAATAACAGGTCTGTGAGAGGCAGAATTGTTGCTGGTTGGTAAGTGATCAAATACTTATTTCATGCAATAAAATACAATTTAATTATTTAAAATGATATAATGTGATTTTCTGGAGGTGTCTCGGCCGGCTAACAATCCAGTGGCAGCAAGTGCTAGAATATCAAAGAGATTGGAGGGATGTATTGATATCTGACAGTTCCCTGCCTCTGTAGCCACCTGACTTTTTGACCCTGGGGAACTTTTTTTTCCCCTCAGCTATTATTGTTTGATTCCTTCTGACTCCCTTTATAAACCTCACCCTGGGTAAGTTTAGGTGCGGTTTAGAGTTTGTTCCTTGCTATAGTGTGTCTCCTGTTGCTTCAGAGACTTCTGTAGTTGCTGCCTATTCCTCAGCTAAAGCTGGGTTCACACATTGCGACAACGACAACGCTGTTACGTCACCATTTTCTGTGATGCAACATCGACCTAGTAAGTCGCTGTTATGATCGCTGCTTAGCTGTCAAAAACAGCAGACGCAGCAGCGATCATAGCGACACGCGTCGCTGTGGAAGCCATGCTGCACTTGGTAACTAAGGTAAATATCGGGTAATGGTTTACCTTGGCTACCAACGCACACGCTTAGCGCTGGCTCCCTGCTCTCCTAGCCAGGGTACACATCGGGTTAATTACCCGATGTGTACTCCGGCTACGTGTGCAGGGAGCCAGCGCTAAGCGGTGTGCTCTCACGCTGCTAGTGCTGGCTCCCTGCTCACGTAGCTGGAGTACACATCGGGTAATTAACCAATTATGTGTACTCCAGCTACGTGTGCAGGGAGCAGGGAGCCGGCACTGGCAGCGTGAAAGCGGCGGTGCTAGTAACTAATGTAAATATCGGGTAACCAAGGAAAGGGCTTCTTGGTTACCCGATGTTTACCGTGGTTACAGCTTACCGCAGGCTGCCAGAAGCCGTCTCCTGCTCCCTGCTCGCTTCAGTTCGTCGCTCTCTCGCTGTCACACATAGCGATGTGTGCTTCACAGCGGGAGAGCGACAAGCAAAAAATGAGGCAGGACATTCAGCAACGACCGGCGACCTCACAGCAGGGGCCAGTTCGTTGCTGGATGTCACACACAGCGACAGCGACGGGACGTCGCTGCTACGTCACAGAAAATGGTGACGTAGCAGCGACGTCGTTGTCGCTGTGTGTGACACCACCTTTAGTGTTTGACTTCTGCTATCTACCTGGGCTTTGGTGATAGCATTCGTGCTTCCCTTGTATCCTTCTGTCTTCCTTTAGTATTAGGGTACCATCACACTAAACGACGTACCAGCGATTCCGACCACGATACGACCTGGTCAGGATCACTGGTACGTCGCTACAGGGTCGCTAGTGAGCTATCAAACAGTCAGATCTTCCCAACCACGCAGCAACGATACGGCGGTCGCTGGGACCCTGTCACATAGCACGATTCAAATCTTTATTAGTAACATAGGCGTGCATCTACATTGTCTTTTTCGCGCCCCCTCTGCTCCGATTGGTGGTCGTAACTGCGTTGTAACTGGGCGGCCTTGCCTGTAGAGAAGGCAACATAATAGCGCTTCCATCCGTCTCCATCCTTGTCCATCCTACAGTCCTGATGCAGAATGGACTGTAATACAATCTGCTGCTACAAGCGGTCCAGGACAAGTGATTTCAGCTCTCTGAAATGTACTGCGATCCACAAGCCAGAACAGAGGATGGAAGCGGCCAATTCGAATGCAGTAGCGATCAATCGGAACAGTGAGGGCGCGGAAAACAACGAAGATGCACGCCTATGTGAGTCGCGAACAAGGTAGTTGGGTAATGTGTCAAACACACCGATGTGTGCTGCCCTGCGGGAGCCCGACGACCAAAAAATGAACCAGAACAGTGTGTAACGATAAGCGATTTTACAGCAGGGGCCAGGTCGCTGCTTAGTGTCACACACAGTGAGATTGTTGATGAGGTCACTGGTACGTCACAAAACCTGTGATCTTGCTATGTGAGAAGTACCCCTTACAGTATCCGCAGGTATTATATCCTGAGGATCACAGGCCAGGTTTTATTCAGAGCTTAGAGGTTTGTAAATTGAATATTCATATTGTAACTTGGCAGAAAAGCAAATGACGACCTCCAATAGGTTGGAAAAAGCATCTCTAGCTTCTAGCATAAGGTTATCTTAGAAGACTAACTTCGTAAACCATTTACTTGCGTTTATTTCTTCATTCACAGCTAATGTCAAACTAAAAGTTATGCTAGATCCACGTACCTGCTTGGTTCAGATGAGCAACATGTTTTTTGACCAAAGTAAATACCAGCCATCAGGTATTACAATTCAACATGAGGCCACCACACGATGGTCCCCCAGTCTTGATAAAAATCGGTGAGTTTGGCAGATATATCAAATTTGTATGATGGCCTTAAACAGGTAGTCTGGTGAAGATATGCTAACACAGAGCTGCACAATAGGTGATAACTTACTGAGCAATGGGGATCGGACCTCTGGGTCAACCAGAATGAGAAATAAATGAGGAGACATTGGGTCCAGAAGCAATAGGCAACCACAAAAACTTCAAACATTCCCCGAACAACGTAATCGTGTTTACCAAGCAACAGGCGGCACAGGCTCTGATCAGCCACTGAGACTGGGGTGTCTGGAATCTGCAGTGCCGTCCAGTCTTGTAGTATGGGTGTGTGTGCTGTCAGAAGGAGTAATCAGCGCCCTGCTTTAGCCAATGGGACAGCGACACACCCTACAAACACTGCTAGCAGCTTCAAGGTACAGTTAAGCTACTTTGGTTCAATCTTCTGCCATCTTCTCTTGCTTATTTCTGTTTCACTGTGAGCTGTTTCCAAACCATTTATTGGCCTTCGGAATTTATATCTTTGCTGCCCTCCTGGCTGACCTGACTACTCCTGCCAGCCTGCTCCATCGGCCAGCAGCAGAATTCCATAGCCCCAACCCACCGACAGACCCACGTAATAGCACCGTTCTGTCAAACAGTGTGGGTCCCAGCAGTTAGACCCTCATCAATCAACAAGTTAGCACCATTCCCTTGGATAGGGTGATCACTTTCTTTTATCGTATAACCCCTTTGAATGAAATGGAATACAAAGTCAGAGCGGGAAATAGAAGCCTGTACAGAGTACAATAACGTGTCCATGTTTCATCTTAAAATATTAATGACCTGCAAGACCTTCAGTTCTAGAGAAGACTCAAGACGTGTGCGAGTGAAACATGGAAGTCAGGCGTGCACCTTTTCTAAGCGTTGCACAAGTTGGAAGTCACCTCAAACCTGCAAAGTGGTGAAGTCTTTGAGTTACCGCAGAAAACAATAAATCTTTAGCTCAGCCAGCAACAGCACAGAGGAGAATGGACGGCTGGCACAGACTGCTCAAACCAAGCTGGACGGCATCCAGAAAAAAAGCTGCTAAAGGCATCAAGATGAGCAAAGACGGGATTACGGTCCTCCTGTGCCAATCCGGAGAAAAGCCATAAACTGAAGCTGTTTGTCGTGAACAAAGCCAAGGTCTTTCAGGAATACCCACCATCTGTCTGATCTATGGTAGGGAGGGGGGTGGCTTTACTATGGCGGCCTCTTCAAGGACTGATTATGAAAACACTTTGTCCTGTCGATGAGATAACACTATAGGAGTGGAGAAATGAATGATGGCTGCAGATCCGTCCATCCACCTGTCACTGATGAAGACATCTGCATTCTGTAGACCGGCTTTTCAGTACCGGACTCAGATTCCAACACTTGTTTTCATATGCCGTTTTCAGACTAAAGTAAAATACATAGCGGGTCTTACACTCGAGACCCTCACTGTAAGAACCAAACTGTATCCATCCGGAGAATCTCACTGAAGTCTTTGCCAATGGGGAAAAAGTTCTTCAGAATAATTAATTATTGGAAACTTGTAGCATGCAAAGATTTTTTTTTTTAGCCCTTATGAGTGTCTATCCATAAAAAAAAGTAATTTCCTGCTCGTTACCCGGCTGATCGCATTCAAAGTGTAGAAAGCTACGAAAAAGATTACATAACGCGTCCAGTCATTTCATTGTACAGTGTCTAGTGCCACCTAGTGGCAAAATCAGTAACTACAGGCACTGTTCGAAATAGAGAATCGCACACCAGGATTTCCCTGTATAAACCATGCCTTTTATAATAGAATCCTGCAACCCCTTGATATGAGCCTAGTTATTGTGCTGGTGATTGGATGAGCCTATCCAAAAGACAGGGGAATACTTCAATTGTCAAGGTCAATACTAGGGCATAAAACAGGTACATCCTGCAAACAGTGAGCCGACTGGAGACATCACGTCTTACCGATGAGCTGACAACGGCGTCGGGAGAGAAGTGTTTCATTCAAAAAGTGTGTGAGAAAGATATTCATTATTTGTTAAAACAAGAAATTTTCTTTAAAATAAATAGTAAATACAGTGGAACCTTGGATTAAGAGTAACTTGGTTTGAGAGCGTTTTGTAAGACAAGCAAAGCTTTTTACAAATTTGTAACTTGGTTTAAGAGCAATGATTTGCAAGACGAGCAAATACTCACCATGCACACGTCTGATTCTGTCCTTTCACCACGCTCTGGAGGTAACTTTCTGTACATATGTACTGTATACTGTATATCATTGTACAGTATATACAATATAGCATGTCTATCAATTTGGGGTGGTACGGTGGCTCAGTGGTTAGCACTGCAGTCTTCCAGCGCTGGGGTCCAGGGTTCAAATCCCACCAAGGACACCATCTAGAAGGAGTTTGTATGTTCTCTCCAGTTTCTTCCTAACACTCAAAAGACATACAAGTAGGGATTCTAGATTGTGAGCTCCGATGGGGACAGTGCTGCCAATGTATGTAAAGCGCTGTGGAATTAATGGCACTATATAAAAGTGAATAAATATTATATCTATTATATTAATTTGCATTTGTAGTTACAGTATTGTACTTTCTTTCTGCTAACCAGAACAGCACATTGCTTGTCCTGTAATTAATTGCCTGGGCAGTATTCCTACCCCACATTTGGCTTAGTTCTGCTTTTATTTTGGGGAGAATAAATTTGGGGTGTGTTTTTTTTGTCTACTGTAATAGAATAAAGATCGTTATATTTATACATCATTTTTTTCTCTATAGTGTACATCCCACGCACCAACAATTCTATTGGAAGCTAACGTACAGTTTAATTTGTTTAATATGTTCTTACTCTACTGTACAGTGTTTTATATTCTGCCGGCCTGACATGTCAATCTTCAGGCGCAGAGGAGGGCTGCGCTCCTACAGAACACACGAGGAAACCTCTCTAACAATAAATTGGGCAGTTACTGGCAATAACGTTTTTGGAGTCAATTATTATTGAAGCCAAAGTTCTTAACACCCACCATAAATATAATAATATAATATTGTTTCCTAGAATGGTGTATCCGGTTCTTACTGTATCTCATTAAAGAAGTCCATCTACTTACGATGAATAACTGGGGGGGGGGGGAAAAGTCTGACACTTCCCCCCTGTAAAGCATGCTAGCAAATTTCAGACCTGAACAAAACCTGGAAGTTCCCAGGCAATCTAATTCACAAAACTAATATTGCCCGTTCTTTACCGTCAGATCGTTATCGAAGGAGCGATGATGCTTTAATGAAGCTGAGCAGCTTGTGCTACGAATATATGAGCGAAGAGCACCCCCTGATGGCCAGAGATAGCAGTGCAGGCAAAAAAAGAAGGGAATTTTGTTACTTACCGTAAATTCCTTTTCTTCTAGCTCTTATTGGGAGACCCAGACGATTGGGGTATAGCTACTGCCCTCCGGAGGCCACACAAAGCACTACACTAAAAAGTGCAAGGCCCCTCCCCCTCTGGCTATACCCCCCCGTGGTATCACGGGTTCTCCAGTTTTAGTGCCAAAGCAAGAAGGAGGAAGCCAATAACTGGTTTAAACAAATTAACTCCGAATAACGTCGGAGAACTGAAAAACCGTTCAACATGAACAACATGTGTACCCGCAAACAACCAAGAAATCCCGAAGGACAACAGGGCGGGTGCTGGGTCTCCCAATAAGAGCTAGAAGAAAAGGAATTTACGGTAAGTAACAAAATTCCCTTCTTCTTCAGCGCTCTATTGGGAGACCCAGACGATTGGGACGTCCAAAAGCTGTCCCTGGGTGGGTAAAGAGATACCTCATGTTAGAGCTGCAAAACAGCCCTCCCCTACGGGGATGTCACTGCCGCCTGCAGGACTCTTCTACCTAAGCTGGCATCCGCCGAAGCATAGGTATGCACCTGACAATGTTTGGTGAAAGTGTGCAGACTCGACCAGGTAGCTGCCTGGCACACCTGTTGAGCCGAAGCCTGGTGTCGTAGCGCCCAGGACGCACTCACGGCTCTGGTTGAATGGGCTTTCAGCCCTGAAAGAACCGGAAGCCCTGCAAAACGGTAGGCTTCCAGAATTGGTTCTTTGATCCATCGAGCCAGGGTGGCTTTAGAAGCCTGCAACCTCTTGCGCGTACCAGCGACAAGGGCATCGGAACGGCGTACGGGCGCCGTGCAGGAAATGTAGATTCTGAGTGCTCTCACCAGAACTAGCAAACGTAAATCATTCTCATACCGGTGAACCGGATGAGTGCAAAAGGACGGTAAGGAGATATCCTGATTAAGATGAAACGAGGATACTACCTTAGGGAGAAACTCCGGAATGATGCGCAGCACTACCTTGTCCTGGTGAAACACCAGGAAGGGAGCCTTGGATGACAGAGCTGCCAGCTCAGACACTCGCCGAAGCGATGTGATCGCAACGAGAAACGCCACCTTCTGTGACAGGCGAGAAAAGGAAACTTCCTTCAGAGGCTCGAAAGGCGGCTTCTGGAGAGCAACTAGAACCCTGTTCAGATCCCATGGATCCAACGGCCGCTTGTACGGGGGTACGATATGACAAACCCCCTGCGGGAACGTGCGCACCTTAGAAAGACGTGCTAGACGCTTCTGAAAAAACACGGATAGTGCTGAGACTTGCCCTTTGAGGGAGTCTAGCGACAAGCCCTTTTCTAACTCCTATTGTAGGAAGGAAAGAAAGATAGGCAATGCAAATGGCCAGGGAGACACTCCCTGAGTAGAGCACCAGATTAAGAAAACCTTCCACGTTCTGTGGTAGATCTTAGCAGACGTGGGCTTCCTAGCCTGTCTCATGGTGGCAACGACCCCTTGGGATAATCCTGAAGACGCTAGGATCCAGGACACAAAGGCCACACAGTCAGGTTCAGGGCCACAGAATTCCGATGGAGAAAACGGCCCTTGAGACAGTAAGTCTGGTCGGTCTGGTAGTGACCCCGGTCGGCCGACCGTGAGATGCCACAGATCCGGGTACCACGATCTCCTCGGCCAGTCTGGTGCGACGAGTATGACGCGGCTGCAATCGGATCTGATTTTTTGCGCAGTACTCTGGGCAAGAGTGCCAGAGGTGGAAACACATATGTGAGCCGGAACTGCGACCAATCTTGCACTAAGGCGTCTGCCGCCAGAGCTCTGTGATCGCGCGATCGTGCCATAAATGCCGGGACCTTGTTGGTGTGCCGAGACGCCATTAGGTCGACGTCCGGCCCCCCCCAGCGGCAACAGATTTCCTGAAACACGTCCGGGTGAAGGGACCATTCCCCCGCGTCCATGCCCTGGCGACTGAGGAAGTCTGCTTCCCAGTTTTCTACGCCCGGGATGTGAACTGCGGATATGGTGGATGCTGTGTCCTCCACCCACATGAGGATTCGCCGGACTTCCTGGAAGGCTGCTGACTGCGTGTCCCTCCTTGGTGGTTGATGTATGCCACCGCTGTGGAGATGTCCGACTGGATTCGGATCTGCTCCCTTCTAGCCACTTTTGGAAAGCTAATAGGGTAAGATACCCTGCCCCGATTTCCAGCACATCGAACTGAAGGGTGGACTCCTGCTGAGTCCACGTCCCCTGAGCCATGTGGCGGAGACAAACTGCTCCCCACCCTGACAGACTCGTATCTGTCGTGACCACTGCCCAGGATGGGGGCTATGGCAATGAGGTGGGAATAAGCCCTATTGCAGAGAGTCCTCGGCCGTCAGGGAAAGGGAGACTTCCCGTCCAGGGAGGTTGACTGCCCATCCCATTGGCGGAGAATGTCCCATTGCCGTTGGCGCAAATGAAACTGCGCAAAGAGAACTGCCTCGATGGCTGCCACCATCTTCCTTAGGAAGTGCATGAGGCGCCTTAAGGGGTGCGACTGGCCTTGAAGGAGAGACTGCACCTCTGTCCGCAGTGAACGCTGCTGGTTCAGCGGAAGCTTCACTATGGCTGATAGAGTATGAAACTCCATGCCGATATACGTTAGTGATTGAGTCGGAGACAGATTTGACCTTGCCAAATTGATGATCCACCCGAAAATCTGGAGAGTCTCCAGCGTAACATTCAGGCTGCGTTGGCATGCCTCGAGGGAGGTTGCTTTGACGAGTAGATCGTCCAAGTACGGAATCACCGGGTGTCCGTGAGAGTGCAAGACTGCTACCACTTCTGCCATGACCTTGGTGCCCACCCGTGGGGCTGTCCCAGACTGAATGGCAGAGCTACGAACAGAAGATGTTCGTCTCCTATCACAAAACGTAGAAAACGTTGGTGCTCCGTAGCAATTGGCACGTGGAGATAGGCATCTTTGATGTCTGTTGAGGCAAGGAAGTCTCCTCGAGACATTGAGGCAATGACGGATCGGAGGGATCCCATCCGGAACCGCCCGGCGTTCGCATGCTCGTTGAGCAGTTTCAGAACCAGAACAGGACGGAAGGAACCGTCCATTTTTGGAGCCACAAAGAGATTGGAGTACAAACCCTCGCCCTCGTTCCTGAGGGGGGACAGGGATCACCACTCCTTCTGCTCTTAGAGCGTCCACCGCCTGCAGCAGGGCATCTGCTCGGTGGGGAGGTGGGGCCGTTCTGAAGAATGGAGTCGGAGGACGAGAACAGAACACTGTCCTGTGCACGTGAGCACAATGTCCGTCACCCACCGGTCTGTGACCTGTGGCAGCTAAATGTCGCCAAAGGCGAGGGAGTCTGCCATCAACCGCGGATGCGGAGAGAGAGAGAGAGAGCTGAGAGTCCTGAGGAGACCGCCTTGGTAGCGGTTCCTCCGACTGCCTTCCTTGGGCGAGATTGAGCCCGGCCGGAATCTGAGCCCGTCTGAGGTTTTGTAGCCCTTTTGCACGAGGACAATTGGGACCTGCCGGAGCTTGGGAAGGACCGAAACCTCGACTGTACTTTTAGGACAGCATTAACAGGGTAAGTCGCAGTGCAGACATTGCGGGGTTACGGACGCCTCTGCGGTACAGATGTCCCTGCTCAAGGTCAGCTGCGCAAGAACAGCAGAAAAGGTTAGGTTGCCAATACGGCTGTGGATGCCGGAGCAACCGACACGCCGATAGCCTCCTAGACAGATTTCAACCAGAGTCCATCTGTCTGTGAATGGCATCTTGAAGTGAAGCCCCATCTCCAGTGCAACTATGGCTCTATATGCAAGCCTGGAGATTGGAGAATCCACCTTTGGACCCTGGGTCCAGCGCTGACCACGTCAGGGGAAAAAAGGGATAACGTGTATCCTAAAAACGTTTGGAGAAGACGCTTATCTGGTAAGCGTGGTGTTCCTGGACTGCTGCTCTGAAGTCAGCGTGGCCAGAAAAAAAAAAAAAAAAAAACTCAATATCTGCGTGAGACACTGAAAAGGAACTTCTCCTGTTCGTCTCCTATCTCCACTGGGGGAGCTGAGGGAGAAAGATCCAACCTTCCATTGATGGACGGTATAGGATCATTCCGTATGGCGTTACCACCCGGTGTATCTGGATTGAGAGCGATGTCAGTATCAAAGCCCTGAAGAGCTGCCTTTTGTTCAAGTAGATTGCCCATGGGTGCAAGTCTCTATATTATGACTACTCCGTCCCTGTCCATGGACAGGGTTGACAGGAGGTTTCTTTGGCCACAACTAGTAGAGCCCCGGCAGACGAAGTGCTAGAGACCCCGGCAGACGACGTGCTACAGGGGAGCATGCACACAATGGGACGGTGTCATGAACAGCATCCCATGTAGTAAAAACAGCACTGAAATCTGTGTTGCTTTTTTTGCCGCTGCCGACTAGCTATCTAGAAGTATATAGCCAAGATTGGTGACCGTACATTGCAATGTATAGCATACAGGCATAAAGTACAAATGACCACTGCAGCACAAGCAATACAAGCAGCATAGAAGCCTGTGCCCTGGCACCCCTGCTCTTCTGCTGCTGTATACTAGTCATCTAGGGGAATATAGCCCAGAAGAGTGACCCTACAGTGCAATGTATAGCATACAAGCACAAGTACAAATGAACACTGCAGCACATGCAATCCAAGCAGCATAGAAGCCTGTGCCCTGGCACCTCTGCTCTTCTGCTGCTGTAGACTGGTCATCTAGGGGAATATAGCCCAGAAGGGTGACCATACAGTGCAATGTATAGCATACAAGCACAAGTACAAATGCACACTGCAGCCCATGCAATACAAGCAGCATAGAAAAAAACCTGTGCCCCAGCACCCTTGGTTTTCTGCTGCTGTAGTCTAGCCATTCCAGGAGAATATAGCTAAGACTAGCGACTGTACAGTGCAATGTATCATATCAGCATAAACACAAATGAACACCTCAGTCGTGCAAAACAAGCAGCCTAGAAAGCCTGTGCTTTAGCACACCTGCTTTCCTGCTGCTGATGTGTCGCTCCCCCAGCGGGCATATAGCGACCTATGTAGTTAAAAACAACACATGTATACACTGCATAGATATTGTGGTCAGCACTATGTGTGCCTCTTACCGCCCGCCCATAAGCGGGTGTATGATCGCCACTGTCCTGCCTTGGTGCCCCGAGCTCTGCAGTAATGGCTGCCGGCTTCTTCCCCAGCTCGTGTGAGTAGGGGCGGGCCGTGGGCGTGCCCCCAAGGCAGAGCGGGAATCCGGCGTCCGACAGAGTGCAGTGAGAGGGCTGGAGCATGGAAAAAGGCTCCAGCCCTCGGCGCTGCTGATTGCTCAGCGCCTGTCCCCTTCCCTGAGTGACAGGGAGGGGGCGGGAACGAAGCGGCACTAGGCCGCAGAAGCCGGGGACTGGAGTTATAAGCGCCGCCGCCGTAAAAGCGCGGTCGGCGCCCAGTCCCCGGCGAACTACAAGTCCCAGCCGCGCCGCCGCTCCCGGAGCGTCCGGCGTGGTAGTTCCCAATACACAAAGTCACTCAGCAAAGCTGCAGTGACTGTAACCCTTTACTGTCCCCGGCGCACTAGCACACCCAGCAAGTCTGGAGTGTGCTGTGCCTGTGTGTACGGGGACACAGAGTACCTGTAATGGTGCAGGGCCATGTCCCTGAACGGTACTCCAGCTCCGTATCCAGCAGGTTCAAATGGGTCTGTGGATGGAGCCCGGCGTCAGAGCTGAGAGGCCGGCAGGATCCCACTTCCTCAGAGCCCCTCAGGGGGATGTGGAAGGAAAGCAGCATGTGGGCTCCAGCCTCCGTACCAGCAATAGGTACCTCAACCTTACAACACCATCCAGGGGTGAGAAGGGAGCATGCTGGGGACACTATATGTGTCCTCTTTTCTTCCATCCGAAATAGTCAGCAGCTACTGCTGACTAAAATCTGTGGAGCTATGCGTGGATGTCTGACCTCCTTCGCACACAAAGCTAAAAACTGGAGAACCCGTGATACCACGGGGGGGTATAGCCAGAGGGGGAGGGGCCTTGCACTTTTTAGTGTAGTGCTTTGTGTGGCCTCCGGAGGGCAGTAGCTATACCCCAATCGTCTGGGTCTCCCAATAGAGCGCTGAAGAAAGCTAAAATGTAAGGAAATTCTCAAAAAAATTGTTTAAAAGAACAGAAAGTCCTCAGTGGTTGATACCTTTTAATGGCTAACTGAAAAGATGGTAATAATTGCAAGCTTTCGAGACTACTCAGGTCTCTTCATCAGGCATGGTATAACACAAAATCTGAAGAGTCACATATTTATACACAACAGGACTTAGAATAGTGCAGTAAAAAAAAAAAAGTTATATGAAACAGAACTATCACTATGGCAGGGGGGGCAAACTGTCCACAACAGTTTGCCCCCACCTGCCATAATGATAGTTCTGTTTCATATAACTTTTTTTTTTTGTTTTTTTTTGTTTGTTTTTTTTACTGCACTATTCTAAGTCCTGTTGTGTATAAATATGTGACTCTTCAGATTTTGTGTTATACCATGCCTGATGAAGAGACCTGAGGAGTCTCGAAAGCTTGCAATTATTACCATCTTTTCAGTTAGCCATTAAAAGGTATCAACCACTGAGGACTTCAGTTCTTTTAAACAATTTTTTTATCTCTACTGGCTAACACGGTACAAAGATATATTTTACTTGTAGGAAATTCTTAGTATCGCAAATATTCTTCTAAATATGTGCACCTACATTCACCAGTCCAATCACTAGTGGTAGAAACAAATCCCCTCAAAATCCCACAAGTCATATAATTTTTGTAATCTTTGCTGTTGCCAAATGACAAGGCAAATTTTGAATAAATAATTCCAGAAAGTGTATCAGAAGTCTATGGCAGCCATCTGGAGCATGGATGGAACAAAGACGTAGACAATCTATTAAGAGGAGAGCGCCTCTTGTTACATTTGTTGCACAATACATCAAGAAGCTGTAGTTTTGACACATTTCGCCCCTATATCCAGCATGCAGGTACTAATGGAAGGAGTGAAGACTCGGACTGACCTCTGGTTGTACATCCCCCTGTAGTTGTAGTTAGTTCGGTGGTTGGGTAGTGGTTTTGGATCTAAGGGCCTGTAGATGGCCGGCTCACCGCGCTTCATTGCGAGACCATTCAGCTCCACTGTTGGGGTTATGCTACCTGAAAGGACAGGACACTATGATGTGAGAACACGGAAGGCAAAGCTATAATGACAGTAATATACAACGCAGAAAAAAACATTAATATAGAAACACATGAAGATTCGAGCGAATATAGAGTGTATTCCGACCTCTGGGACCCCCGACATCTCCTGTAAGCCAGTAGCGTATGGGATGTCCCTCCATTAGGCTTCATACACATGGCCACGCTTTATCTCTGGGGCCTGTAGATCTCTCTACTCTGGACCTATATAGACTATTGTTTGCTGCCATATACACGCCATCATATCATGCTTCAAGGCGAGAACAGCCAAGCAAATGGCATCTAAGGTCCCACAAAGAGGAAGAAAAACAACACCTCCAGGTATATGGAGGATCCAACCACATTCACAGAGAAGGGGCAGTAAAATAAAACTTCATGTTTATTTGTTCATTAAAAAGTAAATCTGAGTAAGCTTTGTGCGCACGTGTGCGCTCTGCACCGCACACAAAAGGTCCGCTTCAGAGTGCAGCTGAAAAGCTCCGTTCTGAAGCGCCTGGTGCCTGCAGAATTCGTGCGCTCTGCATGCTGCCTCTCCCTATAGACAGCATGCAGAGCGCACAAAAGAAGCGACATGTCACTTCTTAGAACGCACGTTTCGGGCAGCAGCCGAATCGCTGCGCTCTAATACGCCACGTGCGCACGTCTCCTGCACAATCTTCATAGATTATGCTGGGGACGCAGGACGCATGCAGTTACGCTGCGGTGCAGTTACGCTGCGGTGCAGAACGCAGCGTAACTGCATGCAATATGCAAACGTGCGCACATAGCCTAAGGCAGAGCCGAAATGCGTTGTCTTTTTCCACATGGTGTTTTTAATCTTTTCTACTGTCTGATTCCATGACTCCATGTCCATAACTGAGCTCCTCTGTGAATGTGGTTGGATCCTTCATATTGCTGGAAGTGTTGTTCTTTTCTTCGTATAGTCTTTTTCCGTGTGATTCTAGGACCTGGAATATGGTGATGTAGGTGAGCAGACTCTGTTTTCTAGGTTTCTGAACAAAAAAACCCCTAAGAAATCTGTGGCACAAGTAGACCCGATGCGGCTCTTTGGGAAACAGATGATGAAGTCTTTAAAAGGTTTGTCCGGTGAAATCAAAGTTATCAGTAGTGATGGGCGAATATTAACTATTCATGTCCAGATTATTCGTAATGAATCCCAAAGTACTATTCTGGCATTTGTCACGAATAATGAAAATTAATGGGGAACCCGAGCACTTTTCTTGCCGTGATGACTACTGGAATAGTACTCGGTATTCGGTAAGCATTATCTGAGCAGAATAGTTACTATTCACCCATCATTACTTATCAGTATCCAAAGGATAAGCAATAACCTATTGATAGGCATGAGCTGGCAGCCGGGCACCCTTATCCCTGTTACACAGTAGAGGCCGTGAGTGTGTTTGACCTGCGCTCTATTCATTCTTTATGCGGCTGCACTCGGCTTTTTATGGCAGAGAATTAATGGAGCTTCAATTCATAATCTGGGAAAAATTAAAAAAAAAAAAAAAAAAAGTTCCCTCCATCGGGGGAAAAATTACGAAGGCTTCAGATCGGTACAGATCTTAGTGGTCGAACACCCACCGATCAACACATAACTTATTTTTTACCAAACTGTCCCTTTAATACGGCTGTGTGATAATGGCCTAAACATGCCAACCGACTGTTAGGCCAGAGATTGTAATAAAAACCAACAATACGCAATTGGACCCCAGATTGTTAGCAACAGGGGACAGAAGACCCTGATTCTGGATCTCAGAGGTCCCAGTGGTCAGATACCTGGCATAGAAATTGTGTATGCTGTAAATATCTGTAAAGAAGGTAAGTCTCCAATTATAAGATAGCTGAAAAGGGAAAAAATGTTAAGAAAACAAAACATTAAAATACATAAACCATTGGAGTTCATCAAATACAAGGGGCAGGACAACTTTCCTTACAAGCAGTAAGTAGACAGCGCTCAGAAATCGCCTCACATTTAAGGATTATAGAGGCCACTGTGCTCTTAGGAGCCTTGAATAATGCAGAAATCCTTTAGTAACCTTGGCCAGATCTGTGCCTTGCCAATGTATATTCAAAAATTAAAGAAACAAACTAACACAACTTTATTTTTTATTAGAGATTATTACAAACTTTTGAAAACAGAGCTCACCTCACTAAAGAAACTTGCTTTGCTTCAATTAGAATAATGGAAAAGTAAATGTTGGCTCTCTTGTTTTAGGTCTTTATAACTTACAGTAAGAAGTTCTGGAAGAAGTCCATTAACCAGATCCTTTTAAGAGATTCAAGACATTCCAAGTTGCATCTAAACGTCTAACACTAAGAATCCGAAACGTTTTGTCACGCAACCGGCCATCACCGGACATGAAACCATAGACCAACCTGGCAGACATCTTTGTTAAAAACCTAATACTTTTTTATATAATTAAGATTGCCTGAAGACCGGGGCACGGTCCTTAAGAAAAATTTCCAGTTATGCTACTGACCTCTATTACAAGAAGCATACAGATGTTGTGTAGCCCCTCTCCCTCCATACTTCTCTGACTTTTGGGAGGCCAGTGTCTAAGGGGTACTTCTCACATAACGAGATCGCTGTTGAGTCACGGTTTTTCTGACGCACCAGTGACCTCATTAGCGAGCTCGCGGTGTGTGACGCTGAGCAGCGATCTGGCCCCTGCTGTGAAATCACTGCTCGTTACACACAGTGCTGGTTCATTTTTTTGACGTTGCTCTCCCGCTGTGAAGCACACATCGCTGTGTTTGACAGCGAGAGAGCAACGATCTGAATGTGCAGGGAGCCGGCTTCTGGCAGCTTGCGGTAAGCTGTAACCAAGGTAAATATCGGGTAACCAAGCAAAGTGCTTTGTTTGGTTACCCGATATTTACCTTGTTTACTAGCATCCACCGCTCTCAGGCTGCCAGTGCCGGCTCCCTGCTCCCTGCACACATAGCCAGAGTACATATCGGGTAAATAAGCAAAGCGGTTTGCTTATTAACCCGATGTGTACTCTGGCTAGGAGTGCAGTGAGCCAGCGCTAAGCGGTGTGCGCTGGTAACCAAGGTAAATATCGGGTAACCAAGCACTTGGTTACCCGATATTTACCTTAGTTACCAAGCGCAGCATCGCTTCCACGCGTAGCTGGTGGCTGGTCATTGGTGAGATCTGCCTGATTGACAGCTCACCAGCGAGCATGTAGCGATGCACCAGCGATCCTGACCAGGTCAGATCGCTGGTGGGATCGCTGGAGGGTCGCTAAAGTGTGACGGTACCCTTACTCCCAGGAATCATCCTCCATGCCTTGTGTTAATCAGACTAGGATATGAGCAGATTAGTTCTTGGACATTAGATAGTAACACTGCCAACTTTGAGCTGTATTCTAGGGCTGGGGGGGGGGGGTGAGTTAGGACAACTCTGCAGCAAAACCCACAGCACACCTGAAGAATGATAGTTCTGAAAAGCCTCAGGACGTCCTCAAACCTGCTGTGATGGCAGTCTGCAAACTCTTTTCACATACAGTATATTGGACTGTACTTTGCAGTGAAGATTTGGCATGGGAAAGGTGTAAAAAAAAAATCCTGCCATGTCTGAATGCAGCCTTAGTTAGGCTATGTGCATATGTCGTCTTTTAGAAGATGACAACCGTCGGGATTTCCCAGGTGAAACCTCTTGAGAAGAACGCTAGAGGTAGTTTCCACAGCCGGCGTCTTTTACTCTGTACTGTAAAGTATAAAGAGTGTGGCTTATCACATCTTTTAACTACGTCACGTCAGTAATTCTGAATCCTGGAGCAGTTACAGGAAGTGGGATTAGGGAGAACGGTCCCACAGAAATGCAGTTTTGACATTACTGTGCATTGTGCTCATGTTATGAGCTTTTCGGGTGCATTTTAAAGGGATTCTGTCCCAGGTTTTTGCTCCCCCATCTGAGACAAGCATAATGTAGAGACAGAGACACTGATTCCAGCGATGTGTCACTTACTGAGCCGTTTGCTGTCATTTTGATAAAATCAATGTTTTCTCTGCTGCAGATCTAGCAGTTATACAGAGCTCATGAATATGCTGGACTACCTGGCAGCACACCAAGTAGTCCTGTAATGATAAAAATCACTGATTAATCAGCAGTAGATTATCAAAATTACGCTAAGCAGCCCAGTAAGTGACACACCGCTGGAATTAGAGTCTCTGTCCCTACGTTATGCTGCTCTGAGATTAGGTGGCACAAACCTGGTGACAGATTCCCTTTAAGGGCTCTTTTCCACTTGCGAGTGCAATGTGATAAAACATCGGATTGCACTCGCACTAGTGTTCATCAATGAGGCACTGTCCTCTTGAGTCTCTGCTCACGCACCCCCATACAAGCCTATAGAAGCATGTGAAACATCGCACTGCACTCGTATGTACAGTGCCTACAAGTAGTATTCAACCCCCTGCAGATTTAGCAGGTTTACACATTCGGAATTAACTTGGCATTGCGACATTTGGACTGTAGATCAGCCTGGAAGTGTGAAATGCACTGCAGCAAAAAACAATGTTGTTTCTTTTTTTCTTTTTTTTTTAAATTGAGAAAAGTTTATTCAGAGGGTCATTTATTATTCAACCCCTCAAACCACCAGAATTCTGTTTGGTTCCCCTAAAGTATTAAGAAGTATTTCAGGCACAAAGAACAATGAGCTTCACATGTTTGGATTAATTATCTCTTTTTCCAGCCTTTTCTGACTAATTAAGACCCTCCCCAAACTTGTGAACAGCACTCATACTTGGTCAACATGGGAAAGACAAAGGAGCATTCCAAGGCCATCAGAGACAAGATCGTGGAGGGTCACAAGGCTGGCAAGGGGTACAAAACCCTTTCCAAGGAGTTGGGCCTACCTGTCTCCACTGTTGGGAGCATCATCCGGAAGTGGAAGGCTTATGGAACTACTGTTAGCCTTCCACGGCCTGGACAGCCTTTGAAAGTTTCCACCCGTGCCGAGGCCAGGCTTGTCCAAAGAGTCAAGGCTAACCCAAGGACAACAAGGAAGGAGCTCCGGGAAGATCTCATGGCAGTGGGGACATTGGTTTCAGGCAATACCATAAGTAACGTACTCCACCGCAATGGTCTCCGTTCCAGACGAGCCCGTAAGGTACCTTTACTTTCAAAGCGTCATGTCAAGGCTTGTCTACAGTTTGCTCATGATCACTTGGAGGACTCCGAGACAGACTGGTTCAAGGTTCTCTGGTCTGATGAGACCAAGATCGAGATCTTTGGTGCCAACCACACACGTGACGTTTGGAGACTGGATGGCACTGCATACGACCCCAAGAATACCATCCCTACAGTCATGCATGGTGGTGGCAGCATCATGCTGTGGGGCTGTTTCTCAGCCAAGGGGCCTGGCCATCTGGTCTGCATCCATGGGAAGATGGATAGCACGGCCTACCTGGAGATTTTGGCCAAGAACCGCCGCTCCTCCATCAAGGATCTTAAGATGGGTCGTCATTTCATCTTCCAACAAGACAACGACCCAAAGCACACAGCCAAGAAAACCAAGGCCTGGTTCAAGAGGGAAAAAAATCAAGGTGTTGCAGTGGCCTAGTCAGTCTCCTGACCTTAACCCAATTGAAAACTTGTGGAAGGAGCTCAAGATTAAAGTCCACATGAGACACCCAAAAAACCTAGATAACTTGGAGAAGATCTGCATGGAGGAGTGGGCCAAGATAACTCCAGAGATCTGTGCCGGCCTGATCAGGTCTTATAAAAGACGATTATTAGCTGTAATTGCAAACAAGGGTTATTCCACAAAATATTAAACCTAGGGGTTGAATAATAATTGACCCACACTTTTATGTTCAAAATTTATTAAAATTTAACTGAGCAACATAACTTGTTGGTTTGTAAGATTTATGCATCTGTTAATAAATCCTGCTCTTGTTTGAAGTTTGCAGGCTCTAACTTATTTGCATCTTATCAAACCTGCTAAATCTGCAGGGGGTTGAATACTACTTGTAAGCACTGTAATCCTAGTGCAGTGTGGCGCACGCAGAGACAGACAGGGAAGGAGATGGGGAGAAGTGCTCCCTCCATCTTCTCCACACCTGTGATCCGATCACAAGATCACATCACAGTCGCATGACCCTCGTCTGACGCTCGCAGCAGAGGGTCATTAGCATATATCACTTCCAATGCTCTCACATCAGAAGCTGTACGCAAATGGAAAAGAGCCCGTAGGCCGATTCTGTGCAGAATCCACCTGAAATAGACTCCATGTGCACATAACCTTACAGACAGAAAAATCATTGAGAAACGCATTATCTATGCTGTCTACTTATCTCTCTGTGGCTCAAGAAATTAGGTAAGATGGTAATTTTTACAACTTAACCACAGGGGATATGCACCAGCCGGAGATACACCTCAACATGGGATTTCACAGCGATGCTTATTAATGATGCCACTTTAAAAAAAAAAAAAAAAAAAAAAAGAGACGTGATCAGTGGAGGACACCGGGGAAAGGATGAAAAGGGAATACTGGACCTTGATTAATCACGGACAGCACGTCTTACTACTGTCACCAGGCGATTCACGATGCTGTCCTGTTCCAGCCCAACGCTCATTCCAGATTCTAACTTCTATAGATCTATTATTTATTGGCAGGTATTATGTGATCTTTTCTATATATTCTTCAGTAAAAGAACAATAAAGGCAGCATTACACCAAAGTATCGCCTGTGGTTTACAGTGAAATTACTGCGATACTGTCCCTCTAAGATATAATTCTCACATAACGGATGATGGCCCTCATTGGAAAATAATTAAGGTTAGGCTACTTTAAACACATCAGTTTTTTCCATCAGGTACAATCCGGAAAAAAACGGGTAAAACTGATCCGGTACCGCATCCGTTTTATCCCCATAGATTTGCATTGATACCGGATTGTGCCTGATGGCTTTGCGTTGCATACGGTTTTTTCTGGATGCAGCAAAATTAGTTAAAGCGGCGGCCGGAGGCAACGTAGCTTGCAACGTTTTTTTGTCCGGCAAAAAAAACGCATCGCGCCGCATCCGGCTGCTGCGGCGCATTTTTCAATGCATGCCTTTAGACGCCGGATGCGGAAAAAAACGCATCTGGCTGCCGCATGCGTTTTTTCCCACTGCGCATGCTCAGTAGCATGCCACAACCGGAAAAAAACAGACGGGCCACATGTAAAAACTGATGCAAATGATGCGGTGTTTTCGCCGCATCCGTTGCATAGGTTTCACAGCCGGATTGAGCCGCACTGCTCAAACCGGATGTGTGAAAGTAGCCTTACTAGTTAGGTCATAAAAATGCTGCAATTTCATCGCAACATATAGGTGACCGAGTAGCCATTGAGCCCCAGCCTTATAGTGGTATTCCCATCTCCAAGATCCTATCCCAATATGTAGTATGTGTAATATTACATTATTATTATTATTATTATTATTAGCAAATACCTCCAATTAGAAATATAGTATAGTTCTCCTGATATAGCCATGTCACTTACCTCATGTGCAGAGCATTGCAGCTAAGGTATCCATGGTTATGACCATGAGCAACTAACTGTCAAGATATGAGTGGACATTACCAAGCTGTAATGCTCTGCACATGGGTTAAAAGACATAGCTAATCAGGAGACCTATACTACATTTCTCATTGGAGGTACTTGCTAATAATATTATTATTATCATTATTATTATTCCTACAACGTATTGGGATCGGATCTTGGAGCTAGGCATACCTCTTTAAACTGAGCGTCAGTATACGGATGAAGAGAACCGGGCTCTCACGGTGTAAAGAAGCCTCATATGACAGCACAAGGACAGCGATTCACACAAATAAAAAGCTAGACATTGAACATCTTCAAACAAACTTACATATCCCAAATAGAAATATAAAGGAGGCACAGCTGGCACGAATACGGGCATCATAACCCACAAAATATTAAAGGATATTTACTAAAGATGGAAAATACATAGAAAAACGCAATTCTTCCCATTATTTTACTTGCAGGATATTTTGCCTTACATTCAAGATAAAACTGAGAAATATATAAAAAACATCTCAGCCTTCCAGGAGACTTCCCACATCCATCCAGCGGTGACATGACGTTGACAGCTGACGTCACCGCTGCAGTCAATCTGTGAGCTTTGCAGCATGTGCTGATGTAGACATCATGAACTGATGAGCTCAGTGGTTGACAGCTCATATCACCACTGCAGGCAATCCCTGAGCTCAGCGATTTAGGACGTCTACATCAGAACAGCCACAAAGCTCACAGACTAACTGCAGCGGTGATGTGAGCAGTCAGTGTGACATCAGAGCTGCAGCCAAAACAGAATGACCGGAGCTGTGGGGGCGGGGAGCCAGCGCTGAAGCAGAGTGTTTTTATTTTGCTTTACAGGAAACATTTTGGGGTCCACTTTGCTAAAAGCGGAAAAAACCCTTTCAAAGTACAAAGTAAAACAAATTTTACTAGAAGATTTTTTGAATCATAAAGAATCGCTTCTCTTCTCAAGTGGTAAAAATTATTGGATGATGTACAGGATGAAGATGCCTACTCAAGTTATAGGTTTATTAAAGGGAATCTGTCAGCAGGTTTTTGGTATATGAGCTGAAGCCAGCATGCTGTAAGGGTTAAGACAGAACGTTCAGGCATGCTTTTGTTGTCACAGTCCGATCTTTTGTTTATTTGCTACATTTGTTTTAGCAGCTGGACCCTTATCGCTGTGGGTAGCTGGCTCCTGCCATGTTGTCCGGCAAGCCCCCTGTGATTGACACCTCACTGTCAGTGTACACTGTCTATAGAGAACCTGGTGTGGGCTGAAAAACTCTGCTACATGACTAAAGATAAAAATGCACATTGTGTCACAACAGCTGCAGTCAGTAATCTAAGCGATTCATTACTAGATTCAGAATCTCTGACAGATTCCCTTTAATAACTCCACTGCGAAGATAAATCTGCAGGTCCTGATAACTTGTATTTTGCAATTCTCCTCAGGAAGATTATTTGCTTCTATTAATGCGTTGCCACCCTGTGGTTGTAATTTGAATTGCAGCCTGTGAAGGATTCTGCTAAGGTATCACAAAACTGCATAGAATTTGTATTTTTGGATGAAAATCAAGAAAAAAAAAAAAAAAGTGGTGTTCACCACTATGGCCTCTGACCGCAGTCATCATATGCCACCCCTACAAGAAGAAGAAGCAGCAAAGAGGGCGGAGGTGGACCCATACACCACTACAGAAGAGTGATGGGCTTTGGAGGAGATTACGCTTTAGGGTACGTGCCCATGATCAGGACTCCAGAAGAGACTGCAGCTGCCTGTGCCCACGAGCAGGGTTCGGTGTGCTGCGGTCTCGCCTGTGTTCTCCCTATTCCCTATGGAGGAAGCCTGTGACTCTGCAGCACAATTGACATGCTGCGGCTCAGAAAGTCGCACCGCAGGTCAGTGTTTTCTCCAGGAATCCCCATCCACTATGCTTGTACTGTACATCGCAGCGTTTTGGACTCCACTGACGCATGTTACATGCAACACGCTGTGGGCACTGGCCCTTATTCTTTGATTATGCTGGGACTGCAAAGGATTCCATGAAAAGAGCTCAAAATAAAAAGCATACTTGCATTTAAAAAAAAAAAACAAAAAAAAAACGCATTCCACTCAGACCCATGTTACTCTATGCGGCCAGTCCCCTCTGTGATTTTTTTTTTCTCAGACCTAATCAGACCGAGAAAACAATCGGTGCATGCTGCGGGTGGAATCAAATCAGTTTTCACTCGCACCCATACAAGTCTATGGGTGAGAGTGAAACATCGCAATGCAGTCGGATGACACCGGAGTGCAGTGCGATATTCGCATCAGCTGATAATGGAGGAGATGGGAAGATTAATCCCTCCCTCTCCCCTGCAGCTGTGATCCAATTGCAGGATTACTTCACAGTATAATGACACTCTGAGCCCGCTTGCAACACAGCAGGAGTCATTAGCATCGGATGCTAAATGCTCCTGTGGCCTTAGCCTTATTCTACACTTACACCCATTAGAGTGGCACAAATACTGAATGACCGGGGATACCTCTTCCACCAGCCTAATTGATATCCATACATTGCCGCCGATCCAGAAAAAAAGTGTGATATTGTATATACTGTATTTTTCGCTTTATAAGGACGCACCTGATTATAAGACGCACCCCCAAATTTGGTGATGGAAAAGAGATTTTTTTTTTTAATGTTAAATGGGGTCCATCTTATAATGCCAGTGTCCGTCTAACAAATCATATAGGGTATATGTCTCTTATAGCCCCCCCCATCCTATAATTAGCCCCCTCAATCTGGATATGGCCCCCTTATATTGAATATAGCCCCCTTTTGCTGGCACATGTCCCCCTGTGATGCCACATGTCCCCCTGTGCTGGCACAGGTCTCCTATAGCTGGCACACATCCAATACAGCTGGCACAGGTCTCCTATAGCTGGCACACGTCCAATACAGCTGGCACAGGTCTCCTGTAGCTGGCACGCATCCAATACAGCTGGCACAGGTCTCCTGTAGCTGGCACACATCCAATACAGCTGGCACAGGTCTCCTATAGCTGGCACACGTCCAATACAGCTGGCACAGGTCTCCTGTAGCTGGCACACATCCAATACAGCTGGCACAGGTCTCCTATAGCTGGCACACATCCAATACAGCTGGCACAGGTCTCCTATAGCTGGCACACATCCAATACAGCTGGCACAGGTCTCCTATAGCTGGCACACATCCAATACAGCTGGCACAGGTCTCCTATAGCTGGCACACATCCAATACAGCTGGCACAGGTTTCCTATAGCTGGCACACATCCAATACAGCTGGCACAGGTTTCCTATAGCTGGCACACGTCCAATACAGCTGGCACAGGTCTCCTATAGCTGGCACACATCCAATACAGCTGGCACAGGTCTCCTATAGCTGGCACACATCCAATACAGCTGGCACAGGTCTCCTATAGCTGGCACACATCCAATACAAAACGGAAGGAAAGGATCCGGCACAAATACCTCTGAATAAAATGTCGAAGCTTTATTGGCAAATATTAAAAAGGTTCCATCCGTGTAAACAAAAGGAGGGAGTTATCCCATGGAAACTTTACGCGTTTCGGACTTCCATATTAAAAGCAAAGAGTCCTTAATCATAAGTAATCCATGTATACCACTCAGCTACTAAAATAGACTAACTCACTATATGGACACAGAAGAAAAGCTGGTCATCACTAATTGCAATCAACTGGCAGTGGGTGTAAACCTTCATACATAATTGCAAAAGATGAACAAGCAAGGCAATACATGGTTAAAAATAAAATCAAAATACATTTAACACAAAAAAATATATCAGCAGTAATGAAAAGGGTCAGTGATCCAACCGCTCTAAGTATCAAAATCATATGAATATATCAGCGAATATACCAATGTATATATGAGTGAACAATCAGGTATAAAGACAGCTTATATTAAAACTCGTCATCAGGTGGGCAGGAGTCCCAATGAGAATGCATGTGTACGTCAAAAAAGAGAATTCCCAATTGTAAGCACAAGACCTCCAAAATATTCACAAATTACATAAAGATGCATATATGAAAAAATATTTATTTATTATTTTATCTTCATTCTCTAATGCCCTTATTCTTTTATTATTTTATTTCCTTATTTTCTCATTCTTTTAAAATTACTAATTTATTTATATTTATCCATATACACCCATGTCCATATATGTGTACATAATTAAATAATTGTCCCAAATGGGAGGAATATGCATACCAAGGTACAAATTAATCTCAAACCACATGCATTCCCATTTATATGACATGTTCCCTCAAAAAAAATAAATAAATAAAATTATATATAAAAAAAAATTTTCTTTTTTTTTTTCCCTTTTCTCTCTCTTTTTTTTCCCCTTTTTCTTTTTTTTATTTTTTTTTTAAATACTGTCCAGCTGGTTGCCCTATGGGGGCAAGTTTTTCATGTGCTTTGGCCAATATTTACATGGCTTACTGGGAGGAACAATATGTGTATGTGGATAATAATCCTTTTTTGGATATGATTTTCTGGTATACAAGATACATAGATGACCAGATCCTTATTTGCAGAGTAGATGGTCACAATTCCCCCCAGCAGGCCATGGAGGCCCTTAATATCTATTTTAATGGTAATTCTCTCAATTTGAGATTTGTAATGAATTTGCACATGAAATCGGCCCCCTTTTTGGACATCCTGCTGTCTGGCGATGCGGTATCTGGCGTTATACATTCTTCCCTTTATAGAAAGCCTATTTGTGGGAACACTTCTCTTCACGCTGGCAGTTGTCACATGCCCCACACATTGCTCAATTTACCAGTGGGAGAATTTTTGAGAGCGAAGCGTGCATGTACACTAGAAGAATCCTACAATACTGAGGCGGCACATATTAAACATAGACTCAGTGAGAGAGGGTATTCTAAACGCACTCTTAATAGAGCAACCTCTATAGCAGCTAGTAGAAGTAGATCTGATTTATTGAAGGATCGTATAGTCATGCCTACTACTAAAAACCGGGTTACTTTTTCTACTCCCTTTAGTACCGACTTTTTTCAAATAAAACGGATTGTTCAGCGTTTTATTCCTCTTTTGCGGCAAGATGCTATTTTGGATAGGATTCTCTATTCAGGGGTTAATATTGTGGCCAGAAGAGCTTGTACTATAGGCAATCTAGTGGCTCCCAGTTTATTTTCCTCTAAAAAAAGCTAATAAAACCTGGTTGAACGTTACTGGCTCATATAAATGTGGATCTAATCGTTGTGGCCTCTGTCGCTTTATGGGTAATAACAAATCCCTTTTGATTGATGGTGAAAACTCTTTTAACATAAGATCCTTCATTAATTGTGCCTCGACACATGTGGTTTATGTAGCCACATGCACACTATGCGTTAAAAATTATGTAGGTTGCACCTCAAGAGCCCTGAGAGCTAGGATCTCGGAGCATGTTCGGATTCCGTCTGCAGCCCTGGATAGTAATTCTTTAAATTATGTAGCGTTGGTTAAAAAGCGTTCATTATCTGGACTCACTAGGCATTATATTGAATGTCATTCAGCAGACTTTTCGTCATTGAGGATTACAGGTGTGGAATCTGTACCTAGACCCCCCCGCGGGGGGGACTGGTTTCAGGCTCTTTTGCTGGCCGAGGCCAAATGGATCCTGCGGCTAGATTCAAGATACCCAGGCGGTTTTAATTACCGCTCGGATCTGCAATATATTTTCTGATTCTGGCTTCTTAGAAGTTCCTTATTAGCGGATGATAATTGGTGTTTTTTCCTTACTTTCTTTAGGGGAAGGTTTTCCCTTTATGTGTGAGTACATAAATTGGGGTTTGGCCTTAAATACAGGATTAAATTGGTATATGCTATATTTGAATTTTGGACAGTATTTAAAAAAAAAAAATAAAAATAAAAAAAAAAAAAAAAGAAAAAAGGGGAGAAAAGAGAAAAGGGAAAAAAAAAATTTTTTTATATATAATTTTTTTTTTTTTGAGGGAACATGTCATATAAATGGGAATGCATGTGGTTTGAGATTAATTTGTACCTTGGTATGCATATTCCTCCCATTTGGGACAATTATTTCATTATGTACACATATATGGACATGGGTGTATATGGATAAATATAAATAAATTAGTAATTTTAAACGAATGAGAAAATAAGGAAATAAAATAATAAAAGAATAAGGGCATTAGAGAATGAAGATAAAATAATAAATACATATTTTTTCATATATGCATCTTTATGTAATTTGTGAATATTTTGGAGGTCTTGTGCTTACAATTGGGAATTCTCTCTTTTTTGACGTACACATGCATTCTCATTGGGACTCCTGCCCACCTGATGACGAGTTTTAATATAAGCTGTCTTTATGCCTGATTGTTCACTCATATATACATTGGTATATTCGCTGATATATTCATATGATTTTTATACTTAGAGCGGTTGGATCACTGACCCTTTTCATTACTGCTGATGTATTTTTTTGTGTTAAATGTATTTTGATTTTATTTTTAACCATGTATTGTCTTGCTTGTTCATCTTTTGCAATTATGTATGAAGGTTTACACCCACTGCCAGTTGATTGCAATTAGTGATGACCAGCTTTTCTTCTGTGTCCATATAGTGAGTTAGTCTATTTTAGTAGCTGAGTGGTATACATGGATTACTTATGATTAAGGACTCTTTGCTTTTAATATGGAAGTCTGAAACGCGTAAAGTTTCCATGGGATAACTCCCTCCTTTTGTTTACACGGATGGAACCTTTTTAATATTTGCCAATAAAGCTTCGACATTTTATTCAGAGGTATTTGTGCCGGATCCTTTCCTTCCCTTTTGCATTCATTTCTAAACCGGCTGGGACTTACCGGTGGATCCCAGGCACCCGCAAGTACTGGCAGCCCGAGGAACAGGTGAGCTGAGGATACCCTCATCTCTACACATCAAATACAGCTGGCACAGGTCTCCTATAGCTGGCACACATCCAATACAGCTGGCACAGGTCTCCTATAGCTGGCACACATCCAATACAGCTGGCACAGGTCTCCTATAGCTGGCACACATCCAATACAGCTGGCACAGGTCTCCTATAGCTGGCACACATCCAATACAGCTGGCACAGGTCTCCTATTGCTGGCACACATCCCCCTGTGTTAGATATGGCCAGCATGCCGCTGCCCATAGTAAAATAAACACTTTACTTTACCTTCTCCAGTGCTGTCCTCCCTCGTGTCTCCCTCCGTGCTCTGAGATCCTGCACTTCCTGGTTCTCGGTGCGTCGTCATGTGATCGGCAAAGCAGAGTGACATGATCTCTGTGTGCCTGATCACAGCGGCAGCAGTGAGATCGGGAAGACACCGGGAGACACGCTGGAGGGGGTAAGTAGAGAGTTTTTATTTTAGGATGGGCAGCGGCATGGGGGCCATATATAACACGGGGGGGGGGGTGCATGTGCGATCAAAGGGGGGAGCAGGCAGATATATGCGCCGTTCCCCCAGCCCATCACGGCGGTGCGGTTTCAGCACCACGGTGATGGATAGCGGCTGTGCATATTATATGAGCGGGAGCAGGAGATCTCCCGCTGCCTCCAGCAGCCTTCACAGGCCTCTACTAGCCTCCAGCAGCCCCCAGCACCGCTCCAGAGTTGCCCCCACCTCCCCTGGACCCGTATATTCAGATTATAAGACGCACCCCCTACTTTCCCCCAAAATTTGGGGGAACAAAAGTGCGTCTTATAAAGCGAAAAATACGGTATTTGCCACAAACTCGGGACTCATTATGATCACTGCCTTTAATATAGATGCTATACAGATAGTTTATTCAAATAAAGAACTGTTCTAATAGGAACATTAAACTGGCCCATAATTTACTGCCACCTGCCTGCAAAAAATAAAAACAATTAGCACATATTTGTGCCTCTCAGTAGATTACATTAATCTATATTAGGACCAATCCATAAATATAACCACTGGTATCTTTCCGATTAAAGTCTCCTTATTCAGAATATTGCGTATGCTATTCCCAATTCAGCACAATCCTCAGTGTTGTAGAATGGCAAGCATCCAGGCAAAAGCCACCCTTACTATACAATCCAATAGCACCCTCTTAGATTAGCATATCAGTGAGATAGCAACAAAGGCAATTCATTGGTTTATTCAAACCCTTCATGGTCCCTAAAGGCCACGTCTCACTAAGCGACATCGCTAGCGACAAAGCTGCTGAGTCGCGGTTTTTGTGACGTAACAGCAATCTTGCTAGCGATGTCGCTGTGTGTGACCATCCAGCAACAACCTGGTCCCTGCTGTGAGGTCGCTGGTTGTTGCTGAATGTCCTGGACCATTTTTTGGTTGTTGCTCTCCCGCTGTGAAGCACACATCGCTGTGTTTGACAGCGATAAAGCAACGGTCTGAATGTGCAGGGAGCCGGCTTCTGCAGACGCTGGTAACCAAGGTACACATCGGGTAACCAAGCAAAGCGCTTTGCTTGGTTACCCGATATTTACCTTAGCTACCAGCGTCCGCAGCTTCTAGAAGCCGGCTCCCTGCTCCCTGCACACGTAGCCAAGGTGCACATTGGGTAACTATAAGCAGAGTGCTTTGCTTAGTAACCCGATGTTTACCATGGTTACGAAGCACAGCGTCATTACACGGGTCGCTGGTGGCTGGTGACTGATCTCTGAGGAGATCTGCCTGTTTGACAGCTCACCAGCGACCATGTAGTGACGCTCCAGTGATCCCTGCCAGGTCAGATCACTGGTGCGATCGCTGGAGCGTCAATTAGTGTGACGGTACCTTTAGCCTTTCAGCTCACTAATCTATTTGGTCTCATTATTACAGGCAGGACACATGGATTATTAGTAGGCATGATCGAATACCAAAATATCCGACTTAGCGAATATCCGATGAATAGGTCACCGCTATTCGACTATTCGTGAACATTCAACGCGCAATGCAAGTGTATGGGAAACCTGAATAATTTCACGTTGGACCTAACAGCGAGCTGTGGTGACTGAGGAAAAGGACGAAATGGATGGGAAAAGTCTCACTCTCTCACTCTACTTCGTGGAGCTGGAAGCTGCACTGACGCTTTGTGGCCAAACCAATCACTGTAATACCACAACAGAGATGGCTGCGGTGTTACTATGAGAGCAAGCAACATCAGATGTGTTCATTGGCTGGAAAACAGGCGCCAGGAAGTCCAGAAATGAAAATGAAAGTACCGGAGCGGATGTTGTTATATCCATCGAATACTGAATATGGTCGAATACATTCGCTCATCCCTTATTATTGGCTCAGAAGCTAACCTACTGAGCATTAACAGCATTGCAGGTAAAGTGCACTGTGCATAGGTAGATGCAGGACAACGAATGTCCTAAGGCAGCGATTATAATGAGTGCTGGGTTGGAGGCAAATATATAACCTATAAATATATAACTACACTAGGCAGGCCAGTAAGTGACATCGCTGGAATCAGGATCTCTGCCCCTACATCATGCTCTCAGATTAGCTGGCAAAAACCTGATGACAGATTCCCTTTAACTAGAAGCTACTGAGGTCGAAAACTAGAGTATGCCAGTCTAAGTAACTTTACTCCATAGGTCACACTATGGTGTCTCTGTACAGCACAGTATTATGGATGTACTGTCTGCTAGAAGTAAAGCAATTGGAGACGAATGGAGGGACTTTAGAGAACATAGATTTCTATGAATGAAAGTTACAACTGAGCTTGTAAGGGATTTAACAGTCATGTGCATAAGGAAAGAAAAAACAACAACAACAAAAGACAGAAAACCATGTATCATTTCCTTTACACTTCACAATTACTTGCTACTTAGTTGTGGTATATCACAAATTCTCAATAAAATACATTTAAGTTTCTGGATGTAAAAATATGATAAGGTTCAAGGGGGAAGAATACTATTTCAAGGCACTGTTATATACAGTATATTATACTTCGCCCAGGTTAATAACTGTTAACAAAATAGAATGTATTAACAAAAATTGTATTCTGCAAACAAAAACCACAAAACAAATGTAATTATGTCTGTCTCCCCGTCTGTATATGTCTCTGTCTCTTTCTCCGTCTGTCTCTTTCCCTGTCTGTCTATCTATCTCTGTCACTTTCCCTGTCTCTTTTCCTCTTT